>NC_090319.1:237232206-237882098 GCF_040869045.1 Eurosta solidaginis
TCAAAGTTCGGCCCATAGATGCCAGCTCCCGCCCTTCCGTCATCGAATTTCGATTAATCTGTGAACCAGACCTCTGAGTAAGGGTCATTATAAGGATTCCCCGTTTCCCAATGGGTTCTGTCCACAATGGACGCTTCAAAGTTCCGTGAGATTCCGAGCTTAGGCGACATTACGTCACGCAGTTGTAATGTGGGGTTTCGTTTCAATTTTCTTATTACTTTCATATGCCCTTGCTTCCTAGCTTCAAATCTGAAATATTTTCAAGTCTTAGTGCGCCCAGTGTTGCCTCTTTCTCTATTATATATAGGGAAGGGAGGTATTCCCACTAAAGCACTAAGTGCTTCAGCAGGGGACGTTCTCATCGCACCCGTTATGTAAATGCAAACTAGTCGATACAGTTTGCTTAGTTTTGCTGTTGCCGTTCTTTGCGTGGCCTTCTGCGTCCTAACTATGGAAGCATATGTGACTATTGGCTTTACAACAGTATTAAATGTCCAGAGGTATACCCCCTGTTTTGCCGTAGAGTCAAGTACAGGGGAAGAAAACTTTTGTTGCTTGGTTTTGGATAGCATCCAAATGAGCACTCCACGCGAGGGTTCTATCCAGTGTGACCCCTACATATTTTGTCTCCATTGGGAATAGTATTTAGTTCCACCCAGGGATGGTACACCCTCTGTTTTTTTAGATTGACCTCCCTGATATGCTGATCTAAGATTTTCTCCATACCCTTTCGGAGAAACAAGCTCAGCCTTAGGTTAGGGCTTCCCTGGCTTTGGTATAAATACTACCTTAACCTCTGCCCATCTGTTTGGAATATGGCGGAGCAGTAGTGATGCCGTTTATAAAGTGGTTTGGGCTATAGGATTTATTCATTGCTGTAACAGACAACTTCAGAAGTTAAACAACGGAGGGATTTTTTGCAATAGGCAGAAATATTTATTATATGAATTTTTATAATAAGGAATCAAATTTCCATGCATATTAGATTGGGGTTTCTTTTGTTTTTAGAAAAATTTTATTGATACGGGAGGAAATTTGTAAGGCTAAAAATCATTCCCATTTTGGAAAAAATTAATTTGTGCGTAGAAATGATATTTGTGTTAAATTGCTCGTAGGTAGGTCAAGAAGGGTAACTTCGTAAACGATGGCAGCTTAAATTGAGCAGATGTAGCGAATTGAGAGGAAGGCAGTCGAATGGTGTTAAATGAAAAACAGCAGAAAGAACAGAGTTGAATTGCACCAATATACCTTCAATCCTTGTATCAATATTACAGATAAAACTTAAAAAAATAACTAAATAATTTAAAATAACCAAACATTTTCTCTAAATTACTGAAAATAATGAAAATCGGGTTATATCCGACAAAGTTATTATATGCTCGCAAAGATCGAAAGGTAGGAAAACGCATTTCTAGCCCGCAACTCACGGGGAAAATCTGGTATGCAGTCATTCTTAGATTTTCTATAAAAATGTTTTGAATTCCCAGGTAAATGAGCAAGCGTCATATGAATATGAGAATTGTTAATTGTAAATGCGAAAGTGTAACTTCGATACGAGACCAGTGGCTTGTAGATGAGAAAGCGTGAAATGAAAATTAGAAAGCGTCGACAGTTATCGAGAATGGTCAGTTAAAATGGGAATAGTCTTTTGTAAATGTGATAGCCGATGAAGGAATTTAGCAGTTCCCGAAATGGATCTATACAACGAGCTTTGGCAGTTGTCTAAATTTTTTCTTTCTTCTATTCTAATTTAAAAAATGTTTCAATTAAGAAAAAATTTATCATAACAATAATAATGATAAAAAATTATTGTTAGGCCTTGAGCTCGATTCGAACCCCCGATCTTACAAATCAGTAGGCCGATATAACAACAAAAAAGTGATAGCTTTACTTCGATATGAGAATAGCCAATTGTAATTGAGAAAGCATGACAGTGCGAAAGCATCATTTGAAGTTGAGAATAGTCAGTTTTTAATAAAAGAGCGTTATTTGAAATTGAAAACATTTAATTTTTAATAAGGAAATGCCAATTGAAAATCCAAAAGTGTCATTTGAAGTGCCAGGTTCCTTCGCTTCATCCACAAATTTTTCTAAATATTCGAGCCGTGCCGCTATCACAACATATTGCCCGTTTGTTGGCGGGATGGTGAAGTTTCCCTTCACAAAAATTTTCGTTTTTGCCAAACAGTTTTCATTTATGTACATTGTGAATTCATACAAGAGAAAAATCTGTCTATTCCTCCATTGCCATACCTACCTGTCAAATAGTTGCTGACACGGAGAACGGCTGTCGCGAATGGCCATAGAATGAAAGAAAGGTTTGTTTTTTGCTCGCGGTTAATAAATTAAAGTGCCATGAATTGCCCATTCATGTTTCAAACGAATTTTTCTTTTACATGAGTCTACAGAAAACGAGACTGTAAATTAATACTGATTTTAAAAATCTAGTTAATAGAGAAAATATGAGCATCCAGCTAAGCAAACATTTTAAAATATGTGACTAGCGCAATGTACCAGTCGTCTACAAAAATGTTTACAAAACACTATTTAACAAATGATGTAAGTAATCGAATAAGGATTGAACAGGCGATCCAGGCTGTTTACTATTGTGAACGTTTTTTTTTTCAAACATTCGCCACTTGTATGAATTCACAATGTTTATGTATATAAAAATTTGCGAACACGGTGCTACGCGCAGTGATTTCACCAGGCTACCATTAGCTCGACTTTAGAATGCATTGCGCGATGTCACACACCAAACCAGGTTGTTAAAATTTTTCACCTGCTCTGCCCAGCGTTGAAAAACTGACCTTACTCTAGCAGAGCATATGTTCATCCTAAACGAATCCCGTGTCGGCCGATCGACCGTACTCAAAACACTGATATCGCTACAGCTAACTTTATGTTTCGGCCTATTTAGAAGTGACACCTTCGCATTAGCAATTGACTATTCTCATTTCCATATAACACATACTCTGACACACTCTCCACTTTTCCACATAATGGATTCGAGTTATCATTTATTTCTTTTTCATTTACAATTTAGTATTAAATTTTTATTATTTTTGTTGAAGCTACTCTTTCGAAATTTCAATTGATTGTTTTCATTTTTATATCACGCTTTCGCATTGACTGCTCATTTACAAATTACTCTTTTCATATTGAAATAACTCTCTCACACTTACAATTAATTATTCTAATTTCATTATGACGCTTACGCATTTAGATTTGATACTTTCTAGTTTACAAATGTATATTATTATTTACAACTGACAAATCTTATTACCAAATAACACTTTCTCATTTGTAACTATTCTCATTTCCAAATGATGGTTTCTCATTTACAATTGCATTTTCTAATTTTCAAGAGACGTTTTCTAGTTTACAGCTTGACTTAGGGCAGACTCCACACACATACAAAATTAAAATTTTTTGTCATTGTCAGAAATTGAAAACATAACTTTTTTGCAAATACAAACATTATTTTCAATAGAGCAATCGCAGATTAATTTTTTAAATTTTTTTTATTCCTACCAACAGATTGCAAAAACACATACATAGACAACAAATGGAAAACGTAAGTTTTTGAATTCTTTTTGATGCAACGTAAGCGTAAATTTTTAAAAAATTCCTTGATTAGAAATTTACCCAGGAGGGTTTTTCATATATTTTTATATGTTTTACTGAAATGCTATATCTCAAATATTTATGCAATATTATATTTTAAAATTCCTGAAATGTAGACCAATAATATTATGTTGTTGTTGTTGTAGTTGTATTAAGGATAAAGGCAATCCCCGAAAGCTTTGGGGAGTGTTGTCGATGTTGATGGTCCTTTGCCGGTTATAGGTCCGGTACGTTCCGGTAACAAAGCACCATTAATGTACTAGCCCGACCATCTCGGGAACGATTTATATGAGCACATTAAACCTTCAAGGCCATCCCTCCCTCCCCACTCCGTATTTCCATGAGGAGCTTGGGATCGCCAGAGCCTCGTCTGTTAATGAAACAGGATTCGCCGCGGGTAGGTGAGGTTGACAATTGGGTTGGAAAAGCTATATATTGCGCTGGCAACCTCTTGATAAGGTTGCGCTACACAACCCCTTGAATCCCACCAATAATATCAATAATACCAGTAATATTATCGTACAGAACATCGAAATGTTAAGGCTTTGTTTCCTTCAAATGCGGTGTCATTATATTAGGACCGTTAAAGAGCGCTCGGTATACCTACTCACCGTTTTTAGCTGCACCGCTTTTTAAACTTCGAACACTTACGGCAGACGATCCACTAAATTTGGTTTTTACATTTTTGCATGTGTTTTTAGTTTATTTATTATTTTGTTAAACGTACATACAAGAAAAAACAATTCAAACCAGTAAGGAAGGCTTAGTTCGGGTGCAACCGAACATTATATACTCAGCTGAGAGCTTTGGAGACAAAATAAGGGAAAATTACCATGTAGGAAAAGGAACTTGGGTAGCCCTGGAATGTGTTTGCATGACATGGGTATCAAATGGAAGGTATTAAAGAGTATTTTAGAAAGGAGTGGGCCATAGTTATATAGGTGGACGCCTTTTCGAGAAACTGCCATAAAGGTGGACCAGGGGTGACCCTAGAATGAGTTTGTACGATACGGGTATCAAATGAAAGGAGCTAATTAGTATTTTAAAAGGAATTGGACCTTAGTTCTATAGGTGGACGCCTTTTCGAGATATCGCCATAAAGGTGGACCAGGGGTGAGTCTAGAATGTGTATGTACGATATGGGTATCAAATTAAAGGTATTAATGAGGGTATTGAAAGGGAGTGGGCCTTAGTTGTATATGTGAAGGCGTTTTCTAGATATCGACCAAAATGTGGACCAGGGTGACCCAGTACATCATCTGTCGGGTACCGCTAATTTATTTATATATTTAATACCACAAACCGTATTCCTGCCATGATTCCAAGGGCTTTAGATTCAGCCCTGCAGAAGTTTTTCAAATTCTTCTACTTAATATGGTAGGTGTCACACCTATTTTACAAAGTTTTTTCTAAAGTTATATTTTGCGTCAAAAAACCAATCCAGTCACTATTTTTCATCCCTTTTTTCGTATTTGGTATAGAATTATGCCATTTTTTTTTCATTTTTTGAAATTTTAGATATCGAAAAAGTGGGCGTGGTCATAGTCGGATTTCGCTCATTTTTAATGCCAATATAAGGTGAGTTCAGGTAATTTCGTGAACTAATTTTAGTAAAGATATATCGACTTTTGCTCCAGTTATCTTGTTAACGGCAGAGCGGAAGGACAGACGGTTGACTGTGTATAAAAACTGGGCATAGGTTCAACCGATTTCACCCATTTTCACAAAAAACAGTTATCGTCATGTAAGCTATGCCCCTACCAAATTTCACAAGGATTGGTAAATTTTTGTTCGACTTATAGTATTAAAAGTATTCTAGGCAAATTAAATGAAAATGGGCGGAGCCACGCCCATTTTGAAATTTTCTTTTATTTTTATATTTTGTTGCACCATATCATTACTGGAGTTGAATGTTGACATAATTTACTTATGTACTGTAAAGATTTTAAATCTTTTGTTAAAATTTGACTTTTAAATATTTTTTTTTATAGTGCTTCCTGCCAAATTTCATCATGATATCAACTGCCAAATTTCAGCTTGCAAAACTTTTAATTACCTTCTTTTAAAAGTGGGCGCTGCCACGCCCATTTTCCAAAATTTTACAAATTTTATATTCTGCGTCATAATTTCAACCCACCTACCAAGTTTCATCGCTTTATCCGTCTTTGGTAATGAATTATCGCACTTTTTCGGTTTTTCGAAATTTTCGATATCAAAAAAGTGGGCGTGGTTATAGTCCAATTTTGTTCATTTTATATAGCGATCTGAGATTAGTTCCCAGGAACTTACATACCAAATTTCATTAAGATAAGTCAAAATTTACTCAAGTTATAGTGTTTACGGTCGGACGGACGGTCATGGCTGAAATGAATGAATTTCTTTTATGCCGTTACGGGGTACTGTTATGCGAACAAAATTAATATACTCTGTGAGCTCTGCTCAGCTGATTATAAAAATTAGAAGTAAAACATTTTGTTTATTTTGCAAAAAATTTAAAATATTTGAAAAAATTTTCACCGCTTTGAGTATAAGCCCGCAGCTGTATTGTGTTACTGCGATCTTCGCCGTCTTCTTAGTTTCCCCATCATTACTTTTACATTGCAAAATTTTTGACAACGTACTCTACCGCTATGTAACGGCCGCTATATAGCGACACAGTATTCGAGGATACCAAATCTTAGAAATTCAAGCCAGGGATATATGTCAACTTTGAATAAAAGGGTCGAATAAGAAGGACCCTATTACCTTTTCACCCTCTCAATGCGTACCAACATCGTATCGCTGGTTTTATTCAGACCAATTCTAAACGAAAATTCCGTGCGAGTTTTCTCCCTTCTCCCATTCCTCGTATTCTAAATAAAAATTCCTTGTGAGTTTTTTCACTTCTCCCTTTCCTCCTATTCTGAACAATGTTCGAAAAAGCGGAAACCGGTTATGGGAGAAAAGTAGGTATTATGAATGTGAGGGAGAGGGAGATTTCTCTGAACAAAATTCCGCGAGAATATTTAGAATTGGTCTGATTGTAAACTGATGTAACGCTAAATTTGAATTTTTCGGTAAAACGCAATCAAAGTTCAAATCTTGGGCTAATTTCTACAGCAATGAAAGAATTTTGTCAATTTGACAGAAAGAACGGTAAACTTCATCTATTGAGGTAATATACTGTTGCAAAATAAATCATATTATTTGAAGGAATGTGCCTTACATTTTTCGATTCGAGATAATTCACTTTACTATAAAAATGTGTCAGCCAAATACTTATCCCATAGTACATAGGGAGTTCTTCAGAATACACAGTATACAAAAAATTACAAATAATATAGTTTTACTTAAGTCAAATAAAGAGTTTTTTTTCGTGTGGATTCACTTCAATTAAAGATTCAAAACTTTTTCAATGGGGAAAGCTGGTATAACACTGAATTCAATCACTTAACAAGAGACAGGTAAGCGTCCAGAATTTATAAAACAAAATTGCAAAGACATTAGGGGGACTAATGTAAACGTATAAATGCCTTATAAAGTGTGTAAACGTATAAATTTATCTAGTGCGTAAACGAACCGTCAAATTTTGTATGAAAAATCATTTACACAATTTGTATAAATTTACGCGCACATTTCATTGTGTAAATGCGGTAAACTCAAAGGAATGCAACCTTGCAGACATTACAGCAGGCATTTTCATCAGAAATCTCCAACATCAGCAAGTCATTTACAAGAATATCTTAGTAAAGACGTTTTAGTTTTGATTTTTCACTTAATCTTGGCATTTTTTAATTTGTATAACAATCAAAAAATTTTTGTTTGGCAATAATACAGCTGATAAACAATCAGGTTTATCAAGAGTATTTCTAGGTGCGCTCATATAACAGCGTGTGTAAATGGATATAATTTTACACCTTATAAGTTTATATGGTTTCATGAGTCCCCCTATTTTTTTCTGCCATTTCTATGTCATTGTGTTTTTTGTAACACTGGACATAATCTCTTTAGTCAGTTATAAAAATATATCATAATGTCTCGAAAAATGAAAATTCGGCGTTACATCAGTTTACAATAAACCGAGGGATATATAGAAAACAAATCGCCGTTCCTTGCTGAAAGTATTTAAAAAGATCGTGCTATTTTATAAAATATAGGGTATTTCTTTTTACGTTGTTTATAAGTTTTGTTCAACTTTTGAGGCATACATTTTCGTGTAATTCACAAGGGGCATCTATCTGTAAGTTTCGAGGGCTTTGGCCTCAACCACAATCTCCAAGTTAAGAACGCATGGCACATATCATTGCATTCAAGTCACAGTCTGTCGTAAAATTGTTATTTTATAGCAATAAATGTTAAATTTTATACGGAGCCTAATTGTATCGTTGAAATACATATTTAAATGCATGTACATATATCTATTAGGGTGCTCAGTATTACCTAAGTCAAATTCCTAGGACTGGAAAAGATATAAGAAATGTAAAACCTATTTGTTTTTAATATTATTGCGATTTTACTGTTTGTTTCTTATACCTATATGACACTACTTTATTTTCGTGGATTTTTTCCTGTATTTTATATTCAATTTTTTGTCGCACTCGCTCCTAATAAGGCTTCAGTACTGGTGTAAGTGTATAAACTATATTTCAAAAAACTAACGAAATACAAGAAAAATACAACCTAGTTCATTAAAAACAAACGAGCCAGTTTGTTTTTCGATAGGTTGTTTTGACATTCGGCCGTTTTTTTCTTTATTTTTTTCTGACAAATGAAAATTTTGTTTTTAGTTTGAAAATTTGGTGCATAAAAACACAATTAAAAACAAGTTTCTTGTGAAAAAAGTGAACCATTAGAGACCGAAATAATTTGCGCGTGTTATTTGCATTGTTTTATTGTTAAAAATGTTAATGTAAAAATAAAATGTAAAACATAAACAAAAACATGCCAAACTCACTAATTATGGGGGAATAGTGGCCTCGCTTTTTCATGATAGAAATTGTTTTTCTGTTTTGAAGTTCCGATAAAGTTACGTCAGTTTTTTTAGCTTGGAATCCAAGCGAAAATAAAGTAGTGTCATATGTGCCTTACTCTTAAGGAAAATTCGGATAAGATGTACATGCGAAACCACAACGTAGGCAATTCTTAATAATTAAAAATAAAAATTTTAAAATCTTAAGGGAGTACATAATTTTGTGTATTTGTCGTTTTCAGTACATGTTTAAAAGTTTGAGCCTAAATTTTAAATTTTTGTGTGCTAAATACTATATGATCAAATCTAAATGAATGCTGAGAACTTGGTTTCACTTTGAAACTAGAGAGATCTTCACTTGTAGTTATAAAAAAAAACAAGTAAAGAAAGCTAAGTTCGGGTGTAACCGAACATTATATACTCAGTTGAGAGCTGTGGAGACAAAGTAAGGGAAATCACCATGTTGTAAAAGGAACCTAGGGTAACCCTGGAATGTGTTTGTATGACATGTGTATCAAATGGAAGGTATTAAAGAGTATTTTAAGAGGAAGTGGGCCATAGATCTATAGATGGACGCCATTTAGGGATATCGCCATAAAGGTGGACCAGGCCTGACTCGAGAATTTGTTTGTACGATATGGGTATCAAATGAAATGTGTTAATGATAATTTTAAAAGGGAGTGGGCCTAAGTTCTATAGGTGGACGTCTTTTCGAGATATCGCCATAAAGGTGGACCAGGGGTGACTCTAGAATTTATTTTGTACGATATGGGTATCAAATAAAAGGTATTAATGAGTATTTTAAAAGAGCGTTGGCCTAAGTTCTATAGATGGACACCTTTTCGAGATATCTCCATAAAGATGGACCAGGGGTGACTCTACAATTTGTTTGTACGATATGGGTATCAAATGAAAGGTGTTAATGAGTATTTAAAAGGGCGTGGGCCTTAGTTCTATAGGTGGATGCCTTTTCGAGATATCGACATAAAGGTGGACCAGGGGTGACTCTAGAATTTGTTTATACGATATGGGTATCAAATGAAAGGTGTTAATGAATATTTTAAAAGGGAGTGGGCCTTAGTTCTATAGGTGGATGCCTTTTCGAGATATCGCCATAAAGGTGGGCCAGGGGTGACTCTAGAATTTTTTTGTACGATATGGGTATCAAATGAAAGGTGTTAATGAGTATTTAAAAGGGCGTGGGCCTTAGTTCTATAGGTGGATGCCTTTTCGAGATATCGCCATAAAGGTGGGCCAGGGGTGACTCTAGAATTTATTTTGTACGATATGGGTATCAAATAAAAGGTGTTAATGAGTATTTTAAAAAGGCGTGGGCCTTAGTTCTATAGGTGGACGCCTTTTCGAGATATCGACATAAAGGTGGACCAGGGGTGACTCTAGAATTTGTTTGTACGATATGGGTATCAAATGAAAGGTGTTAATGAGTATTTAAAAGGGCGTGGGCCTTAGTTTTATAGGTGGATGCCTTTTCGAGATATCGCCATAAAGGTGGGCCAGGGGTGACTCTAGAATTTATTTTGTACGATATGGGTATCAAATAAAAGGTGTTAATGAGTATTTTAAAAAGGCGTGGGCCTTAGTTCTATAGGTGGACGGCTTTTCGAGATATCGACATAAAGGTGGACCAGGGGTGACTCTAGAATTTGTTTGTACGATATGGGTATCAAATGAAAGGTGTTAATGAGTATTTTAAAAAGAAGTGGGCCTTAGTTCTATATGTGAACGCCTTTTCGAGATATCGCCATAAACGTGGACCAGGGCTGACTCTAGAATGTGTTTGTACGATATGGGTGTCAAATTAAAGGTATTAATGAGGGTTTTAAAAGGGAGTGGCCCTTAGTTGTATATGTGAAGGCGTTTTCGATATATCTACCAAAATGTGGACCAGGGTGATCCAGAACATCATCTGTCGGGTACCGCTAGTTTATTTATATATGTAATACCACGTACAGTATTCCTTCCAAGATTCCAAGAGCTTTTGATTTCGACCTGCAAAACTTTTTCTTACTTAATATTGTAGGTGTCACACCCATTTTTCCAAGTTTTTTTCTAAAGTTATATTTTGCGTCAATATACCAATACAATTACCATGTTTCATCCATTTTTTCGTATTTGGTATATAATTATGGCATTTTTTTCATTTTTCGTAATTTTCGATATGGAAAAAGTGGACGTGGTCATAGTCGGATTTCGGCAATTTTTTATGCCAATACAAAGTGAGTTCAGGTAAGTACGTGAACTGAGTTTAGTAAAGATATATCGATGTTTGCTCAAGTTATCGTGTTAACGGCCGAGCGGAAGGACAGACGGTCGACTGTGTATAAAAACTGGGCGTGGCTTCAACCGATTTCGCCCTTTTTCACAGAAAACAGTTACCGTCCTAGAAGCTAAGCCTCTACCAAATGTCACAAGGATTGGTTAATTTTTGTTCGACTTATGGCATTACAAGCATCCTAGACAAATTAAATGAAAAAGGGCGGAGCCCCGCCCATTTTGAAATTTTCTTTTATTTTTGTATTTTGTTGCAGCATATCATTGCTGGAGTTGAATGTTGGCATAATTTACTTATATGCTGTAAAGATATTAACTTTTCTTTTAAAATTTGAATTTAAAAAAAATTTTTTTTAAAAAGTGGGCGTGGTCGTTCTCCGATTTTCCTAATTTTTATTGAGCAGACATAAAGTAATAAGAGTAACGTTCCTGCCAAATTTCATCATGATATCTTCAACGACTGCCAAATTATAGCTTGCAAAACTTCTAAATTACCTTCATTTAAAAGTGGGCGTTGCCACGCCCATTGTCCAAAATTTTACTAGTTTTCTATTCTGCGTCATAAGCTCAACTCACCTACCAAGTCTCATCGCTTAATGCGTATTTGGTAATCAATTATCGCACTTTTTCGATTTTTCGAAATTTTCGATATCGAAAAAGTGGGCGTGGTTATTGTCCGATATCGTTCATTTTAAACAGCGATCTGAGATGAGTGCCCAGGAACCTACGTACCAAATTTCATCAAGATACCTCAAAATTTACTCAAGTTATCGTGTTAACGGACGGACGGACGGACATGGCTAAATCGATTTTTTTTTCGATACTGATGATTTTGATATATGGAAGTCTATATCTATCTCGATTCCTTTATACCTGTACAACCAACCGTTATGCAATCAAAGTTAATATACTCTGTGTGCTCTGCTCAACTGAGTATAAAAAGATGTGAGCTGTGGCCTGGTTTCGATCCGTGCGTGCTAGTGATTCTAGTAACTTGCTCTACCTATTGAGCTATCACATCTGTGTAAGAAAACATATCATAACACCTTTTATGTATAACAAATGTTTCGAAAAAGAATCTATGACTGGCAGCACTCTTCACAAAAAATTTTTAAATTTTCAGCACTAAGTTTAAACTGTTTGGGCTTGCTTTAAAATCGGACGTGTATAGAAGTTTTTGTTTTTAGATTTTTTAGACCTTTTGGTTTTGTTTGAAACCTAGACTTGACTAAAAGTTTTTTTTTATATTTTTGAAAAAATGTTTTTTGTTTAAACAATTTTAAGATTTTATATTTATTGTTCAAATAAGTTAAATAAGTTTCAAAATAATTACGAATAAAGTTTAAAAAATCCGAATAATGTTTAAATTAAGGTATCAAATTAGTATAAAAAAAGTTGCTAAACCTATGAATGGTTTAGAATTAAGGCTCAAATTTCTAATCATTTATTGGTGTAAGTGTGTAAACTATATCCAAAAAACTAACGATATACAAAATAAACTCAACATAGTTCACTAAAAACAAATGAGTCAGTTTGTTTTGATAGGGTTTTTTTTACAGCCGGTCGTTTTTTCTGAATTTTTTCTGACAAATGAAAATGTTGTGGACAAATATGTAACGACGTGCTTGTGATATAAACAAACCAAAAGAACGTGCAATAATTGTTCCGCTGTATATTCGTTGTTTTATTGTGATAAAGTTTGGTAAAAATAAAATTGAAAAGTCAATAAAACATTTCAAACATATTTCGTTTCTGAGCAATATCGCTCTCTCTTGCTCTGGTTGGAAATGGTTTTCGTAATTTGACCTTCCGATAAGTTTCGTCAGTATTTCGAGCTCGGAATCCAAGTAATAATAAAGCATTGTCATGTAAGTATGAACAACTATTCATTACAAATATTTTCTTTCCACATTTTGTTCTGTATTGACAGTTGGTCATTAAGCTAAGCAATGATCTAGACCTGAACACCCGCACCGTTAGTTCTGCTTACTCCAAACTGGAATAAGGACCGGTAAAGGTGGGTTTGATTGTGAATAAGGACAAAACGAAGTACCTGTTGTCATCGAGCAAAGAGTCAGCGCATATGCGTCTTGGCAACCACGCTACTGTTGGCAGCCACAATTTCGAAATAGTAAAAGACTTCGTTTATTTCTGAACCAGCATTAACACTAACAACAACATTAGCTCTGAAATCCAGCGAAGAAGCACTCTTGCCAATTAATGCTACTCTGGACTAGGTAGGCAATTGAAAAGTAAATTCCTCTCTCGGCAAATGAAAATCATGCTCTACAAGTGTGCTTGTTGTGACCAATTGGTCCCAGTAGGCAGAGCGAAGAAGCGAATTTCGCCATTTGTTGGACGGCCATAACCGTTTAAACGATTAAGCGCCAATTAAGTAAGTAAGTATTGATGCTAGACCATTTGCACAAAGTCCTGAACTCCCTTTTGTTTATTAATTTCTACCGATTAACGAATTGTTAAGTAGTATTTCACGATTTCTAAATTACACAAAATAATGCATTCAAGAGAATTCAAAAGATGTGTATAAATATTGCACACGATAAAGCCGCTTAAAGCCATAAATTTGGGAGGGTTTAGAATGAACGGTCCCCCGAAAAAGTTCCATCAAGTTCATCCAGGTTATGTAAAATGTTTTAGTATTGCGTCCTTATACTTTTTACAAGTAGCTATAAATTAAATTGGCTGCTGAAAGGTTCTGTTTTGCCTGTCTAGCACATTAGTTCTAGTACAATAAATCATATAGGTCCCATCCCGCCAATTCGTAGAAAAAATTAAAAGGAACACAACGCAAACTGGAAGAGTGAAGCTTGGCCTAAAACCCCTTTGGAAGTTATCGCGCCTTGCATTTTATATTAAAGTGAAGTTTAATTTCCTAATACTTGCTTTTTAATAGTAAGGGCTTTTTTTATTGCTTTTAAAGATTTTCTGCTTGCTTGGAAAAAAGTTTGCTTTGAAAAACAATAAAACTTAAGCAATATAGTTCTGTTCGCTTAGTTTTTTGTTTGTTGTTGTCGCATTATTAAAATTTTGTGTGTTGTGTTTATCAGACATTTATCTTAAATATACACACTTTAAAAAAGTTACCTATCAAGACGAAATAACGCGAGACGAGTATGCTGCCGTTGAGAGGTATAAGGGCAATTCTCTCGGTCTAGGAAGCGTAGTAAACGTAGACAATTTTCCTCCTTTTCTAGACCAAATGTACGACACTCAGAGAATGCACCACTTTCGCAATTACTATCCTTTCGATCTGAACCTGCGTTTAGTGCCAATAGTTAAACACAAAACGTATATTTTACGTATTCGAAAAGATTACAAAACTGCCGCGCACAGTTTTTTGTATTTTTGTTTACTAAAAATTCAGTTTCAACATTTTTGTGAAATTGATAAACTTTCTATTGAATTATACATGGGTTTGAGTATAGAGTATGTAGGAACCTTGAAAATTTGTTCACAAAAGCATTTTGTTGTTGCGTGTAGACAATTTTTGAAAGTAAAACACAAAATCTACAAATCGATCGGAATCCAAATAAAAAAAATCAAAACTTTCTACGTTTTCTATGTGTTCTAGGCAGAGAGAATACTCCTTTTGTGTTTCAACGTTGAGCATTACCATTATAGTTACTAAAGTAAATAAACTATCGTATATTACACACATTTTGGTTCACACGAGAAAAATTTACTCCTGCCTTCACATGTATACATACATAAATATCCTCTGAAATACTAAGCAAAGAAGTTATTCATTTTTGTTTAAGTGGTGCGAAAACATAGTATACATATTTTAGGCATAAAATTGTATGAGATTTTGGAAATAAAAAAAAAAATTTCCTTGTACGTGTAAAGTTACAATGTTTTCTGTTTTAAAATGTTCCAAAATAAAATGCAATGCAGTTTTATATCAAAAATATATGGTCTGTGAACCGTTATTCACACTTGGCTCGACAATTCGTAAGTCAGTTTTCATCAGCTTGTTCACTTGTATTTCGTTTTTGTAAAATTTTTTTCGGTAGTGTTATAAAACAAAAATTATTCATACAAAAACCACGCACTGAGGAGGAGTGGTGTAAATCACAATAATACAGTTTTTTTTTTTAATTACAAGTTTTGTGTTTTAAGCCAAAACTTTAAGGGGTAACCTGTGGGAAAAATAACTTCGTAAATCACGGGCAGCCTAGTATTTACTGATAAGTCTATCGATATGCAACACAACCATTTACCGGCTAAGCTTGATTTTTGTGCCAGTATAATAGGCAACAATATGGATAAAGTAAATACTTTATTGATTTAATCGGCGTATTTACTTTTATTTTTTAATTAATAATTTATTTATGTTCAATGCATAATATCGTGATATCAGCTACACAACTCATTCCTTTTGGTTATAACTGAGTCAGAATCATATGCTTTAGTATTGGTATTGGATGAAGACAGCATTCCACCTAACGTAATTTTTAGAGAATTTCTCTCACAAATGAGCTCCTTTCCAAGCCCTTAGTAATCAAAAATTGTTCTACGCGGGAGCAAAGATTAGAGTCATATAAATGATCCCGAATCCGAAAGATGTTGAGCACGTTATAAACCTTTTACCTTGAGTTTTTTGCGGTTATATAGAAGTTTTTTTACCTTTTTATTATTTTTTGAGTTATTTTGAGGATCTTTTCTAACTTCCTGTTGAAATCTGGGCCGAAATTACACTTTCAATCACGGATCGAAAACCTATTTCTCTGTTTCTCTCAAACGATAAGTATGAGGTTGTAAAACCATTTAGCGAAATAATAGTGAACTATGGATCTACTGAATACGCGTTGTTTATAGTTCACAGACTTCGTTTGTCTTATAGACCATTTTCCAGTGGCGGAAACTGTTATTCCTTTTATAATATAATTCCTTGCAAAACTATTAAATTTGGACTTTTAATATAATTGGATCAAGATAAAAATTATTTTCGATTTTTTTTTACCTTAGTCCCAAAGAACTAATTAAACTCGGACTTTTAAAAATAAAAGTCCGGAAATAAAAGATAAATCCGGACTTTTATTTTTTAAGGCCAAAAATTTAAAAGAAATTTTTATTTCGGATAAGCCATTTCTTTGTTATCAAGCCGGACTTTTATTTTCGCCTTAAAAAATAAAAGTCCGGATTTAATTTTTAATTCCGGGCTTTTATTTTTAAAAGTCCGAGTTTCTAGTTCTATCGGACTCAAAAAATAAGAATACAGGATTTACTTTTATATGTGAACTTTTATGGAAGAAGTTCGAAAAATAAAAATGATTGCTATAGGGATACTAGGGAACTCAAACATTTTCACCTAGGACAATTTTTTGACCAGGACTTTTTCGACTCCGAAAAAAAAATTATTATTTTTCGTCCCTGCCATTTTCCAGTCACTGCGAGCCAAAATACGGGTGCTAAACAAAAGGGATGAAATAATTATTTTTTATTGATAAATTTATAAAAACTGGGGGAGAGAAGTAATCATTGTGAAGGACGAGTGGAACATTATCACCCTGGCATCAACGCTGCCTCCATTTAAGATGATGTAAACGATTTCCCTATAGAATCTGGGCATTCTCTGAACATGGTTACCAGGTCCCCCTTTGGTTCTGACAGAAATTTGACCCGGGCTTAAAACCCACCGTCTTTTGCCGAATTTTTGCCAACATTTTAAAAATTTCCTATACTCTGTGTCATATTTATTGATCGGGTGATACCCATGTAGCTTTATGGATCTTTTAGTGTCTAACTTTAAGTTGGATATGAAAACATTTCGGAAACAGCGAAGGAAAGATGGTTACAAATAATATCACAACATTTTCCACCCTTTTTGAAGTCGATGCAAAGATTTTCATTAGATTGGAGCGGCCTTAGTAGCCACTCGATTTTATCTAAGATACAAATACAATTTTTAAATCAACCCTACGAAGTTGATCGTATAAAATTTTAGCGTTGTTGCTTTATAAATGACGGAAATATTGCGTTAAGTATTAATTATCACAGAAATAAGTTTAACTTGGAAATAATATTAATTTTTACAGGAGTATTAGTCGCGGTCAGAAGAAGTAGTGTCTTGAATTCTATTACAATATATTTCATTAAATGAAAGTTATTGCAAAAAAAAAAAAAAACTCGTACAAATAGGCTGACGGATAGACCGAAGACTGGATGAGCAACGCTAACCTAAACTTTTATTTCGGTTGACTTCGATCAACTGGATAGCGGTGTTTTTCATGAAGTTTCCTCCTCCCTGGATCCGTCCATGCTAAAACTAAGGAATTACACGAAAAGTACTTTTCTTGAACTTCTGAACTCTTTGCGAGAGGCAAAGTTTAAATGATTTATACCTAACTTAAAACATTTTTAAATCAATTAATTGAATAGAAAATAAAATAATTAAAAAAAATTTAAGTTAAACGGCTTTATTGAAAACAACACTTACATGAAGTAATAACAACACAACGCTTTTAATTGTCTGGCCAATGCTCTAGAGTGATGAGGAGTGTGATGACTAGTACCTAGGACCTACCTAATTATTTTCTAGCTTTTAGTGTTATTATTACTTCATGTAAGTATTGTTTTCAATAAAACCGTTTAACTGAAATTTTTTTAATTATACTATTTTCAAGTTTTTAGTCTTTATTTAATTGCCTATTATTTCTCATTTGATTTAGTTCATTTAGTGACTCATTAGTATACGGACTCTTTCCTGACATTTTATTACAATATAAGTCCTCAATACATAATCCTTCTAAAGACTTTACTCGACTCTACGCCACGTATGCTTGTCCCTCCTCGAACTCCAAAATATTTTGATGTCACTTCTACTGGAATGTATGTAATATTTGTTGCAAATATGAGCCAAATCGCACCACAAATACGATTTTTTGAATTCCTCGATACTTGCGCCACCTAGCGGCGATTTTTTTCATAGGTCTCTTTCCATTCTTGTACGTATTATGTATTCCAAATATGAGCCATATCGGACCACAAATACGATTTTTTTGAACATCTCGATCGTTGCGCCACCTAGCGGCGCTTTTTCCATAGGTCGCTTTCTATTCATGTATGTATTATGTGTTCCAAATATGAGCCAAATCAGACAAAAAATACGATTTTTTGAATATCTCGATCCTTGCGCCACCTAGTGGCGATTTTTTCATAGGTCTCTTTCTATTCTTCTATGTATTATGTGTTCGAAATATGAGCCAAATCGGACCACAAATACGACTTTTCTGAATATCTGCGCCACCTAGCGGTAATTTTTTTCATAGGTCCCTTTCTATTCTTGTATGTATTATGTGTTCCAAATATGAGCCAAATCAGACAACAAATACGATTTTTTTGAATATCTCGATCCTTGCGCCTCCTAGCGGCAATTTTTTTCATAGGTCGCTTTCTACTCATGTATGTATTATGTGTTCCAAATATGAACCAAATCGGACCACAAATACGATTTTTTGAAATATTTCGATCCATGCGCCACCTATCGGAGTCTTTATTTCTTATTATTGCATTGCCATCGAACTATATTCCAAGTTTCAAGCTTGTAGATTATCTCGAAGTTACTTAAATTTCAATTAAAAAATTCATGTCAGCCTGTCAACTCAAGCTAAATAAAACCGTTAGAAACCGACATAGATATCGTTGAGTCTCAAATATGAAATTCATAAAAAATAAAATAAGCATATAAAGCTTATATAATTCGAAATTTTCATAGAAATACATTTTATAAACCTTCGCAAATTTTTTTTTGTTTTTATGAATAAAGGGGTAGGTGCTTATAATAAAATGTGCGATATCATGTCTGTAAAAATAGAAATCTCATACAGTCACTGAGACCCTTGCTTGATAATGATGGGCTAAAAATTAGGCTATAAAATTGACATCTATAAAACTTGCCTATTTGTTGAAATACCGTGTCAAGTAATTGAAACAAAAAACAATTTGATGAATTGATAGATATGTATATGTATTTGGTCGTGCTAATTTTTCACACATGTTCAGTCGGGGATCAACGTGGATATATCCGGTACATTAGCCTTGCATACAATTACGATCGATTGTATATTGCATATTTCCAGCTGAATTAGATATTGTCTCCTTTTCCTTCACCTTTAAAATGTGATTCAATCCTTACTTTCCAGAATGCTGGTATGCATCGATAACACGTTGTTTGTGTAAATAATTATCTTCGATACGTCGTTGTCTATACCGGAAAACCTGGTATTAGAGACGATTTTGTGGATTTGAGCGCTGCTTTTGGTGAGCTGTCGGAATAAACCGAAACAATTAATGGGCATTCAATAAATTAATATTACCAAGGGTTGCTTTAGGGAAAATCATCTTGGATGCAGTAAAAAGGCTGGGTTTGAAATTATAATACTGTGTGTCGATTGAAGTTAATGAAGAAAGAAGCAAGAAACCCTGTTATGATACTGCTTCCAAAAACTTAATGGAAAAAATTTTGCTTAGCCAACCAAAACGGTTGACGGTGACGCGATACGAGATGTAACGCGATATTTCTAAATGCACATCACATGCTAGCTGTACAGAGCATATTGGTTCGAAAGAAATAATGCCATTTTTCATTATGTCGTCGATTTACTAAAGCTATTGAAGCTGATATGCTGGCTAGGATAAGTTATTCTAATGACAGATTATGCTCTGGCTAACAAGATAGTCATATCGGAAGCAGAGGTAGAGGCCGCCGCCCACTGCGCTGGAAAACCCTGTATAGAACTTCTTAGTTCGTAATTGACTGACGCTATTTGTTGAATGGCCAAAACCGTTTAAGGAAACAGGCGTGTGTGATTCACACATCGTCGAACAATTCGCTTACTTGGGAGCACACAGAGTTGCTTTGTAAACTTTTTACCGCTTTAAAATTGCAATTTCTTTGTTTCGTATCTAGTTTTTATGAAAAAAAAAAATCAGATTTTTTCATCAGTGCAATGACAAGTATCAAAAACTGGTTAAAATTTGTTTCTACTTATAGTTGAAAAGATAGTCTTGTGATTACATATGGGTGTTTCCAAAGTTCATGAAAAAAGTTTAGTGGGATGTTTCGTCGACACGTGTGTACTAGGTTGAAGTGAATTTATTTTTGTTTTTCGAAATCGCTTTTGGCTGACTTCCAGAAAGTTGCCTTTCTAGACCAGAAATAAGGTTGAACATTTTTATTTCACTCATCGTATGTTTACAGTTACCCCCAACGCAACTATACTTTGAAAAAGACGGTAGGTACAAATTTTTATTTTTTTTTTTCGTCACTTTCGCTTCTTGTTATTGTGCTCATTGATTTCAAAGCCTACTGATTTTCATGGCCTATTATGTGCCTGTAAAACTATTACTTATGCACTTGATTAGAAACATACTATTATCAACAAAAAACTGTAAAACACCATTTAAAATTTGTCGTTTTTATATAATATGTAATTTTACTAAAGTTATGTATATTAAAAAAGAAATATAATAAATATGTAAATAATGAGCTTTGTAAAATCGCGATAATTTTGCTCAACTTCTTGGGGCTGGGGGCACCCCAAAACGCCATCCTACGAAAATAATATTTGGTGGTTTTGGTTAACTCTTATAAAGACAATTTTTCATTGCTAGGCCGTTACAAAAAAAAAAATCCATAGGGTATCACTCCACCCTAGAGTGTACGCAATATTTCATCCTTCTTGAAACATTCTGATTAAACCGGCTCGAGATTTCAAGCTCTGATACTTAGATAGGTTGAGATACTTAACTCTTGAATCAGAACTGTAATGTGACAAAACTCACAATATCTTAGTATATATGCAATCAATTAAATAAAAAAAAAATAAAAAAATTCTCGGCCCACTCCTGGATTAGTGGGGATGATTGCAGAATTGATTGAAGGTTTTTATGAGAAAAAAAGGGCGAAATTCGAAAAATCTCGAAAAACTGAAAAATTACAAAAAAGAAAAAACTTTAAAAATTTTTTTGAATTTTTTCTGAAGAGTACATTTAAAACCAAATTTAAAAAAAAAAAGATCCCAAACGGCCAATTTTTTTAAAGTTATAGCATTTTGAAAACAAAAACGGTGTTTTTTTAAAAATTCATAACTTTTTTTGAGTTGGATGAAAAAATTTTAAAAACTTCTGAAAAACGTCTTTCGTAAGCTAGAAAAAGAAGAAAAACTTTCAGACAATTCTAAAGGGGTCGGGTTCTAAATTGGTCGAAATGGGATGGAATACCCCATATACTTCATATACATGCGAATTTATTTAAGTACAATAGGAAATACCAAAACTGGAGTATACCAGTAGTTTTTTTTTTGAAATTTTTGGGTATTATACCAGAACAATACCTGAACATTACGAGGAAAGTTTTTGGTAGCTTACACGAAAATATCCCTGTATTTTCCGGGGTAGTTACTTGCAACATACCTTAAAGTATGGTTTCAAATTCTGGTAGTTTACAAGTATGTTTCAAATAATTAATCTGTATCAATCCATACAGCCTACTTTAGTTTTACACATGTATATATAAAATAGTTTCATGAAAAATTATGTTTTTAATTGCGAAAATACTCGGAAGTTACTAAGAAATTACTTGAAACATACTCAACTTCACATACAGTATTAATAAGGGATAAATACCAGAACTTTATTTTAAGGTGGTAATTTAAGTTTGTTAATTTCCATTACAATCTTTTTAACCGGCCCCTTGAGACACGACTCCATTAACGACTTTGTTCAGATACAGACTTATTAACAGAATCTCTGAGTTACGTCCTTATTAACAAAACTTTTATGTAACGACCTTTCTATTAGGATAGGCCAATATAATGAAGTAGGGAAAATTCGTTGTTTGTTGGGGTTTAATGTGCTAAAACAAAACTAAGCTTAATCAAATTATTGAATTATTTGCATGCAACTGAAAAAACAGTGTTCTTCCAATTTACTTGAAAAAAAGCCATCTCTCTCATACTTCAAGTTAATATGTAAGTACATATATACATGCACGAATAAGCGCAAAACATTTGATATTTTATTGATTTAGTTCATATGTGTATGTAATACATACTATAATTCTATGACAATATGCTCACAATGAGTTTTGAATTGGAAATCAAAACAGAATACAGTCGTCAAAATTTTAGTGAATGGAGCAGTACTGTATATACATAAGTGTGGCAAAATGAATTATAGGTGCATTCCCTTACCAAAACATTTAACACCAATATATCGGTACTCTGGTCTTTGCGTGTGTACCGACCTTGACTGTAGTAAATATAAAAGTATGTATATATATATGATTTTGTTACATATCTTATAACATATCTCCACTTAAAGCTTTATTCGAGATTTAAGCACCTGAAAGGATTTAGCGTCAAGTTTAGCAAGTTTTATCATACAAGGTTAAATCTCGCAACTGAGAGGGTAAATCTTCATTAGTTCTTCAATCATTCCAATTTTTAGGTATGGCAAGCCACAGTTCATACATATATCACGTAATTTTTTGATAGGAAAGTATTTTAAGGAAGGTGAAGTTTTGAAATTCGTATAAGACAGATGTTTTTTGGAGATTTTCAAATTAATTTTTTTCCGTTAAATATATATATATATATATATATATACCCAATATATAATATATATATATATATAAATATAGATATGTTTTTGCTTTGTAGCACATGTCAAAATATATGTGTTTAATTCGGAAATGTAAATTTTTTTTGCGGCTGAAAAACTGTACAAAAATTTAAAATTGCATGTGGTCCCACTTTATACTTTTCAATATGAAAAATTAGGGTATCAAAAAAAACTACAGATAGTGCAGGCTAAAATATGGGACTTAATAAATCTTTACACTTAAAGCTCTAGGTGGAGATATGCTATTATGGTATATGTCAAATTTTATTAGGGGGACTCATGATAGCATATAAACTTATAAGGTGTAAAATTATATCCATTTACACACGCGGTTATATGAACGCACCTAGTAATACTCTTGATAAACTTGATTGTTTTTCAGCTGTATTATTTCCAAACAAATTTTTTTGATTGTTATACAAATTAAAAAATACCAAGATTAAGTGAAAAATCAAAACTAAAACGCCTTTACTTGCTGATGTTGGAGATTTTTGATGAAAATGCCGTCTGTAATGTCTGCAAGGGTGCATTCCTTTGAGTTTACCGCGTTTATACAATGAAATGTGCGCGTAAATTTATACAAATTGTGTAAATGATTTTTCATACAAAATTTGACAGCTCGTGCGTAAACTAGATAAATTTATACGTTTACACACTTTATAAGGCATTTATACGGTTACATGAGTCCCACTATTATTTTAAAAAACAAAATAAATACTTGAAACAACAAATTCACTTTGCACACGTTGTTTTATAAGCTCGCGAGTCTCGTGTCCGGTGTAAATATTTCCCTATTCTCCGTGGTCACAGCTTTAACTTTTAACGTACATATGCATGCATGTATTTTTGTTTCATTATTCCTTAAATGAGAAGCAGCATAGATAGATACAAATAATTATCAAATTTTTCTGCCCACATCTATTTAAACAGAAAAGGGTCACGCCAATTTTATTTAAGGTTAATTTGTCTTGAAAACTAAGCTCAAGTGTAAGTTTAAAAACGCGAACACAAGTTTAGTATAGCTAATAATAAATGGTTTTTATACTCAGTTGAGCAGAGCTCACAGAGTATATTAACTTTGATTGGATAACGGTTGGTTGTACAGGTATAAAGGAATAGAGATAGATATAGACTTCCATATATCAAAATCATCAGTATCGAAAAAAAATTTGTTTGAGCCATGTCCGTCCGTCCGTCCGTCTGTCCGTTAACACGATAACTTGAGTAAATTTTGAGGTATCTTGATGAAATTTGGTACGTAGGTTTCTGGGCACTTACCTCAGATCGCTATTTAAAATGAACGATATCGGACTACAACGACGCCCACTTTTTCGATATCGAAAATTTCGAAAAACCGAAAAAATGCGATAATTCATTGCCTAAGACGGTTAAAGCGATGAAACTTGGTAGGTTGGTTGAACTTATGACGCAGAATAGAAAATTAGTAAAATTTTGGACAATGGGAGTGGCACCGCCCACTTTTAAAAGAAGGTAATTTAAAAGTTTTGCAAGCTGTAATTTGGCAGTCATTTAGGATATCATGATGCAATTTGGCAGGAACGTTACTACTAAAACTATATATGTGCTAAATAAAAATTAGAACAATCGGATCAAGAACAAGCCCACTTTAAAAAATAAAATTTTTTAAAAGTCAAATTTTAACAAAAAATTAAATATCTTTACTGTATATAAGTAAATTATGTCAACATTCAATCCCAGTAATGATATGGTGCAACAAAATACAAAAATAAAAGAAAATTTCAAAATGGGCGTGGTTCCGCCGTTTTTCATTTAGTTTGTCTATAATACTTTTAATGTCATAAGTCGAACAAAAATTTACCAATCCTTCTGAAATTTGGTGGAGGCATAGACTCTATGACGATAACTGTTTTCAGTGAAAATGGGCGAAATCGGTTGAAGCCACGCCCAGTTTTTATACACAGTCGACCTCTGTCCTTCCGCTCGGCCGTTAAAACGATAACTTGTGCAAAAACCGATATATCTTTACTAAACTCAGTTCGCGTACTTATCTGAACTCACTTTATCTTGGTACAAAAAATGGCCGAAATTCGACTGTAACCGCGCCCACTTTTTCGAAATCGAAAATTACGAAAAATGAAAAAAATGCAATAATTCTATACCAAATATGAAAAAAGGGATGAAACATGGTAATTTGATTGGTTTATTGACTAAAAAAATAACTTTAGAAAAAAACTTTGTAAAATGGGCGTGACACCTACCATATTAAGTAGAAAAAAATGAAAAAGTTCTGCAGGGCGCAATCAGCAGCCTTGGAATCTTGGCAGGAATACTGTTCGTGGTGTTACATATATAAATAAATTAGCGGTACCCGACAGATGATGTTCTGTGTCACCCTGGTCCACATTTTGGTCGATATCTCGAAAACGCCTTCACATATACAACCAAGGGCCACTTCCTTTTAAAACCCTCATTAATACTTTTAATTTGATACCCATATCGTACAAACACATTATGGAGTCACCCCTGGTCCACCTATATGGCGATATCTGGAAAAAGCGTCCTTATATAGAAATAAGGCCATTCCCTTTTAAAATACTCATTAACACCATTCATTTCATACCCATATCGTACAAACACATTCTAGAGTCACCCCTAGTCCACCTTTAGAACTATGGCCGACTCCCGTTTAAAATGCTCTTTAATAGCTTGCATTTGATACCCATGTCATACAAACACATTCCAGAGCTACCCTAGGTTCATTTTGCTAAATGGTGATTTTCCCTTATTTTGTCTGCAAAGCTCTCAGCTGAGTATGTAATGTGCGGTTACACCCGAACTTAGCCTTCCTTACTTGTTTCTTATTCTAATTTAATATCCGATATGAACCCAAATATAACAAAAACGCTACCAACATAAATATATATTATTTTACTTATATTAGGCCATAAATACCCAGCAAAAAAGTTGATTGGCGATTGCAAGCAAATTTTCCTTAAAGAACTAACTGCTGGGAAATTTTTGAGATACGCCATAGAAACAAAATAAAAAGGTGGAAAAGTACGGCTGTTTTTCCTCTTTCGTTTCAGAAACTGATTTTTCGAATTACTTTCTTCTATTAGTGTTAATGTCAAGCAAAAGCAAAATGGTACCCTTATTGGGTATATGGAATTGGTTTATAAATAATAATAATAATATTCGAATTTTTTCATTGATATCTTTAATTTATTAGATTTCCATTTTGCTGAATAAATTTAAAAATTCTATTATCCATATAGTAATTTACTAAATGTAAAAGTAAATTATCCTCCAATTGCTCCCATTTAGCTACAATGGCATACTTCAGTTCCTTTGTGGAGCCATATTTGTGCTTATCGGCATAAACTCTACGGGCTAATAGTCCCCATATATTCTCCATGGGATTAAGGATGGGCAAACAAGCTGGCCAATCCAAACCTCTAAGGCTCTTTTCAAAAAAAAAAATTTTGTCTCGCGACTGGCGTTGCTTGTAAATGCTCTCCAAACCATCAACCATGCACCTCCAAAATTTCTTTTTGTAGAAATTTGGGACACCTCAAATCTCTCCAATATCGTGTATTTCCGTCCGGGCTATATAAGTTCTATTTATTGTTATCTGAAAATATAACCTGCAACAAAAGGCGATACATAAATATGGGTTTAAAAAGGCAATTAATTTTCCCTACTTGAGACCAGTGCATTTTCATATGTTTCTTGGCGAACTCAATGCGAGCATTTTTATATCACTCTATTAAAACCGGAGCAATCTTTAATTTTTGGTAGCAAACATTTGGAGCTTCTTGGAGAACCCTCCATATTGTTGATTTGCTCACGCTTGTCCTCACGAGTCTCGCCAATTTTGAACAGCTCTGCGAGGAGTTGCCGGCTTTGTTAATATTTTTCACCCTTCTCGATTCGAAAGCTTTCGTTTTGGACCCACAAATCCTTTCTTGTCGTACTCCGCTGTATTTAATAAAAAGTTGCTCACAAGTTTGCAACTCCGATAATATTTTTTTGGAATTTCACAAATTTTTAAGTTTTGGTCCTTCAAAACCAAAATATTGCCTTTTTCGGTGTCAATTAATTTTGTTTCGCGTGGCAATTTTATCACCGTTGGCTTAGATTATACGTACAAAAAAGAAGAAGTTCGTTTCCCTTAGAGGGTTTTCTCGAACTGAGTGCTATAATTATAAAACGATTTTATAAGCACAATCTAGGAAGTGTTTAGTTTCTTATAAAGGTCAAATCAATGGAGGAGATATATTCGAAGAATTGGTGGCTCAAATGAGTTAAGATGAATAGCTGTACCTTTCCATATTTTATATATATTTCTGAGGGCATCAAAAAAATTCTCACCAGTTAGTTCTCTGAAAAAAAAAGTGTGCTTCAGTTATGTGACGCAGTAAACCATCACGAATGTCTACAAAAAATCATGTACTGGAGTGCCTTCTATTTTCGAACATTTGAAGTTATCTAGAAAACTGTTGGGCATTATAAGAAAAATAGGAGTTACTTCTATATGTGAAAAAGTGTTCATGTTTCTATTTTTGACAGTAACTCATTTTGAAAGAAGTAAACTCATGAAATGAAATATTATAAAGGCATGAAGAGGTTCGACATATTTGTAGTTACTCATAACATTGCCAAATAATTTGCTTTACTAAAGAAAAATATTTTTGGTCAAGAAAACCAAAAAGTGCTATAACTTCGAAAAATATTTAAATTTTGAAAAGACATTGTTTTTTTATTCATCAAGGTATGTTAACAAAAAAATGTAAAACAAAAAAAAAAAGCCACCGTCGTAATATTCTGATACACTTCAGGAGATTTTACTGACTTAAGAACTGAGGGGTCTGCCTTTGGTCAAGTGGCAAAAATCAAGATGATGATGATGATCTCCACGATTTGTTCTTCCATAGCTTTTTTAACTAAGAAGTGAAAATACGAAGTAGTTTTTAGGAAAATTAGAAAACTTTATTAAAGCAGAAATGGTGGAATTTCGAAGTGCTAAAATGAAATGTGGAGCTGCAAATCATAACGGAATATGTGCATCCTCTTATACCTATGTATATGACACTAGTTATTTTCGTGTATTTTTTCTTCAATTTTTTGTCGCACTCCGTCCAATACGGTGTACGTGTGTAAGCTATATTCCAAAAAACATAGAAAATACAAGAAAAATAGAATCTAGTTTGTTAAAAACAAACGGGCAAGTTTGTGGTTTTTTTGACATTTGATTTTTCTTTCTTAATTTTTTCTGACAAATCAAAACTTTGTTTAAGTTTGAAAATTTTTGCAAAAATACATAACTAAAATGAAATAAGTGACCCACCAGAGCGTGAAATAATTTTTCCGTGTTATTTGCAATGTATTTTGTTGTGAAAATTGTTAATGAAAAAACAAAATTTAAAAAATGAACAAAAACATGTCAAATTATTTTATTTTGTGGACCATATTGGTCTCTCTTTCGCTTGTTGGAAATTGTTTTTTAATTTGACTTTCCGATAAAGTTTCGTCGGTTTTTTGAGCTTGGAATCTTAGCAAAAATAAAGTAGTGTCATATTGGTATTAACATTTTTGGAGATATGGATATGAAGTAAAAAATGGGAAATTTAGCCATTCTGGAATATTCCAAAAATAAGTTTCTAAGCATACCGCAATAATTTTTATACATTTTTGTTGAAAATTTCGTTATGCTAACATGAATTGGAATAAGGTCGATTTAAGGAGTGCTTTAAGTCTATTTAGGGGGTATACGAGTACTACATAACTGATGCTTACATGTATTAAGAATGTATTACAGTTTACAATGCGACGTCCTGGACCAGAATCACGCACTTCAGCTCGGAATAGTCCTTCAGAATCCTCCACGGGATACCTACAGGCGAAATCTTTCCAATAAACCCTAAAAACTTACTTAATGGACAACTCACAAATTACAAGCCTCTAGAGCTGGACCATGCACTTCTTATTGGAGTACTAACATCCAAAGTCGCTGAAATAATGGTAGTAAACCATCTATTCTATAAATAGCATATGCTATTCACTTCAAAGCACCTAAAACCCAATAAATTTCAAGCCAAAACTCAATAATTTCAAAATATTTCAAACCAAAATGCAATAAATAATTTTTTTCTGACCAAAACGCAATAATTTCAAATAACTAGATATCTGTCGTTACTTCAAATCTAATCGTCTGATAAATGTTGATTTTCTAGCTGCATGTGTGTTTTTCTATAACTACTATAATATCATTGGTATCGTTTGAAAATTAGGCTACATTTAATTCGGGGTACTTTTTCTCATTTATCTAAGTTACTTATGAGTCAGTTATTGCGTTTTAGTTTGTAACTCCTCAAATGTTACTTATTTCATTTATACCAATATTTCTTAGCAACGAAGTGAAACTCTTCAGGATTCTGTACACATGGCCAAAAGACCCCTTTGGACCAGTTTAACATTTAAACGCAAATTAAAGTATAATTTAGCATGGTTACTTTGTTGCAAAGTGTTGGTTACATCGATTTATTTCCTATTATAAAAAATATTCCAAAAAAAAATTTATATTCCCTATACACTTAGGGCCTTGTGCTTTAAGTGCTGTACACATAAAAAGACTAACATTTTTTGGTGGGAAATTGTCATGTGTTCATCTTCGTCATCCATATTTCATATTTGTTTAGGAACTTGTTTACTCCTTTTTGTCCGGAGCTCTCTTTCATTCGTTCTCATATGCACTATGCTGTTTAATCATCCCTCTCCATGTTAAAAACGACGCTCACAAATCGGCCATGCATACTGTTAGCCGTTAGTCAGCAGCCATTGAATTCATCAGTGCCATTTCGTGCTGCTTTACGCTATCTTTTCATTTGTTTTACATCTCATTCTCTGCTCAACCATTCCAACAAACGAATCAACATTGTCATATGTGGAAAATTTTTTTGGAAGGGGGATGTGGAGAAAGAAATCACACTGACATTCAATTTAGCCACTGCGCACACTTATGCATTTGGCTTCGTTTGTTATTAAGTAGGTATTTTGTTGCTTCAACATTTGACAGCATGATACACGGTTGCTACACCAGTTTTCATTTGGGTCCAAAATTCACGACAAAAAGACCAAACCTGAATTCACAAATGTGTCGAATTCGTTGTAATATATTTAAGTCAGGTTGTGGTAAAGTGCAATGTCACACCCAATTTCACTTTAACAACAAGCCCCGTACCGCAAGCCAAATTAGTTCAGGACCCGTATTACGTCTTACGATCCGTAGTCGAAACTATTTTTTTAAATCATAATAGCTCTGAAACGATGGATCAGATAAATGGCATATGAGAACTAGCGACAAATAGTAGTCGTTAGATCAATAACTTTATAATTTTTAGAAATAGTTTGGCAACCGTTATAGCTTGGGTGAAAATAGTTTTGAGTCACTGATAGTAACACGTAATACGGGCCCAGTTTTATTTACATAAAAATCTTATTTTTAAACTAAATTTTTCCTGAGCTCGGCGGTATCACAAAGCTATCCTAAAAGTTGAAAAAAATAAAATAAAAATTTTTCCAATAGCTGGGTGTTCCATTTTTTTTAATGATAAGCAAATTGAATTCTTTGCTCTGTTTATACCAGATCTACGTTCAGCAATATAAGGTGCACGCTTTCAAAAAATATTTCTGTCTTATTTCCAAAAAAAATATTCCTTGGGTAAAGATACTTAGTATTCTAAATTGCATGCACTGAAATTTCTTAAATATCCAATAAGTTGATAAAATCATTGTACCTAAAATTACTCAAAATATGCTTCATATTAATGGTATAATCTCAGCAGACAAACTTTTTCTGATTGAACTCTTTGGTGCAGGCCGGAAATATATACAAACTTTTAATTTTGCAACTCATATTGTATACCAGAAACGCTATTAACTTCCAGACCCAAAGATAGAACATATAGCCGCACTGTGAGGCGTACGCAAGAAGACACTTTCTAGAGTAAAACAAATGACGAGTATCTTGCACGATTTAACACCATAATAGTCTTGGAATTCCTTAAACTCATTAATTTGCTCTGAGCTGTGTGAGAAAAATTTAAATATCAACATCCCAAACGAAAAGTAACACTTAAAAAATTTTTACATAGGATTTCCTTGTAAACATTTTTCAAGAAAAAGTTTTTGTTTGGCTTGTCGATATATTGATTTACAAACTCTCAATATATATCGGTATGCTTGCACGCATAACTTTAACATAAACAAGTAAGGAAGTCTAAGTTCGGGTGTAACCGAACATTACATACTCAGCTGAGAGCTTTGGAGACAAAATAAGGGAAAATCGCCATTTAGCAAAATGAACCTAGGGTAACCCTGGAATGTGTTTGTATGACATGTATATCAAATGAAAGGTGTTAATGATTATTTAAAACGTAGTGGGCCTTAGTTCTATAGGTGCACGCCTTTTCGAGATATCGCAATAAGGGGGCCAGGGGTGACTCTAGAATGTGTTTGTACGATATCGGTAACAAATTAAAGGTATTAATGAGGGTTTTAAAAGGCAGTAACCTTTAGTTGTATATGTGAAGGCCTTTTCGAGATATCGACCAAAATGTGGACCAGGGTGACCCGGAACATCTTCTATCGGTTACCGCTAATTTATTTATATATATATATCATACCACGAACAGTATTCCTGCCAAGGGCTTTTGATTTCGCCCTGCAGAGCTTTTTCATTTTCTTCTACTTAATATGGTAGGTGTCACACCCATTTTACAAAGTTTTCTCTAAAGTTATATTTTGCGTCAATAAACCAATCCAATTCATATTTGGTACAGCATTATGGCATTTTTTTCATTTTATGGCCGAGCGGAAGGACAGAGGTCGACTGTGTATAAAAACTGGGCGTGGCTTCAACCGAGTTCGCCCATTTTCACAGAAAATAGTTATCGTCATAGAATCTATGTCCCTACCAAATTTCACAAGGATTGGTAAATTTTTGTTCGACTTATGGCATTAAAAGTATTCTAGACGAATTAAATGAAAAAGGGCGGAGTTACGGCCATTTTGAAATTTTCTTTTATCTTTGTATTTTGTTGCACTATATCATTACTGGAGTCGAATGTTGACATAATTTACTTTTATACTGTAAAGATATTAAATTAATTTGTTAAAATTTTACTTAAAAAAATTTTGTTTAAAAGTGGGCGTGTTCGTCATCCGATTCCGCTAATTTTTATTTAACACACATATAGTAATAGGAGTAACGTGTATACCAAATTTCATCATGATATCTTCAATGACCAAATTAAAGCTTGCAACACTTTTAGATTACCTTCTTTTAAAAGTGGGCGGTGCCACGCCCATTGTCCAAAATTTTTCTAATTTTCTATTTTGCGTCATAAGGTCAACGCACCTACCAAGTGTCATCGCTTTATCCGTCTTTGGTAATGAATTATCGCACATTTTCAGTTTTTCGAAATTTTCGATATCGAAAAAGTGGGCGTGGTTGTAGTCCGATTTCGTTCATTTTAAATAATGATCTGAGATGAGCACCAAGGAACCTACATACCAAATTTTATCAAGATACCTCAAAATTTACTCAATGTATTATGTTTACAGACGGACGGACAGACGGACATGGCTAAATGAATTTCTTTTTTCACCCAGATCATTTTGATATATAGAAGACTATATCTATCTCGATTAGTTTATGCCGTTACGGACAAGGCGACAGCTGTTTCGATTATACCTTGTAAATCTCTTCAAAGCCTTTTCTCCCGGGAGTGGGATTCGAACTCGCACTCCTACGATAGTTGAAATGGTGGTAAACGCATTCAGCTACGTCATGCCTGTTGTAAAGTTCTTCCCAATTGCCTTCTTTTTGCTCCCGGGAGAAAAGGCTTTGAAGAGATTTACAAGGTATAATCGAAACAGCTGTCGCCTTGTCCGTCCTGATGTCACGTTGTTTAAATTTTTCCCAAATTATTAAATAAATTATAAAATAAAAAAATTGCTCCAAATAAATGTTTTCATACATTTGAAAAAGCAATATGGGCAATCCCCGATTATTAAAATCATACAAACAGACAAAATTGGTTAATTCGTTGTAGTTCTATAAATAGAACGAAAACAGCAACAAAAACCAAAGTTTCTTTGAAAACCGCCGTACCAAGCATAGCTTTAACACATAATTGCATACGAAGTATGCAATGTGTAAAAGATTAAAATATGCAAAAAGAAGGCAATTGGGAAGAACTTTACAACAGGCATGACGTAGCTGAATGCGTTTACAACCATTTCAACTATCGTAGCAGTGCGAGTTCGAATCCCACTCCCGGGAGAAAAGGCTTTGAAGAGATTTACAAGGTATAATCGAAACAGCTGTCGCCTTGTCCGTCCTGATGTCACGTTGTTTAAATTTTTCCCAAATTATTAAATAAATTATAAAATTAAAAAATTGCTCCAAATAAATGTTTTCATACATTTGAAAAAGCAATATGGGCAATCCCCGATTATTAAAATCATACAAACAGACAAAATTGGTTAATTCGTTGTAGTTCTATAAATAAAACGAAAACAGCAACAAAAACCAAAGTTTCTTTGAAAACCGCCGTACCAAGCATAGCTTTAACACATAATTGCATACGAAGTATGCAATGTGTAAAAGATTAAAATATGCAAAAAGAAGGCAATTGGGAAGAACTTTACAACAGGCATGACGTAGCTGAATGCGTTTACAACCATTTCAACTATCGTAGGAGTGCGAGTTCGAATCCCACTCCTGGGAGAAAAGGCTTTGAAGAGATTTACAAGGTATAATCGAAACAGCTGTCGCCTTGTCCGTCCTGATGTCACGTTGTTTAAATTTTTCCCAAATTATTAAATAAATTATAAAATTAAAAAATTGCTCCAAATAAATGTTTTCATACATTTGAAAAAGCAATATGGGCAATCCACGATTATTAAAATCATACAAACAGACAAAATTGGTTAATTCGTTGTAGTTCTATAAATAGAACGAAAACAGCAACAAAAACCAAAGTTTCTTTGAAAACCGCCGTACCAAGCATAGCTTTAACACATAATTGCATACGAAGTATGCAATGTGTAAAAGATTAAAATATGCAAAAAGAAGGCAATTGGGAAGAACTTTACAACAGGCATGACGTAGCTGAATGCGTTTACAACCATTTCAACTATCGTAGGAGTGCGAGTTCGAATCCCACTCCCGGGAGAAAAGGCTTTGAAGAGATTTACAAGGTATAATCGAAACAGCTGTCGCCTTGTCCGTCCTGATGTCACGTTGTTTAAATTTTTCCCAAATTATTAAATAAATTATAAAATTAAAAAATTGCTCCAAATAAATGTTTTCATACATTTGAAAAAGCAATATGGGCAATCCCCGATTATTAAAATCGTTACGGATTACCGTTATGCGAACAAAGTTAATATACTCTGTGAGCTCTGCTCAGCTGAGTATAATTAAGGGAGTGGCAAGTGCACTTAATATAAAACAAATTAGTCTCATGCTTTAGTTTGGTTTTCAATTCAAAAATGGCTTCATCAATGGCATACAACGTCAAATTTCTTTGAGTTCCACGTGCAACAACTTTTTTAAGCTCAATTATTAACAAAAATGTATCACGAAAAGTGTTTGATAACGGTTCGAAATATCTACAAAACGAGATTTACTGAAAATTCTTTCTAAATTATCTGCTAGGTAAAGTGCCATTGTTCTGTTACATTTTGATGACATCAATTTTTTCATAAGAAATCCTTTGAGGTAAATTGAAATTTACATAAAATTTAATGAAGGTGTGGAACATTTTGTGGGAATTGTTGTACATTTTTACCTCATTGAAAAAAAAAAGCACGAAAGTATCAAAATCTTGATTACAGCCTAAAAAGACCAAAATTGGAAAAAAACGGACCAGAGGACAAAATGGGGTTGGAAAGTACCATTTATAGTCCAAATGGATCAAAGTGGCAACCGTTGGATAAGCAGTTATGGACATATACATATATATGCATATACATATGTATATGTATAGGCAGGTAGATATGCATAATGGCAAAGTGTACATTAGATCGTTTTGAAATTATAAACTGCGCTGTCAGAAAATAATCAGTTTATGTTAACTAAGCTCGACCACATCGTAATTTTAATATTTTTAAAGGAAATACATAAATACACACGGCCTTTTCCATAGTAATTCACAACAGGTTGAACTGGCCGGTCAATAAAGGCTTCGCATAAACCGAATATGACCATAGTGTTGGTAACTCGCTTTACATAAGAAACAAAATTTTACTAGTTAAAATCACTTTTTGTTCTATACTTAACATTTGCAAAAAAATGCGCTATCGTCCCATCCAACTATATAATAGCTGTTAAAAATGCCCAGCTTTTTTTAAATGAGTCAATTAATTAAATGAAATAAGTTAAGTCACTCCTGTTATGATTTCTAAAGAAGAGTTTTCGTAGCGTTAACTAATTTTAAATAATATTGTGACGAATATTAGTGACACTAAGTGATACTCACATCACTAGTGTGATGCTAAGTAAATGAAGCCACAACAACAATAACGCAGGCAGTCATTTGTATCTACAATGTAGATTCTACATAAACGAATCAATCAATATGTCTACACATATGTACCTACACTCAGCGGAGAGAGACCCACAAACACATGCATATATCATATCTGCGATGTTCCCAAAAGTAGGCAATTATCTGTGGAAGTATCACTCACATATACCCGCGCATATGAGAAGCTATAACGTGCATCTGTAGTTATGTTATAGATGGTACTTTTATAGCTGGTAGCAAATTCTAGAAATAGAAACGCCTAGAAATATGTCAACGAGGAAACCAAAAAGTATAAAACCAGCAGCAACTTAGGCACGACGAATCAGTTTGATTTAAGCACGCTGTCTGTCGAGCAGTAGAAGTGTTATTGTGAAGTACTTTAATAAAGGCCGTTTTGCATTATTGAATAGTGGAGTTATTTATTCAACAGTTTAGTGATTCGAATGTTAGTATAAGGTTGAAAATAAGCGGAATTTCCCAAAATTCGTTGCAATTGGTGTCAAAAGAGGAATTTTTGAATAAATTCTGGAGATTTCGAATACAACTTGGACATGGCAAAGTTAAGTGAATTGAGGATCCAGCAACTGAAGAAGGAGTTGGGGAGCCGTGGATTGAATAAAACCGGCAATAAACTCGAACTTCAGGCACGGCTACGAGTTGTATTGGAGTTGGAAGTAATTAATGTGGACGAGTATGTCTTTTATCCTGATATGGAAGAGCCAGGGACTAAAATGGAAGAGAAGGTAGAGACTCCGAATCCATTGGCAAGTTTTGACACTAAAGCGATACTAGCATTGTTGAAGCAAATGTCGGCACAAATATCAACCGAAATGTCATCTCAACTAGAATCGCAGGAGAAACGTATAACATCCAATATGGAAGAACAGAAGACACGTATTGCAGAAATGTCGTCAGAAATATCATTAGAAATAACATCGAAGGTTGAGGCACAAGAAACGCGTATTTCAGAAACGTCGTCACAAATATCATCCCAACTGGAATCACAGGAGACGCGTATCTCAGAGATGTCGTCAGAAATAACATCTAAAATTGAAACACAAAAGGCACGTATATCAGAAATGTCGGCACAAATTTCAGCACAGTTATCATCGCAGATCTCTGCACAACTGGAAGCCCGTATGGACGAAAAAATTGTACAACTCGAGGAAAAAATTGATGCCGAGATAGAAGCGTTAAAAGGTCGTATGGAGCAGTTAAAACTAAAACGCCCAGCTGTGCCAGCGAGCAATCCGAAGGTAAAAATTCCATCTTTTGATGGCTCCGTTCCTTTCCAGGTATTAAAGCTTCAATTTGAGAAGACGTCAGCAGTGAACAACTGGAATACTGAAGATAAAGTTGCTGCACTGTTCGTAGCAATGAAAAGGCCTGCAACTGAAATTTTACAGACTATTCCAGAGTGCGAACGGAACAGTTATGAAGCATTGATGGCCGCTGTCGAGAGACGTTATGGAAGCTAGCACAGGAAATAGATATATCAAATAGAATTGCAAAATTGTTGCCAAAAAGCTAATGAGGCTTTGCAAGAGTTTGCTTCGGATGTTGAACGATTGGCTCATTTGGTAAATGAGCACGCACCCGTGGAGTACACCGAGAGGGTAAAAAAATTCAGTGTTTTATAAATGGAATACGGTACGTAGAAATGAAGCGAGCGGCATATGCAAACCCAAAACCCGCATTCGCAGAAACGGTATCCCATGCACTGACTCAGGAAACAGCGTCGCTTCTCTGTAAGTTTTCAAAGCACACCGTGTAGAAGTGGAAAGGCCGACTGGGTGAACACAATATTGGAGGAGCTGAATGGATCACAACAGAAAAATGACGGAGTTATGAAGTGTTTCAAGTGCGGTAACCCAGGTCAGATTGCTCGTAATTGCAGAACCGGTCCTGGTAGTTGCAGCATGGTCTTAATAACAAAGCTGGAGGGGATGAGCAAGAGCGAGTAAAGTGTAGAGATCGAGAGCTAGCTCCAGCTTTTGAATGTCCTGTGATATCTGTGTCCCAAATTGGAAGGAAATCAAGCAGTCTTACCGTCAGAGGGAATGTGGATGGCAAAGAACGTGTACTGACTGTAGATACGGGCGCATCTCATTCCTTAATCCGATCTGCTTTGGTCAATAGGAGAGAAAAGCCATTACCTGGAACAAGGTTGCGTACGGTCACTGCCGAGTATAACCAAGTCCAAAAAGAAGTGATCTGCAAAGTCTTAATTGGGAAGGTCATGGTTCTAAACAAATTCATTGTGGCGGAGATTGTTGAAGAAGTCATATTGGAAGTGGACTTCTTAGTTGACCATGACATCAGGATCGACATGCAAAGAAGGAATATGCGCTACAAGAACTAGGATATACCACTTAACTTTAGTTTGGAGAAAGGCTTCAGCACTAATCGACTACTGGTTGAAAAGACTCGACAAAGACCACGAAAATCAAAGTTTAAGGTTGATGGATCGAATGGGCCAAATAAAGCGAAATCAAAAGTGCCTGCGAGAGAAACACTGGCATTCACAAAACCAAATGTATGCACAAAAACGAAGGAAAGAATTTCCCAGAAGGAATGTGGGGTAGTTTCAAGCCAGGGCGCACTACTGTTGAGAAACGTGGGAACGATACTGATTATGCGAAGTCAATCCGTCAAGCGCGAGCTCTACGAAGTAGTTCATTGGCCAGAGAACAGAGCGTGAGGGAACGGCCCAGGGTAATGAGTAGTGGGATGAATAACAGGTACGACAAGAATTATAACTCGGAAGGTTTCTTGCAGGGAGATTTGGTACTGCTATACAACCCTCACCGGCGGAAAGGTGTTCCATCCAAATTTTGGTGCTTTTGGGAAGGCCCGTGCAGAGTTGTGAAGAGGCTCAGTGATGTCATCTACCGCATACAAACAATTGGGAAACCACGAAATAGAAGGGTGGTACATTTGGAGAGACTAGCAGCGGTTAGATCGAGAGATTTGTCTGATCGGGACGATCTGACTTGGGTGGAGGGCAGTGTGACGAATATTAGTGACACTAAGTGATACTCACATCATTAGTCTGATGCTAAGTAAATGAAGCCACAACAACAATAAAGCAGGCAGTCACTTGTATCTACATAAACGAATCAATCATTATGTCTACACATATGTACGTACACGCAGCGGAGAGAGCCGCACAAAAAAATGCATATATCTTATTTGAGATGCTCCCAAAAGTAGACAATTATCTGTGGAAGTATAATCACATATACACGCGCATATGAGAAGCTATAACATGCATCTGTAGTTATGTTATATCTGGTATTTTTATAGCTGGTAGCAAATTCTAGAAGTAGAAATGCCTAGAAATATGTCAACGAGGAAACCAAAAAGTATAAAAGCAGCAGCAGCTGAGGCATGACGAATCAATTTTATTTAGCACGCTATCTGTCGAGCAGTAGAAGTGTTATTGTGAAGTACTTTAATAAAGACCATTTTGCATTATGGAATATTGGAGTTATTTATTCAACAGTTTAGTGATTCGAACGTTAGTAGAAGGTTGCAGATAAGCGGAATTTCCCAAAATTCGTTACAATATAATTATAATGTTATTTTAACGTAAAAATACATCTTATCAAAATACATATAACCAATTTTCAATAAAAGCAGTATTATTTATTTTAGAAACTGATTTCTTGCCTTGGAAAATTGATTTACTGCTTTTTTAGTTGGAAAATTTAAGATATCAAAATACACTTAAATCAAATTTTGAATCTCCTTATATCTTTAAATTTGCTTCCGGTTGTGAAAATTCCTTATTTGTTATAAACTACAATATGGCTTTTTTCATTTGCTTCTAACTTTTTCTGGTCGCATGGAAAAAAGATTTATTTAAAAAGGAACAAAGCTACATATAATGTTCTGCTCGCTCACCCAGTCGCTAAGTCCAAGAGAATTTTATGACTTTATTTTCAAATAAAATATTTGTTGGTATTGGCAATGAGAATTGTAGTTGAAAAAGCGAGGCCTGGCAGAAGTTACAAATTGGCAGATGATGATTTGAATGAATTCTAGGAATAGCGGCAAAACGCTGATTTGTACTTTTTATTTTATCTTTGAGGCGGATGTTGAAACGTGTTCCAAAAACGGCATTGTAATCAAAACTCCGTGTTTATGCAATCGCCAAAGCAAAACTGCTCCAAAATTGGACCTCAAAGAATTGAGGATTCCCAGTCGGGACTTTTGTAGCCAACTGTAAGCCAATTTATCATTAAGAAATAAATAATTGGAAAATATATATATATATATATCTTTATATATATCTATCTATATATATATACCTTTTATAAGTTTTTACTGGCAGACTTTTAGCTAACCATAAAGTGAGACAGAAAAATGCAGTTAAAAAGGCTGCTCTGCTTTTGTTAGCTTTGAGATTTAGTTCTCAATGAGTTGGCTTTCAGTAACTTTTCATAAAAAATAAATTTTGATGGAAGATTGGAAATATTCAACAATTTTAATATAGTACATAATATTAAATAGAAGTAAACAAAAATATAAGTGTACTGAGTGAGTGTATAACCACAGGTGTTCCCCAAGGGTCCATACTTGGCCCCCTGTTGTTCAGTTTATTTGTCAATGATGTGTTTCATGTATGTAAATTTGGGCTTAAGTGCAGAATTCATACATTTGTCAAATTAAAAAAATTTATATGAGTATAGGTAGTGGTGCTTATGGTGAGCTTAATCATATATTTTTTTTTTTTTGGTGCAAATAATAACTATAGGGGTAATTCCACGTCAAAAGGTAAATTTTACATTTTTTTTAAACAAAATATCTTTGAAACTGTTGAGTCAATCTTAAAAATTGTAATGTCTTTAGATAGGTAATAAAACATGGTTTTGTTTGATATATAAAGCATCAATATTTAGAAGAAATTTCTATAATAAATTTATGTTTTTATGGGAAAATGATTGCTAACTTATCATAAATCGAATAATAAGTCGAAAAAATGTGGTTTTGACAAAATACTTTAATTCTATGGCGTTGAAGATAATTTCATTACCTTTAATTTGGTATATACAATATCTTTATATTAGAAGGTATAACTTGATTATTTATTTTTTATTGCTAAAATATACGTCAAAGGTAAACTATAAACATAAGGGTTATAAGGTAATATCAGCTCATTCACGAATGCAATAAAGAGCTTTTTCAAATTTTTGGTAAATAAAGACTATAAAAATTAAAGAGAAAGTTAAAATTTTTGGTAAATAAAGACTTGAAAAGTTAAAGATATATATACATCAGATGAAAGGTATTTTTATAAGTAATTTTTTTCAATATTTAATTTTTGAAATCCATCCACTAGTTTCGGAGAGATTTTGATTTGAAAAATTCATAATTTCGCTTTTTGACATGGAATTACCCCCAAACCTTTCATTTGCACCAAAAAAGAAATATACCGTTGGAATCAGCATAAAAATCTCTATAATAATATTAATACCCAACGGATTAATACCCTCCAAAGCCCGCCCAACCGACGCGAGGGGCCCATCCGCATGACTCGCGGATTTGTTTTTGCTTTTGCCGAGTTGTTGATAGGCGGAGGTTTGTTAAGCGTTGAGATCTGAAACTGCTCAGCTACAGAATACAAATTATCAGCTGAGTATTATAAAAACAGTTAGAAATTATGCATATACTACATTGTTAAGTAAGTGAACTTTTTAGTATTTTAGTTTATTTTACGAGTTAAGATAGGATCGGACAGTTTTCTTTATGGTAAAAAGTGAATCCGTTATATCAAATGAACTAGAATGAGTGTTGAAATCATGACACAAACACCGAAAAGGTTCATTTAATTCGAAATTAGTTCTACACTGCCTCAAAAGAAGAGGTTTGAATGTCTTGACACTCGTGATGGGACGTTAAAGTTTACTTCGTTTAAGAGAATTGGGCTAGAAATCAATCCATTCAGTAGTTTAGCCATAAATATTACACCTAGCATTTCTCTACGACTTACAAGAGTTGGAAGATTGATAAGCTTCAACCAACTAGTATAAGGGGGAAGATTATACGCAGAGTTCCACTGAAAATTTCTTAAAGAGAAAAGTTGAAATTGCTTTTGTACTGATTCAAGTCTATCTGCATGAACTCGATATTTAGGATTCCAGACTATTGATCCGTATTCTAATATTGGTCTAACTAAAGTGGTGAAAAGTGCTTTAGTTACATAAGGGTCACTAAATTCCTTGGATCACCGTTTTACGAATGAAAGAACACCTCTAACCTTATTGACAGTACCATTAATATGAAGGTTGAAACTAAGTTTAGTATCTATCGTGACTCCCAAGTCCACAAAATAGTTTACTGATGAAAGAAAAAAATTATTAATTACATAAGAGGCTGCTGGCAAAGATCTCCGAGAGAGGGACATGAATTTACATTTATTGAGGTTAAGCGGCATTGAATTCACGTTGCACCAGGTAACTAGGCAGTTTAAATCCTCTTGAAGCAAGGGACGTTTTTCGGTAGACGTATAAGACCTAAAAAGTTTTACATCATCGGCATACATTAGGACTTTTGAATATTTTATTGTGGTACAAATATCACTAATAAATAGCAAGAAGAGAACTGGACCTAGATGACTGCCCTGTGGGACGCCAGAAGGAACATCAATGACATTAGAAAGAGTATTTTTAAAAATAACTTTTTGCGTTCGACCGCAGAGAAACGACGAAATCCACTGGGTGAGACCAGGTTGGAAACCAAGCCGATTAAGCTTGTAGATAAGTAAGGAGTGGGATACGTTGTCAAATGCTTTACTGAAGTCGGTATAAATAACATCGGTGTGAAGATTTTCTCTAAATCCATTAGAAAAATGTGTTGTGAATTCAAGTAGATTAGTAATGGTAGATTTACCTTTACAGAATCCATGTATCTGTTCTACAATCACAGTAGAAATGGAAAAAGTTAGCTGGTTGGTAACTATAGCTTCAAATACCTTTGGGATAGCCGACAACTTTGCAATTCCTCGGTAGTTTTCTACACTCGACCTACTGCCACTTTTGTGGAGGGGTATGAGAAAAGATACCTTCCAAGCAGAAGGAAAAATTCCATGTTTTAGGGACAGGTTGAATAAATCAGTTAGGGGCTGATAAATGTACCCAGTGCATTTTTTAAGAAAGCAAGTGGGAATAAAATCAGGACCGTACTTGTAAGATTCCTTCAAAGACATTAAATATGAAAAAACTTCATGAGGAGATATTGCTGGAATATTAACTGTGTTAAGTGAGTTAGGTTGAAATGGATATTCATTTGAAAAAGAGTTAAGTTCAGCGGAATATTTGGACTTGAAAAATTGTGCAAAGAAATTAGCAATATCTTAGTCGTCGCTAGACAAATCTACCTGGTATTTTAAAGCAGACGGAAACCCTTTAACCCTTCGTTTAGAGTTCACGAAACCATATATGGCTTTCGGATTGCAAGTTATTTTCCTTTTCATATTGCAGATGTATGTATTATAGCACTTTTTGTTTAATTCAAAATATTTATAGCGCAGAATAGAGTATTTCAAGTAATCGGAGTAAGAGCCCGAGCTTTTGAATAATTTGAAGAAGCGCGATTTTCTGTTTTTAAGGACCTCAGCTCTTTAGTGAACCATATTTGGACTGGTTCGGCAGACACACGTTTTCGCTTAGGTACATGTTTTTCCAAAATACCGTAAATGATGCTATAAAAGTCAGAAATATTTCCTCCCGAACATATTAGGAATTATATTTATCTGTTCAGTCATTTTGGATATAAATTCGTTGTTGGGCAGCTTTGAAGAAATGGGTACAATATCAATGCCAGATATGGTCCATAATATATGCGGGAGATTCAAGTCCCCAGGATAACCATCGAATCAATGGGCTTCAACATTGAATTAACAATTTTCAGCAGGGAGATATGATCCATATACACCGAAGGATTAGAAGAAGGTGGGATATAGCAGATTGCAATATAGACACAACACATTGCGAGCTTGATACTAATGCATTTGAATTCCGTAGAATCGGTAACGGGTAAATCAACCTCAGCTGAAGGTACAGAAGAATGTACCGCAAGCAAAACTCCACCCCCAACTCTGTTCAACGGTCATTTCTGTATATTTGGTAATCATGGCAAAGAATCTCTGAGTTAAATACATTAGGTTTTAGCCAAATTTCAGTTAAACCTATAATGTTGTAATTGCAGTTAAACGATTTCAAATATAATTCAGTTAGTTTAGTGTTTAAACTTCTAACATTTTGATAAACAAAATTTAGGACCGATTTAACATTCAGTTTTTTGATGCAATATTGTTATGTGGAAGTGTAGCAAGATTTGAAATATTAGTGTTACGCTTACGCTCGAATTCTTACACAAAAGCACCAGGCGGACGAAAAGAATTACTTAATATAGTTTCAAGACGAAATATCTCTAGGATAGTTATAATTGAATTTTCGAACTGTCACGTTATCAAATTTAAGTTTAGCGATACGACTTTAGGTCCTCTTCTGTAGTAACTTTATCAAATTTTGACACAAAAATAGATTTTTTAATAGGGGCAACAATAAGATTACTAGTCGGCGGTTCGGATTCCGTAGGAGGGTTTTTTTAGATTTTGTTAAAGAAGCCTTTGATGAAGATGGCTGAGCCGTTAAGGGACTTGGGGATGCCAGATTTATTAATTCGATAGTTGACGGTGCACTAACTACGGGTGCAGGGACTTCTGCAACGGCATCAAGTGTCGGGGAACTAGAGGAAGCACTGGTAGGATGACGGTTTCCATGTGGAATGTTTGCGTTTGTTATGTCACTCGGGTATTTGAAAGACTTAAACAAGTTTTCGTATTTCTTGGACAGTGCAGCTAACTCTCTACCTATTTCAGAGAAACCATCGCGAGCCTGTTGGAAAACTTTGAAAAGATCAATCTCAGTTGGTCTACATTTCTAACTCCCTTATCACTATCGTTGAGTGTGTCAACCACTCTTGCTGACAAACCGGCACACTTCATATGGGCGAGCCCATCGCAAAGCCAGTATGACACGAAGGGATGGGAATCACTTTTTATCAAGCAGTTCGCATATAGGCAAGACATTTTAATAAAAATAAAGAGATGGAAAAAAGAAATTAATAAAATAGTGTAGTGAGAGTAAGTTGATTAATTAAAAAATAGCACAGCGGGTTATATAGAAAAAATAAAAACTGTTTGGAAGCTGTTAGAAGCGATGCACTGTATGAGCAGTTTGAGATGCACTGTGATAACACTGAACAAACCGCGCAAATAGCTGTGACAAGGAAGAAGGAGAAAAGAAGTGTGCACGCAAAATCAAAAATAAAAACAATTACACTATGAAAATTGATGCATATCAACAGCAACAACACAATGCACGATTTTGTTTTTTTTTTTGACAAATGTATGTATTCTGCACTTGTTCCTAAATTTGTAAGTATGCACGCATATGCTGATGACATTCAGCTGTATTTGTCTAGCAATTTCTGTGATATGAGTGATTTATGTCTTAACGTTAATAGTGATTTAACGTCAATATCTTGTTGGGCGAGAGACAACGGCCAAATCATATGTGTTGCCTATTTCTAAGAAAAATCTCTCTAACATTAGCATTCCTCCAATATGCATTGCGAGCACACCTTTAAAAACTGTTAATAAATTCAAGAATCTTGGATACATAATTAATGCTAATCTCACTTGCTGTGTCCACATAAATGTTGCTGCAGGTAGGGTTTATAGTACATTGCGTAGTTTACGGAAGTCTGCAACCTACACGCCTTTTCAAATCAGGAAAAAATTAGCCACGCAACTCATGCTACCTATACTAACCTATTCGGAGCTAGTTTATAACAAGTTAGACTTTATATCTGCTCACAAAATTGATGTTGCGTTTAATTATGTCACGCGTTACGTGTTTGGATTGAGAGAGTTTGACCATATTTCGGCCTGGAAGTCTAAACTTCTAGGTTGTAGTATTTTCAATTATCAGAAGGCTAGAAGTTGCATTTTTCTCTACCAAATAATTCAAAAACAAACGCCGTTGTATTTATATAACAAACTTGTGTTTAGTAAATCCACTCGTTCATTTAATTTAACTATTCCTTTATTTAACTATGTTAATTCCTCAAGACTGTTCTTTGTCAACGCTGCGTATCTCTGGAACTCCATTCCTGCTGCTTTAAAAAATACCCTAAACCAAAACAACCATAGGAGAATCCTTCTTAGCTACTTTTCTACTTGAAAACCTAATCTTACCACTAAAATATCCGAATATCTATATCTATCTATATCTCTATCTTGACTACATTCCTATTTTCTCACTTATAAATTGTGTATTTAATTTATTATTATATTAAAACAGTGTAACTTTCTTTCATACTATGATAATTACGTATTGTTTTCACATTGATATGGCTTAGTTTAAGTTTTTTGTATAAGTTCAAATATTTGTACGCATTTCGAAACCGAATGTCAATACTAATTCATTGTTGTGCTAAGAAAGATTTCAATATCTTATTGTGCTAATTTTAAATCCTGAATAAATGTTAGATGTTAATCTCATAAACAATCAACTGATAATATCGCGAATCATGAGGGGGTGTAGTAGGATAAATCTATGACGGTTGTTTAAGAAGGAAAAAAAATAAAATACTCGGAATTTTTTAAGCAAAGTAAAACTTTCTTTTACAACAGAGGCAATTCGTTCTCTATCCGCAGAGGATCCCGAAACTTCTTTACGGACTGCGATGAAAGCAATTTAAAAACGCCATTTCCAGGCCATTCATATTAAAAATAATAATAAAACTGTTATAAATACACCTACATACTAGCCTTAATAATCGATACTAGCATTGAACTGTTATCTCTATTATTAAAATAAACTAAGTGATTCTACAGCATTACAACAAAAACAAATTAAATTTCAGAATATAATCATACTTGTGCTTTGTGAATCATTTCGTTGAGTGTTTTATTGTTTGTTTTAGTTTTGTTATGAATTTACACACAATATTTTACATTTATAAATAACTTGCTTTACCCGACGTTCGTTGTAACGCCGGAGATCGAATGAATGTTGTGTTATTTTTATACTCAGTTGAGCAGAGCTCACAGAGTACAGAGAATATTAACTTTGATTGGATAACGGTTGGTTGTACAGGTATAAAGAAATCGAGATAGATATAGGCTTCCATATATCAATCTCATCAGTATCGAAAAAAAATTTGATTGAGCCATATCCATCCGTCCGTCCGTCCGTTAACACAATAACTTGAGTAAATTTTGAGGTATCTGGATGAAATTTGTATGCAGGTTCCTGGGCACTCATCTCAGATCGCTATTTAAAATGAACGATATCGGACTATAACCACGCCTACTTTTTCGATATGGAAAATTTCGAAAAACCGAAAAAGTGCGATAATTCATTACCAAAGACGGATAAAGCGATGAAACTTGGTGAGTTGAATTTATGACGCAGAATAGAAAATCAGTAACATTTTCGACAATGGAAGTGGCACCGCCCACTTTTAAAAGAAGGTAGTTTAAAAGTTTTGCAAGCTGTAATTTGGCAGTCGTTGAAGATATCATGATGAAATTTGGCAGGAAAGTTACTCCTATTACTATATGTATGCTTCATAAAACTTAGCAAAATCGGAGACCGACCACGCCCACTTAAAAAAAAACAATTTTTTTAAAGTCAAATTTTAACAAAAAATTTAATATCTTTACAGTATATAAGTAAATAATGTCAACATTCGACTCCAGTAATGATATGGTGCAAAAAATACAAAAATAAAAGAAAATTTCAAAATCGGCGTGGCCCCGCCTTTTTTATTTTAATTTGTCTAGGATACTTTTAATGCCATAAGTCGAACAAAATTTACCAATCCTTGTGAAATTTGGTAGGGGCTTAGATTCTAGGACGATAACTGTTTTCTATGAAAAAGGGCGAAATCGGTTGAAGCTACGCCCACCTTTTATACACAGTCGACCGTCTGTCCTTCCGCTCGGCCGTTAACACGTTAACTTGAGCAAAAATCGATATATCTTTTCTAAACTTAGTTCACGTACTTATATGAACTCACTTTGTATTGGTATAAAAAATTGCCGAAATCCGACTATGACCACGCCCACTTTTTCGATAACGAAAATTACGAAAAATGCCATAATTCTATACCAAATACGGAAAAAGGGATGAAACATGGTAATTGGATTGGTTTATTGACACAAAATATAACTTTAGAAAAAACTTTGTAAACACCTTTGTGACACCTACCATATTAAGTAGAAGTATATGAAAAAGTGCTGCAGGGCGGACTCAAAAGCCCTTGAAATCTTGGCAGAAATACTGTTCGTGGTATTACATATATAAATTACATAAATTAGCAGTACCCGACAGATGATGTTCTGGGTCACCCTGGTCCACATTTTGGTCGATATCTCGAAAACTCCTTCACATATACAACTACCACCACTCCCTTTTAAAACCCTCATTAATACCTTTAATTTGATACCCATATCGTACAAACACATTATATAGTCACCCCTGGTCCACCCTTATGGCGATATCTCTAAAAGGTGTCCACCTATAGAATTAAGGCCCACTCCCTTTTAAAACCCTCATTAATACCTTTCATTTGATACCCATATCGTTCAAAAACATTACAGAGTCACCCCTGGTCCACCTTTATGGCGATATCTCGAAAAGGCTTGCACCTATAGAACTAAGGCCCACTCCCTTTTAAAATACTCATTATCACCTTTCGTTTGATACCCATATTGTACAAACGCATTCTAGAGTCAACCCTGGTCCACCTTTATACCGATATCTCGAAAAGGGGTCCACCTATAGAACTAAGGCCCACTCCCTTTTAAAATACTCATTAACACCTTTCATTTGATACCCATATCGTACAAACAAATTCTAGAGTCACCCCTGGTACACCTTTATGGCGATATCTCGAAAAGGCGTCCACCTATAGAACTAAGCCAATGTCCTTTTAAAATACTCTTTAATACCTTCCATTTGATACACATGTCATACATACACATTCCAGGGTTACCCTAGGTTCATTTTCCTACATAGTGATTTTCCCTTATTTTGTCTCCATAGCTCTCAGCTGAGTAGGTAATGTTCGGTTACACCCGAACTTAGCCTTCCGTGCTTGTTTCTGTTCTGTTTGTTGATAATTTAGTTTATTGTTCTGTAAATTGATTTGAATTTTGTACGCATATTTGGTGAAATTTTCGTTTAAAACATTTTAATATTGTATCTTATTGTAATGCAATATTTTTGGTTTTTTTATTCGGTGCAAAGTTAAACAAATTTTTTGGCTTTCCAACTCTAAAGCAAGCAACATATAGCTGGCCATGGGAAAAGCACGGACTCTAAATTTAATCCTGTAACAGTAAGCGATTGTCCTTGTGCTTTGTTAATCGTTATTGCAAAAGCAAGGCGTACAGGAAACTGTAAGTGCTTAAAATTGAATGGCAAATCTGTAGGAATCATTGAGATCTGTGGTATGAGCACATCTTCACCTTTGATTTTACCGCTGATGATTTTTGCTTCGATTACATTCGGCATTCATTTCTTAACGCAAAGAACACACGCACAGAATTTGATTGAATTTTGGTGGGTCTAAATTCCGAAGAAACATGACAGAAGAGCCAATTTTCAAAGTTAATATATGCGCAGGCATTCCAAGTGGTTCTAAAAAGTTTAGAAATTAAATTGGATAATTCACAATTTGATCTACATCTGTAACAGTGTCGATCGATTTATATTTCTTCACTTCTCCAGGAATTTGGTTTTGAATGCGATCATTGATTTTGTTAACATGATCATTTTTGGGAGCTAAGATTGCTCGTTCGCATAGCCAAAAAAAAGAAATTTAAATTTAAAATTCTTAATCCTGAAATGTGAAAAACCTTCGTCTTGATCGAAGGAACCTATAGCCAAAATTTGGTGATGATTGAAGTGTAGGAAATACGTTTTCATAGGGAACACAAACACAGAATTTGATTTTTATAGAAGACAAGCCTTTACCCGGCGGCCCGTCCGCAAAGAGAAAATAAAATATATAGGCTAATAACGTTAGCCTACTTATCAAGTTTAAAAATTATTTTTGTCTAATATATTTTATGTTTTTAATATAGTAAACAGTACTAAATGAGCTGAAAAGTGGTAAGGCACGCTTACGTAAAATACAGTTCTTTCGAATTAAAAAAATACATTTTGTCTTAAGTTAAATTAATTGATATGACAGGGGTGAAGGAGTTACTATTCATAGAACAATGGAGTAAAACTAAAATTAACTAAAAACAAAGATATTTTTTAGATGAAAATAGTGTTGCTTTTTGGCGTATTTAGTTTAAAATATTACAAAAAGAGTCATTTAAAAAAACTCAAAAAGAAAACGAAATAGCTTTGTTAGATATTAAAGATAAAACATACCGAATTTTAATTACGAATAATTTGCAGCAAATCCATGGCCATAAAAGCTCATAATTTAAAAAGGCATGTGTGCTGAACTACCTGCTTCGAAGGGTCCTTAAATTATCGCTGAAGAGTCCCAAAATGATATCAACATAGCCCCGGAAAAGTCCCGAAATTATCACGATGGGATCCCGGACAAATTCCGAAAACCATCCAGAAATTTTACCATAGGGTTCCCCAAATGATCCCGACGGGATCCCGAACGTATTTCAAAACCACCCAGAAATGATCCCGGAAGGGTAATCAAATGATTTCGAATTAACCCAGAAAAAGTTACGAAATTACCCCGACTGATTCCCGGACGTATCCCAAAAACCATACAGAAATTATCCGGGAAGGGTCCCCAAATGATTCCGAAAAGGTCCCGAATTTACCCTGACGAGATCACGGACAAATCGCGAAAACCATCCAGATTTGATGCCGGAAGGGTTCCGAAATTGTCCCGAATTTACCCTGACGGGATCCAGGACAGATTCCAAAAACCATCCAGAAGTAATGCCCGAAGGACCCCAAAGGATCCCGAAAACTATATAGAAATGATGCCGGAAGGGTCCCCAAATGATCCCGAAAAAGTGCCAAAATTACCCTGACGGGGTCCCGAAAAGATCTGCTTCCTTTGTAAGCCCTCGACGTATTGTACCCGTTGAGTTTGTTATATTGGCGAAGGTCCGTATACGTAAAGTTATAATGCAGGGGTCGTCACTCCTTAAGCGCTTTCACACAATTGTTTTTGTAAAACGCTCAGGCAAGCACACCGCATAGGCAAGCGCGCACACATCCCTGCGCGCACGCATTCTATTCCCTCGCCTTAACCGAATGTATTCTGCTGTACCCATTAGGAATTAAACTGCTATAATTTCGTGTAAAATTACTTTTGAAGTAATATTTTTATACTCAGTTGAGCAGAGCTCACAGAATATATTTACTTTGATTGCATAACGGTTGGTTGTACAGGTATAAAGGAATCGAGATTGATATAGACTTCCATATATCAAAATCATCAGTATCGAAAAAAAAATTTGATTGAGCCATGTCCGTCCGTCCGTCCGTCTGTCCGTTAACACGATAACTTGAATAAATTTTGAGGTATCTTGATGAAATTTTGTACGTAGGTTCCTGGGCACTCATCTCAGATCGGTATTTAAAATGAACGATATCGGACAATAACCACGCCCACTTTTTCGATATCGAAAATTTCGAAAAATCGAAAAAGTGCGATAATTCATTACCAAATACGCATTAAGCGATGAAACTTGGTAGGTGAGTTGAGCTTATGACACAGAATAGAAAACTAGTAAAATTTTGGACAATGGGCGTGGCACCGCCCACTTTTAAATGCAGGTAATTTAGAAGTTTTGCAAGCTGTAATTTGTCGTAAAGTCGTTGAAGATATCATGATGAAATTTGGCAGAAACGTTACTCTTATTACTTTATGTCTGCTTAATAAAAATTAGCAAAATCGGAGAACGACCATGCCCACTTTTTAAAAATATTTTTTTTAAATTCAAATTTTAAAAGAAAAGTTAATATCTTTACAGCATATAAGTAAATTATGCCAACTTTCCCCTCCAGTAATGATATGGTGTAACAAAATACAAAAATAAAAGAAAATTTCAAAATGGGCGTAGCTCCGCCCTTTTTCATTTAATTTGTCTAGGATGCTTTTAATGCCATAAGTCGAACAAAAATTAACCAATCCTTGTGAAATTTGGTAGAGGCTTAGCTCCTAGGACGGTAACTGTTTTCTGTGAAAAACGGCGAAATCGGTTGAAGCCACGCCCAGTTTTTATACACAGTCGACCGTCTGTCCTTCCGCTCGGCATTTAACACGATAACTTGAGCAAAGATCGATATATCTTTACTAAACTCAGTTCACGTACTTATCTGAACTCACTTTGTATTGGTGTAAAAAATGGCCGAAATCCGACTATGGCCACGCCCACTTTTTCGATATCGAAAATTACGAAAAATGAAAAAAATGCCATAATTATATACCAAATACGAAAAAAGGAATGAAACATGGTAATTGTATTGGTCTATTGACGCAAACTATAACTTTAGAAAAAAACTTGGTAAAATGGGTGTGACACCTACCATATTAAGTAGAAGAAAATGAAAAAGTTTTGCAGGGCGAAATCAAAAGCCCTTGGAATCTTGAAAGGAATACTGTACGTGGTATTACATATATAAATATATTAGCGGTACCCGACAGATGATGTTCTGGATCACTCTGGTCCACATTTTGGTAGATATTTCGAAAACGCCTTCACATATACAACTAAGGGCCACTCCCTTTTAAAACCCTCATTAATACCTTTAATTTGATACCCATATCGTACAAACACATTCTAGAGTCACCCCTGGTCAACGTTTATGGCGATGTCTCGAAAAGGCGTCCACATATAGAACTAAGGCCCACTCCTTTTTAAAATACTCATTAACACCTTTCATTTGATACCCATATCGTACAAACAAATTCTAGAGTCACCCCTGGCCCACATTTATGTCGATATCTCGAAAAGGCGTCCACCTATAGAACTAAGGCCCACGCCCTTTTAAAATACTCATTAACACCTTTCATTTGATACCCATATCGTACAAACAAATTCTAGAGTCACCCCTGGTCCACATTTATGTCGATATCTGGAAAAGGCGTCCACCTATAGAACTAAGGCCCACGCCTTTTTAAAATACTTATTAACACCTTTCATTTGATGCCCATATCGTACAAAAAATGCTAGAGTCACCCCTGGCCCACCTTTATGGCGATATCTCGGAAAGGCATCCACCTATAGTAGTAAGGCCCACTCCCTTTTTAAAATACTCACTAACACCTTTCATTTGATACCCATATCGTATAAACAAATTCTAGAGTCACCCCTGGTCCACATTTATGTCGATATCTCGAAAAGGCGTCCACCTATAGAACTAAGGCCCACGCCCTTTTAAAATACTCATTAACACCTTTCATTTGATACCCATATCGTACAAACAAATTCTAGAGTCACCCCTGTTCCACCTTTATGGCGATATCTCGAAACGGCGTCCACCTATAGAACTAAGGCCCACACCCTTTTAAAATACTCATTAACACCTTTCATTTGATATCCATATCGTACACAAACATTGTAGTCACCCCTGGCCCACCTTTATGGCGATATCTCGAAAGGGCATCCACCTATAGAACTAAGGCCCACTCCCTTTTAAAATACTCATTAACACCTTTCATTTGATACCCATATCGTACAAACAAATTCTAGTGTCACCCCTGGCCCACCTTTATGGCGATATCTCGAAAAGGCGTCCACCTATAGAACAAAGGCCCACTCCATTTTAAAACACTTATTACACTTTTCGTTTGACACCCATATTGTACAAACGCATTCTAGATTCAATCCAGGTCCACTTTTATAACGATATTCCGAAATGCGTCCACCTATAGATCTTAGGCCAACTCCCTTTTAAAATACTAATTAATACCTTTTATTTGATACCCATATCGTACAAAATAAATTCTGGAGTCACCCCTGGTCCACCTTTATGGCAATATCTCGAAAAGTCGTCCACATATAAAACTAAGGCCCGCGCCCTCTTAAAATACTCATTAACCCCTTTCATTTGATACTCATATCGTACAAACAAATTATAGAGTCACCCCTGGCGCACCTTTATGGCGATATCTCGAAAGGGCATCCACCTATAGAACTAAGACCCACGTCCTTTTAAAATACTCATTAGCACCTTTCATTTGATACCCATATTGTACAAACGCATTCTAGAGTCACCCCTGGTCCACGTTTATGGCGATATCCCGAAAAGGCGTCCACCCATAGAACAAAGGCCCACTCCCTTTTAAAACACTTATTACACTTTTCGTTTGACACCCATATTGTACAAACGCATTCTAGATTCAACCCAGGCCCACTTTTATAACGATATTCCGAAATGCGTCCACCTATAGATCTTAGGCCCACTCCCTTTTAACATACTCATTAATACCTTTTATTTGATACCCATATCGTACAAAATAAATTCTACAGTCACCCCTGGTCCACCTTTATGGCGATATCTCGAAAAGGCGTCCACATATAGAACTAAGGCCCACGCCCTCTTAAAATACTCAAATCGTACAAACAAATTCTAGAGTCACCCCTGGTCCATCTTTATGGCGATATCTCGAAAAGGCGTACATCTATAGAAGTTAGGCCCACTCTCTTTTAAAATACTCATTAATACCTTTTATTTGATACCCATATCGTACAAAATAAATTCTAGAGTCACCCTTGGTCCACCTTTATGGCGATATCTCGAAAAGACTTCCACCTATAGAACTTAGGCCCACTCCCTTTTAAAATTATCATTAACACATTTCATTTGATACCCATATCGTACAAACAAATTCTCGAGTCAGGCCTGGTCCACCTTTATGGCGATATCCCTAAATGGCGTCCATCTATAGATCTATGGCCCACTTCCTCTTAAAATACTCTTTAATACCTTCCATTTGATACAAATGTCATACAAACACATTCCAGGGTTACCCTAGGTTCCTTTTACAACATGGTGATTTCCATTACTTTGTCTCCACAGCTCCCAACTGAGTATGTAATGTTCGGTTACACCCGAACTTAGCCTTCCTTACTTGTTGGGTATATTTTTGTTTCACCTCTACGAAAACAATGAAGCTTTGTTTGATTTATGTAATAATTAAATTAAATTTGAATTGAAGGCATGTAGAAGTATTTTTAAATGCATTCAAGAAAACAATGCAATGCGTTAATTTTGAAAGCTACCAAGTCGGACTGGGTTTGTGTATATGCCAGCGCCATTTCTGCTCGTTGATTGGTTGTCGCTATTTTTTTAGAAAACAAAATGAAGAATAGACATCCACTGACAAGAATTTATTTCGTCTCACTTGATCTTAAAAATTGAATATGGAATATACATATTAGTGAAAAGTTTGAAGTAAGAAAATAATTTAAGATTATCACTCATTTATCTAATAGAATATAATAAATAATAGCCGTTATTTTTAAAGGTTTCAATTTAGCTTAACTCTGTGTAGCGAACAGAATTTTGTAATCGAAATTTAAGTAGCTTCCCGATAAGCTAAAAACTTGAAACTTGGAATATGGTTCAGAACTCGATGAAAATGCAATAATAAGACAAAAATTTCAGATAGGTGGCGCATGGTTCGAAATATGTAAAAAAATCGTATTTGTGCTCCGATTAGGCTCATATTTGGAACACATATTAAATACATACATGAATATGAAAAAATCGCCGACAGGTGGCGCAATGATCGAGATATTAAAAAACTGTTATTTTATGAATTTTCGAAGTTTTTGCAGTGTACTTTTGACTAGCTTCCTCGCCATTGTTTTTTTTTTTTTTATTTCAAAGTAGGTGTGGTCGCGCTTCCATAAGAAGCTTTTAGCGATCCTTGCATCAGGGGGATCAAAACCAAGGAGAAAGGGGGATTTTGTACAGATTATTATTTATAAAAACGTTTTTTTTGTTTTTTTGGAGCCCCTGCAATAGTTTTGAAAATTTAGAAAGTTTTGGCAGCAAAGGGTATCGAAATTTACCACTTTTTTTAATGAAAGATACGACCTCTATCGTTTTCAAGACTTTTAGAAAATTTGTTCATATAAAAAGATGAAATTCGTATGACATCAACGTAATTTTTTATTAATATTTAATAGTGTAACTATATTACAATTAATTACGTTAGCTGGCTATAAGCTGTGTCTGGATGCGATATTTTTTCTATTGTCATAAGCAAAAAAAAAATATATATAAAAATAAAAAATTTCATTAAATGACATAAGTACAATATTGGACTACCTACCCAGTTGGAAACTTTATTGCTACAATATATATCGCCGTGTCTTTTCCAAGAATATGTTAGCAAGAAAATTTTGGATTTCGCCCAAATAAATAAGTTAATAATAATAATTAATTTTTCTCTCGCAAAGGAAGGTGTAAGTTTTTTGTATCCTATGCGTCAAGTAAAGTCTATTTTGCAATCAGATTTGGACACATTGTTCAATTGGTGCACCATCTTAATCTTAAAAAATGCAAATTTATGTGGATTACTTCAGCCAGCTTCCTACACTCTTAACAATTAAAATCTTGAAGAGGTATGTATATAGTTTTATAGACCTTGGGGTTGATATTGAAAGTAAACTTAACTTCACCCTTCATATTACTACAACTGTTAATAAGGCTAGAGGTATTCTGGCGTTTGTAAGGCGATGGTATAAAGAATTCAGCGACCCGTTTGTTACTGAAGCTCTTTTCACAACATTAATCAGGCCGATATTAGAATATGTGCAACAATTTGGAACCCGAGCCACCAGGTTCATATTGATCAGCTAGAATCAGTCCAAAAACAATTTTTACCTTTTCCCTTAAGGGATTTCCTTGCTAGTCGTAGGGAAATGCTTGGAATTGTATTTATGATTGAATTACTAAATGTTTCGGTCTCTCATTCCTTTTGAGCGAAGTAAACAACTTTAATTTCCCTTGCCGGCCTTCAAGACATCTTAATTCTCTCTACCTAAAATATTGTAGATCAAATTTTGAACTAAATGAGCTCTTCCGCTGTTTGTGTCAGAATTACATCTCCCACTCTAGCACATTTGATGTTTCGGACTCGCTTTTTTGTATTAAAAAATCTGCTCCTTCCTCTCTTAATAGTAACTAACTGTATTCATTGCCATATTGAATTCATTTTCTACTAATTCTATACATTATATGTCTGTATATTTATTACTAATACGGCATTTATTTTAATTAGCTGATGAGGGTTCCTCTGTAGCTGAGCAGTTTTAGATTTCGGAGGTTAACAAACCACTGCCTTACAACGAACGCATAAACAGGATTAGCCTGGTTTCATTTGACGCCTTGAGGGCACTGCGGTGTCACAACGTCTATAAAAAAAAAATATATAAAAAAAAACTATTTCCGCTCTGAACACTTTTTTTAAAAAGAAAATTTTTCTAAATGCTCCATTTACTTGATGGGATCATTTAAAAAAAGTATTAAAAACTTGAATTATTTAAGTCCTTTATTTGGTGGTGCTAAAACGTACAATAAGAATCATAATTTTCTACTTTGGTTTATATTATGAAAAGAACTTCTTAGTACTGAGAATAAGTACGTATATTTTTCTGAAAAAAAAGTTGGGGAAACGGTTAAGCAAAATTAATGTGTACAGTGGGGGCCGTCAGTATGCAAAAAAAATTGTAAAAGTAGTACTGCGGAAGTGCTTAGACTTCAATTGTTCAATTTAAGGGTGAAGTTTATGAAAAAAAAACTTATAAAACCCTACCCCACTCTTGGCAGTGGACATGTTTGTGTTCTTTTCGGGAATAAATATTGCATGATTTTTGCAGCTCTCCCGAAAGTTTGCGTCCTCATTTAATAAAATATTGTTCGAAAAAGCATCAAATCCCCATCAGATAGGATTGCAGAAACTTTGCCATACATGCGCTCATTTCCTACTGGTGCGCTTGGTGTTTAAAATTATTTGAATACATTTTTTATTTTTATTTGAAAATTGCCTAAACTTGCATGCTAACGATGTAAATTCAGATACTTCACCTTTAATACATTTTCGGGACTCAAAATTTCTTAAGAAACATTACTTGCCGTCAGAAAACTGCTTTTTAAGGCCTATATAATTCAATATTAACTTAGCATGCGCACATACATATATATACAAAGCTATAGTGGTAGGACTTATTTGAATGTAGGAATACTTTTTGAAGATTTTGAATGTTGCTTAGCATTAAAAGCAGAACATACACATAAGTAGGATGTTATTAAATTTCTTTAACTTATAAGATCACAATAGATTAAAGGTTATCAAGAAATTATGGGCTTATTATACAATGTATATTATTTTTTTCAAAATATGTGATTGTTAGTTTGAATTGAAAATGTTATGCAACGAAGTTTGAAACCTTTTAATTTCTGAATTAATTTTAACCCTTATGATTTGATGCATAAAAGGGTATCATAAATAATATTGTGCACTTTCGTAGGTTAGGTTTTTCAAATCTAAAGAATATCTAATCCCGGTTTTAATTACAATACAAGATCCCGAAATTCCCGGTGTTCCGAAATTATAAAATATTGAATCCCTAATATAAGGTGAAATTTTAGAATTTGTTTGGCGACACATTTTGCTATTGTTCGGAAACTAAAAAAAATTTCTAAAACGTAGTTTTCTCCACCTCAGAAACTTGTACGGTGAGTACGTATATATATATTTTTACTAATAACATAAAAAACATTAAAAGTGCAAGAAACTGTTTTTAATGAAAAAAGCACAAAAAACTACGTAAATAAAGAATACCAAGATCAGTAATATCCATGGTTCTTAGCGAGTAGGTACAGTTTAGAAATTTTGCAGTAAAGTATATATTTTACACCTACTTAAAGAGATTGCTTGATATCACGCCGATTTTTATATAAATGTGCCTTATGTTGTTGTATGGTGCGCAGTTGATGTGAAATTTTGGATATATCAATTTTACTTTATTCTACCCAAGATAATAAGGTTATTGGTTTCATCGGTCACTCTGCATCGTAATGGCATAAATTAATCGAGATAAATAAATATTTACATGTATCAAAATGATCACGGGGAAAAAAGAAATTGATTGAAACCGATGATGCAAACTTTACAGTTGGGTAGAAACTTACTGTAGACAACTTTTTCTTTTCCAATTTTTACCATGAGAAGGTACATAAGTAATAGTTTTTCTAAACTAAAAAATGCTTCTGCTTACTGAAAGAGTCTATTGCATTTGTTAAAGCAACATTTTATTCAACCGTTATTTTGCAAAATTAAGGTTCAAATAAAAAATTTATGATTTTTATGTGTAGAGCGGGGTGTCTGGGGTGCAGAGCTGTAAAATCTTACGTTTTCGATTTGTGTTATTTGGGTGGTTTTGCACTTTGTCTATGACAATTTCCAAAAAAAAATTTGATATGCGTTTATTTTCCATTTAGCTTTATTTTTTTAAAATTGTGAGAGCGAATTTCAAGGGCTCCTTCCAAAAAAGCGAGCAAAATTTGTTTAAAAACCTAACAAAATGAATCACCAAATATGCTCCGAGGGTTAATTCAATATGCCCAAGTAAAAAATCGCTATATCAGCAACTCCAAACAATGCTACTTTTTTCAATATAACTCGACAATTTTAAAATTGTCATGCTTAATGCTCTTGAACAAGTTGTTTTGACTCGTCTCACGCTAATTATCTTCATACAAACTTTTTCAACCAATTTTTAAAACTAAGCTTTCATAAAATGGAACTTAAAATTTTTTCGTACTATTTTAGGTACTATTTACGCATTTTTGTAGCAAGTGATTGGTACTGAATGCATGACTTCATACACCAAAAATGTGAAATCATCTGAGTGCACTCATTAATTTCAGTACATTTATTTCTGCAGTCTGATTTAGCATTCTTTTCAATTGCATGTGGTGCATGGTGGTGAATGAAATCCTTATTTCTCTGCATGATTGCAGAATTAAAAAAATGAAAGCATAATTCTCGTATGAAGAAAAACTAGTATTTCACAATGGTAGAAAAGCTCTAATTTCAAAAGGCAAATGATTTCATTCTTCATCAGCTCTGCGCTAGATCCGCGCACGCTTATTACAGAAACCTTTCCTCCCGATGAGAGCCAAGGCTCCTGGATCAGCGCCACGTCAAACGAACCCTCCTCAGGGGTTGGGAGGAGCTCCAGGGGTGACTCTAGAATGTGCTTGTACGGTATGGGTATCAAATGAAAGGTGTAAATGAGTATTTTATAAGGGAGTGGGCCTTAGTTCTATAGGTGGACGCCTTTTCGAGATATCGCCATAAAGGTGGACCAGGGGTGACTCTAGAATGTGTTCGTACGATATGGGTATCAAATGAAAGGTGTTAATGAGTATTTTAAAAGGAAGTGGGCCTTAGTTATATAGGTGGACGCCTTTTCCAGATTTCACCATAAAGGTGCACCAGGAGTGGCTCTAGAATATGTTTGTAGGATATGGGTATCAAATGGAAGGTGTTAATGAGTATTTTAAAAGGGAGTGAGCCTTAGTTCATTGGTGGAAGCCGTTTCGAAATATCGCCATAAATGTGGACAAGGGTTGACTCTAGAATATGCTTGTACGATATGGATATGAAATGAATGGTGTTAATGAGTATTTTAAAAGGGAGCATAGTTCTATATGTGGACGCCTTTTCGAGATATCGCCATAAAGGTGGACCAGGGGTGACTCTAGAATGTGTTCGTACGATATGGGTATCAAATGAAAGGTGTTAATGAGTATTTTAAAAGGGAGTGGGCCTTAGTTATATAGGTGGACGCCTTTTCGAGATTTCACCATAAAGGTGCACCAGGAGTGTCTCTAGAATATGTTTGTACGATATGGATATGAAATGAATGGTGTTAGTGAGTATTTTAAAAGGGAGCATAGTTCTATATGTGAACGCCTTTTCCAGATATAGCCATAAAGGTGGACCAGGGGTGACTCTAGAATATGCTTGTACGATATGGGTATCAAATGAAAGGTGTTAATGAGTATTTTAAAAGGGATTGGGCCTTAGTTCTATAGGTGGATGCCTTTTCAGGCAGTGTCCCTTAGTTGTATGTGTGAAGGCTTTTTCGAGATATCGACCAAAATGTGGACCAGTGTGACCCAGAACGTCATCTGTCGGGTACCGCTAATTTATTTATATATGTATACCACGAACAAGATTCCTGCCAAGATTCCAAGGGCTTTTGATTTCGCCCTGCAGAACTTTTTCATTTTCTTCTACTTAATATGGTAGGCGTCACACTCATTTTGCAAAGTTTTTTCTAAGGTTATATTTTGCGTCAATAAACCAATCAAATTACCATGTTTCATCCCTTTATTCGTATTTGGTATAGAATTATGGCATTTTTTTTCATTTTTCGTAATTTTCGATATCGAAAAAGTGGGCGTGGTTATAGTCGGATTTCTGCCATTTTTTATACCAAGATAAAGTGAGTTCAGATAAGTACGTGGACTAAGTTTAGTAAAGCTATATCGGTTTTTGCTTAAGTTATCGTGTTAACGGCCGATCGGAAGGACAGACGGTCGACTGTGTATAAAAACTGGGCGTGGCTTCCACCGATTTCGCCCATTTTCGCAGAACACAGTTGCCGTCATAGAATCTATGCCCCTAACAAATCACAGAAGGATTGGTAAATGTTTGTTTGACTTATGGCATTAAAAATATTCTAGACAAATTAAATGAAAAAGGGCGGAGTTAAGCCCCTATTGAAATTTTCTTTTATTTTTGTATTTTGTTACACCATATCATTACTGGAGTTGAATGTTGACATAATTTACTTATATACAGTAAATATATTCAATTTTTTGTTAAAATTTGTCTTTTAAACTTACATACTAAATTTCATCAAGATACCTCAAAATTTACTCAAGTTATCGTGTTAACGGACAGACGGACGGACGGACATGGCTCAATCAAATTTTTTTTCGATACTGATGATTTTGATATATGGAAGTCTATATCTATCTCGATTCCTTTATCCCTGTACAACCAACCGTTATCCAATCAAAGTTAATATACTTTGTGTGCAAAGCACGCTGAGTATAAAAACAATTGTATAAAAAAATTAGCAAGTGTTGCTGATTAAATGCAGACAATAATATTGATATTGTGGAGAATATTAGCATTTGGGTTCATCACATGCTGCTACTAAAAAATGCACAACAAGAATAAAGCAAGCAGCCTCACATATATAAACACCAAAGCAAACAATCACGCAGCCATGTAAACAGCGAAGCTAACAGCAAATAAAATATTTCACATACATAGATGTAGGCAGCAGCTAAGAGCAGAATTTATTACTCACGCATACAACTAGAAGACTAAACGTGAATATCAGATAGAGCCTCCTGCGATTTCCAACCAGATTGACTGAATTTTGTGTGTGTTAGTGCAGTCGGGTGGCTTCGTGACACACGTATTTGTTGTCGGCTACACGTTGATGAAAATCAAAAATTTTTAATTTTTTCATTTGACGCTTGCTTACTTGATAGTCGCGGGGTGCGATTGACAAAACAGCAGTGTTGTATTTAGTTTGTGTCGACATTCAAAATGAACAAGTGCGCGGAAGAACAGCAATTCATATTAAAATTTATTGAAAATTATCAATGTTTACCAGCTTTATGGAATGTAAAGCTTTTATTATTATTTAATAAAATTCTTATTAATTTTTTTATTATTTAATAAAAGTGCTGTAGTTGCAAGTAAAAAAAATCATCATCCGATGACGACATATTCACGTCCGAACGCTACGGTTTCTCAATGCAAATGTTGATTGATGGCTTTTTATTTGATAGTGGCGGGGCAAGCGTCAAATACCCGACACGCGCACATACAAAAATTCAGTCAATCTGGTTGTAAATCGCAGGAGGCTCTAACATACAGGAGAAATAAATAAGCAGCTATTCGCGAGAAGTCTAGACCTTAGGAGAAATATGCGAACGAGGCAACAGAGAGTATAAAAGCAGCGCAAGCTGAGGAATAAGGAGTCAGTTAATTTTAAACGCTATAATTGAAGAACGCGAGTATTGTAATTGTACTATTGCCACAGTACAGTTGGAAATAAAGAAAAATTTGCCATACCTAATGAATTTTGAGTTATTTATTCGACAGCTCAGCTATTCAAACGTAAACAGAAGATGCATAATAATCAGGAATTTGCCAAAATTCGTTACAATTGGTTTCAAAAGAGGAATTGTTGAATAAATTCCAGAGTTGCAGAGCACAACAAGGACATGTCAAAGTTTAGTGAATTGAAGATGCAGCAATTGAAGAATCAGTTGGACAACCGTGGATTGAATACAACCGGCAATAAATCCGGGCACGACTACGATAGTTTATGGAGTCGGAAGGCATTAATATGGAGGAGTATGTCCTTCAATTTGATGGGGAAGAGGCAACAACAAAATGGAAGAGAAAGAAACATCGCAGAAAGTTACGAGCACAGACTTGAAAATGATATTGCCTGTAACATCTGCACAAACGTGGACAATGGCGTCTCAACTGGAATAGCAGCAGACACGATTAACATCCAGAATGGAATCGCAAGAGACACGCATAACATCTAAGATTGAAGCACAGTAGACGCGTATTTCAGAAATGTCGTCCCAAATGTCATCTCAACTGGAAGAACAGAAGACATATATGGCATCTCAACTGGAATCACAGGAGACTCGTATAACAACCAGGATGGAAACACAACTGAAAGAACAAGAGACACGAATAACACTACAACTCGAAGCACAAGAGACGCGTATATCTTCCAAACTCGAAGCGCGTATCGATGAGAAAATAATACAGTTTGACGAAAATCGAGGTGCCAAGGTGGAAGCTTTGAGAGGACGTATCCAGTAGTTGCAACTTAGTCGCCCGGCTACATCCGCGACTAATGCGAAGGTATAAATTCCATCCTTGCTGCACTATTCGTAGCATTGAAAGGACCACCTGCCGAAATTTTACAGACGATTCCCCAAGGAGAACCAAACAACTATGAAGCGCTGATGTCTGCTGTAGAAACACGGAAGCGAACGAAGGAAACAGATCGACCGAATAAAATTGCAAAACCGCTACCAAAAAGCTTGTGAGGAGTTTGCGTCGGATGTCGAAAGGCTGGCATATTTGGCGAATGCTCACGAACCCGTGGAATACACCAAAACGTTAAAAATTGAGAGCTTTATTAATGAAATACGGGATGTCGAAACGAAGCCAGTGACATACGCAAACCCAAAATCTGCCTTCGCAGAAACGGTATAATACACTTTGACTCAGGAAACAGTTTCGCGTTTGTGTAAGCTAGCATTCAAAGCTCTTTGCTTGGAAGTGGAAAGGCCAGACTGGGTAGACACAATTTTGGAAGCATTAAAAGGAACGCAGCAGAAAAACGACGGTGCCGTCAAATGCTTTAGGTGTGGCCAGCCAAGGCACATTGCAGCAGCAACCCTACAAAGCTGTAGGAGATGAGCAACAGTGAGCAAGATGTAAAGATCGAGAGCTTTCTCCATTTTTTGAATGTCCCGTTATCTCTGTATCATAAGTCTTAAGAAAATCGGGCAGTCTTATCGTAGGAGGATACGTGAATGGTAAGGAGCATTTACTGACTGTAGATACGGACGCATCCATTACTTAATAATGTGGTTAACAGGAGAGTAAAGCTGTTGCATAGAGCATGATTGTGTACGGTCGCTGGCGAGTACAACCAAGTACAGGGAGAAATGGCATGTGGTGTCGTAATTGTGAAGGTCTCGCTTCTACATAAATTCGTTGTAGCAGAGATTATTGATGAAGTCATATTGGGAGTGGACTTTTATGTAGTTGACCATGGCATCAACATCGACATGCAAAGAAGAACTATGCGCTATAAGAACAAGGATGTGCCACTTAACTTTAGTTTTGAGAAGGGGTTCAGCAGTAAGCGAGTACTGGTGGAGGAGATTCGACAAATGCCACAAACAAAGGTAGTAGACCAGGCAGAGATTGGTGGACCGAATGGAACACGCAAATCAAAACCGAATGTACCTGAGGGAAGAACACTGGCATTGACAAACCCAATTGGACGCACTTAAGCAAAGGAAAGAATTTCTCAGAAAGAATGCAAGGGTGGTTTCAAGCCACTGATATTGAATTTGCAAAGCCAATCAGTCAAGCTCAAGCTCTTCGAACTAGTCCATTGGCCAATCAACAGGGTGGAAGGGAACGACCACGGAAATGAGTAGTGAGATGAAAAAATGTACGACAAGAACAACAATTCGGAAGGTTTCCTGGAGTGTGATTTGGTGCTCTTATACAACCATCACCGGCGGAAAGGTATTCAATCAAAATTTCAGTGTAGCTGGGAAGGCCCGTAAAATTTTGTGAAGCGGATCAGTGGTCTCGTCTACCGCATACAAAGAACTGAGAAACCAGGGTGGTTGAACAAAGGGTGGTTCATTTCGAGAGTCTAGCAGCAGTTGGATTGAGAAATTTGTCTGATAGGGACGATCAGAATTAGGTGGAGGGCAGTGTGGCGAATATTAGCCTTTCGGTTCATCACTGTGCTGCTACTAAATAAATGCACAACAACATTAAAGGAGGCACACATGTAGTTCAGAATTTACAAAGTAGAACAAGTTGCAGCATATGAATTTATAATGACTTTGTTGATACAGTCGGAATGCATGTGATTCCTAGCACCAAAGTGTAATTTTTAGGAAGCTTGGAAATGTTCATCTTCGAATTCATGTTATTCTTATTAAAATTTTGATTCCTTGACTTGCAGGCAAAATATATGTAGTAAATATATATGAATATAAATGATTATTGGGTTTGTTGTCAGAATGGGCGTCGATAAAATCTGATTACGATCTACATATACCATTGGTGTACAATTTAAATAATGTTGTCGGAATTGACGTGATTGCGAGCAGCAGAGTACAACTTTCAAACAGGAATTATGGTTGCTCTGCATGGGGGGTTGGAAAGGACGCGAGATAGCTTGATTTTGTGATACATCAAGACGCTGGCGACCCTGCGCATCAGACTACTTGTGGATAAACACAAGACGGCAAAAGGGAAAGAACATCTAAAAACTGAAAGCCTGTTTATTCTCATCATGTTAAAACGGGTTATTTTTATGCGCCGGATGTCTTCATACTGCTTGCGGAGATGTCTCCTTATGCTACAATACTGCTACAACAACAACAACAACATGTCTCCTTATGCCCTGGGAGGCGGGAATTCTTCAATCGGATGTATGTTAGGCTGTCCAGGTTATTGAGTATTTAACCGAAATGTTTGTTTAGCATTTCATTTCTCTTCTTTGTGAAATATTCTCTTCTCACTGTAATGACTTGATGATCTTCGGCGACTTAAGAAGACCTCACATGTTCGTTCTGAGCACTGTGTTTTGACTCAGCTGTCTCCAATGTGTCTCGTTTAAACTTGTCGTCGAAATCGGAGAGGTTCACAAGCACATAAGCGGGAGCCTAGTGATTTATAGGTAGCTATGAGCATTTCTTTGCCTTTTCAATAAGTGCTGCTGATGAGAGACTAGGTGATTTTTTTTCCGATTTTTGACTTTAGGTACAATTGCGGCCGCATGCTCCCCATAATTCGGTTGGTGAAAGACTAAGCAGATACTTGTTAATTTTACCCTATAGCTCTTGAATGGGAGGACCAGGATCAGCAGTCATTGGCTTTCGGGTCGGGAGGGGATCTCCGCTATGTAAAAGGTAAAGAAAATTGGTGATAGAATACTACCCTGAGGCACCCCTTGTCTAATTCTTCTTAGTTTTGGCACCCCTTGTCTAATTCTTCTTGGTTTGCATTGTGTATTTCCTCTCGTCCTCTCGTAATTTTATTCGTATCCAATAACAATTTATTTTCAAAGGCGATCGCTATTTTGTCATTGTTTTAAGTCGGGTTTGAGAGGGACTTTGCCGTTGACCATAGCTTACAACCAACGGCGCATAAGAGCTCAGTCCCTTGAACACGATGAAAATAAACATGCAAGTAGCCATGATGAGTACGTAAAGTCCAATACCGTTAAACGCCTGGCTAATAACGATCTCAAAGTTCAATTGAGTAAAGTAGACTCCCAAGGAATATGCCACTCTGACAAAACATGAATCTAGATAAGTTAAACTCTTATTTATAGAGAATTAACCCCGACAATGTAGTATATCCTGCGTGTAACGTGCCTGCACATGGTTTCAACCATCCTTTCAATTGTAATGTAGGGCCAACGTCTCTAACATCCATGTTTGGTCCAGCCCTATTGAAACTGCAAGTTTCCTTGGACTTCCGGTGAAGAGGATATCGAAGATAATGTGTGAGTTATCACTCTCATTGGATATGGCAAAGCACTATTAAAATAAAAAGAAGAAAGTCATGTCTTCCTTCACCTGCATCTAAAACTCTGTCTTTGCTTTCCCTGCCCCTCCTTCCAAATGCAGGTGTCGATTGAAATAACTTCTTGGTCGGAGCGTTTGCGTTTATTTTCTTAATGTGTTATAAATAGTGAAACGTTAGCGCTTTTATTTGTTCCAATTGTGAAAAGCTAAACTCGCCATTATACCGTTCGATACTCTCCTTCGGCACCACCTACCAGTGGTGGATCCAGGCTGCTTTTTGAGGGGGGAGGGACGATTTCAGTAAGTAATTGTTTCTCCCAATAGGGAGAGTTAATTTATTAGTATTTTTTTACATTGCTTTATAATTTAATACACATATTTGGTTTCATTTAGTTATTCAAATTAACAATAGTACATGCAATTTTTTTTTAAATCATTTTTATCTTCTGCATAGTTCATATTGTTACGAATATTAGCAACACTAAGGGGTACTGCCATCTCTAAGCCGATGCTAAGCAGTGACTGTATGCGCATCCATAAATCATTATGTCTACACATATGTACGTACACGCAGCGGAGAAGAGATGCACAAACACATGCAGATATCTTATCTGAAATGCTCCCCAAAGTATGCAATTGTAATTGTGGAAGTGTCGCTCACAAATACACGCGCATATGAGAAGCTATATTGGTGCATCTGTAGTTATAATTATATGGCGGTAACGCCTAGAAAATGCCGCGAGGAAATCACAGAGTATAAAAGCACCAACAATAGAGACGCGAGAAGCAGTTTTGATTAAGACACTATCTGGCGAGCAATAGCAGTATTATTTGTTGTGAAGTAATTTAATAAAGCCCATTTTTCCATTATTCAATATTGGAGTTATCTATTCAACAGTTTAGTGTTTCGAACCTTAGTAGAAGATTTGAAATAAGCGGAATTGCAAGTAAATTTAATTCTATGCTTCCCTTTTTTTACATATCTTTCAATTATATGATCAATACCAATCTCAATATCGAAATGGGTATTTAAAAGTGCAAGACCAGTGAGTCTGTTCTCGGACATTGTGGACCGTAACCAGGTTTTCAACCGGCGAAGTGTCGAAAAACTCCTTTCAGCACAAGCATCGCTTGCTGGAAGCGTGGGCAGAATATATTCATTGCAATCATTTAAAACTTTTTCAGCTGATAGCGGAATTGATTTTTTGTCTTGCTTATCAGACCAGCGTTCTGACCACACTTCGTACTCTCCATCTAGATTAATTTTATTTCCTCCAATAAGAGATGCGTATCGTTTACCAAGATCTTGGATAAGCTCTTTAGACAAATTTTTTTTTTTGCAATTATTATCTTTGATGATTCGCGATGGGAGTAGCAATTTAAGATTAAAAACTTGCAATGTATCTTCAGGTAATCCACCTTGTAAGTCAAGAACGATATTGTAACGAATTGAGTGAAATTCCGCTTATTTGCAACCTTCTGCTAACGTTCGAATCACTAAGCTGTTGAATAAATAATTCCAATATTCAATAATGCAAAATGGTCTTCATTATACTACGTTCACAATAACAATTCTACTTCTCAACATATAGCGTGCTTAAATCAAACTAATTACTGATTGCTCAGATTGCGCTCTTTTATACTTTTCGATTTCCTCATTCGCATACTTCTAGGCCTTTCTAGAATCTACCAGCTATAAAATTACCAGCTATAACTACAGATGCGCGCTTACAGCATCTCATATGCGCGTGTATATGTGAGTGATACTTGCACAAACGATTGCCTACTTTTGGGAGTATCTCAGATATATGTATGTGTTTGTGCGTCTCTCTCCGCTGCTTGTATGGACATAACGATTGATTTGTTGATGTGCATACAAGTCACTGCTTAGTATCGGCTTAGAAATGATAGTATCCCTTCACACTGGCCTCCACCTAAGTCTGATCGTCCCGATCAGACAAGTCTCTCGATCTAAATGCTGCCAGACTTTCGAAATGAACCACTTTCATTTTGGTTCGTGGTTTGCCAATGTTTGTATGCGGTACACTACATCATTGATCCGTTTTAAAACTTTGTGTGGGCCTTTCCAATGACACTACAATTTCGGGGACAAGCCTTTTTTTCGTTGTGGTTTGTATAACAGCACCAAATCTCCTTCCTGAAACCCTTCCGAATTAATGCTTTTCGTATCTGGCTTTCATCTTGCCACTCATAATCTTTGTTCGTTGCCTTGCAGGATGTATTTCTTGACATTTCTCTCCGCATCGGCATCTATCCAAACCTCAAATCAGCTGGCAGTCGAAAGTCATTACCAAAAACTACTTTTGCGGCAGTTTGGCCCCTTGTCTCATGCACTGCCGATCGGTAAGCAATCAAGAATAACGATATGTGTGTATCCCACTCCTTATGGTACTTGTCTACTACTTTCCTTAAATGCTCCTCCAAAGTTCTATTGAAACGTTCCATTAGTAATGCAATGCAGTTGTCCGTGTTTTTCGAATGCCCAACTTCTTACACATTTCTTGGTACACAGCTGATTCAAAATTCCTACCTTGGTCAGAATGTAACTCCATTGGTACACCATACCTTGCAACCCATTCGTTTGTAACCACTTCTGCTACTGTTTCCGCTTCTAGGTTTGGAATTGGGTATACCTCTGGCCATTTACTGAAATAAGCCATAACCACCAGTACGTATTTGTTTCCGCGGTTGCTAGTAGGAAATCGACCTGCGACATCCTTGGCTATCCTTTCAAATGGTTCACCTGAAATATACTGCTTCATCTGGCCATGACTTCGTGTTTTGGGCCCTTTCGCTCTCTTGCAAACCTCGCAGTTAGCAACCTACTCGGTGACCGATTGACGGCAACCAACTCAGTAGAATCTCTGCTTAATTTTCTCTAGCGTCTTCGTGATTCCAAGATGACCTCCACTTGGACCGTTATGTAGCTCACTGCGAACGTCGGGAATCCTTTTCCTTGGAACAGCTATCAGTTTCCTCTTACTTTGACAATCCTCACTCTCCCATACTCGATGCACGCAAACGGATATTAACTCTAAACTGTTCTACTTTGCCCAATATGACTTCGCAATGGGGCTCTCTGCTGACATCTCCTCTCTATTTGGTTTTTCGTTTCTTTCGAGCCCTTGCATAACATGTGACAGATCTGTATCTTGTCGCTGCCACTTCCTTAGTTGTTCCTTGTCCCATTTATCCGTACACGTTATACTCATTTGTCGGACATTTATAATGTTTTTTTAGCCTCGGCCTTTGAACAGTGCTCTCATTCCAAACTACATGGTCTTCGTGACATTGCATCGGCCCATGGGTGCCACCTTTCCGATGCTTAATGGAAAAGTCATAGCTTTATAGCCGCTCGATCCACCGTGCCAATTGTCCTTACGGATTACGGAACAGCTGAAGCCATTTCAACGCTGTGTGAACTGTCCTGACGCGGAATCGCTGGCCGTAGAAGTATTTGTGAAAATGTTTAATGCACTCTACCAATGCCAACAGCTCTCTCCGAGTAACGCATTAGCTCCTCTCTGGTTTTCCAATTGAACGGCTGTAATATGCGACTACCGTATCGTGTCCATCAACCAATTGTGACAAAACGCCTCCTATAGTATATCCGCTCACATCTGTATCTTGAATAAACGTTGTTCCTGGAATCGGATAAGCCAACATTGACGAAGTGCACAAACGTTCTTTCAATGTTTGGAAAGCAACTTCTTGCTCCTTCTTCCATTCAAAAGCTTTTTTTTTCTTGTAAGCTCGTGGAGGCTATGGGCTACGCTGGCAAAATTTGGTACAAATCGGCGGTAATATGTGCACAGCCCAAGGACATTTCTCAATTCATGTAGGTTCTGCGGTCTTGGCCAATCCTTTACAGCCTCTCTCTTTTCGTTCGCAGTCCAGATTCCCTCTGCCGTTACCTTGTGACCCAAATAATTAACTTCCTTTTTAAACAGCGCACACCTTTTGGGACTTAGTTTCAGACTTCCTCCAAGTTTTTAAGATGTTCATCGAAGTTCTTGCCCAATACGACGATGTCGTCCAGGTACACCAAGCATGTTTTCCAATCTAGTCCTTTCAATACCTGATCCATGAGTCTCTCAAAAGTAGCTGGTGCATTACAAAGCCCAAAAGCATTACTGTAAATTGCCAAAGACCATCTCCGACGCTGAAGGCTGTTTTCTCTTTGTCTTCATCCTTCAATTCCACTTGCCAGTAGCCACTTTTCAAGTCCAGTGTGGAAAACAATTTCGTACCAGAGAGCGAGTCCAGAGTGTCGTCAATTCTTGGCAATGGGTAACTATACTTTTTTGTAACGTCATTCAACTTCCGTTAATCCACGCAAAACCTCATTTTTCCATCCTTCTTCTTTATAAGTACTACCGGTGAGCTCCATGGACTAGCTGATGGTTCGATGACGCCGCTGTAGCTCATTTCTTTTACGATTTGACTCACAACTTCCCGCTTCGTCAGTGGAACACTACAAGGAGCTTGACGTACCGACCTCGCGTCTCCAGTGTCAATTTGATGTTTCACAACATTGGTGCGGCCTGGTTTGGAACCATTATGGTCAAATATGTTTGCGTACTTTAGAAGCAGTTTCTTTGCTTTAATCGGATAATCTTCCTCTAGGCCGTCCGTCCATGCCGTAATGTCATTTGAAAGAGCAGTATTACTAGATGAAACGCGTTCCTGGAGCTGTTCACAGTTAATAACTACTTCAGCCTCTTGGCATCTTCCCAAAATAGCTCCTTTGGTCAGTTTGAGTGGTGACTTGAACTCATTGAGTACCATTACCGGAATACGTCCATCTTGTTTTGTCATAGCCAGGGTTTTTCCTACAAGTATGTTCGGTGCTGATTTGTTTGCTGCTTCGACAACCCACAATTTGTTTGTCCCACAATCTCCATCAACCTTTACCCAGATGACTGCTTCTGATTTTAGTGGTATTTGCTGACTCTCTTCCACCAGCACTCGTTTACTGCTGTAGCCTCCCTCGTAGCCGAAATTAAGTGGCACATCAATGTTCTTATATCGCATCATCTTGTTTTGCATATCGATCTTGATGCCTTGGTGGATTAAGAAGTCCACTCCAATTATGATTTCATCAACAATCTCTGCCACTATAACATTTTGTACTACCGTGACGTTCCCAATTGCTACTTCATATGCTACTTCTCCAATTACCCGTGTGTCCACTCCCATGGCTGTACGTAATCTTGCTGCAAGTAATGGTCTTATCTTCTTGTTGACTAAATCTGATCGAATGGTGGCATGAGATGCACCCGTGTCTATAGTCAGTAAACGTTCCTTTCCATCCACATGTCCTCCGACAGCAAGATTTCTTGACCTTCTTCCAACTTGCGAGATAGAGATTATGGGGCATTCAATTGCGCGAGCCAGCTGTCGCCCCTTGCGGCTGACTCCCTTTAGTTTAACGATTGAGTGGACTTGGAGATTTGCTCATTTCCTTCAGCTCTGCGTTTACGGCCACCCACAAGATTGGAACTATTAGGGTTGGTACTGCAATAACGCGCAATGTACCCTGGCTTACCACACTTAAAGCACTTGACTGCATCATTATTTTTCTGTTGTGTTCCCTTTAGAGCTTCCAAAATTACGTCTACCCACTCTGGTCTTTCTACTTCCACACGATGAGCTTTGTATGCTGGTTTATTCAATAGGGAGGCAGTTTCCTGAGTCAATGCATGTGATACCGTTTCTGCAAATGGTGGCTTTGGGTTTGCGTATGTAGCTCGCTTTGTTTCGACGTCCGTTATGCCTTTTATAAAGCTCTGGATCTTTATCCTTTCAGTGTATTCCACGGGTGCGTCCGCATTTGTCAAATGAACCAACTTTTCAACATCCGAAGCAAACTCCTGCAATGTCTCATTTGCTTTTTGGTAACTCTATTTGGTATATCTGTTTTCTATGCTCGCTTTCATAACTTCTCTCGACAGCGGCCATCAATGCTTCATAACTGTTCCGTTCGTACTCTGGAGTCATCTGTAAGATTTCCGCTGCAGGCCCTTTCAATGCTACGAAAAGTGCAGAACCTTTATCTTCCGCATTCCAGTTGTTCACTGCTGCGGTCTTCTTATACTGTAGCTTAAAGACCTGGAAGGGAACAGAACCGTCAAAAGATGGAGTTTTTACCTTCGTATTACTCGCTGAAGCAGCCGGGCGATTTATTTGTAATTCCTGTATACGACCTCTTAAAGCATCCACCTCTGTCTCCAAATTTTCTTCAAACTGCATTATATTTTCGTCCATGCGCCCTTCGAGTTTTGATGATATATGCGTCTCTTGTGCTTTTAGTTGTACTGTTATGCGTGTCTCTTGTTCTTTCAGTTGAGTTGCCATATATGTCTTTTGTTCTTCCAGCTGTGATAAAATTTGTGCTTCCTGTGTTTCAACCTTGGCTGTTATCTGTGTCAACTTTTCTGAAATACGCGTTTCTTGTGCTTCAGTCTTGGACGTTATGCGTGTCTCCTGCGACTCCATATGTGTCTTCTGTTCTGCCAGTTGAGATGTCATATATGTCTTCTGTTCTTCCAGTTGAGATCACATTTGCGACGACATTGATGCTACTGTCGATGTTTGTGCAGATATTGCAGCCAATATCATGTTCAAGTCTGTGCTGGTAACTGCCTGCGATTTTTCGTTTTTCTCTTCAATTTTTGTTGTTAATTCTTCCACATCAGGATAAAAGACATACTCGTCCACATTAATTCCTTCCAATTCCATAGCCTCTCGTAGTCCTGCCTGAAGTTCGAGTTTATTGCCGGTTGTAGTCACTCCACGGCTCTCCAACTCCTTCTTCAGTTGCTGGATCTTCAATTCACTCCACGCCATGTCCTTGTTGTATTTAAAATCTTCGGAATTTATTCAACAATTCCTCTTCTGACACCAATTGTAACGAATTTAGTGCAAGTCCGCTTATTTGCAACCTTCTGCTATCGTTCGAATCACTAAACTGTTGAATAAATAACTCCAATATTCAATAAGGCAAAATGGTCTTTATTAGACTAATTTCACAATAACAATTATACTTCTCAACAGATAGCGTGCTTAAACCAATCTGATTATTGATTGCTCAGATTGCGCTCTTTTATACTTTTCGATTTCTTCGTTCGACGTCCGAAACAAACTCCTGCAATGTCTCATTTGCTTTTTGGTAACTCAATTTGGTATATCTGTTTTCTATGCTCGCTGCCATAACGTCTCTCGACAGCGGCCATCAATGCTTCATAACTGTTCCGTTCGTACTCTGGAATCATCTGTAAGATTTCCGCTGCTGGCCCTTTCAATGCCACGAAAAGTGCAGCAACTTTATCTTCCGCATTCCAGTTGTTCATTGCTGCGGTCTTCTTAAACTGTAGCCTAAAGACCTGGAAGGGAACAGAACCGTCAAAAGATGGGGTTTTTATCTTCGTATTACTCGCTGAAACAGCCGGGCGATTTATTTGCAATTCCTGTATACGACCTCTTAAAGCATCCACCTCTGCCTCGAATTTTTCTTCAAACTGCATTATATTTTCGTCCATGCGCCCTTCGAGTTTTGATGATATACGCGCCTCTTGTGCTTCTAGTTGTACTGTTATGCGTGTCTCTTGTTCTTTCAGTTGAGTTGCCATATATGTCTTTTGTTCTTCCAGCTGTGATGAAATTTGTGTTTCCTGTGTTTCGATCTTGGCTGTTATCTGTGTTAACTTTTCTGAAATACGCGTTTCTTGTGCTTCAATCTTGGACGTTATGCATGTCTCCTGCGATTCCATATATGTCTCCTGTTCTGTCAGTTGAGATGATATATATGTCCTCTGTTCTTCCAGTTGAGATGACATTTGCGACGACATTGATGCTACTATCGATGTTTGTGCAGATATTGCAGCCAATATCATGTTCAAGTCTGTGCTGGTAACTGCCTGCGATTTTTCGTTTTTCTCTTCAATTTTTGTTGCTGATTCTTCCACATCAGGATAAAAGACATAATACTCGTCTACCTTAATTCCTTCCAATTCCATATCCTCTCGTAGTCGTGCCTGAAGTTCGAGTTTATTGCCGGTTGTAATCAATCCACGGCTCTCCAACTCCTTCTTCAGTTGCTGGATCTTCGAAATTTATTCAACAATTCCTCTTCTGACACCAATTGTAACGACTTTAGTGCAAGTCCGCTTATTTGCAACCGTATGCTAACGTTCGAATCTCTAAACTGTTGAATAAATAACTCCAATATTCAATAAGGAAAAATGGTCTTTATTAGACTAATTTCACAATAACAATTCTACTTCTCAACAGATAGCGTGCTTAAATCAAACTGATTACTGATTGCTCAGATTGCGCTCTTTTATACTTTTCGATTTCCTCTTTCTCATACTTCTAGGCGTTTCTAGAATTTACCAGCTATAAAATTACCAGCTATAACTACAGCCTATAGCCTCTCATATGCGCGTGTATATGTGAGTGGTGCCTGCACAAATTATTGCCTACTTTGGGAGTATCTCAGTTATATGCATGTGTTTGTGTGTCTCTCTCCGCTGCTTGTATGGACATAACGATTGATTTGTTGATGTGCATACAAGTCACTGCTTAGTATTGGCTTAGAGATGATAGTATCCCTTAGTGTTGCTAATATCCGTCACAATATGATCAAGTAGAGTTATATAAGTTGCTTTTCGATAATACTCTTCAGCGTCTGACGAAGTGCAATTCGCTCGATTTATTTGCTTTTTAGCAATTCGTCAGAGGACAATATCAAACTTCAACTCATCTTCTAAAGCGACTATTTTTTTGTAAAGTCCTGAAAAACGACTTCCTGCTTCAGGCCTATGGTTTTTTAATGTTCGTCACCCAATGCTTCAGAAGCCTGATTCAAATTGCTCAAACAAATCATTGAAATCACGAACTCTGTCTCGCAAATAGATTTCAACATAGAACGGGCCTCAGAACTTGTTGGATCTTGCCAAGTAGAAATTTCTTGAAACAATTTTTGTGATGTTTTCTTCAAATTGCATTATACAATCGTTGTTTTTCAGACCAGCACGTTTCACATATTCCACTTAATGATTCCTGCAGGTGTGTTTGAAAACTATGGTACGTTCCATAGACTGAATTGGAAAACTGATAATTTTTTTCATCAACGCAATACAATCCTTTGTTTGAAGAACTTTCGACGTTTTCGCAAGCGAGTTATTAAGACAACGGTTGAAACACGGACAATGATTAGCATTGGTACATATTTTAAGAAGTTCCTGCACAGCTCCCTTAATAATTGATGTCATTACAGAACATCCATCCGTTCCAATTCCAACGCAATCTACCAAGGGTTGTCCTAAATTATTAAAAATATCGATCACTATGTGTGTCAAGGCTACACCTGTCAATTTTTTTTCCATTTATAACTTCTTCTTCTCGGATCGAATCGTACGCATCAAGGAAAGTTACAAAATCTTCTCATCTTGTCTCTCGGATAATACTCGGAATTACGGGTTTTATCGAGTTGTCCTCTCTAGATCCGCCATATTGACATGGGTTCACTTATAAAGGCTTTGCCTTTTCGTCACGTTCTTTCGGTCTTGGGCTATAGAATATCCTTTGCTCCATCTGAAACTTGGCCTTGAATGAAAGGCGATAGGGGTACCGATGGGAGTAGAAGATAGATAAAGTTGTAGGGGGAGGAAAAGGGCGACATCCGAATTCGCATACGAAACGTTACAAGGTGTCACCCAGCATGAAGAGAGGGTGCATGCACCTATAACACCAAGAACAGTCAGTGTTTTGGGATTACGCCGGTGTGTGCAAGACGGGACATCCCCATCAAAGAAACCCAATAAAAATAAGAAGCATCTTTGATTTGAATAGCTAATAAAAAGTATTTTGTATTTGGATGTTGAAACAATAAAATATCTTTTATTTGAAAAAAATTTTGGTTTCTGGATTCATTCAAATTCAAATCACAAAACCACATACATATGTATGTATATGTAGTACTCCTATATTGCTAATAGATAATGCTCGCAATGAGTTTTGAATTCGAAATCAAAACAAGACAGCATATAAAATTTTTGTGATTGTAGCAGCATAAGTGTGGCAAGAAAATATTTAAATTTAGGTACATTAGATTATGTCAGTGTATTTCCCTAGTCTGACGTAGCAATATAGTAGTATTACATATATGCAAAACCATATATTTTCGACAAATAAAAATAAATTGGAAAGAAGTGGCCCATTCGTGAAAGGCTGCGTAGGCCCTTGCGTTGCTTGAGGATTTTTACAATATCTATGCTATTTTGAAATAACCGCTTATATCTTATAATTTATTTTATTTTTTTGAGAAAATTTAAAACAGCTACTCAAACAGGAGTTTTTGAAACAGATTAGTTAAGCTAAGGTTAGTAAAGGCCATCAAAACTTTGAAAACATATGTATGTGTATTACAAGATATTTCTGCTCTTTAATAACGTAGTGGGTTATAGAAAATGTTTAAATATACATGTGTGTAAGTACATATATTTAGAAACTACATTGACTTAAGCTTTGATTGTCCGTTGCTCACGATATAACAAATTTACAATAAAATCCTTATTCCAGCTATCACTCCATTTTGGATGTTTTATATTTTTCAATAATCACTGGTACGACTTTAGCTATTTCACACCTGATACTAAAATGTGCCGATGTGTTAAGAAAATTTATTTCCAATACCGCTTATCTCGAGATATACGTATTATACAAAAGTTTACAACTATACTCAAGTACACATAAGCTACTTATGTTAATTAGTACAATTTCGAGTTCGCCGATTATGCATTTGTTACTTTCTTCTCTGTTATTTTATCTAGAAGGATACTGGTTGGACACAAATGTTTACCTTTAATTCGCGAACACCGTACCTACCTACCACTCATAACTCAAATATTTTCTAAGTCGACTAAATTAGTTATTGCATGAGACCACAGATATTTCTATCTACACTATCTCTTATTTTAAAAGAAAAATTATCAGCGCAAGGTTTACTTTCTGATTGAACCTCCTTTCTCACCCACAGAGACCTTCACTCAGAGAAAAACGCCGTTCTAAAATCCAGCACCACCGGACTCAACTGAAGCTTTTCATGTTCTTACTTTTTTGTTCTTGAAAAACGAACGACCTGTTCTTAAAACAACAACCTTGTTCTTGAACTGACACCATTCTCTTGAAAAAAGAACGGCCGGTCTTAAAATATGAACAAATGTTCTATTAATGAGAACGATGTTCTTAAATCAAGCCCAAGAAAAAAAAAACGGTACAATTCGTGTGCACTACAATGTTAAATAAACCATTTGGCACCAGCTATCAAGCAGTTGTAGTGGCCCAGCGGCTATGATGTTGCGCTTGCGATCGTGTTGTGCGAGTTCGATCACCGCCAAACTGAATTTTTTAAAACAATTTTTTTTTTTGTTCTATTTTTTTAACTCTTATTTTTCGTTCAGTTACATTCACATATCCACAGGTAATTCTCAAACTTGTTATGAAATGTTTTAAGTATATATGCAGATTACATCTTTAAATAAGAATAATTTCTCAATAAGAGAAATGTATGAGAAAATGCTTATTATGCATTTTTTCTTAAACTTTTGAATTTTAATAACAATTTTTTTGTTGTAAATATTCTTTATTTATGACAAAAATATTATTATTAATAAAAATTAAATAAATATATTTAAAAAAATACTTTCCCTCCCACCAAAGATCAAGCACGAACCGTTCTTAAATTGAGACCGAAAAATGTTAAATCGGCCCCAAATCGTTCTCGAAGCGTGAGAACGAAAAATCCTAAATCAAGCCCAAGTATTGCTTGAAATGAGCACAGAAGGTTCACACATCAATACCAAAGTGGTCATAAAATACGAACGGTGTGCTTGGAAAAACTGTTCTTAAAACAAGCCCATCGGTCACAAGTTAAGAAAAAACGTACTTAACAGACTTTTGTCAACGAATGTTCTTAATTTTGAACTTGTTTCGTTCGTTTTAGAACGAGTTTTTCTCTGAGTGTTGGTATGTAAATACAAATTTCATTCGATCATCTGTTTTTACATCTCATAAACGTTGTGATGTTTTGAGTGATCCCTGTTTTGATCTAGGTGTGTGATATGCACATACATATCTTTAGCAATTTGAAAAAAACAACCTATTTCGAGTTAGGATAATGGCGATACATCGACCTACATCTGAAAACAGGCCGCAATTCGCCATTGTAACTTCCTATATTTTGTAGCAGCCATTTGGCGCTAGGGCTATGAGTAGGTAACGGAGGGAGATCTGTAACGGATTTCTGTTATGAAGCCAGAATTTCACCTTTATCCTAACTCGCAATAGGTTGTTTTTTCCAATTGCCACAGATATGAACGTACATGTGTTATGTGTTATATCTATATTCACATCCTTCTTTTCAGTTCCTAATGTAAGAGAATGCAGAAAAAGAAAATACATTTGTGCATCTATATATGTGAATTGCTTAATGCCTGGCGGCAAAAATGTGAAGCATATATTCAAGTCTTATTAGATTCTACAAACAGAATCAGCCTCCTTTATGTTAATGGGACAATGATATTGGCATTTCTCATAACTTTTAAGCCCAGATAATTTACGCCACAGTTTCCTGTCAGATGTCACTATACACAGTGAGCAGATTTTCATCTTCCGTAGATGGTTGCTAAGGTTGCCACATCGCATTTTTATAAGAAACCAAAATCCACTAAATAAATACAAAAATATGAAAAAGGGCTAATATTTTTCAAATTTCAACCAATGTTAAATATAATGGGTGGAATGAGATTTTCATAAATTTTTATTCCTTTCAAACATTTGAATGTTCATGAGGAGCACCAAACCAATACGCAATAAGTGCACTTAACTTAACTTTCTTAAACATATCAGTATGCTAAGTAAAAAACAGAAACTTAGCCATTTTGGAACGTTTCATAAAATATGTTTCATAGCAAAACGCAATAATTTTATACAATTCTTATATTTTTGAGTTGAAAATTTTGTTATGTTCATATGAATGGGTATAAGTTGTGGAGTACTGGTGTACTCCTTAAAGTGGACTTACGGAGTACATTAAGAATATTAAAGGGTATAGGAGTACTACATAACTGATCCTCATACGTATACAAAATGTGGTCCCATTCACATTCCGATGTCCTGGGCCAGGATCAATCACTTCTGCTCGGAGTATTCCTTCAGAAAATTTACGGGTAACAACTTTGCAAAAAATCTTAAAAAATTACTTAATGGACTACTAACAAGGGAATATAGAGCTGGGCCATGTATTTTATATTAGAGGACTAATGTGACAAAAATGGTAGATATGCTCCATCTATTTTTGCTAGGGTTGCTGAAATAATGTTAGCAAACCATCTATTCTATAAATAGCATATGCTTTTCTCACTAAATTTCACAAAATCCAATAACTCCCAAACTATACTAAATAATTTTAAAATATTTCAAACCAAAACGCAATAAAAGAAATGTTTCAGACAAAAACGCAATAATTTCAAACAACTCTCTGTCTTAATTTCAAATCTAGTTGTCCGATAAATGTAATTTTTGGCTGCATGTGTGTTCCTCCATAATTGCTATATTATCGTATGTAGATTTTTAAAATGTGCCTTAATACAGCACTTTTTCTCATTTATCCAGGATCTTGTTATGAGTCACTTATTCGTCTTGGTTTGGAACTCCTCATAAAAGCTTTTCTTGTTTATGTATGTTTATTGATAAATTACTCTTTAGAACACAGTTTATCAAGATATTTGATTTTTTTCACAACATTATGTTCTAGATTGTCGAAGCAACCTTGAGTTGAAAAGGTAAGCAATGTATTTGCAAAAGGAAGAAAGTTGCTTATCAACAGAAATTCAACCTAACATATCGGCGAAACCCAAAACACTTCAAATCCGGGACAAAAGCCTGTAGAGAAGAAAACGGTGACCTGTTCAGAGAGGGCATAGATTATTGAGGGAGGACTTTTCTGCCCACTCAAATAGAAGCATTAATTAAAAATCAAGAAAGATGCTTAACCCGAGGGCACAGTCCATGGCACCCGACTATGACGAGATACGAATATATACAAAATCCAGATTAGAAAATAATAAAGCCGAGGGCGGAAAAGTATTTTCTGCGGAGATATTCAAATACGGCGTTAAGTAGTTACATAGTAAAGTGCAAAACAAGGTCGAACGAGTACTTGCGTTGGTGGCGGAATGGTAATACTGCAATTTCAGCGGAGAATTATTTTTACCAACATAATTTATTTTGGACTGGATATTCAGTTAATAGTTAAATCCTCTAACAAATCAAAATCAAGCTATGAAAACTTTGTTATATGGTGCGGACACATGCATACTGTCAGCTTTACGATTTTTCAATAGAAATTTCTACGAAAGATTAACTGACCTCTACGCGATGATGACGGCGATTGCCGAAAGGGATTTACAAGATGAGCTTATGAGCTTTTTGCCGACATCGGCATAGTTCAGCGAATTCAAACACAGTGGCTTTGCTTTCTAGACCATGAAATGCGAATTACTGAAGCGGTCTAGAAAAAATTCTTATCAGAACCAGCCTATAAAAACAAAAGAAGAAGGAAGCAAGTCAGTGTTTCCGATTATCGAAGATAGAGCATCAAAAAACACACACAATTCTTGAGCTGCCAAAACTGTCTAAACGATTTTGCGTTAGTTAAATAAGTATATACGAAATTGATTTGAGCTCTAAACCTTTCGAAATTGGGAACATTTCGTAAAGTCAGCGAGCTGTTTGTGGTGGGATATATTAAAAACTTATAAAGTAATGTACACAGCTTATCAGCTTTCTGCGATTACAATTTACTCTATAACTTAACAAATGCCCATTTAAAATTTACAATGAATATAAAACAAGGTCTTAAATCCGAAGTTTACTTGAAAAATCTTAAATTTCCCAAATAAAAATTAAATTTTCTCCAAATTTACTTTTTACACTCTTCTGCTTTTTTGCTATGTACGGCAGTAAAGGGTTGTAACTATTCCAAAAGGGAATTTTTGAAAGTCAAGTATGTTTGCTGGAGCTAACTAACCCATCTCATGTTACAATCATCAAATTCATAAAATGGACCTAAAAGGCCAAGGAAGACCGCTTATACACAAAAAGAGTCATTTTTGTTTCAACTGGACAAAAGTGGCAGCCGTGTGTGTTGAATAGTGCAGCTTGTGCTTTATCTTTGAGGAAACCATTTTGAATTTATCTTCCAATTTTATACATGTGCAGAGCACTGAATGTTGTACAACATACGATAGAGAATATTTTCTTTCTATGTATATTCTTATTTCAGACAAACTATAGTGTTCGAATGTTAGTTACGTGCTATACACGTTTATCTACCCATGTATTTACATATATATACTGTGTCTGCCATCCACTATGAACACATACCCAGATTTGGCTTCTGCGTTTGTGTAATGATGCTTTTCTCAGATATATGTAACTCCAGGCCATAGTTGGGCACAGTGTACTTAATCATTTTATACAAAAAATGAAGTATATTTGTGGAATACTCAGCACGGTAGTAAACAATAATATTTAATTGTGTCTGCACCCACTCATAATATTTTTGCATAATATCAAGAGTCGAAATGATCTCCGGCCAAAATCGAAGTTGTGTCTTAGAACCAGGACTGGTATGATAAGTGACTTGTAGAACATCATTTTCGTTTGCCGGCAGAGAACTTTACCTTTCAATTGGTTACTCACACAGTTAAAAATTTGAGCCTAAATTTTAAACTATTCATTGGTTTAAACCTCTCAATTTACAACTATGTTTTTTAATCTATGTAATTCGGTTTGAACTTTAAACTTATGAACGAAGTCTTTTACTATTTCGAAATTACCGCTCCAAAAAGTGGAACGATTGCATAGGCGCAGATGCGCTGACTTCTTGTTTGATGATACTCAGTTAAAAGTTTGAACCTAAATCTGAAACTTTATTGTACAAATCAAACTTGCTTTCAAATATAGATTAAATCGGTCCTCCTGACAATGAGAGCAGATAACTGAGTTTTAATTTGAAACTAGAGAGGTCTACACTTGCAGTTATAAAAAACAAGAAATAGTGGTTTCGAAGCGACGTGCAACGGATTCTAGACCCTACATCTTTGTAAGAAAACATATCACCACACCTTATATTTTATAAACTTTCAGCAGCAATTTAAGTTTCTTAGGGTTTGTTTTAAAACCAGACGTGTACACAAGTTTCTATTTTTAGATCTCTTTTTAGAAACTTTTATTTTAACACTTAGACATGTTGTTCAGATAATATTTGAATTGAAACTGAAGAAAATTAAAAACCATAGTAGGAAATCGTGAGGTTTCCAATTAAGTACAAAAAAGGTAAGAAATTGCTTAAACTGATGAATGGCTTAAATTTTAGGTTCAGATTTCTAACCGTGCAGCATGTACTTCGTTTTGTCACCATTAAACCAATCTTTTCCATTTTGGAGCGAGCAGGACTTACGGCGCGGATGTTCAGGCCGATGATGTCAATGTTATCAGCATACGCCAGTAATTGCACACTTTTATAGAATATTGTTCCAGAGCTATTAAATTTTAAAGTTTGTATTATTTTCTCCAGAATCAAATTGAAGAAATCGCACGAGAGGGGTCAACCTGTCTGAAGCCTCGTTTAGTTTCGAAAAGCTAGGAGAGGTCTTTCGAATTCTGACTGAGGTCATGGTGATGTTCAACGAGGAAACAAAGTTCACACAATGCGGAACATACGCTGTTTTAAAATCAACGATGAGGTGATGTGTGATTATTTTTTCGTGGCTTTTTTCCAAGATTTGGCGCATATTGAAAATGTGGTCGATAGCAGATTCACCCGGTTTGAAGCCGCACTGATAATATCCAATTATCCGATCAACGATGGGCTTCAATCTTTTGCACAATACGCTTGAGAAAACAGATATGAGGAAAGACGCACCCAAAACATTTGCTTCGAATAAAGACTCTCTTAAAAATATTTCGGGTACGAAAATAACTGACTTCGAAAAAAAGCCCATTAGCATAATATTTGTTGAAGAAAAATGCTTCAATATACATATATGATTTCAAAAACAGTCCTAGCGAAAATTGTTTGAAGCCGCCTCTTAATAATTTAGTGGTAGTGAAAGTTCGTTATACTATTTCAAATAAAAATAAAAATAATTTTGTTTTTAATTTTTAATTTTGCGGTAATAGAAGACGTACTGCTTGTCAAATTAGGCCCATATATTCGTTTAGTATTTGTACTTACTACTATTTTATCATATGAGCTCTAAAATGTATTCCGATTTTTTTTTTTTTTTTTGGAATGATAAACACGGTCAAGAAACTTCACTTTTCTTTTGTAATCAGTGATCAAACGTAATCTTGGTCGTATCCTACATGATCGGATCTTATCTTCAAAAACCTAACAAAAGTAAGAAGGCAAAGCAGCACGAAATTTTTAGTGCATAAATTGGCACAGCCATAATAATAATAATATACATAAGTTGTTTCTACCACACAATGGCTTCGACCTATGATTGGATAACAAAAGGTTTCGGATGTAGCTTTTTAAAAATGTAGCACTCCGCACTCATATTTTTTTTTTTAGGGGCATATGAAAAAGGGAACCCACACCTGAAGCAGCACGGTTCATATATCCTACATAGCCCAGGAGAAAGGAGAAATCAATTAAACGAAAATTTTGGAAGCAGATTAAAGGTTGCTTCTTGCTTTAATTTTGACAATTAATAGCAAAAAAGCAAATATCGCTATAAGTTTATCTCAATGAAGTGCGAAATCACATATTCAGTTGCAAAATCCAGAGTGGTGAACGAACTCTTTTAACAAATTTGAGACTTCAGAACCCACCGTAAGGAAATGTGGGCGACTTTGTGGCCATTGTAAGAGAAAACTATGGGGGCACACTGTGCGATGTAACCAATAGGACAGTTCGACTAGGTCAGATTCCGAGCATCTTTCGGCCAGAAGCATTCGCCATTAGTATTTGCGTGGAGATAAGTCTGCATATATAAAGAATAGTGCTCAAGCCTCTATCTTTGGTAGAGATAAATATTGAATACTCTGTTCTGAAAGCTGTAGGGGGTACATGTGTACATACAAATATGGCAACTTCGAGAAAATACGACACTAAATTAACAGAACTATTATACAACTGCGTTTTTGTTTGTTTCTTGCCGACAGTGTTTTTCACAATTAATCATAATCATAATAATAGACAACGTACAAAGTTTTCCATTTCATTGACAAAAGTTTTCGACATCCAACAACGAAATACATATACTTCGGACAAAATAATGGTGTATTCGCTCTATGTGAAAAATTTAGTCTAGAAATGCTTTCTGCGGATTTTAGTGTGAGAGAATTGCCTACATATTTTTTAATAAATTTTCTTAAGAAACCTATCAGAAATAAATAAGTATACCCAATTAACAAATTTTTTCAAGACAAGCAAATCTCTTGGTGCTATTTAAAAGTTTTATTCGGGGTTGAAAAAGAATAACACTTAAAACTTTGTGAGTGAAGTTGGAGTTTAAAGGGTGAAAGCTACAGGGTAACACAGTGTTACATGGGTGATCTTTAATAACTTAATCATGGTTTCCGGCTACATTTATCCGCAAAGAGACATTGCCTTCAGTAAATAGTATTTTATGTATACTTTCTGGTGCGATACACCACTTGAGCTACTTTTTAATTTTGAACATTGGTTTTAATTTTGTTTTTTTTTTTTTTTTTTTTTTTTTTGGATGGGGCAATATCTTAAGGTGAGGAGCCTTATGAAAACTTGGCCAAAAGTAGAGACTTAACAAAACTGTGTAAACTAGAAAGAAAGCGGAAGCGGTGAACTTTTTCATACTAATTTTGTTTTGTTTCACAAACCATCAAACTTATTACCAAGGGAAAGGTAATCAATGACTTTCTCTGCACCCTCTATACAAATATATGTACATATAAATGTACTTACATATATGTAAAATATGTATGTGTTTCTGACTTTGATCGGAGATAATTAATGCAAGGGTAAATTTTTAGATTCTACATTGCGGCTGGTTCCCAGACAGAACTAGAGATTTTGTTTTCACTACGGTGTTAGTGCACTGAAAAGGTAGTGCACTATGTCCAACTATGCTCCATGACATTACTCTATATAATGAAGCAAACAACAATGACAGAGTAGTGACATCATTGTTCGCATTCTTATTCAAAGGAGAGCTTCGGGATGTACATAGTGTTTGGAACTATCGGACGGTTTGAAAATGAAAATGATTATCCAACAAACATAAAATTAGCATTTATGCAGTTGTAATTCTGTTGAAAATGAATGTGTTTCAAGCATATGAACATATGGAGTTGAAACTGTTAAAATTATAGCTAGATAGATAAATTTGCTTAGCCACCGTTTTATAAAAATCTTTAAATGGTTGTTAAGCCTTAACATGTAGATATATTGGGCTGGGTCGAAAAATATCATAAAGGTCCACCCATGTGTCGCCCATAGACAGTATTTTTATACCCTTTCGAGAGTCCATCACAATGCGATACCTTCGTGGAAATAGACGAAAATCAATAACCTTATGGATGTCGCTTTCTTTTTCACTGTGGTTACCAAAGTGTGTCACGATATATGGAAAACAGCTGAAAATATGTCCCGGGGCTTGAATACTTAGCTGAGGAGTACCAAAAAAAAGTAAAATAAAATTTTTGAACGCCTCTAAAAATGCTGAAACTGTACTTTCCTCTAAGTCATCTACATATATCTAATTTTCGATTTTCACTTTTGGCTGTAACAAAAACTAGAAAGCTAGTAAGTTTCGTTATTGGCGTTTTCCAGAATTTTATATACATACTAGATACTTTATATATCTACGGTGGATGTGGTTATCGTCGAATTTTCTCCAGAATTTTATATACATACTAGATACTTTATATATCTACGGTGGGTGTGGTTATCGTCGAATTTTCTCATTTTAAATTTAGATGAAAATTGAGTGGCAGGAAACGAACCAAATTTAAATGAGATGGACGAATGGACGTGGCTAAATCAATCCTTGTTTTTATCATGAGCATTTTGATATATATAAATCTATATTTGTGTATATCGATTCACTTATGTCGTTAAAACGTACAGTTTCGCAAATAAAATAAATATACTCTGTGAACTTACCTGAATATAAAAATTGAAAATCTGCTGTGTCAGTTTCGATATTAATAGCAACATTTTTCGTGTAATATGTATTGGGAATGAACGTCTTCAAATCTTATTTGTCTGCTTTAAAAGTCAGTACGCCTCACATGTTAAAGCCTTATTAATAGCCGTTTTTTTGCAAGCTAGTGGAAATAAAACGCTAGGTAGATCAGTGAATGGCATAGAGAGCAACAACACAAAGTGAGCTCAAATTAAATGGCCAGCCGATTGCATGCTACGCGTCCCCTATATGGTCGCCTAGCCTTAAAACTACTCACTGGAAGAAGCTACAGGCCTGCCAAAATACTGCTCTCAGAATCGCCACGGGCTGTCTTCTTATGTCCCAAGAACACCATCTACATAATGAGGCGAGAATACTCCCCATCAGGGAGAGAAATGACCAACCGGTTTCTGTTGAACACCCAGAAACCTGGGCCTCCCAACAGGTATCTGATTGATGAGCCTTCACCGCCCAGGGGCTTAAGGAGTTATCTCCGTAAGCATTATGAGGATATACGGCACCTGAGAACTCAGGCATATGAAGCAAAAAAATACAAGCAGGTCCTCAGTGAACTCCACAAACAGGCATCGGACCTCTATGCCAGGAATTACCCGGTGCATCCTGTACTCTAAAAACAAAACCCAAAACTAACAGAAGAGGAACACACTCTCCCTAGGGAAACGCCAGTCACTAGCGCCCATTTTTATTCCTTTTATTAATAAGTTGAAAAAATGCTGCATGCTCATTTCTGGAAACATTTAGACTAAACCTGTATGTTCCCCACCCCCGCTTAATGTCTCTGTATCCGTCCCTGTCGGTAATTCTCACACAATATTTCACCTTTCTTGTTGTCTGCATGATATAGCTATGACCATTAATAACTTATCTGAACTATAGGTAGTATGGAATATGCACCATATACAACTGATCTATACGGTTTTCTTATTCAACAATATGAGCCATATACTTTTGAAATGATGCGGAAATTGCCAAAAGCTTCTTATCTGAACAATCGGGTGTAGAGGATATATACTTTTAATTCGACTAATCTCTACGATTTTTTCAGATAACAAGACTTGCTAAATACAAAACCATCTGGTGAAATTTGAAACCTATATCTCATAAATTGAGGAAGATAAGAAAAAAACCTATTGTCTGAAAAATTAGTTGTATGGGGATATGTGCTTTAGTGGTCCGATCCGACCGGTTACGACAAATGTCTTATTGGAAGCTAAAACATACTGGCTCACCAAAGTTTATCGTTTTATATTTATAGATGAACATGGCTAAATCAAACCAGACTGTAAACCTGATTACTTCGGTTACTTATTGGTGGGTCTATCTCCTTTCCTTTAAGGACTTACAACTTTGAGATTCGCGACAAACTTAATATACTATTTCATTTTCATGAAAGGTATAGAAATGGTTCAAAGTCAATGCGAATTTTGTTAGACTTTAACTTGTACTTTGTTAAACTAAAACTTATTTAAGTGCAAAACTTCATACTCAAAAGAGAGTTTTGAAAATTCTTTTCATGCAGATTTCTCGAAAGGGTTTTCTAAACCTATGGAAAGTAAAATAATTGAGGAGTTGCTTACCTAAAGTGAACTTTACGGGAGTAGGAGTAACTTATAAAATTTTTTTGCAAAACGGACCAAAAATCTAGCATAGTGTTCAAAACATTTCAAAGTCACGAATGGTCCATACATATTACACGGCTAACAATTTTATAATAAATTTTAAACCATTCATCTGTTTAATCAATTTTTGAAAATTTTTTGTAGTAAATTGGAACCCCTCAATTTTCTTCTATGTGTTTCAATTTCCTTCAGTTTCAACTTAAACCTTATCTAAACAATAAGTCTAAAATTTTAAAATGGTTTTAAAACAAAACCTAAAAGGTTAAAAAAATTTCAAAATATTATGTTTTTTCCGTAGAAACGCTGTGACAGTATATTTCCATGATGCAATGATAAACTCACTAAAATGAAAAAATGGTCACCTTTATTAAGTTTTGTTTTATGTTATTCGAATGGTAATTTCTTATGCTTTTTTATTGCAATGCATTTAAGGCAAAAAAGACCGGCGAAATAGGAAAAATGTGGCAGTGTGACGAATTCGGAAGAACAATTTTTTAATGGCGAGTCAAGGTAACCTTGATAGATTTGATAGATTTCAGGAAAAAATAGAAAAAAAGAGAATGAATTTAGTCATTGACAAACGACTACCTTTTTTGCACTGTTCCTTAATTGAAAATCTTTTTCCAGCTTGGTTATCGAAGGCCCGGTATTTAAGTACAAGTTCAACTCAGTTTGTCAGTTAAACTACGCTTAAACTTATTCTGCAGTTTTTCAGTCTACTTAAACTGAAGTTTAAGCTGAGCTTAAGTGGCCGATTTGGCAGGGTTAAATTCTAGTTATTTGCGTTCGCTCAAAATCGGGGATGCACCTTAATGTTAAGCTAATCGTTTATCAAAAAATTCCCACCGTTTCCTTTGAAACACTTCGAAATATTATCGATAAAAAATTATCAAGATAAATTGTATCTCGTTTTTAACCGAAACGAAAAGCTTTCGTTAACCTTAAACACGTTAACAAAACCGTGATACTTTATGTTTGAATTGTGCTGGCAATGCTATAGCCATGGTGAAGCCGTAAGGTGGTAACAGCGAGCGGGCATACACACACAAACTCCATGTAATTTGTTTGTGTAATTCGTTGGTGGTAATGTCAAAAATACTCTGAGAAATGTTCGTACTGTCAAAATTCATGAGAAAAGTTGCAATCAGCTTGGCTAATGATTTCACCTTTAATGACTCCGCCATCAATCAGATTTGCCAGCATAGTTTGAAATTAATAATAAACATAAACGATTTGATTTGGTTTGATATGGCAGAAAACGAATCAAAATCATTTCGTTAATTTGACGTTTTTAACGTTAATTATCGTAACGAAATGATATCGGTTCGTTGGTTAAGCATGCCTGCTCAAAATGGTGTCGAATATACCCAACAAGCATTTGGGCTTGATAAGTAGGCATTCTTTCAAACTCTCAAGAGTTGTTTCGAAACAGTGGCTCAACTCGATAATAACAGCGTACTCAGCAAAAGAGGGAATTTTTTATAAAGCAAAAAATGCTATTACTTAAGTTGAAAAAATTTAATTCCCAACTTGTGGTTCTCTAACTGGACTCAAATGTAAGATTCCATACTTCAGTATTTTCATTAAAATAAAATAAAATATATATAATTTATTTTTGATTAATTACGTTTCATTACCGCTATCAACCAAGTGTTTATTTTCCACAATAAACAGCTGCTGGTTTTGGTGGTACCACCTTGGAGATTTTTTTTCAACTCCACCTCAGCTCGATATCCAAATTAGGATATAAACTGGGGAATTATGTTGGATATTCATTTGAGAACTGTACATTTCCCAAAATCTTTCAAAGGTGGGATAAGAATTTGTTAATGATAATATCGTTGGAGATCAACTCGAGAACTCTATAATTTCTCAAAGGTTGGATAGTGATTGAAGAATGAAGTTAGATATCATCTCTAGAACTATCTGGTTTAAGAATAATTAAATAATGATGATGGATATCACCTCCGTAACTAGATATATATTTCGCTGGATAAATATTTGTTTCATGTTTGTTGGGTAAGCAAAATCCAGCTGTTGCCATATCTACAAATTATCTAGATAATAAAAAATCAATGTTGCCGTACAAAAAAGCCTACCCCAAACGCGGCCTTGAAACTGCTCATTAGTTTATCTGGATTTAGAGTTTAAGCAAACTTATTTTAAGCTTAGTTTAACCGACTACTGAAAGACCAGGCCTAAAAGAATTGTATTGTATTGTATTGTATTGCATTTATTTCAATATGTATCAGTACAATAAGTTTCTTAAATCTTTTATAGCACAACAGCATTCATAAACAAATTCACATTAAAATAAAGCTTGCGATTTATAAAAATTAAAAAGTAAAAGTTAGAGTTAAAAAAAATGAATAGTAATAAAATAAAATTTTAAACTACAACTGACGGTTTCAACATAAAGAGAGAGCAGGCCATTCTTCTATGTTCCTGGAGTAAGGCTACTGAAAATGCATAAAGCGTTTGTTTAAAGTTGCTTTTGTTTAACTTATTCCTTATACTTGACGGAATGGAGTTCCAAAGACGAATAGTGTTGACGAAAAAAAGTCTTGCTGATGTTACCGAGTTAAATTGTGGTACAATTAAGTTAGTTAGACGAGCTGACCTAGTAAAAACTAAGTTTGTATGCAAATAGTTCAGCGTGGCCGACATCATGAGTTTAAATAAAAATATGCAATTCCTTGCCTTCAAATAATTTAAGATGCCACAACCAAGAAGACGGTGTCTCCAGGGGGAAATATAATCGAACCTGGGCACACCATATACATAACGCGTGATGTTATTAAACAGGACTTCAACCTTATGCGCGGCGTGAGAATCCAGCTTACCATATATCAGCTCAGAAGACGTTATTATAGGCAAAAGGAGTTGCAAAGCAAGTTGACGCCTTGTGCTAGTAGGGGTATATAGACTAGACTGCCGCAGATTGCGTAGGGTTAGATACACCTTGCTGACAACCGAATTTATATGGTCTTTGCACGAAAGCTTAGAATTTATTATAAATCCTAGGTTCTTGATTTTATCAACAACTTGGAAGTTCACATTATTCATATGTACTCGTATGTCAAGTGACCCAAGATTTTTGCTAATAAGTAGCACAAAGGACTTATCACAATTTAGTAACAAACCATTTTCAGTCGCCCATTTGTATATCATTGACAAGTCATCATTGATGTGACAGCACAGACGGTCAACTTGCTTGAACGAGTCAGATAGAGCTGGATATCATCCGCGTATGCATGAAATCACACATATTGACACATTCCAAAAATATCATTAAGAAAGAGGCTGAAAATCAGAGGGCCAAGAATGGATCCTGGGGTACTCCCATAGTCAGCTCTTTCAGTTGTGACATCTCAGAACCAATTCGAACACGCTGGTATCTGAATGTTAAGCAACTATTCATTAAGCTCAGAGCATGATTACTAAACCCAAAGTAAAATTTCAGCTTGCTGGATAAGAGCGTATGATTGGTCGAATCAAATGCCTTGGAGAAATCAAGCAGACATAACAACGTTAAATGATTATCGTCAAAAGGAGTCCTCAGATCATCCAAGATCTTAAGATTTGCAGTTGCACAGCTATGATTTTTTCTAAAGCCTGACTGGAAAGGGGAAAGTAGATTATGCTCATTAATATGTCTAGAAATCGGATCATACATTATTGTTTCAAAAACCTTCGAAAGGGCTGGCAGGACACTAATCGGACGAAAATCAGACGGAAAGCTAGCACCTCTTTTTTTAGCTACAGGTAAAATAGTTGCCACTTTCCACAGACTAGGAAAGTAAGATGTGGTAATGGCATGATTTATGATGTGGGTAAGGGTTCCAACAATATATGGTAAAACCAGTTTAATGGACCTGATCGGCAGCCCATCCTCGCCTACGGTATTGGAGTGTATTTTGAATACACACCCTCCCACATCATATTCAGAGACTGTGGAAAATTCAAACTGCAGTCCTCGGAAACAACTAGCTTCACTGGGTACAAGCGGAGGAATTGCAACACATGACGTGCTACTTGAAAGGAACGTATTGTTTACCACATCAGGGGAGTAAGCGCACTCCACCTTTTCCTTGCTATAAACTTATAACTGTTTAATATTGCGCCACGGGACGCTGGTAGGGAGTGCTCTATTCAGCTTGGAACCATAATACTTGCGTTTCTCTAGCCTTGTTATATATGTAGCCCTATTTCTAGAAAATTTTACAGCTTGCCAGTTTTCCTGCGTAGGTTTTCTTCTCCACGTAGAATGCAACCTATTTCTCTCTTTGATAGAAATTTGAACATTCTTCGTAAACCAGGGGCAAGACGAGCACTTAACAGAGACTTCACGTACAGGCACATATTTGTCAAAAACAGATTTAAGGACATTTACAAGAAAATCAACTTTTTCGTCAATAGTTTCAAGAATCCAGCATAAGCTCCAGTCAATAATACTAAGATCAGAAAAAAAGGCAGTTTCGTTTACGTTGCGGAAGTCACGATAGGTAAAGCACCGGCTTAGATGACTACGATCTCTGTTTATATCTAAGCAGCAAAAAATTAGATCATGGTCAGTTATAAAGGATATTTGATCAAACTTGATAACAGTGGACAAATCACAAACAACATAATAGTCGAGAAGACTAGGAGAGCAGTTCATAGCGTATCTTGTTGGCACAGTCGTATTGACAAGGGACAGTCCCATGAAAAGTGAAGTATTTTTGTAAGCAATAGGTGTAATTGCAGGCTTCGCACTTTCTCCTTATAACTGCGCTAAATAAAGGTCAGAAATTAGAAAAAAAATCCCTAGTAGTAGTAGTATTAACCATAAAGACACTCCCCGAAGGCTTTGGGGAGTGTTATCGATGTTGATAGACCTTTGCCGGATATAGATCCGGTACGTTGCAGTAACAAAGCACCATTGAAGTACTAGCCCGAACATCTCGGGAAAGATTTATATGACTATATGAAATCTTCTAGGCCTTCCCGCCCTCCCACCACCTAGTTCCATGAGAAACTTGAGGCTGCCACAGCCTCGGCTGTTAATGAAACAGGATTTGCCACGGGTAAGTGAGGTTGACAATTGGGTTGGAGAAACTATATATTGCCCTTTGAGAGGGTTGCGCTACACAACCCGTTGAATCAATTTGGTAATTTAATCACCTCTTACGACAGGCATACCTACCGCGCGTATATTTTAAGCCCCCTAACCCGTTGGGGTTCCATCTCCCCCCTCTTTGTGAAAGGCTGGGTACGCTTTGCATACTAAGGTGTAATAAATACACATCTATAGATTTTATGCTGAAAGCCCTTCAGTAGATAAGTATCAAACAACGTTAGAGTTGAATTCCCTATAGTTGGTTTACAAAGCCCGGTTAGTGAAAACCGCCTAACACATACGTATAAGAATAAAATATACATGGCCTACTATACAATCTAAGGAACGTGAATAATTTCAGACTTCAGCGCCACAAAACTTCGACAGCTCAAAATAACTTATTCTGCAAAGGTCCAAACTTATTTATTTCAATGGCTTCGCATATAAAAAAAATTAAGTAGTTATAACTTATTTAAAACGAAATGTATTTAATATTTACGCGTCTCAACTTGGTTTAGTTTATAGTTGTAAAATGCATAACAAATATTTGTAAGTTACGGACATATTATTACTAAATAAATAAACTAATCAGTTAATCGTCTCGAACGTCGCAGAGAATGTTATATATTGTGAAAATGAGCAAATATGAGCAAAACTTGTTATTTGTAGAGTAAAACTTTTTTTCAGGATCCGGGTTTTACACAACTAGACAATTTTTGTAAGTTTGTCCGAATTCACCACTTATTTCCCACTACTGTTGCTCTATATATAAGATGACACGCCTAATATATACCAAAATCAAACCCCCTCCAATGAAAAATTCTATTTGCTAAAAATGATGCGTCCAAAAAAAAAAATTTATAAAATAAAAATAAAAAATTAATACTTACCTCCGAGGAGATTTCATCCGAGCTTCTCTTCCAGTTTGCGTCGTGCTCCTTTAAATTTTCCCTACAAATTGGCGGGACGGGACCTATATGTTTTATGCCGACTCCGTACGGCATCTGCAAGGCAAATGAATTTTTACCTAGAAGCTTTTCAAGGCAGAAATACACTAAGAGTGTTTGGAAAATCACTTCCGAGGGGCGAACCTGATTAGAAAAACTTGTTTACAAATTTTTAATGTTTCTTTGCCCATGAGGTGAACCCAGGACCCACGGTACTACACCGAGCACGCTGCCACCACACCACGGCGGCCGCCTTTTACTGTTAAGAAATTTGAAATATTCGTAACCTTCAATTTCTACATATATATGCATGCAATACCTTTATCAATTCATATTTTTAAATTACTGAATGCCTATCCGAATTTATGTAAATTGGAAAAAAGTGTATTACTACGTATGTAGATATATGCCTTCCTTACATATTTTATTTCAAAAAACACTCTTCATGCAGTAAAATGAATAAAGCTTCTTTTTTATATCTACATACTGCTACCTAACGGCTTCATTTGCTTAGCTAGCTAAGTGATGTTAAGAATCGTAATTTGTAGCTTAATGCAAAAACTCAACTTCAATTTAAATTTGTAAAGTCAATTTATTTCATAAAGACAATAATTTACTACTTCCTTGCATTTCACTCCACAAGGGCACACGTAGTTATATATATATATATATATATATATATATATATATGTATATATATATACATATATATATATATATACGTATATGTTTAATGCAAATTATTGTACCCCGTAGTCAAACCAACTAGGGTAAAGATCTGTTGAAAATATAATACATAGACATATTAATATAGTCGTACTTCTGGAACAGGGACTAACCAGCAGTTCTCTCTACAAAGCCAGCATTATTCAAAAAGGGATATATCAGTCCCGATTCGTTACACTTCAGATATCGCTGTTAGGACTACCACAACTCGGCCTGCATGTTCTAGTTTAATGTACATCTCTGAGCTTTTTCTGACTAGTTTGACAGTAGTTGTAGTTAGTTTGATATTTCACTGTAGGGTATAATACGTTTATAAATGTGTGGAGATGCTTTGCATGTAATCGTACCTATTAATACTTTGTTTCGTACGCATTTCGTGTTTGCTTGAACCCGTATCAAAACTTTAAAGTTTGTAAGGACTTAAGAGCCCTTGAATAAATCTGCAATAAGTTAAAGTCTTTATTGAGCTGTTTATTTATAACAAAAAAAATTCTCACGATTTTATACTAACCATTTCTATATATTATTTACACAAATTATCACAGTTCACATATTTTTTTGTTAAATTATTCATGCAATTATATCCCTTTTTATACTCAGTTGAGCAGAGCTCAATTGGATAACGGTTGGTTGTACATATATAAAGGAATCGAGATAGATATAGACTTCCATATATCAAAATAATCAGGATCGAAAAAAATTTTGATTGAGCCATGTCCATCCGTCCGTCCGCCCGTTAACACGATAACTTGAGTAAATTTTGAGGTATCTTGATGAAATTTGGTATGTAAGTTCCTGAGCACTCATCTCAGATCGCTATTTAAAATGAACGATATCGGACTATAACCACGCCCACTTTTTCGATATCGAAAATTTCGAAAAACAGAAAAAGTGCGATAATTCATTACAAAAGACAGGAAAAGCGACGAAGCTTGGTAGATTAGTTAAACTTATGCCGCAGAACAGAAAACTAGTAAAATTTTTGACAATGGGCGTGGCACCGCCCACTTTTAAAAGAAGGTAATTTAAAAGTTTTGCAAGCTGTAATTTGGCAGTCGTTGAAGATATCATGATGAAATTTGGCAGGAACGTTACTCTTATTAATATATGTATGGTTAATAAAAATTAGCAAAATCGGAGAACGACCACGTCCACTTTTTAAAAAAAAAAATTTTTTTAATTCAAATTTTAAAAGAAAAGTTAATATCTTTACAGTATATAAGTAAATTATAATAATAATATAAATATATAATAAGTAAGTAATAACATTCAACTCCAGTAATGATATGGTGCAACAAAATACAAAAATAAAATAAAATTTCAAAATGGGAGTGGCTCCGCCCTTTTTCATTTAATTTGTGTACGATACTTTTAACGCCATAAGTCGAACAAAAATTAACCAATCCTTTTAAAATTTTGTAGGGGCATAGATTTTATGACGTTAACTGTTTTCTGTGAAAATGGGCGAAATCGGTTGATGCCACGCCCAGTTTTTATACACAGTCGTCCGTCTGTCTTTTCGCATGGCCGTTAACACGATAACTTGAGCAAAAATCGACATATCTTTACTAAACTCAGTTCACGTATTTACCTGAACTCACTTTGTATTGGTATACAAAATGGCCGAAATCCGACTATGACCACGCCCACTTTTTCGATATCGAAAATTACGAAAAATGAAAAAAATGCCATAATTCTATACCAAATACGAAAAAAGGGATGAAACATGGTAAGGTAATTGGATTGTTTTATTAACGCGAAATATAACTTTAGAAAAAACTTTATAAAATGGTTGTGACACCTAACATATTAAGTAGAAGAAAATGAAAAAGTCCTGCAGGGCGAAATAAAAAACCCTTAAAATCTTGGCAGGTATTATATATATAAATAAATTAGCGGTATCCAACAGATAATGTTCTGGGTCACCCTGGTCCACATTTTGGTCGATATCTGGAAAACGCCTTCACATATACAACTACCACCACTCCCTTTTAAAACTGTCATTAATACCTTTAATTTGATACCCATATCGTACAAACTCATTCAAGAGTCACCCCTGGTCCACCTTTATGGCGATATCTCGAAAAGGCGTCCACCTATAGAACTAAGCGCCACGCCCTTTTAAAATACTCATTTACACCTTTCATTTGATACCCATATCGTACAAACATATTTCTAAAGTCACCCCTGGTTCTCCTTTTTGGCGATATCTCGAAAACGCGAACACCTATAGAACGAAGGCCCACTCCCTTTTAAAAATACTCATTAACACCTTTCATTTGATACCCATATTGTACAAACAAAGTCTAGAGTCACCCCTGGTCCACCTTTATTGCGATACCTCGAAAAGACCTCCACCTATAGAACTAAGGCCCACTCCCTTTTAAAATACTCATTAACTCCTTTCGTTTGATACCCATATTGCACAAACGAATTCTACAGTCACCCCTGGCCCACCTTTATGGCGATATCTCGAAACGGTGTCCACCTATGGAACTAAGGATATATCGTACAAACATATTCTAAAGTCACCCCTGGTCCACCTTTATTGCGATACCTCGAAAAGGCGTCCACCTATAAAACTAAGGCCCACTCGCTTTTAAAATACTCACTAACTTCTTTCGTTTGATACCCATATTGCACAAACGAATTCTACAGTCACCCCTGGCCCACCTTTATGGCGATATCACGAAACGGTGTCCACCTATGGAACTAAGGATTACTCCCTTTTATAATACTCATTAACACCTTTCTTTTGATACCCATATTGTACAAACAAATTCTAGGGTCACCCCTGGTCCACCTTTATGGCGATATCTCGAAAATGCGACCACCTATACAACAACCACCACCCCCTTTTAAAACCCTCATTAATAACTTTAATCTGATACCCATATCGTACAAACACATTCTAGAGTCACCCCTGGTCCACCTTTATGGCGATATTACGAAACGGCGTCCATCTATAGAACTAAGGCCCACTCCCTTTTAAAATACTCATTAACACCTTTCGTTTGATGCCCATATTGTACAAAGAAATTCTAGGGTCACCCCTGGTCCACCTTTATGGCGATATCTTGAAACGGCGTTCACTTATGGAACTAAGGGTTACTTCCTTTTAAAATACTCATTAACACCTTTCTTTTGATACCCATATTGTACAAACAAATTCTAGTGTCACCCCTGGTCCACCTTTATGGCGAAATCTCGAAAATGCGACCACCTATACAACAACCACCACTCCCTTTTAAAACCCTCATTAATAACTTTAATTTGATACCCATATCGTACAAACACATTCTAGAGTCACCCCTGGTCCACCTTTATGGCGATATTACGAAACGGCGTCCACCTATAGAACTAAGGCCCACTCCCTTTTAAAATACTCATTAACACCTTTCGTTTGATGCCCATATTGTACAAACAAATTCTAGGGTCACCCCTGGTCCACCTATATGGCGATATCTCGAAACGGCGTCCGCCTATGGAACTAAGGATTTCTCCCTTTTAAAATACACATTAACACCTTTCATTTGATACCCATATCGTACTAACGCATTCTCGAGTCACCCCTGGTCCACCTTTATGGTGATATCTCGAAAAGGCGACCACCTATACAACAACCACCACTCCCTTTTAAAACCCTCATTAATACCTTTAATTTGATACCCATATCGTACAAACATATTCTAGAGTCACCCCTGGTCCACCTTTATGGCGATATTTCGAAACGGCATCCACCTATAGAACTAAGGCCCACTCCCTTTTAAAATACTCATTAACACCATTCGTTTGATGCCCATATTGTACAAACAAATTCTAGGGTCACCCCTGTTCCACCTATGTGGCGATATCTCGAAACGGCATCCACCTATGGAACTAAGGATTACTCCCTTTTAAAATACTCATTAACACCTTTAATTCGATACCCATATCGTACAAACGCATTCTAGAGTCAACCCTGATCCACCTTTATGGCTATATCCCTAAATGGCGTCCACCTATAGAACTATGGTCCACTCCCTCATAAAATACTCTTTAATGCCTTTCATTTGATACACATGTCATACAAACACATTCCAGGGTTTCCCTCGGTTCATTTTCCTACATGGTTATTTTCCCTTATGTTGTCACCATAGCTCTCAACTGAGTATGTAATGTTCGGTTACACCCGAACTTAACCTTCCTTACTTGTTAGTTCTTTCCATTGCAAGAAAACCGGTGGTTAGCAAAATAATAATAATGCATATTCATGTATATTTATTTGTGTAAGTGTATATATATTTGTAACTACCAAATGACAATAAGTGTAACAAAATCCGATGCGAATTCCGATAAATGCAGCTTTGCTTTAATTAATTAAGACTTGAGTAACCGCAAAATAGAAAACGATTGAAGCTATTCTTCCTCTTATTACTGAAAATTCCAATCGTCCTTAAATTAATAAATAATATAATGACGCAAAATAATTCCCAGAAAAATGCTTGCCCGACTTTCCTTTTGTCGACTATTATGTTTATCGGATCTCAATGATGGTGGCCCTGCCTGTTTAACTGGTTATATGGCACTCCACTTATGTATACTTATTCGTCTTTACACAATTTTCTTATGAATTTTAAGTGCGAAACGGATTATTAAATTACTAACATGTGCGTTTAGCTGCCAAGATTCAACATTAATTAGCACAAATGTCGATCTGCAGGCGTTTTTGTATGAAAAATAATTTGCATAAAAGACAAAATTACATGAAAATAATTGAAAATACATATCGCTCGTTTTATTTTAAATTGATGTTACGCAAAATTTTAATATCACGGCAAAACGCAAACAAAGTTTTTTACTTAAAAGAGTCCACCTATAGGGCTAATTTCTACAGCACTGAAAGAGTTTTGTCAATTTGATAGAAAGAAGAGTAAACTTCAATTATTGGGCTAGTATTTTGTTGCAAAATAAATTCATATTATTTGAAGAAATTTGCTTAATTTTTGCTTTACAGTTTTCTGTTCGAGTTAATTAACTTTGCCATAGGTTCTTTTTTGTTTTCCTGAAAAACTGTGGTGCTGTGTGGTTACAAAGTTTTTCGCGATACCCTTCAAGTGACAGTGCCAGACAGGAAATTACTTGCTGTAATTGCAGCCGACAAACGTTAAAAAAATTTTATTTTACAAGTAAAAATTTTAAACTTTTAACTTCGTTTTCAATGTTCAATAAGTATTTTATCTGAATTCCATTGAATGCAATTTTTATATTTTCGCGAAGTTTGAATTGGAAATAGTGTGTGAAAACTTTCGAAATACCACAAGCATTTCTAAAAAATTCTCTACAAACAAATGATTGACGTGTTACTGAAAGGTGCCCCCATTTTAAGTAAAAACGTTTCTCACAATTACAGAAATGAAAGCCACAATTTAAATTCAATATCATTAGAAAACAAGTAAGCGTGTCTAAGTTCGGGTGTATCCTAACATTATATACTCAGCGTGAGCTTCAATGCATGTTACTTTTCTGGGTACATAACACGCGGTACCGCCTAATTAAAAAAAATGTTCTCCCATTTCCTCTTACAATAAAACTTGATAAGTGAAATATCATTGATTCAAAACTATTTTTTGCTAAGTTATAGCTTATTATTCTAGTCTACGAGCCTTTAAAATCTGTTTTGTATCTAAGTTGCCGTGGTCTTTAACTGATCCCGTCCATTTTTACTAGAAATATGTTCTACTATAGGGAAAATTTGTGTACCCAATTTTATTACGATCTGTTAATTTTTCTTCGAGTTATGGCTCCCGAAACATAGAAAATTGCTTAGTCGTACAAGGGGCGGTGCCACACCCATTTTCAAAAATTTTAGTGTTTTCAAATTTAATGTTATAATTCAATTTAAAAAGTACAATTCTATTGATAAAAAGCTCTTTTTCGCTAAGATATAGCATATTATATTCGTCTACGACCCTTTTAAAAATCTTTTATATAAAAGTGGGCGTGGTCTTTATATATATATACCTAATTTTGTTACGATATGTAAATTTTTCTTCGAGTTATGGCTCCCGAAACATAGAAAATTGCTTAGTCATAAAAGGGGCGGTGCAACACCAATTTTTTAAAATTTGAAGTTTTTCTTATTTATTGTTATAAATCTACTTGGGAAATGAAATATCATTGATATAAAGCTGTTTCTTGCAAATATATAGCTTATTATTCATCCATGACCTTTTCAAAAATCTTTTATATAAAAGTGAGCGTGGTCTTTAACCGATTTCCTTAATTTTTCTTCAAAGCATTTCTTACAGTAAAGGCAACCTCTCCGCCGAATTTTGTTACGATAGGTTTAACGATTTTTGATTAATAATATTTGTAAAATTAATTTTATCATAAGTGAGTGGTGCCACGCCCATTTAAAAAAAAGTTTTTAAATTTTTATCAAGAGTCCCAATATCAGACCACACGTCAAATTTCAACATTCTAGGTGTATTATTTATTAAAGAATCAGGTTTTTGTGTTTTTCAAAATGTTATATATTGTTACGAATATTAGATTATTTTATATTAGCCGATGCTAAGCAGTGATTGTATGCACATCCATAAATCAATCATTATGTATCTACATAAACGAATCAATCATTATGCCTACACATATGTACGTATACGCAGCGGAGAAGCAACAAACACATGCATATATTTTATCTGAGATATGCAATTATAATTGTGGAAGTGTCGCTCACAAACACACGCGCATGTGAGAGCTATACACGTACATCTGTAGTTAAAATTATAACAGATAACCAACTAGTAGTTTCGAGAACAGAAGCGCCTAGAAGATGTAACAAGGAAATCAAAGAGTATAAAAGGCCTCAACAATAGAGGCGCTACAATCAGTTTCGATTAAGCACGCAATCTGTCGGGTAATAGTAGAGTTATTTATTGTGAAGTACTTTAATAAAGGCCATTCAGCATTATTGAAAAGTGGAGTTATATATTCAACAGTTTAGTGATTCGGACTTAATAGAAAGTTGCAAATAAGAGGATGTACAGAGAATTCGTTACAATATATAAAAAGTGGGCGTGGTTATCATCCGATTTCGCTCATTTCCAATACAAATCTATTCTGATTTCAGATAAGCTCGTGTCCCAAATTTGGTGAATATCTCAATATTTACTCAAGTTATCGTTTTAGCGGACAGACGGACGGACGGACGGACGGACATTGCTCAATCATATTTTTTTTCGCTGAGTATAAAAATTAGCAACTTTTATATGCAGATAAAGGTTTTGTACATATATCTTTCAGATATATATTGGTTTCGCCGTGATGTAGTGGTACCGTGCTCCGCCTATCACACCGAGGATCCTGGGTTTAACTCCCGGGCAAAAAAACATCAAAATTTGGAAAAACATTGTTGGCATTGTTGGGGATTTCGTGCCCGTTTCGTGGTTACATAGCAATATTTTAGTCTCTAAGTGATTCAAAAACGACCCCAAATTGATCAAGACTGTAGCTCGATTAATCCCGAAATGACCCCGAAAAATCAACAAAAAAACTTTAAACTGATCCCAAAACTACCAAGGAATGACTATGAAGATTAGGCAGTTCATAAGAGTGCCGCATTCGTTGTGAAGTCTCAAACTTTAAGATGTTTCTATTGTTTATAATATAAAATATAATTAAATCTTAGCATATACGAAGAATATCAGACCTTTGGAATTTCCTAATTTTTTCAGCCTTTCTCTTACATTTGCTCCGATTTAAAACCCGGCACAGCCACGGTTGCCACACCATGTTTTCATTTGGGACCAAAATTCATCGAAAAGAGATGTAAGAAGGATGTAAAATTTCTCAAGGTTTTAGTTTGCAACATATTGCAGGATACAACCTCCAATGGCATACCAATATTAATAGGGCAATGAATGTGTATAGTCGGGGTTTGTCCGTGCTATAATGGGTAAAAGAATTATCTTGCCCAGTGGCTGACCTGCAGAATTACAGGGAAAGAACTACATCGAAAACAACAGTTGTATTCAATGTATTACACCGACCAACCGTTGAGAAACTTTTTCTGATTTTTTGATTGAAATTAACTCCATTTTAAGGCGCAGTTCATTTTTAATAGGGCGTACTTGAGAAATTAGGCTATGACGCTGAACTATGAGGTGGACTTAGCTAACCATAAATTAAACTATGCAATTATTTTTTCTTTTTCTAATTGAAATTACAGTTGAATGGGCTCAACTATTTCGATTTTGTAACAATGGAATATTGATTCAGTATTTTTAATGTGGTTAATATGCACATATTCCCACAACTGGATTTCAAATGTACCTTAATTAGATGGTATAGAAACGTCAGACGAACTTTTTTGATTGGAGTAACAGATTGAGTTTGGCTTAACACCACAATAGTCCTGAAGTTCCTGGAACCCATTGATGTGTTTTGGGCTATGTGAGAATAATTTATACATCTATCGGCGTTTAACACGATATGTAAGACTTTCAAAACTTTTTATGAAGTGGCCCTATGCAAAAAATTTTGAAGGTGTTACTTTTGGTATAGCATGTCGGTATATTCCTTAACAATTTCTCAATACCTTCAGTATGTTTGCACGTATAGCTTGAACATAAATCTCTTAGTTGCATGTGTTAAACGTGTACATGGTGATGGGGACTATAAAACAACATGAGATGCAACAATTCAAGCAAGCAGTTTTCAAGAAGCACTTAGGACTAGCAAAAAGCAATGGGGGATGAAAATGTTTAACCAATGACTAAACATAAATCCTAAATGCTGTTCAAATATAAATAAGATCCTGCTTGTAAATTAATAAAAATCTTTCACAGTTTTAAAAAAACGATTGTAAAATTTATTCGTCGTCACGCTGTTTTCCCCTGATTCTATCAATGGGAAGCTTTATAAAATGACCAAGAGGCTTAGGTGCTTTTGAAATTAATTCTTTATTCAGTGTCATACAGAATCGGCATCACTTTTATTTGACTCGGCTATTGGCAAAATTCTATTAAGAAAAGTGTTAAATAAAAAAAATAAATAAATAAAAAAAAGTGTTTAATAACCGATCGAAATATAAAACCGAACATTAACAAAAAATAGTTTTCTGTAAAATCCGACATTATTATTTTTAGCTTAAATTATCTTACCTGAACTGCCTTTGTTCTGCCACAGTTTAATGATTGGAAAATTTATGAATCTGGGCGACATATAGCTAGCAGTAATGGAAAGAAACCCATTTAAGCAAATTGAAGATTACATCGTCGGTCCCATGGAAGACTAACACTTTTCTGTTCTTTGTGTAGAACAGACTATCATAGTTCGATGTTCGCGTGGAAAAGCAGCACGTATTAATTGTTGGTGAAACTAGTTTTCCACTCGAATAACCAACTATGCCAGTTTTCCACGCGAACATTAAACGTGCTAGTGATCCATGGGAATTTGAAAAGTGATAGCCTTTCAATTAACAGGAAGAAGAAATAATAAGAAATAAATATATCAAAATCCTTGCTAAAAAGGACCAAAACTGACAAAAAAGGACCATCGGACCAAACAGGGTTGGAAAGAACCATTTTTGGTGCAAATGGACCAAAGAGGTAACCGTGGCTATGGCTTTGCTCTATGCTTTATTCTTGTTCAGAGCCGGAACAGTATCAAAAATAATAGCTCCGGAGCAGCATAGCATTTCCAATCACTGGTTTTCCTCCAAATTAAAAAAAAAAACCGTCGGTTGCTGCTGAGTGAAAGTTTTCGCAGCAAATCACGTCGATATTGTAAATGCCAATGCGATATTGGGTAAATGATTGAACGAAAAGGGCCAAACCTGAGACTGGGTTAGGCTATGTTGTTGGGGCGACCGTCGGGCATTCCAGGATCGCACTCAATGTAGATATTTCCTAGGGTTGTAAAAGAATGCACTCTTTTTATACCCATCTGTAATTGTACACAGGGTATTATAACTTTGATTGGATAACGGTTGGTTGTACAGGTATAAGGGAATCGAGATAGATATAGACTCCATATACCAAATCATCAGTATCGAAAAAAATTTGATTGAGCCATGTCCGTCCGTCCGTCCGTCTGCCGCTAACACGATAACTTGAGCAAATATTGAGATATCTTCACCAAATTTGGTACACGAGCTTATCTGGACCCAGAACAGATTGGTACTGAAAACGAGTGAAATCGGATGATAACCACGCCCACTTTTTATATATAAAACATTTTGGAAAACACAAAAAACCTGATTATTTAGTAAATAATGCACCTAGAATACTGAAATTTGACGTGTGGACTGATATTGAGACTCTTGATAAAAATTTGAAAAAAAATTTTTAAATGGGCGTGGCACCGCCCACTTGTGATAAAATCAATTTTACAAATATTATTAATCATAAATCAAAAATCGTTAAACCTATCGTAATAAAATTCGGCGGAGTGGGTGCCTTTACTGTAGGGAATGCTTTGAAGAAAATTAACGAAATCGGTTAAGGACCACGCCCATTTTTATATAAAAGATTTTTAAAAGGGTCGTCGACAAATAAAATAAGCTACATCTTTGCAAAAAAAGAGCTTTATAACAGTGATATTTCATTTCCCAAGTGGATTAATAACAATAAATACGAAAAACTTCAAATTTAAAAAAATGGGCGTGGCACCGCCTTTTTTATGACTAAGCAATTTTCTATGTTTCGGGAGCCATAACTCGAAGAAAAATTAGTTCAGAATAGAACCATATGTATATGTATTATTGCGCAGCCTTGTAACACTATTAAGCACACAAAACAAACAACAACAGCATTTCAAGTGTACAGCTGTGAAGTAATGTTCGGTTTCACCCGAACTTAGACTTCCTTACTTGTTTTTTTTTTTTTAATTGGCCCTGAACCGTTTAAACGGCCGTCCACAAAGCGCCCCTCTCTGCCAACTGGCGCCAGTTGGTCACACCAAGGCAGCTTAAATCGTTCCCCACCTGGTCCTTCCATCGGAGTGGGGGCCGCCCTCTTCCGCTGCTTCAAAAGGCGGGTTCCGATAGAAACACTTTATTAGCAGGAGCGGCATCTTTCATTCGCATAACATGGCCTAAAAAGACAACCCTTTACTGATCACGACCATGGAAAAAGAATGCACTCTATGCGAATAAAATTCAGTCGAAATCGAAGTTGACGTCTTAAAATTTTGAAAGCGCTAATAACTAGCTTTTTGACTAAAGACTAAAAAAATTAAGTCTGGAGACTTTTTTGGAGTGGTGAAGTATGAGTTATTTAGAGTTTTCATTTTGAAATCCCGAAGTTATTTGTAAAAAAATGTATACAAATTTTATTTAAAAAAACACGCTATAACCTGCGAAGAGATTTTAGGCCGAGTTTCACTTCCAATTTCCATCGTGCCCCTATTAATTTTTCCTACAAATCGGCGGGACGGGACTGACATGTTTTATGCTCATTCCGAATGACAAGGCAGATGAATTTGCACTGAGAAGCTTTTCATGGCAGAAATACACTTGGAGTGTTTGCCGGATCACTGCCGAGGAGCGAACCCGCGTTAGAAACACATTTTCTAAATTTTTGATGTTGCTTTGCCCGGGGCGTGAGCCCAGGATCTTCGGTGTGATGGGCGGAGCACGCTACCATCACACCACGGCGGCCGCAAATTTTTATGATCATCAATACGTACCTTTTTATTTCAAAATCTCCTGGATAATTAGTAAATTATAAATAAAATGAATTTAAAAGGGACGACCGCCGTGACGTGGTGGTAGCGTGCTCCGCCTACCTAACCGAAGGTCGTAGTTTAACCCACCCGGCCAAAGCAACATCGAAAATTATAAAAAAGTATTTTCAATTTGAAAATAGTTTTTCTAAATGTCGTTGTACCTCGGCAGTAATTTGGCAAACACTACGAGAGTTTTTCTGGCATGAAAAGCTTCTCAGTGAAAACTCATCTGCATTGCAGCTGCCGTTCGGAGTCGGCATAAAACATGTCGGCCACGTCCCGCCAATTTATAGGAAATATGAAAAGTAGTACGACGAAAATTGGAAGAGAGTGTGGCCTAAAAGTCCTCGGAGGTAAATCGGTCAAAGTATCTTTTTTATCATAGTAAAAAAGTAAAAAAAAAAATGTTAGCTGTCACCGCACTTTTGCTGCTAGGTTTGCACTTTTTCAAACTCTGATTATTATCTTCTCGTCAAAACAGAAACATTTAGGAAAGTACATAAAGTGTACACATTAGTTGGGAGTGTGGTCTATTCTGTGTTTGTTATTAGCAGAGCTGCTCCACCCTATACACCTATAGCACTTTTATTTTTGTTTAGCCCTGAATAGTAGGCAAAGATAAAAATTCACACTTTGAATATAAAAAAGATTTCATAGCACTCCCATATGCCCTCACAGATAAATTCGATTCATTTGAAGTTGCCTGATGTAAAGAAAGAGCACTTCCATTTGAAGCCAAGGTACTTCGGTATGATATTCAAATTTACACAAATTGACAGAAAAAAAAATTTTCAAAAATTTTGTAGCACTGAGAAAAATTTTAATTCAAAATTTATTCATTAAAGGGACTATCAGAATTCTTTAAATATTTAAAATAAATTTTTGTTTTTGTTTTTTTTCAATTTAAAAAAGTTTCAGACTACATGTAATTTTGTATATGTATTGTGATTTGCACTTCAATATAAAAATTTTTGAGCAGCACTGGTTATTATTCACAGATAGAATTTGCATAGTTTTCGCTGTACCGCGAATTGAAGCACAAAAGCATGAAAAAATTGTGTACAATTAGTATAATTAAATTCAATTAAATAATAATGCATTATTATATTCAGGAAGACATGTGAATGTCATGTTTTCCCAAAAATAGAAAAAAGTGTGTGTAGAATAAGAAATGCGAAGGAAGATAGGGAATCCATATCAGTACGAAATCTGACGAAAAAATGGAGAACAACTAACGAAATTGTAAAATTACCTAATCAATAACATCACTTGAAGTTATTTAAAAAGCAGGAGGTATTAAAACAAACTGAAGCTATATAGAAAAAGATGAACAAATATTACCAAGTTCCGGTTATGCAAAAATCCAAGCAATGTCATTGTTTACCTTTCAGTGTCACCATTTTAATTAGCAAAGTATGGTAGAGAAATCCTTTTATGGTAAAATATTTGTTCTAGATGTTTTAGGACAACTTGTATTTGTCATAAAGGACTGTGAAAACAATCAAACTTCTCCAAAAACAAAAAAACTGTGTACATGGACATTTTTGTCATTATTACAAAAACGTTCGTATACACAATTAAGAATAAAATTTTCATGGCGAAAAATTCTTCCAACTTTCATGTTCTGATCATGATACAAAAAATGGAGGTAGTTCCATTTAGTGTAACGTTAGCCACTTGAATTTTGAGGGACAATAACAATTTCATCAAAAACAAGCTACCAGATTGAAAAATGTTACGAATTTTTCTACTTTTGATGGATTTCATATTAATGGATACGACGAAATTACTTTTAGAGTTATTCTGAATAAAAAAGGAAAAATGAGCCGCGAGCGTAGGAAATACTTTAATACGAAACATCAGCCTAGAAAAGAAGGTTTTTAATAAGTTCTTCGAGCTACCGAAAATTTCTTTGGTGGAAGAAACATGGATCGATGTATACAAAGCAAAGGAAGATATCCTTCTTAAGTGTCTGTGCGTTTGCTCACAACATTTTGACAAACATACACGTTTGTCAATTGTTTGCCCAAAGGAGGTCCTTATAAACCGACACCGCAATTTGTAAAGAATTTGGCATATTTAAACGCAATTTTTATGAAATTGAGTGGTGATAAATTGGCTACAAGTTCACATCTTTTATTTATTGTATAATTAACGCGTTGCGCTTGAGGACGAAATTGTTAAACCGTGTTTTAGGGAGAACATTGCCCTGTAGCTCTGCAGGTTAGCCAATAGTTTTGAGAGTTCTTTTGACCGTTGTACAAGGGGTCACCTTGGGGCAAGCCCCGCCTATACCTATTCTGTGCCTCTTTTAATATTGACATGGATGTGGCGTCCCACATACGTAACTAATTAAACACCTACCACTCACTGCAGACATTGGCGGTACACTTTTTCTCAACATTCCTTGAGAAATATCCACTGTAGAGGCATGATAATAGGGCCATGCTAGAACAACAGGGGTTTTCGTGTATTTTTTTCTGTCCAGGGGTCAAGCTGCCATAAAAATATGAGTCATTATTCACTATTTTTCAATAAAATTGCATGTTTAATGTATTCTCAATCGATACGTATGCACATAAATGGTGCTAAAGCATATTATTATTGTCTCAGATGATCATTGCGTTTTCATCCAGAAGGAAATTTCCATCCCGAAAAACCACGATTTCGTCTTCAACAGTAACAGTATGTCAACGCTTCTAACACAACAACAAACACTATGAAACTTCAAAAATCCCCAAATACGTAAAAAAATGTTGGGTGAACTACCTTCTTTTTTATACCATGAAGTTTTTTATATTTTATTTCTAATACTTCTTTTTTGACCTGCGACGAATACAAATTTGTCATAGAAGTACAATGCCAAGGAAAATAGTAGCATTTGTTGTGAAGAGTGGGTGGAATATTAGCACATTCCCTGGGGGCTCCGTCGGTACCTCCATTTAAGAGTCTAGAGAACTGTTCCCTCTATAATGTAAGTACGCTTTGAACATCGGTAACTAGATCACCCTTTTTTCAGACAGAAATTTGTCTCGGACTTGAAATTCTCCCTCTTTCGCCGAATTTAGGTTATATTTTCAATTATTCCCATTAGTTAGTAACCGAAAAATACGGAACTCATGTGTATTTTTTTTTCGTTTTTAATTTACTTTGGAACAAAAACAGATTTTTATCCTCAAAAGCCGAATAGTGAAAAAATGATCGATATGCTCTTTACGAACAGGGAAACCATTTTATGTGAAAGATTGGAAGAACATCAGGTTTCCTTCCCATCATGAAACCATAAAGTTCAAAATGAAGTTAGATAGAGAATTTCAAATGAGAGCTTAAAGAACTTTAACCTGTTGGGAATGTTATGTATGTGATAGCCAGGTTAACCAATTGCGACAGGTTAATTGTCATGTCCGTAACCGTACTTTAGCTTACAACCTTCCTTTTAAAAGCATATATCAGATTTTGTAAATCTACAAGCCTATTCACCTCCAGTCTCTCAATAAAGGAATCTAATGCTAAGGTGTGTTCAGATGCATTGAACAATTACTTTTATTTCTTGTCGCGTCCATAAGTATTTATGTAAATGTTTAAAAAATATATTAAAGTTTTTATGGAATGAAGCATTCTGGTAGTACAATCCCAACATTGTAATATAGGGTAAATCCGTCGCTCCTGTTCCCGTCCGTACCACAGGAGTTGCCTATATATTAAGGATACATTTGAAGATAAATGTCACGAACGTTTAATGAGAGGATAGCTCAAATATACTACTTACACATATGTAAATATTGCTTGCCGTAAGAAGTTTAATACATTTATTGTCTTTGATGGATCGGGCGCTTCGGGATATTCATACCTGGGCATCTAATGTCAGGTTGAAATTCAATGCGGAGAAGACGGATATGGTCTTGTTTACAAAGAGGTACAAGGTCCCAAATTGGACCAGGCCAGGAGAAACCTTGCACAAGGTATCTAGGAATCATCCTAGACAGTAAGCTGTCATGAAAGCTCAACGTGGAGGAGAGGGTGAAGAAGGCCTCAACGGCACTCTATGCATGTAAAAGAAAGCTGGGGTGTACGTGAGGCTTACCGCCCTCTCTTTCTCATTGGGTCTTTACAGCGATTGTAAGCCCTATTCTATACTATGGAGTTCTTGTTTGGTGGAAAGCCACACAAAAAACAACATATCTCAAAAAATTAGAGGGGTATGCAGACTATCGATGCTTAGCATTAAGGGAGCCCTGAAAACAACCTCGACGGCTGCACTATATGCCATTCTACACATTCCACCTGGAGACCTGGTAGCAAGGAACATAGCATTGACAACCGCAAACAGTCTCGGTGCCTCGGGACAGCTTGAGCACCGACCATATGGCCATAGTAGTATAGCGTCATCAATCACAAGACGAACAGAATACCTGATTCCCTATGTGCGCTTCGAGGGAGATCTTAAGGCCACAAAGAGGTGGATGGTTTGCGCAAGGGTACGCAAATGGCGGACGAGGCGATTCATGTGTACACAGATGGTTACAAAGTAGTGGAAGGAGTAGGGTCTGCGGTATACTGGACTGATCCGGAAATAAGCAGATCCTACAGGCTGCCGGATTACTGTAGCGTTTTCGAAGTGGAAATGTTAGCCGTAACCAAAGCAGTAGAAACCCTGGAAGAGAATAGCTTTAGCTGCAACCGTGTTAATTTTTATATTGACAGCCAAGCAACAATTAAGGCAATAATCTCACATAGCACAGCATCTAAATGCGTGTTAGAGTGTAAGCAGTCTCTGCAGAGAATCGGGACAGGGAGAAGCATACATCTATATTGGGTCCCAGGGCATATGGGAATAGATGGGAATGAAAAAGCGGACGAACTAGCTAAAACGGGCGCGTCCCTTCAAGCTTGCTCCGTAGACGTCCCAATTACACTAGGCGAGATTAAGCGAAGGCAAGAGGAGCACATGATCGACCAAGCGGGAAAGGCGTGGGTTCAAGCGCGGGCTGTAAAGTGTCGCAGATTATGTGTACGTCTTACAACCTTAGACTAACAAAGTTGCTTCTATCATTAAAAAGGGAGGACTGTATACTCATGACGGGTATTCTGACTGGACACTGCCTTCTGGCGCCACATGGCTTTAAATTAGGGTTGGTCAGTGATAACAGATGCAGGTAGTTCGGGTTGGATGAGGAAACGATCGAGCAAGTTCTCTGCTCGTACCCTGCACTTGCAGGGCTAAAACTCCAGTTATTAGGAGTGATACAGCTGTAAGATCTAGAAGCAGCAAGTGGTTTAAGTCCTAGAAAGCTTCTAGTATTTGCCAAGAGGACGGAGTTATTTTATCACATAAGTCCTGGTTTTTGATAGGGTTTTTCAGTTTGGTCGTTAAAACAAATTTCTGGTAACACTACGGACTCAATCAGTCTATGTGAGGTCCTCATGGACCGGCCAGTTTAACCTAACCTAACCTACTGTCATACAAATAATCTTCTTTCTTTTCTCGTTAAAATTGGTTCCCCCTTCGTTTGACTTTGGCAGGGCCGGACTTGAGGTATTTGCCGCCCTAGGCTGTTTATTTTTCTGCGCCTCCTCCCCACTTTTTAAAAATTCTCTTGGATATGTATATGAAATAAAAGGAATCGTAACAAATAATATCTACATACTTTTAGCTGAAACTTTTTAATTTATATTAATAATTCCATGTACTTACATATGTATATGCTTAACAAATTTTGATCTTTGGAAAAAAATACACTTATTCACAATAATTTGCATGGAACCTTATTTTTTGAAAATTCTTCTATCAACTTATCACAACCAAGTCTTACACATAGTGAATATTCAATTGCAAGTAAAGCCGTAGCCGACGATCGGTGTTCTGATGTTGTTGAACGTAAATAATTTTTTTTTCTTCGTAAACACGAAAAAGATCTTTCGGCACTGCAGTTTGTTACTGCAGCGCATACAAGTATTCTATAAGCTATTTCAACGTTTGGAAACATCATTTGAAGATCATTTTTCCGCAAAAATTATAGCATTTCTGTTGGTAAAAATTGGATATCTGCATTTCCATACAGTGCATTTTAAAATGAATTAACTCATCCTCAAAGGATGTTTCCGAGTCTTCGTGAAAAAATTCACACAACTGTTTTGCTTGCTCACGAATGTCTTCAGAACTTAAAATATTCAATTCAATGAGCGCAGAAAACTTCTTAAAAATGGGCTTCTTTCTTCTAGATTGCCGATGATAACATTAAAAGAATTGACTCTCAAGTCTTCTCTGCCCAACAATGTTACATCTCCTTCTTTTTTTTCATCAAACTGAGTTTTCCTATTTTTTTTTTTTTTTCCTTTGACAAGTCGTATATTCTTTAATGACTGATGCCTCAAAGGCTTTTTTTTTTTCAAAAATGTCAAAATCATTACGCATCATTTTAACAGTGTTAAGAAGTCCATCGTACAATTGAATCACTTGGTCCATTGTAGTAGAAACAGATTGCAATTTTTACTGACTGCTTCGAAACGTGAAAGAATAAAATGCCAAAAACCAACCATAAAGACTGTTTCAAGAGATTCAAATTTATCCCGGATTCCTTTGGCTTCGCTTCGCACCAAAAGTTTTTCTGTTTCGTTATTCTCCATCTTTTGTAACGCAGAAATCACTTCCGGATAAAACTTATCGAGTGTATTGACTGCGTCATTTCTGGCCGACCATCTAGTGGTTGATAAAGATTTCGAAGTTATTATTTTATTACTTTCTGGAAAAGACTGCAGAATTTGCCATCGTTTAGTGGATGCAGTAAAAAAATTATAGACCTTCTGCACAGTGTCAAAAAAGTTAATCGCGATTTTGCAGCATTCTTCTGCGGAAGATCCTACCAAATTAAAAGAATGCGTGGAGCATGGAGTGTATTCTGCAAACCTATTCAACTGTTTAATTTGTGACTGCAGGCCACGCTTAATATCGGTCATGTTTCTGGCTGTATCCCACGTTTGCCCACGACAATCAGCAATATCCAGCCTTAGAAATTTTAACGCTGATACAACAGCCTCCCGCATATCATCACCTTTCAAAAAATTTAATAAATCTTTGCATGGATCAACCATTGTTTTCTACATATCTTACGACAACAGAAAACTGTTCGATATGAGAAATGTCGACGAACAACGGAAATTTAGAATTTTCGACGCGCCGCTTATTTATTTTTGATAGACAAAACAAACAAAATTTTTTAAATGATATTGGAGAAGAAATTTCGGTATTACCCGCGTCTAAATTTCCTCCTAGGAAACGTTCAGACATTCTCACTGCAGCTAATGGCTCAACAATTGCCACTTATAGGAAAAGACTTTTAAATGTAAACTTAGGTTTAAGACGTGAATTTCCCTTTACATTTTTGATTGCGGATATAGCCAAGCCAATAATTGGCCCTGATTTTCTTTGTAAATATGGTCTCCTTATAGACATTAAACGTAAACGTTTAGTAGATCCATTAACCAATCTCTCAGTTAATACAGTATCCTGCTTTTGTGATATTCCATTACCTAAATTATTGGTGGTTGACAATAAATTTACAAAATTATTAAAAGAGTTTCCGTCACTTATTTCAGAGCCAGATTATACTAAACCTGTTAAACATACAACAATAAGAGGCATTTGTCGGCATTCAAATTCTTCAGCAGCATCACCACTTCATCTTGTACCTAAAAAAGAGTTGAATGATTGGCGCCCATGCGGTGATTTTAGAAGATTGAATATTGTAACGGTTCCCGACCGTTATCCCTTACCTCACATTCAGGGTTTTAATATGAACCTTCATAATAAAAATATATTTTCAAAATTAGATTTAGTTAGGGCATATCACAAAATTCCTATGACTGAAGAAAATATTTATAAAATTGCTATTACAACTCCTTTCGGTATGTTTGATTTCATGAGAATGCCTTTCGGACTTAGAAATTCTGCACAAACCATTCAAAGATTCATAAATGAGGTAGTAGGTGACATTTATATGCTTACATCGACGATTTACTTATTGCAAGTAAAGACGAAAAACAACATTTAAAAGATTTACGTATCCTTTCTCAACGCCTTACAGAGTACGGTTTAAACATTAAACCAATTAAATGTACTTTTGGTGTACCAAGTATTGAGTTTTTACGACATAACATTTCTGGAACAGGTATTCGACCTTCTGATGAAAAGGTATCAGCTATTCGCAATTTCGAACGCCCAAAATCAGTTAAGCAGGCACAGAAATTTATTGGTGTGGTAAATTGTTATCATAGATACATTCCAAAACTAGCAGAATTTACAAACAAAATTTATAATCTAATTAACAAAGTAAGTAAGATACGTGACAAATCTTTGGTATAGGACGAGAATTCGAATGAAGCTTTTGAATGCATTAAAGATAAATTTGCATCTACGATCTTGTTAAATCATTTTAACAAAGATGCTAAATTATCTTCAACAGTAGATGCATCCAACACACCGATTGGGGACGTTATACAACAAAATTACAATAGTAAAATTGAGCCCATTGCATTCTTTTCTAAAAAACCTTCTCCAACTGAAATTAAATATAGTGCTTTTGATAAGGAGTTATTGGCGATTTACTTATATATAAAACATTTTAGATATCTTTTGGAAGGACGACAATTTACAGTTTATACGAACCATAAGCCGTTGACTACTGCTTTAAATTCAAAAACAGAACGAAGTCCTAGACAAACGAGACACTTGGAATTTATAGCACAATTTACTGATGACATACAATACATTAAAGGAGAATCCGATGTTGTAGCAGATACGCTATCTAGAGCTTTTGAGGTTAAGGCAATATATAATACAGAACTGAATTATTAAATTTTACAAACTGAACAACTAAAAGATGATCACTTAAATCAACTTGTATCTGATTCTCAATTTCTAAATTTAAAACTAATTAGTGTTCCCATTTTAAATTTTAATATTTGGTGTGAAATTTCAGGAGAAACTCCTAGGCCATTTGTACCGAGTAATTTGCGAAAAACAGTATTTGATATTTTACATAGAATAGCATATCCGGGTACAAGAGCTACACGACGGCTCATAGTTGAAAAATATTATTGGCCTAATATGAATAAGGATATTAATATTTGGTCAAAAGAGTGTCTTAATTGTCAAAAGTCTAAAGTTTATTGTCATACAAAATCCCCTGTTGTCAAAATTCAAATTCCCAAGAACAGATTTGAACACATTCATTTAGATATAGTTGGACTATTACCTATTTCAAAAGGACATCGCTATATTTTAACGGTTATAGAAAGATTTACCCGTTGGCCTGAGGCATATGCATTAAAAGATATTTCAGCAACTACAACTGCAAATAAGTTTTTTACAGAATATATTTCTCGGTTTGGAGTTCCGTTAAAGATAACAACTGATAAAGGTAGCCAATTTAAATCGAAATTGTTTTCAGAGTTAACTAAATTACTTGGTAGTCACCAAATTACAACATCCGCATATCACCCCGAAGGAAATGGTATGATTGAAAGGTTTCATAGACAATTAAAAACTAATATAATAGCTAGAGAGGACACAAATAATTGGTATGATGAGTTACCTGTCATATTACTCGGTTTGCGATCTATTTACAAAGAAGATATTTCGGCTACACCAGCGGAAATGGTTTTCGGTCAGAATTTACGTTTGCCAGGGGAACTTGTTGTGCCATCAACTAAAACTTTCTCATCAACTGAAATTCTAATTTACGTGTACATTTTCGAAATGCTAGATCAAATTTAAGTCATCATAAAGATTTTCATACTTGAATTTACGTTCCAAAAGATCTTAAAACTTGTAAATTTGCATTTGTTCGAGTCATTAATAATCATTCATTACAACAAACATATGAAGGACCTTACAAAATTGTGGAAAAAAGACCAAAAATGTTTTAAACATGAAATAGATAATAATATTAAAACTATTCCTATTGACAGATTAAACCCTGCAATAATTGAAACAACGGGCGCAAACAACACAAAGAATTTACATAAAAAGAGGGTTACGTTCAATTTGTTTAATGTTAAATTTTTATGAAGGGGGAGTAATGTAGGGTTCCTATAATTTTTATTATACTTTGTATTTTAGTTACTTTGAACTTTGTAATTTTAAAATTTTTTATCAATATTTTAATTTTATATATATTTAGTTATCGAGCTTTGCTCATCGCCGTTTGTAAATTTACAATTTTTCTATAATATCAATATTTTAATTTTCAAAATTGATTGTTCAATTTTCAAAAATGTTCATGATGGTGAAAAATTTAAAAAGATATTGACGCATACATTTAGGCGTATTCTTTATTGAATAAAAGTTTCTTTATATATAAAATTAAAAGTGGTTTCAATCACCACACATGCCTAAATATAAATAGGGTAACAAATTAAACCCCAGGAAGCCATGTATTGTTCCATTACTTATCTACCAATTAAAGTAAAATAATTCTGCGCAATAAAAAAAAGTAAAATTTGCTGTATACTTTAAATTTGTTTCTAAAAATTGGTGATGCCTTAAGTTGTTATGCTGTGCAATGGTTTTCCAAAAGATTCACATTATTTGTTTGAATGGTTTTCAAGAAGCTCCCTACAACTCTCTCATTTTTTGTCTGGGAGCAATAGAAAATGATTAAAAACTTCCTCGTTGTTCTAGGGAAGCAAAAAAAATGTATTACTCAGAAAATATCTTTATTTCGAGAATAGGGGCAAAAAATAGCATGGCTATACGCAGAAGTGGTTGAATTGAAGCGAAGTAGTTTTTACTCAGAAAGAAATACTTCAGGGCTACTCAAAAAGTAATCCCACTTAATACTGGAATTAAATAAAAGTGATTGAAAAAGTTGATGAAAAATGTTTCTTTAAATTAATAAAAAATTGTATAGAAAAAGAAGAAATTCTTAAGCCAATTTCACACAGAGGCGTAATGACATAATTTATCATTTCTACATTAAAGCCCTTATTGAAATCACTATTCCGTACAAAATATAAATTCTTAATTATCTTTATTCCTTCATTTATCTTACATGCTTTATTGAATGCCTAATGGAGTGAAAATCTAGTCGGGTTTGCTTGGTGCTTCGGATGTTATTTTCAATGTAACAAATGACAATCAAAATAAATTATTTTCAGTAATTTACGAAAAATATAAAAACAGCTGAAAAATGTAAACTTTAATTTTTGCATCAAAAGATAATATACTTTTTTTTTAAATATTCACATATTTGGTTATTTGAGACATTTAAGAATAATTGCGCATGCATTTTGTTTTCATTGTTTTTAAAGTTAAAGAAGATACGGCTGCTATCCATTTCTTGTAAAAATCATAATATTTATTTGGGGCTGATGACAGGTGTCCACTAATAAAGCAAGCCCTGTGTGAAAAGGGAAAATTAATCATTTCATTGAAGAAAATCGTGATTTAATTAAGTTTTTGTGTGAAATTCGAATTATTTATTTAAAAGAAAATCTTCCTCAATTCAAAGAAAATGTTGTTAAAATATATTTTCCTCATTTCAGGTAGGTTTTTTTACTGTATGTAACGGCGTATGATTTACGACTTAAACACTTTTAAATTTTCGTCTTTTGAATAAATTTTACCAATAATTTCACCGGTATTTGGTAATGAATCGAAATCGAAATTTCGATATCAATGTTTTTTTTTTTAGCGGACGTGGTCGACAACCGATTTTGTTAATTCTATTAAGGTAGTCATGATGTGGTGGCGGTGTATAGCGTTCTTTGCCTATCACACCGATTGTCCTGCGTTTAAGTCTCGGACCAAACAACAACAAAATCTTAGACAAAAGTTTTCCCAAGCGGCGCCGCCTCTTAGCAGTGGTTTGGCAAACTATCCGAGTATATTTCCCATTGAATATTCATTTCCCTGCAGCTGCAGTTCGGAGTTAACCAATTGAATAACCATTATTATTAAACTGTTTTAAGCTCATTAATTCTTAGAAATTAACGGTGTTTTCTTTTCTGGAATAAGTGTCACACTGGTGTTACCCTTACTCTTGAATAGTGTTACTTGGCGTTTTGCAAAATGGTTGAATTTGTTAATAGTAATATTTTTTAGAATTTTTTCTAATTCAGACAAAAATAATTCACGAAATAGACACACAAACGTCTGAGAGAGCTAGGAAAAGGTAGCAGGTGACCATGATTCATTCACAAGAGGTTTGCTCGACAGACACATTTTTTGACAATTGCAGCCATTTTGCTCCCAAATCGAATTGACATCCGCTAACTGTGTTGTTTCTTTGCGAATTTTCGAAAAATATTAGTAGTAGAAATAGGAAGCAATCAGTTTACAAATACCCGATAAGTACTGAACTGCATAATTCCTTAGAACATTTCTTTTTTATTTTATAGTGAAGTACCTGGGCGACAGAGCTTTGCTCGGCAACGTTTCGTTGTGCTGGCAACGTTTCTTTTTTTTAATTTCGAATAGGTGGCAACCTTAAATGGCAACCCTACTCAAACCTACTAACCCTATTGTAATGCGGAGTGAAATACCTTTCGTTTGATACCTTGTGAAACATTCTGAGTGGCAACACCTAGGTAGAAAGTCTTAGAAGGTGATACATTATCTCCGTGCCAAATTTCATTTAAATCGGTTGAGCCATTCCCGAGATCGTTCGGATATACAAACAAACAAGAATTGCTCGTTTAAAGTTATAAGATTTATTAACTATGCCTCCATCTATAAGTATGGCTGAACATTGAACATAGGTAATTTTATGAAAAGTGAGGACACCAAAAAGTCGTGCACTTTCGTAAACCTATGAATATACGAAACCTAAACCAATTTAAAATTCATCGTTCAACGTCAAAACCTCGACTATGAAATCGATTTACGTAAAAATGTCATTAGTAAATAATGGAGATGCCCTAACGAAATGTACTCATTGGGCATGTTAACTTATTCAGGTAAAAGTCTAGAATAGGAGTCGTTTGCTAATACGCGTCTAAAAATATCGAAAGAGGTGATCTCGGCAACAATAATCCGAAGGTGGAAAAGAAAAATTGTATCTCTGTCCGGAGATATTTGCAGTTGAAATTGGCAATTTTCATGTGGTTGTTGTAATGTTTTTGTGCACAGAAAAAGATTTTGTGTACAAAGGGATTTTGCACGCATTTAATTCTGATCCCACCTCATTGCTGGACCGGCCAGGGTAATTTTTTATAAGCTCAGCTGAAAGCCGCCAACGCAACCCGGGGTCATTTTTCGGTTTTTCGACAATATTTTTGAACGAGCTAAATTTTTTATTTCCGCCTTCGAATTATTGTTATCGAGGTCAATACGCGTCTTTTGACACTTCTCTGGATATTTTTGGGCGCGTATTAAAAGTCGACCTTCTGTTCTATTAATTCCGTATGTTCGGAACATTCGTCTCCATTTAAGAATTTTGGGAATAGGTTTATATTTGAAATATTACGTATATACTTATTTGATATATTCGGACCTCGTGAGGTATATCAATTTATTTTAATTATTTCCCCAAAAACTTTTGAATTTACAAATTTATTATCACTACTAATATACTACCAAAGATATTTTCTACTACAATTTTCACTGAAGGGTATTGAATTATTCCCCGTTTTCCTTACTTCGTAAAAGCAACCCGTCCAGGTTTTTCAACTTGGGAGTGTCAAAGATCTGCCATCATTGGAGAACAAATCTCTAGTAATTGAATCATGGCAGGTGACATTATTTAAAAAGAAAGAACGCCGTAAGTATTTTGCGGAAAATAGTTTAAATAACTTTTTTTAAATTTTATTTTCTAAGCTTTTTTCTTTTTATTTAAAAAGAAAGAACGCCGTAAGTATTTTGCGGAAAATAGTATGAAATAACTTTTTTTAAATTTTATTTTATAAGTTTTTTCGCTAAAATGGTTACTAAAATAATTTTTTTTTGAACTTGATTAAACATAAACCTGTAGACACGCGGATGCCGCTCTTTTCTAGAGCGTTCAATGCGCACCAAAATTATATAAATATAGTTTTTCTGCAGTATGTCCTAACATACGTGCAATGCGGACCATCTTCATATTAATAGTTGGGGTCTTGTTTTTACATCTAAACATTCGAGCTTATCTCAGAGAAATTTTTTTTTAAACGCCCTAATGTACATATAAAATAATGTTTATTTCAAATTAAAGGGTAGGTTCAGGTACCGCTCTTAACGAACGGTATAACTGACCTTCGAATGAAATAACGAAAGTGAACAAAGGGCAACAACATTTACTTTTTGCTTCAGTTAAATATTAATTTGCCCTTGAGGAAATTTCGCTCTTACCATATTAAAGTTATTATAGTAGTTTCGCCACAGAAAATCTACACAAAGAGTCTTTGAAGGACAACAAGATGAATAGTAAATCATAGGGGAAGGATTGAAACACTTTGCCACACATTTCGTCAGTGAAAGTGCTAAACGAAGCATAGCACTTCTGTAAAACTGTGTAAAACCCTTTTTGTCAAATATGAGATACGCTCGCCAGACTCCTGGTATTAGTCCCTATTCCTAAGTATCTAAAACATATTCGAAGATTCGCAAATTAAATGAGAAATGAAACCACGGATAAAGAAGAGCACAGAATATTACTGCAAAACCGTGGTTTTCTCAGTGTGTTAATTATGGTGAACTTGCTAGTACATGAAAATATAGCTCAGTTCTTGAAATTAAAATTAATAGCGCAGCTGTAAGTATTCTTAATTCATGAAAATTGTTGAGTACATATATTTTATTGAATAAATAAAAAGAAATAGAAAGCGCGATAGCCTTAAGAAGCAGTTGTCCACGAACGTACGTATAAAAAACATGTCAGCTGACACGATCTATCTTATAAATGTGCAATGTAAATGAAAATTGGCCGACGTTCAACGCACGTACGTACGTAGCCCGGAACGTAGAAATCAAAACAATTTTGATTTTTTCCATAAGAACGTGTCAGCTGATCGCCCTCTCACTAGACAGAGTTGCCTAGTAAACTTTAACGCGCTAATTATTGACCGTTTGCAGTTTTTATGCAAAAACACCCAATTAAAGTTTGAAAAATTGTGGAAATAATTCGAAATAATTATGTAAAAGTTCAGATTATAAATGTGTAATCTATATATACTTATTTAATATTAAGTGCGGCCTTTTACAACAACAAAATTAAAATAGAAAAAGTTGATATTTCCATAAGCATGCATTCAAACAGGACAATGGCAAACATTTTTTCTTTGCCACTACGGGCATAAATTTCGCTCAAATGTGTGTACATACGGCATACGTATACGTACATAACACACGTTGGTGGGTAACTGCTGCTTTGAAGGGATTTTAGGCCGAGCTTTTCTTCCAATTCGCATCGTGCTCCTACGACGCTCTTTTAGGAAATATTTAGGCATACGTATCTATTAATGTTGACTAAACTCCATGGTTTGCGGACCGTTTGGCGCACCCTGTGAGTAGCGTCCTGGGCAAGATGCCCCCTTCTTGACGCCCCCTCACTACACCACTTACTATCATAGAAATAATCTTATTACCAAATCGCGTTAAATTTGGTCCCTTTTTGTTCGACTGTGGTATTAAAAGTTTTGTAAGGAGCTTAACTAAAAACAGCTGACCTCAAATTTTTAAAATTTTTTTCTATAATTTTTGTACTTTGCAAGGAAAAGCTGAATGTCTAATTTCACCATAATATCTTTAATGACTTTAGATTTACGACTTCCTACAATTAAATTTTCTTCTTCTAAATGTAGGCGGTGCCACGACCATTTTCAAAAATTGTAACAGTTTTTTTATTTTTGTCATAAAATCAGTCAAAATATGAAGATCGTCAGTTTACAGTTCTTTGAAGATGAATTATCGAACTTCTTCCATTTTTCGAATTTTCATATCGACACCCACTTAAGGTCGCCAAGCCGATTTTGTTAATTTTTGAAAATAAATATATGTAACCTCCATGCCACATTTCAACATGGTATCTTCGATGGGGTTTGATTTACAGCTTTAAAAACTTTTAAATTTTCTTCTTCTAGCTCTGCGCGGTGCCACGAACATTTTTGTAAATTTAATCAAAGTTCTATTTTTCATCATAAAGTTAACCCAAATATCCCGTTTCATCAATTTAGCGGTCTTAGATAAAGAACTTTCCCTATTTTTCGAAGTTTTCGATAATGAAAGATCATTCGATTTTGCGCACTTTCAATACAAATCGTTTCTGGGTCCAGAGAAGCCAGTGTGCCAAATTTCGTAAATATATCTAAATTTTGGCTGAAGTTATTGGACGGACGGGTATGGCTCATCAATGCTTATACTTTGAAATAAGGAAGAATATATCTATCTCGACAGGAATGAACAGCCAAATTTATCTGTAAGTCGCAATAGTAAATCTCGATGGCAGAAAAGTACCGAGGATAACAAGCCCTACATGAAAGAGGCGGCCGGGGTTGAAAGGCTCGTCAAAAGACTTAAACCAAAAGGGCAAGAGAGACGTTATTATGAAGTTGTTGGAGGGGGCCCAATAATTCTGCAAGTCTTACAAATACACCCTTAATACAGTGGAACCAAATACTAATTTGTAAAAATATTGAGGTGACCGCAGCTCTTTAGATTGTGTATATTGGAAAATATATATATAGATATTAATACCGTTTATTGTGAAACATCATATGCAAGGTATTATTACATAACAGTTTAAACAATTCATAGCAACTCATTCATTTTAACTGCAACCCATTTCATTTTTCTTCGTCGCTGATCACCTTAATGGTAGGATTGACTGGTGTCCATGTTATGTTTTCACACCTCTGGGATAGTCGTAAATGTTTGTTTATTTTGTTTACCTATTTATGACCCCTGCTATTGCTGTAATAACTGTTGATGCAGCATATGCACTGATGTTAAAGAGATTTCGTGTTCGCTTTTGTTGTTGTATCGGTTTTATATCTTCTGTTGTAACACACTAGCAAGCCTTTGACATTGTGTTTTGTGTCTATAAAAAGTGAGAGTGATTAAGAATTTTTACTGCTTTTCAAGGTCGTCTGACGGAATTTTATGTTTACTTTTATGACTAAATGAATGAGCGTTGGTTATTGCCATTTATACTACTGTGTTAGATACGCTTCAATATGCCCCAGTGGCGTGCTTTTTTTTACGTACTTATTAGAGATATACGCCGCCGCCGCCGATTTTAGTTGTTTTTCGCCCGCCGCCGCCGAATGTCAAAAATATCAGCGCGGCGGCGGCGTTCGGCGCGGTACTATATTTTCTACTCATTTATGACTGTCTAGGCCATATATTGTTCGTATCGAAAATTTGTCCGATATGGCCGAAAGGGGTAATCAACAGATGCGCATGACTGCCAGTTATAATAATCCAATTGCGAAATTTAACTGTTGCTGTTGTTCTAGGGATAAGGATACTCCCCGAAGGCCCTGGGGAGTGTTATCGATGTTGATGGTTCGACGAAGGTATGAGTTCGAAGTCGCAGTCCTACAGCTTCTGTGCTGGCATGTGGTGTGAGGGTCATTAGGCGTGGTAAGGAATGGTCGTCAGGATTGTTTCTGTTCGCATATGGGAAAGTATAGCTCTTAAAACAGCCGAAAAACTGCAGGCGCCCTTTAGCGCAATCAACAATAGGCCATCATTGGTGCTAGTCGTTAAATTGTACTAAGAGCCATGAATATGACCAGCAAGGAGCCATGTGACCAGCAAGGAGCCACAAAAGATTAAAAAAAAATCGTGTCGACAACGAGTATAAGGAGTTAGCCCAGAACATCTCCTTCGGTGAAATTACGCTTTGCACGAGACATACAGACAAAAGTGTGACCATTTTAAGTACTTAAATTTTTTTCGGCAGACGCTGCAATAAGGTCCCTTAGACTGGGGTTAGGTTCGAAGCCTACATGGAGTAAGTGAACGAAGGACAGTCCCTCCGCAAAGAGCTACTCCTGAAACTTTTTGAACGATCCGCGAGACATTGAGGCAAAAACCCCTATCCGAATTGGCCAAAACGTTTGATTTGCTTAAATACATGTAGGCAAAACCTTTCCTAAATATACTTTTTTTAATAGAAAAATCATGCTTTGTAAAGTTAGAAAGCCAGCGTATGCTGGAGCTCCGGACACGCCGCCACCACCGATAAAGTGATCGGCGTAAACCTCTAGTACATATGTACAAATGAAAATTGGCTTTTGTTCACTTGACGGTATGCTTGTATCTATGTGCGATATTTTCCTGCACAAAATCATTTAAGTGGTGATCCGAAATAAAGAATACGTCACACAATTTGAAGAATGCGCCCCATACACGCATAACATTTTCTTTAATTTGCCAGCACTTCAAAGTGGTTCCCCCTCCACAGTTTATTAATTCATGTGTGGATATAGTTAAGCATCTCTTGAATTATGTACGTAATTTTTTTTTGCATGAAAATAAAAAAATGAAGTAGGTTTTTTTTAAATCTAAAGTAATTATTATATTTCTCGTGCATCTAAAAATTCGTATACGCTCTCTTTAGTGTGAAGATTATACTCAGCGGCGGATTTACGGGGGAGGGGGGGGGGGAGGTTTCCGGTTTCAAACTCTTCTAGTACTTCGTTTACAGAAAGTGGTATATCAATATGGATATTCAATGAAGCGAGTCCATTCAAACGTTCTTGACTGATTGTACTCCGCAAGTATGATTTTAACCTTTTGAAGGCAGAAAATGTGCGTTCTAGTGTTGCTGTCGAAACTGGTAGAACGGCTAATGTGTGCAATATTTTATTTACATGTTCGAAAGCATTTGGATTCACCATCTGAAAAAATAAGATAAATAAGAAATATAGCATACCAATTTTGTAGGTAATCATCAAAATTTTACCCACCTCAAGTGCATCAAAAACGTTTTTAAAATTCTGACCATCGACTCGCCTTCTCCACATTTTGACTTCCATTGCAAACTCAGTTTTGGAACAATTCAGAACACTTTCATAAAATTCATGCAGTTTATTGAATTTTTCAGCGTTCTATTCAAAACAACGAAATTTTCGAAAATTGATTGGTGTTTCAAGTAACGGCTCTTGATATGAGTTATGAATACATCAAGGAGTGGAATATAGAATGCGATTCTATAATAATCTTCGTCGCTCTCAGTATCAAGGTGGGCAATCGCGGTGTTGGATCAATGTAAGCCAGAATATTGGTGTCAGCTTACATAAGAAACAATAATTTATAATGGCTTATTATTAAAATATATACAGTCACTAAATTTGGCTCGACCTAAATTATTATCGCTATTTTTATAAAAATATGTGTTATTATATAACACCAACAATCCAAATAGAAACTTAAAACTTTTTAGAAAATTCAGGAAAATTCCGCAAATTTTCAAGCAAATTTTGAGTTTTTCAGTAAGAATTTTTAGAATTTTTCTGAGCAGACGCTTTGCAATTTTTTCCTCGAGTTTCTTTTTGTATAACCGAATTTTTTTCTAGAGAATGTTTTGCCTTTTTGGCCAACGGTAAAAATTAAAATAAATGCACCCTGCCTACATTATGTTACAATCAAATATACGACATAAAGTAATGAAGTAAAATAATAAAACTAATATGATAATCTATGTCAGATTGAATAAAAATGTAAATATAAATACAGATTTGTAAAAGCAAAGTCGTACAAAAAACGAACACAGCATTGCTTAACTTTATAATAAAGGTATATGCAGATATAGTAAAAACACTGTCTAATGAAAGTATACTTAAAGCTGGAAAGTTAAAGGTGTAAGTTAGAAAGAAAATCTGTTTCAAATAAATTTATAATAAAAGAACATTTTTTAACCATTCGGGCGTTCCGGTGTTTGACAACGTTGTTGTTGTTGTTGTAGCAGTGCTTCGCCCCATCCAATAGATGCGACCGATCACAACTTGTCATCAATATCCTCTAACGGGAGTCCAAGGAAACTTGCTTTTTCAACAGGGGTGCACCATAATGATAATAATAATACATTATCCAGATCGAAGTTGAGCTAGAGTAACTTGCGTTTCCCTAGGGAGAGTGTGTTCCTCTTCTGCTAGTTTTGGGTTTTATTTTTTGAATACAGGATTCACCTGGTAATTCCTGTCATAGAGGTCCGGCGCCTGTCTGTGGAGTTTACTGAGGACCTGCTTGTGTTTTTTTTTGCTTCATACGGCTTTGTTCTCAGGTGCCGTATTTCCTCATATTGCTTTCGGAGATGACTCCTTAAGCCCCTGGGCGGTATTAACTCATCAATCAGATGTCGGGTTTCTGGGTATTCATTTCTCTTCATAATGGGGAGAATTCTCGCGTCATTAGATGGAGACGGTGTACTGGGGACATAAGAAGACAACCCGTGGCGGTTCAAAGGGCGGTATTGTGACAGACCTGTAGCTTCTTCCAGTGAGTAGTCTTTAGGCTTGGCGACCATATCGGGGACGCGCAGCATGCAATCGGCTGGCCAATTGCTTTGTAAGTGGTAACGAGCGTTTTTATCTTCACCCCAAGTACTGCCAGCAAGAGATTTGCGGATTTTATTACTGCTCTGGATTTTCGGTACGATTGCGGCTGTATGCTCTCCAAAATGTAGATCCTGATCAAACGTCACACCCAAGATTTTGGGGTATAAGCAGTCAATGAATGAATGTTCAAAATGGTCGACATTTGGGACGTCGATGTTGTAAATAAGGTCGCCGATGATTTAGTGGGTGATAACGTCAGGTTTCGCGAGGCGAAAAAAACTGGAGATATGAGGGAGGTAGCCGTTTATTTTCTTGCAAAGCTCACCGATCTGCTGGCCTGGGCCTGTGTCCATTTTTGTGCAGTCATCGGCGTGGGAAACGGTAGTGACTCCTTCTGGTGGCGAGGGTAGCTTTGGTATGTAGAAGTTAAACAAAAGTGGGGAAAGGACACCACCCTGTGGCACCCCTTGCTTAACTCTTTTTGGTTTGGATGTTGCGCTCCTAAATTGCACCGATGCCTGCCGACCACCCAGATAATTTGCGGTCCACCTTTTAAGACTTGGGGGAAGGGTAGACCCTCCCAGATCTTGCAGTAATGCGCCACGGTTGACCGTATGCAAAGCTTTTGACAGGTCTAGCGCAACGAGTACTATTCTATTGTGGGGTTTTTTATTTAAACCGCAATTTATCTGGGTGCTAATGGCATTTAGCGCGGTGGTTGTACTATGTAGTTTTCTATAGCCATGCTGATGATAGGCTAGTCGCAAATTTGCTTTAAAGTAGAGAAACATAATGGCTTCAAGCGTTTTGAATATTTTAAATATTTGAAACCTTCTTTACATAGGCTTTTGAGCATCGGCATGGTTATGCCGTCTTGGCCCACTGCTTTAGATGGTTTATCTTGCCCGATGGCATCCTCAACCTCTTTGGCGGTGATGGTAATTGAGGACGCGCTGAATTTCTGTTTATGTGCGTGTCTGTTGGCCTCCGTGTAACTTTGTTAAGTGTTATATATTGTCGGCAAAGAGCGCTCGCGCATCTTTTCGCATCCGACAGCACTTTATCGTCAAAGGCGATGGAAATTGTGTCATTGTGCTTGGACGGATCCGATAAGGATTTTACGGTGGACCAAAGCTTACCCACACCGGCAGAGAGGTTATACTACTACGTAGATGCACCTCCCATTTCGCCCGCTTGTGTTCATCCACAAGCAATCTGATGCGTTGGTTTACATCCCTTATTTGGGTGTCGCCGGGATCGAACTGTCTTATACGGTCACGTTCGCTAAATCTGCGCCTCCGCCGGAAAATGAGGCCGAATTTCGGGAATTATTCCGGCGGGAATAAAGCGAGCCGAGGCGGATTCAATGACCTTGCGCAAAGCACGCTCTCCTTGGCGGGCATCAATCGGGATAGGGAGTGCAGCAAAGCGACTGTCTGTAAAGGATTTGTACTCATGCCAATTTCCTTTTTTAAAGTTTATGAAATGGCGGTTTTCGGTGACGATAAAGTCGGCGGTTTGCTCAAGCGAATTAAGTATAGGCAGGTGGTCAGATGCCAATGTTACCATCGGCTGCCAGTTGACGCAGTTTACGAGTCCTGCGCTCACGATTGATATGTCTGACGAACTGTGACAGCTTCCTACCATACGAGTGCGGGCGTCTCCGTTTATTGTGTAGAACGTCGCGCCTTCTCTATTTGATCCGCCAACATCTCACCCCTGCTGTCCGCCTGCAGGTTTGAATGTCATATATCGTGATGGGCATTGAAATCGCCTAAGATAATGCGATTATCGCCAGTGAGTAGTGCTCTGATATTAGGGCGATATCCACTGGGGCAACAGGTGGCAAGAGGGATGTAGATATTGATTATTTCTGACCATACAAATAAGCCGTGACGTTCTAAACTTTCCCTGCGGCCGATGTCGGGATAAAATATATTATGTTGCACTTAGTGGTATATGGTAAACGCGAGACCGCCTCCATTTCCATTCTCGCGATCTTTTCTGTGGACATTATACTCAGAACAGGTCTTCAAAGCAGAGTTAAGTCTCTTGAACCGCAGCGATGCGGATGTTATGCCGCTTCACTATCTCCGTGATCTTACCAATTAATCCATTACAGTTTAACTGCAGAATTCTGAAGTGCAGTGGCGGAGACGTCGACACTCTAGGAGTAAGTGACGGGTGACTACGCCTGAATTGTGGGAGGCCCGGAGGCAACTGCTGTTGTGGCCCTGGGATTGACGTCCCTGGGTAAGCATTGGGGTACCCGGTGTAGTTGGTTATGCGGCCTGGTAGCATGGCGCAATAAAACCCGTCGGGGGTTGCCGAAGCTGAGACCAGCGCATCTAGGAAAGTGGGACCGTCCAAGGCAGTAGCTGCATTGGGCAGATGTCGCAAACATATATATTCTGTGATGAAAAACGCTACAAAAGGTGTTAGGGACTAAGAGTCTGTTTACCTGACATACTCGAATGCTAGTACCGGAAAGTGGGGGGAGAAGACGGGATGGGGCCTGATGGCGCCATGGGCGCTAGCAGCAGTGGGTACTTCTTGCGACTTTCTGAGCAGCGAGGTTTCTAGAAGGTAGTGGGGGGGGGGGGGGGGGGGGCTAAGGCGCAGCCTACGGTACGCCATTGGGCGTGAACAGCAACCTGTCCGATGCAACCATTCCTTGCACGTGACGCACTGACACGAGTGTGACCGTCCTAAAAAGATTATTTTCCGGCAAACGCAGTAAACCCATTTCTCTGGACCGGGATTCAATACCTTTCCGGAGAAGGAGAATATGGCGCAGTCCCGCTGCAAATATCTGCTGGGAGGTTGATGTGGGAGGGACCCAACAAATTAAATTGGGTTAGATTGAAATGACAGCGCTTGGTCGGGAAAAATCCCAAGTCGCTCCTGTACATATAACCGGCTGTCTTGGGAAGCGACAGAGACTTCGTCCTATATGACTTTAGAAAATTAACATACATTTTTTAAACGGTTTTATTTATTCATGTCAAATGACAGGCAGGCTATACGACCGCATGTGAACGAATTTTGTAATTGAAATTTAAGAAACTTCCCGATAAGCTAGAGGCTTGAAACTTGGAATATAGTTCAGAACACGATGACAATACAATAATAAGAAAAAAATCGCCGGTAGGTGGCGCAAGGATCGAGATATTCACAAAACTTGTATTTGTGGCCCGATTTGGCTCATATTTGGAACACATAATACATACAAGAATAGAAAGCGACCTATAAAAAAAATCGCCGCTAGGTGGCATATGGATCGAGATATTCACAAAAATCGTATTTGTGGTCCGATTTGGTCCATATTTGGAACACACAATACATACATGCATAGAAAGCGACCTATTATGTCCGATTTGGCTCATATGGGGAACAAGTATTACATACATACAGTCCGGTAATTGTCTGAGCAACGCACTAGATTGATGAAGAGTGTGATGACTAGTACCTAGGACCTACCTAATTATTTTCTAGCTTTTAGTATTATTATTACTTCATGTAAGTATTGTTTTCAATAAAACCGTTTAACTTAAACATTTTTTTTAATTCTTTTATTTTATAACATAGGGCAGTGATCGTCACCCCATAAGCGCGTTCACGCAATTGTTTCTATAAAACGCTCAGGCAAGCGGACCGCATACACATCCCCGCGCGCACGCATTCTAAACTCTCGCCCACAACCGAATGTATTTTGCTGTACCCATTAGGAACTAAACTGCTATAATTTCGTGCAAAATTACTTTTGAAGTAATATTTTGGGTATATTTTTGGTTCACCTGTACGAAAAAATTAAGCTTTGTTTGATTTATTTAATAATTAAATTTTAAATTAAATTCAATTTTAATTGAACGCATGTAGAAGTATTTTTAAATGCATTCAAGAAAACAATGCGATACGTTAATTTTGAAAGCTACCAAGTCTGACTGGGTTTGTGTACATCCCAGCGCCATTTTTTTAGAGAACAAAATGATGAATAGACAAGCACTGACAAAAATTTATTTCGTCACACTTGAAACTAAAATTGAAAATGGAATATACATATTAGTGAAGTAAGAAGACAATTTAAGATTATCACTCATTTATCTAATAGAATATAATAAATAATATCCGTATTTGTTAAACGGTTTTATTTAGCTTAACTCTGTGAAGAGAACAGAATTTTGTAATCGAAATTTAAGTAACTTCCCGATAACCTACAAGCTCGAAACTTGGAATATAGCTCAGAACCCGATGGCAATGCAATAATAAGAATAAAACACCGATAGGTGGCGCATGAATCGAAATATTTTAAAAAATTGTATTTCAGGTCCGATTTGGTTCATATTTGAAACACATAATACATACATGAATAGAAAGCGACCTATAAAAAAAATTGCCGCCAGGTGGCGAAAGGATCTATATATTCACAAAAAACTTATTTTTGGTCCGATTTGGCTCACATTTGGAACACATGTTACATACATCAATGGAAAGCGAAATAAGAAAAAAAAATCGCCGCCAGGTCGCGCAAGGATCGATATATTAAAAATAATATCATTTTATGAATTTTCGAAGTTTTTACAGTGTACTTTCTACTAGCTCCGTCGCAATTTTTTTTATTTTTGGATTTCAAAGTAGGTTTGGTCACGCTTTCATAAGAAGCTTTTGGCGATCCCTGACATAGGGCCTGGCTTTTGATAAGGTTTTTCAGTTTGGTTGTTAAAATAAATTTCTGGTAACACTACGGACTCACTCAGTCTATCTGAGATCCTCATGAACCGCCCAGTTCAACCTAACCTAACCTAATCTCTCGACCATAACTCCCTTTTTTACCTTCCCTTTGCTCTACCAATCATTTTTATACTCAGCTGAGAAGAGCTCACAGAGTATATTAATTTTGTTTCCATAACGGTAATCCGTAACAGCATAAACTAATCCAGACAAATATAGACTTCTATATATCAAAATGATCTGGGCGAAGAAAGAAATTAATTTAGCCATGTCCGTCCGTCCGTCCGTCTGTCCGTTAACACGACAACTTGATTAAATTTTGAGGTATCTTAATGAAATGTGGTATGCAGGTTCCTAGGCACTCATACCAGAACGCTATTTAAAATTAACGAAATCGGACTATAACCACGTCCACTTTTTCGATATCGAAAATTTCGAAAAACGGAAGAATTGCGATAATTCATTACCAAAGACGGATAAAGCGTTGAAGCTTGGTAGGTGGGTTGACCTTATGACGCAGAATAGAAAATTAGTGAAATTTTGGACAAGGGGCACCGCTAACTTTTAAAAGAAGGTAGTTTAAAAGTTTTGCAAGCTGTAATTTAGCAGTCGTTGAAGATATCATGATGAAATTTGCCAGGAACGTTACTCCTATTACCATATATGTGTTAAATAAAAATTAGCTATATAAGTAAATTATGTTAACATTCAACTCGAGTAATGATATGGTGCAACAAAATACAAAAAAAAAAAGAAACTTTTAAAATGGGTGTGGCTCCGCCCTTTTCAATTAATTTGTCTAGAATACTTTTAATGCCATAAGTCGAACAAAAATTTACCAATCCTTGTGAAATTTGGTAGAGCCATAGATTCTTTGAGGATAACTGTTTTCTGTGAAAAGGGGCAAAATCGATTGAAGCCACGCCCAGTTTTTATACACAGTCGGCCGTCTGCCCTTCCGCCCGGCCGTTAACACGTTAACTTGAGCAAAAATCGATATATCTTTACTGACCTTAGTTCACGTACTTACCTGAACTCACTTTATCTTGGTATAAAAAATGGCAGAAATCCGACTATGAACACGCCCACTTTTTCGATATCGAAAATTACGAAAAATTTAAAAAAATGCCATAATTCTATACCAAATACGAAAAAAGGGATGAAACATGGTAACTGGTTTGGTTTATTGACGCCAAATATTACTATAGAAAAAAATTTGTAAAATGGGTGTAACACCTACCATATTAAGTAGAAGAAAATGAAAAAGTTCTGCAGGGCGAAATCCGAAGCCCTTGGAATCTTGGCAGGAATACTGTTCTTGGTATTACATACGTATATAAACAAATTAGAGGTACCCGAAGATGATGTTCTGCGTCGCCCTGGTCCACCCTCACACTTTGGTCAACTAAGAGCCACTGCCTTTGAAACCCTCATTAATACCTTTAATTTGATAGCCATATCGTACAAACACATTATAGAGTCACCCCTGGTCAACCTCTATAGCGAAATCTCGAAAAGGCGTCCACCTATTGAACTAAGGCCCACTCCCTTTTAAAACACTCATTAACACCTTTCATTTGGTTCCCGTATCGTACAAACACATTATAGAATCACCCATGGTCCACCTTTATAGCAATATCTGGAAAAGGCGTCCACCTATAGAACTAAGGCCCACTCCCTTTTAAAATACTCATTAATACCTTCCATTGGATAGCCATGTCATATAAACACATTCCAGGGGTAATTGGGGTTAATTGTCCTACATGGTGATTTTCCCTTATTTTGTCTCCAAAGCTCTTAGCTGAGTATGTAATGTTCGGTTACACCCGGACTTAGCGTTCCTTACTTGTTTTATTTGTAATTTCCCTGACTAAATTTCTTTCAGGCGGCCACCGTGGTGTGATGGTAGCGTGCTCCGCCTACCACACCGTATGCCCTGGGTACACACCCGGGGCGAAGAAGCATCAAAATTGTAGAAATACGGTTTTTCTATTAGAAGAGAATTTTTCTAAGCGGGGTCGCCCCTCGGCAGTGTTTGGCAAGTGCTCCGAGTGTATTTCTGCAATGAAAAGCTCTCAGTGAAAACTCATCTGCCTTGCAGATGCCGTTTGGAGTCGGCATAAAACATGTAGGTCCCGTCCGGCCAATTTGTAGGGAAAATCAAGAAGAGTACGACGCAAATGGGAATAGAAGCTCGGCCTTAGATCTCTTCGGAGGTTATCGCGCCTTACATTTATTTATTTTATTTATATTTCTTTCTTCTTGCAATATTTTCTGCATATAATAATTAATCCATACTTTGCCAGTTTTCTTTAAAATTATAAAAGTTTAGCCCAAAGTGGCCCGACCATGCAATGGAAACTCGTATTTGTAGCACAGTGTAGCACACGAATAATATAACTTGTGAATTACCTCAATGTGTTTCCGTTGAATATAACAAAAGGTGCTTTAATTCTAACTGCACAAATCAAAACAAAAACAAGTAGGGAAGGATAAGTTCGGGTGTAACCGAACATTACATACTCACGTGCCAAATTACAGTTTCAAAACTTTTAAATTACCTTCTTTTAAAAGTGGGTGGTGACACGTCCATTACCCAAAATTTTACTAATTTTCTATTTTACGTCATAAGGTCAACCCACCTACCAAGTTTCATCGCTTTATCGGTCTTTGGTAATGAATTATCGCACTTTTTCGATTTTTCGAAATTTTCGATATCGAATAAGTGGGCGTGGTTATAGTCCGATTTCGTTCATTTGAAATGGCGATCTGAAATATGTGCCCTGGAACTTACATACCACATTTCAGTAAGATACCTCAAAATTTACTCAAGTTATTGTGTTCACGGCAGACGGACGGACGGACGGACATAGCTAAATTAATTTCTTTTTTCGCCCAGATCATTTTGACATACAGAAGTCTATATCTATCTCGATTAGTTTATGCCGTTACGGATTACAGTTATGCGAACAAAATTAATATACTCTGTGAGTCTGCTCAGCTGAGTATAAAAACAATGGTGAACTTGACAGCTCTCATTTCTGTAGAATTTCATGGGTCGAATTAAAAAGAAAAAATTTTGCTCCATGGAACCTTTTTGCCTGCCGATTTCAGTCGCCTCTTACGACCATCATGCTTGGTCTCACCGAGCCATCTATCTTATTCGTTATCCATTGAATCCATATTTTCAACAATTTGCTTACAAATCGCATTGTGTTGTGGAAACCGCTGGCCGGTGTTGAAAAATATTTTATACACGTCGTAAGCAAAGGTCTATAAACTTTCTCAAAACTTCCCCCGAATATTCAAAAACGTATATATGTACCTATTTTCTTCAACGAATGAAGATTAATTTAATTTCTATTCAGTCCAAAGCTGTAGTTTGCAAGAGTGATTCTACGTTACAATCCTTTCTGAAATTCTTCTCGCTGATAACCCTGATTATCAACCGGAAAAAGTTCAGATAATCTTCATATATTAATATATGTACATATTCGCGGCTATAACAAACAATTTTTGTATGACGCAAAATAAATAGTCAGCCCAAAAAAGGGCTTTTGAATTAAGAATTCCTATAGATGTATATATTTCAGCTGTCAATTCTACATTGCGACCATGGTATGAATAAATAATAGTTTGAAAAATCTAAAAAACACGCTTTTATAGCTAACCAAACTAAAAAATAGAAAATAATTTTCAATTAAAAAGAGTTTATATAACAGTAGTAGAAGGTCAAACAATCATTTATAGTTAATCACCTCAAAATGAAATTATAATAAAATTTAAGTTATTAACAGAATAATTTAATTCAGATTAAAAAGCATTTGACTACATTTTATATCTTTCCTCTCAGATAGTTGCCAATAGAATGATTGTAACATTCAATATCAAGCACCCTACGCTTTTAACTGTGAATTAAATTATTCTGTTAATAACTTAAATTTTATTATAACTTCATTTTGAGGTGATTACCTATAAATGATTGTTTGACCTTCTAATACTGTTATATAAACTCTTTTTAATTGAAAATTATTTTCTATTTTTCAGTTCGGTTAGCTATAATAGCGTGTTTTTTTTAGTTTTCTTAAACTATTACTTATTTTTAATTTTTTGGTTCAAGTAATTTTAAAAGTTTTAGTCGAGAGTGATGAAACCTTGAAACGCCAGCGGTCCATGGATGAATCCAACCCCACGGCACCGAAAAGGGCCAAGACGCAGGGAGGCTGGACGCGGTCTTTCGCCGAAATTGCCAAGGGTCGGCAGATCATTGGCATTATAGACGAGAGCAGCGAAGATGGCAGGATCCCGAAACAACAGTGGAAGTGGACCGAGGCCGCGCTCGCTACGGTCGCCGCTAAGGTTAAGAAAGACAACCCTGGTCCACCGCAATCTTACACCGATGCAGGGTGGTTACTGGGCAATGTCAAGCTAATTGCCTGTGACGACGCCAGGTCCGTAAACCTCTATAGGGCTGCCGTCACGCTGATTGGGGTGGTATATCCGGGCGCGCGCCTCAATGTAGTGGAGGCGCGTGATATCCCCTCACGACCAAGGGTTAGAGCCTGGGTTCCAGTGACGCCAACGGACCCAGTTGATATCCTGGAGCTGCTCCAGGAGTAAAACCCGCCACAGGTTTAGAAGTCAACCCGGAGCTTGTCCTCTTCGTTTAGCGATCAAGTAAAGTATTTTGGTGTCATTCTGGATATGAAGCTGTAATGGAGTGACCATATAGTGGAGCGATCCAAGAAGGCAGCAGCAGAGCTGTTCACCTGCAAGAGGGCAATTGGCACCTCCTGGGGATTCTCCCCTAAGGTGACCTAATGGATTCACACAGCCATTTTGCGCCCGATTCTTCTTTATGGTGCCTTAGTCTGGTGGCCTGCACTAGCTAAAAGGACTTATCTTAAAATGCTTCAAAAGGTGCAACGGAGTTCGGAGCTCTGCAATACCGGGGCTCTCGGCTCCACTGCAGATTCTGTTACATACATACATGGATACATAGATACATAGATACATAGATAGATACAGGCCAAGCTAATAAAAGCGTGTTAAAAAGGGCTCCAGTATGCCCTTTCGTAGAGGTGCAATGCATCCACTTCTATCATTAATAAAGGAATGCGTTTTTCGCATTATGCGCAAGGTTTCAAATCTATCTATCTATATGGGTGGTCATAAGTTCAATTGACCTTATGTCCGTTAACCTTATGTCACCCCACCATCACATTATTGCATTGTCATATAGTCTTGATACGTGTGCAAAGTTTCAATCAAACTTATGGCCATTCAAAGTGGTAATAAGTCCAATTGACGTTATGGCCGTTGACCTTATGTCACAATGCCATCACATTAATGCTTTGTCATCGGTCCTTGATACGTATGCAAAGTTTCAAATTAATCAGACTTCTAGAAACCGGTGAAAATTAAGCTCAAAGATTCCGTTACATAGATACAGGCCAAGCTAATAAAAGCGTGTTAAAAAGAAGGTAGTTCCACTTAATATTGTTTGACGTATTTAGGGATTTTTGAGGCTTCACAAAGTTTGTTGATTTGCTAGCAGCGCCCAGTGGGCCACGATGGGGTCAAAAGTGGCCATAATTCAAAATCTTATCGAAATAGCTTACAAATTGCTAACTTTAGATTTTTCATTTTTTGGTTTTAATTTCTAAAATTTTGAAAAAAAATTGTCATTGACCCTTGATACGTGTGCAAAGTTTCAATCAAACTTATGGCCAATCAAAATGGTAATAAGGCCAACTTACGTTATGGCCGTTGGCCTTATTTCACCACACCATCGCATTAATGCATTGGCATCGAGCCTTGATATGTGTGCAAAGTTTCAATCAAACTTATGGCCATTCAAAGTGGTAATAAGGCCAATTGACCTTATGGCCATTGACCTTATGTCACCACACCATCACATTAATGCTTTGTCATCGGTCCTTGATACGTATGCAAAGTTTCAAATTAATCAGACTTCTAGAAACCGGTGAAAATTAAGCTTAAAGATTCCGTTACAGATACAGGCCAAGCTAATAAAAGCGTGTTAAAAAGAAGGTAGGTAGGTTGAACTGGCCGGTCCATGAGGACCTCACATAGACTGATTGAGTCCGTAGTGTTACCAGAAGTTTGTTTTAACGACCAAACTGAAAAACCCTATCAAAAACCAGGACCTATGTTATAAAATAACTCCGTCCTCTTGGCAAATACTAGAAGCTTCCTAGGACTTAAGCCACTTGCTGATTCTAGATCTGACAGCTGTATCACTCCTAATAGCTGGAGTCTTAGCCTGGCAAGTGCAGGGCACGAGCACAGAACGTGCTCGATCGTTTCCTCCTCCAACCCGCACTTCCTACACCTGCTATCACTGACCAAGCCTAATTTAAAGGCATGTGACGCCAGAAGGCAGTGTCCAGTCAGAATACCCGTCATGAGTCTACAGTCCTCTCTTTTTAATGATAGAAGCAACTGTGTTAGTCTAAGGTTGTAAGACCTACACATAATCTTCGACACTTTACAGCCCCGCGCTTGAACCCACGCCTTCTCTGCTTGGTCGATCATGTGCACCTCTCGCCTTCGCTTAATCTCGCCCAATCTAATTGGGACGTCTACGGAGCAAGCTTCAAGGGATGCGCCCTTTTTAGCTAATTCGTCCGCTTTTTCATTCCCATCTATTTCCATATGCCCTGGGACCCAATATAGATGTATGCTTCTCCCTGTCCCGATTCTCTCCAGAGACTGCTTACACTCTAACACGCATTTAGATGCTGTGCTATGCGAGGTTATTGCCTTAATTGCTGCTTGACTGTCAATATAAAAGTTAACACGGTTGCAGCTTAAGCTATTCTCTTCCAGGGTTTCTACTGCTTTGGTTACGGCTAATATTTCCGCTTGGAAAACGCTACAGTAATCCGGCAGCCTGTAGGATCTGCTTAATTCCGGATCAGCGCAGTATACCGCAGACCCTACTCCTTCCACTATTTTGGAACCATCGGTGTACACATGTATCGCCTCGTCCGCCATTTGCGCACCCTTGCGCCAACCGTCCACCTCTATTGTGGCCTTAAGATCTCCCTCAAAGTGCAGGTAGGGAATCATGTAGTCTGTTCGTCTTGTGACTGAGGACGCTATACTACTATGGCCATATGGTCGGCGCTCAAGCTGCCCCGAAGCACCGAGCCTGGTTGCGGTCGTTAATGCTTTGTTCTTTGCTACCAGGTCTACAGGTGGAATGTGCAGAATGGCATACAGTGCAGCCGTCGGGGTTGTTTTCAGGGCTCCCGTAATGCAAAGCATCGATAGTCTGCATACCCCCTCTAATTTTTTGAGGTATGTTGTTTTTTGTGTGGCTTTCCACCAAACAAGAACTCCATAGTATAGAATAGGGCTTACAATCGCTGTAAAAACCCAATGAGAAAGAGAGGGCGATAGGCCCCACGTACACCCCAGCATTCTTTTACATGCATAGAGTGCCGTTGAGGCCTTCTTGACCCTCTCCTCCACGTTGAGCTTCCATGACAGCTTACTGTCTAGGATGATTCCTAGATATTTTGTGCAAGGTTTCTCCTGTAAGGTCACCGCTCCTAACTTAGGCCTGGTCCAATTTGGGACCTTGTACCTCTTTGTAAACAAGACCATATCCGTCTTCTCCGCATTGACTTTCAGCCCGACATTAGATGCCCAGGTATGAATATCCCGAAGCGCCCGATCCATCAAAGAACTAATCGTTGGAAGGCATTTTCCACTTATGACAATTGCAACGTCATCTGCGTAAGCCGTAAGTTTTACGGGTCCCTCATCGAATTGCCTGAGCAGTTGGTTGATGACCAGTGTCCACAGCAGAGGTGATAACACCCCTCCCTGCGGCGTGCCCCTGTCCACTGATTTCGTGGCCTCTTACAATCCCCATTGTGATGTAATCTTTCTGCAATTTAACATGCAGCCGATCCATCTGATTAAGGCAGGATGTACTTTAATGTAATTAAGACCATCCATAATCGCCCATTTTGCAACATTATTGAAAGCCCCGGCAATGTCCAAGAATACTCCTAGAGCATACTCCTTATATTCCAGGGATTTCTCTATGCTTATTACCACCCTATGCAATGCGGTGTCTACCGACTTGCCTTTGGTGTACGCATGCTGTGTTGTGGAGAGCAGCTTTCCATCCACGTTGGACTTTATGTACACATCTATCAGCCTCTCAAAAGTTTTGAGCAGAAATGATGTTAAGCTAATGGGTCTATAGTCTTTGGGATACACGTGACCGATCTTCCCCGCCTTTGGTAGAAAAGCTACACGAGCAGTTCTCCAAGAGTGCGGAACATGATTCAGTCTTATGCACCCATCGAATATTATTTTAAGCCATTCCACGACCGCCCTGCTTGAGAATTGTAGCATGGCCGGGAATATACCATCTGGGCCCGGCGATTTAAACTTAGAAAACGTCTTCACTGCCCACTCGATCTTGGTATCGGTCACCAAGCCCGGCACCACTAGCTCCGTGATCGAAGTGTGAGTGATGTCTGCTGGTTCTTCTAAACCGTCTCCCGATGGGAAATGTGTATCGAGAAGCACCTCAAGGGATTCCTCACTATCACGTGACCATTCCCCGTTCTCTTTCTTTATTAGTCCCTGGACTATGTTTCCCTTTGCTAGGACTTTTTTCAACCGTGCTGTTTCACTGGAGCACTCTATGTCCGTACAGAAACTTTTCCATGAGTTTCTCTTCGCCCTGGTAATTTCACGCTTGTAGATCCTCAGTAGATCCCTGTACTCGTCCCGACACGCTTCGCTTTCCGCGGTCTTTGCGAGTTTAAACATTTCTTTTACCTGTCTTCTTAGAAGACTCAGCTCATTGCTCCACCATGGCGGCTTTGCTTTTCCTCTGAATCTTCTTAGAGGGCAAGCTTTGTTATACGCAGTCATAAGCGTCCTTGTTAGGAATTCATTCGACTCCTCCAGTTCCTCTACATTAGCAACCTCTTTGGGTTGTCCCAGTTTCGTTTCTACATGTTTCTGGAATTTAGTCCAATTCGTTGCCCTAGGGTTTCTAAAGGTTCCTCCCTTCTCTACCCTCTTTAGTGGGATGCTGAAGCTTATATACGCATGGTCGGAGAAGGATGGTCTATCGAGAACCATCCAATCATACCTTGATATATCACGCTCGGAGCTCAATGTAATATCCAGAACATTGCTGGATGTTGGACCAATGTATGTAGGAACATTTCCCCTGTTGGCTATCTGCAAATTGGTTTGCAGGATGTAACAAAATAGAGATTCGCCTCTCTCGTTCGTATCTGCTCCTCCCCACGCATTTTGGTGCGCATTTGCATCTGCGCCTATGACCAACCGCCCTTTGCGCCCTTCCTCCTGTACTAGCCTTTTGCACTCCATCGGTGGAACCTCCGCAGCATGGGCCATGTAGCAGGACGCCAGGATAAATGCCTGCTTATTCTTTTGCTCAACGGCCACCGCTACGAGATCCTCGGTGGTGTAATTAGGCAGCATATATGAATGCAGCTGTTTCCTTACCATTACTACAGCTCGCACCCGTCCTTCCGTTTGTGCGTAGTAAACGCCAAACCCGCGCGCGCTAAGTCCAGAAACCTTTCCTCCCGATGAGAGCCACGGCTCCTGGATCTGCGCCACGTCAAACGAACCCTCCTCAAGGGTTAGGAGGAGTTCGCTCGACGCCACTTTACTGTGTTGGAGGTTTATCTGTAGGACTCGCAGCACCATTGGGCTGTTTGTCCCCCTCCAGCACCTTCGTCTTGACGTCGTCGTCCTCCTCTTGCCCTTTTGGTTTAGAGTATTGGAGGCCCCCTTCAGCCCCTCGTGAATGTTGTGCCGTGTGTTCCTCTGTGCGAGTCACAGCACCATTTAGCGGTTGGTCCTCTTCTAGCACGTTCGTGGTGACGTCGGGGACCTCCACCTGTCTTTTTTCCCTTAGGCTTCTGAGGTCCTTTTCGACTTCGCCCACTTCCAGCGTGTTAGGATTTTTATCCTCGGGACTTCTTTTCCTGAGTCGCATGTAAATTTTGCCAGTGCCAAAGGACATTTTGCCAAGCTGCGTGTACAAAATATCCTCCGCCTGCTTGTTTATTTGGAAGATGTAGAACTGACCATCCTCGGTAGGCCGAGATACAGTAAGTACCTTCCAATCCTGTGTCGGTATGTTCGGATTCTGATTCTGCAGAAGTCGCAGTGTATCCTCCGACTTCATCACGCATGGTATCCATACCTTAACTTTTGGTACCGTGGGGATTTGCGCTTTATCCACCACCTCAAACCGCGCGTTCGTGCCTTGCCTTTGGAGGTTTGGAACGACTTCCTCCAGCCACCGCAAGCTCGCGATGTTGTCGCACGCTATCATCTTCACACCATTATACCATCCCCCCGAATCAAAGGTTGGAAGGGGCTTACTTGGTTGTTCCCGCATCATCTTAAGCATTAAGCTAATAAGCTCCCTTTCCGCAGATCTCCACCTTTCAGTAGTCATTTGTCCGAACGGACTGCTACGATCAACCAGCGCCACAGTCAGTGACTGCTTTGCCACATCACTCATCTTCTCGGGAAAAGCAGGAGTCTTAGTGTTATCTCCCTTTAGAACCTCCGAGAACACCGGAGTCTTCGCGTTAACTCCCTTTAGCGCCTCCGAGAAAGCCGGAGTCTTAGCGTTATCTCCCTTTGGCTTATCTCCTACTTCCGTAGTTGGAACTTCCCTCTGACTGGCAGCTTTCGAGGTAGTTGCTACCTCGCTATTGGAACCCATCTGTCTTACAGCTTTGGGCCTACTTGTCTTGTCTATGCGGCTGCCCTGCCTCGCGGCTCTAGGACTGGGTCCTTTCTGCCTCTTGAAAGCAGGCTTGTCGCCTTCTGCCGAACGTTGCCTCTTCATTCTGCCGTTCGACGCTTCTTCCTCCTCGTACCGGTTGCAGAACCGAGGGTTTCTCGCAGCAAACCTTTTGAACTGCCTTCGACCTACTTCTACCGCTTCATGGGCCCATTCCAAGCGCTCGATCTCCACTTCTGTTGGGTCGACCACTGCTCCCAAGCGTTGTACAATTCTTAGTGCTGCACGGTACTGCGAGAGAGCTCTTTTACTTCCTCTGCTCCGTACCCTTCTCCACTCTTCTACTCCGTTTTCATTTGTGTGCTTCTCCAACACGGAGTTCATTGAATCAGCACTACTCTCGCTCCCCGAGTCCGACGCATCGCTTAATTCGTATTTGTCGTCCTTGGATTGCGACTCAGTCCTCCTCTTTACATCCTCCTTATTACATTCAGGTAATGAGTTGTTCATCTTGGTCGTACGACCACGAAGGTAGTTCCACTTAATATTGTTTGACGTATTTAGGGATTTTTGAGGCTTCACAAAGTTTGTTGATTTGCTAGCAGCGCCCAGTGGGCCACGATGGGGTCAAAAGTGGCCATAATTCAAAATCTTATCGAAATAGCTTACAAATTGCTAACTTTAGATTTTTCATTTTTTGGTTTTAATTTCTAAAATTTTGAAAAAAAATTTTTTTCGTAATTTTTTTTAATAATATTTTTTTTTTATTTTTAATTTTTTGATTTAAATTTTGAGTATAAAAACTTTATTTGTTTGTAATGTTTTTTAATTATATATATATTTTTTGTTTTTTTTTGTTTTTGCTTTATTTTTTTAAATTTTGAGTATAAAAATTTTTTCTTTTGTAAATTATTTATTTTTTTTTTTTTGTTTTTTGCTAACATAAGATTTTTCATTTTTTGGTTTTAATTTTTTTAAATTGTGAGTAAAAAAAGTTCGTTTGTTTGTAATTTTTTTTTTAATTCAAGGTTCGATTCGAGCTCAAGGCCAGAACAATAATTTTTTTTCTAATGTTAATTATCGTTATCTTTTAATTTTTCTAAATTTGAAAAATTAAAAAATAACAATAATTATCATTAGAAAAAAAAATATTTTTCTGGCCTTGAGCTCGAATCGAACCTTGAATCATTTATAAATAGGCCGATAAAAACAAAAACAATTTTTTTTTTTTATTATATTTTTTTTTGTTTTTTGCTAACTTCAGACTTTTTTTGTAACTTTTTTTAAATTATTTATTTTCTTTGTTTTTTAAATATATAATTTTTAATTTTAAGTGAGTTTTATTTAAAGCTTGAGTTAAAAAAAATGTTTTTCCTATAAAAAAAAGATTATCTGTGATGTTTTATGCGAGTTCATCATCTGACAGTACAACATCATCCAACATGCTTAAAGTTTGAAATAGTCCACTTTCGTCTACTTCTTCCTCATTTTCTTCCACAAATACAGCAGCTGATTTGGATTCAACTTCTGGCATACTGATATTATTATATCAGATGTGTCCATTGCTCTGTTAAAAACATCCTCAATATTAGATTCTCTGTTATGCTTCCTGCTATGAGCTCGTCTGAAATTCTTGTAGTCCTTACTTCTAGCTTCAGACGCTGCTTCCCCTAAAACACCAACAGGTAGTATACTTGTACTAATAATATCAGCACCATTCAGAAGTAGTTTATGCAATGTTGATGGCATAGGGTACCAAGGATAAAGATTTACATATTTCTGAGCAGCAGAGTCACAAACGCTTTGAAATTTCATAGGATCTACTGGAAGATGAATTGAAATCGCGATCAAAATTGTCTTATCTCTTTCAATAACTCAAAGTAAATTCCAAGACATTGACTTAGTATATCTAGATTTTCAAAAGCTTTCCGGGCAGTGTTACCGTCAATGGTATTTCTAGAAACTTCTGCTGTAGGCTTATCCACATTAAGTCTTAATTAAATCTAAACTTTTCCTCGATGTGTTTCTTTCTTTCAGCAAATATTGATTTTTGATCAGAGGTACGTATTTGCCATATCTTAAGATCCAGCCTATATGAGATTTTTAAAAAACAGCCGAAAACGTTAATCCACGCATGTAATGGGCTAATTCCATAGACAAGGGATTTTGGGTTCGGTAAAAAACTGCTTTTAGCTTATTCGAAAGATCGTTAAAATATTTGGGTGTGACATGACAGACAGGACATGTTTGCATACTTTTAGTACCCGTAATGATATTGAGCACCTTGCCATCCATTAGAGTCAGGAACAAAGAGAAATGTATTGAAATTTTCCGATCATCATCCACAGCGGCCTGAAAACTTTCTAACTTGTCGATTTGATCCTCTTTATTCAACTTTTGCCTTAGGATGACTTCCGCTGATCCAGAAACCTTTTCTTAAGTGGTTTTTGCTTGGATTGAACTTTAAAACAATTTTCGAACTTTTCTTGGTTGCTCAATATTTTTTAAAACAAAACTTATCACTGAATAAAAATCTTTGTTTCCACTTCTACTTGCTGACTGGCGACAATCTATTAATAACGATTCTGGGCTATGTTTTTGATGCGAGTTAATTTTTGAAACTTCACGTCGTTTAGATCGAGAAGATTTGTCATCAAATTTAAGACTCGGACGGCAAGGGCGAGGGCGAGAACTCTGCTCTTGTATTACACAATCTTCAATTTCCAGTTCAGGGATATTAAAATTGGAATTCAACCATTCTGCATGCTTTTGTTCGAATCGAGATGTTATTCGACATTTCTATATTTCACATTCCGCTTACCATTTAGAGAGTTAATTGATAGTTTCAGTCTAGAAAGAAACTTATTGTCCACTTTGGAAATATCTATATTTTTTTTCTGAAAAACATAGTTCATGACTAAATTAATATCTTTTAAATCATCTAACTGCTGAAGAATTTCCCTTTTAGTAAATTCTGCCATATTTACGTAAATGTACTTAATCGAAAGAAACAAAATTACGAATATTTAAAAAAATATGCTAAACAAGCTAAGTTCAATGAAATGTATACTTGATATTAATTTAATTATTACTGCAATTCGGTAAACTAAAAGTTGACCATCAATTTTCGACAAACCCACGGCAATAATGTATTTCAAGGAAATAATGAATGTGAATTTGAATCGACTCGACCAAAATTGCTCAGACGGGAGTATCGCCAGTTAAAAAAAAAAAAAATTTACAAAAATGAGCAAGACCGTCGTAAAGTATATTAAATGTAGAATATATTTTATGTTAAGCGTTTGTGATAGGAGGTGGTACGTAGGAGTACAGGCAAACGATATGGGGTACGCCTCATAAAAAATGAACATTTTAATCAATAAGATACGCTAAAATTTATAAGTAGGGACTTCTTTAAATCTCTTTTTACTATTTGTTATCGTAATGAACAGTGTTAATAAGAAAAAGAAGAGAAACGTTAAATATTTACTATTTTAGGCAATGAAAAATTCAGTTTCAATATTCACCCCACCTGTAAATTTTAAATCCAACGCTCTTATCAGATTGAAATTGTGACCTTAATAATTAAGCAATTGCTATAATATTTTACGAACAGTTGCCTTAGTTATTATATATTTTGGCTAATAACACGAAAAATTAAAATTCCAACATGGACTTTTGGCCGTTTTTGACCCCTTCCTGGCCCACTGTGCAGCGGTGACATACCGTTACCCTTTAAAGCAAAGTTGTGGTGCTTCGGGATGGGACTTCTTTCAGGATGAAGCGGTTATCTCAGACAATTAATAGTACCTTGGCGACCGAGCTTTGCTCGGTAATCTTCGAGTATGCCGCATAACATACTTTGTTCTACATGTCATCATTATTCAAACTCTACTTGTTTTATATGTACATATATTATATATTTTTACTTAACAGTATTTAATTTCCTTAAAAATAGATTTCAAAAACATATCAAACACTAACCGCGAAATGAAATGGAATGAAAAATTTGAAATGGGTAATTCCAGCCTATGGCATAAGAGATTTTTATGACAATTAGTGAAATCGAGAACTAAGTTATTTGGGTCGAATATCGTCATGCGCCGAATTATTAATTTCAAACATTTTTTAGTTATACACTATGAAAGTATCACAATTTTATTACATTCCAAAAACTTGTAAATTTCACGAATGACAACTCTCAGTTATGACAACTATAAGTTAGTTTAATTAAATGTCGTTTTCAAATTGAATATATGCCTCTAGTGTTCAACGGAAGCAAATTAGCATGGTGAGATATCTTTTTGCTATGGTGAGAAATTTTTCTAATAGTAGTCTGTGAGAAATTGCAATTATTCATGTCATATTTGCCGAAAATATGCATTTAAATATATTTCGCCAGAATTTGCCACGGTGCCTTGATATTGCATTTCAATTTTATTAGCGTGTGTGGAATTAAGAAAATTAAATCGGATCATGTGTAAGATTTTTTTACGAAGATTTTTAACTTTAATGTTCTCCTTTAAAGCTTTAATAGAATATGAGTAAATAGAGTACTAGTTCCTCTAACTGCCCCAAACCTAAATGAGAACCCTACTCAAAAATGTCCCTATTGTAATGCGGAGGGAAATACCTTTCGTTTGATACCCATATCGTCATATCTCATGCAATTTTTTTAATTGCGAATAGGTGGCAGCCCTAAATGGCAACCCTACTCAAAAATGTCCCTCTTCCGATGCGGAGTGAAATACCTTTCGTTTGATACCCATATCGGCATATCTCATGCAATTTTTTTTTCTTCGAATAGGTGGCAACCCTAAATGGCAGCCCTACTCAAAAATGTCCCTATTGTAATGCGGAGTGAAATACCTTTCGTTTGATACCCATATCAGCATGTCTCATGCAATTTTTTTTTTAATTTCGAATACGTGGCAACCCTATATGGCAATCCTACTCAAAAATGTCTCTATTGTAATACGGAGCGAAATACCTTTCGTTTTATACCCATATCGGCATATCATTTGCATTTTGTTTTAATTTCAAATAAGTGGCAAACCTAAATGGCAACCCTACTCAAAAATATCCCAATTGTAATGCGGAGGGAAATACCTTTCGTTTGATACCCATATCGGCATATCTCATGCAATTTTTTTTTAATTTCGAAAAGGTGGCAATCCTAAATGGCAACCCTACTAAAAAATGTCCCTATTGTAATGCGGAGTGAAATACTTTTCGTTTGATACCCATATCAGCATATCTCATGCAATTTTTTTTTTAATTTCGAATAGGTGGCAACCTTGTAAAACATTCTGAGTGGCAACACCTGGGTAGAATCTAAGACTTTGGTGATACATTATCTCTGTGCCAAATTTCATTTAAATCGGTTGAGCTATACAAACATACAAATATACAAGAATTGCTCGTTTAAAGTTATAAGATATGCTTTAGCACAACTTATGTGTACAGATATCTGTTGAGAATAAGGTAAAACATGAAATTTTACTTTGAAATAAATTAATAAAATAATAGCACCTCCACCCATGTAAGTCATATCATTTATGCCGCTAAAGTTTCGTATATGCCGTTATGGCGTACCGTTAGACAATAAAATCAATATACCCGAACCCCCTACCATATTATTTTATTCTTAATAGTCAAGTCGAAATTGCACAATGTTATTAGCTCTTCTATGACAGCTTTTGAAACGAATATGTTTTGAAACAAAGTTTCATCACTAAAGTGATTTCGTAATAATTTAATGAGGTGTGAGATATCAGAAAACACAAAAACTTATTTTGAACTGTAGAAGGATGTTTGAAAAAAGTGTACTAATCTCGATTTACATCGTTCTCGATAATCTTTGGTTGTCAGGAAAAAGTTCACTGACCTCCTTAACAACCGTACAGTCAATTACATCATAAATAAGTAGATTAAAAGTACTTCCAGTCATTTTTGTATCAAAATTATAGCATATTGGGTGTTTCCAATTTCCACGCAGCGGCCGCAACATACCTAAACTTTTCGCGAAGGAGGCAAAATTTTGCCATATTTTCGATCAAATGCCCATTCTTCTCGGACTTTCATCTCGTCAAATGACAAAACACTTGTTTTCTAGACTGGTATTTCGTATTTACACATTTCATATGCACGCATTTAATTTTTTTTTGTTATTTAAAATAACAATGAAAAAAGTTGACTCGTATCCGTTAATGTAAAATCAATCAAAATCAGGAAAAATCGTTGCATTTTTCAGTCTGATAGTAGGAGTCTTATGAAATTGTTATTGCCCTCGCAAAAGTTAGGTGGCTAACGTCACATTGCTTTGGCTTTATGCTAGTTTTTTTTTCATTTTCTTCCCACATGAGCTACCAAGAAAAATATAAACGCCACCTTCGATGAAGTTTGGCATTTGTGTTTCTACTAAGATTTGTGTATTAACCATCTCATGGATGTACCACTGTTGCTTATACATATGTTATATGTAAAAAGGTAACAAGTGAAAAATATAAATAAATATATATTATAAATTTACATATTGTTTCCATGGTTTCAATTATAAATCTTAATTTAAGCATAGCACATACGGCGAAAAGAGACCTTGTGAATTGCCTAAATGTTAGGTTAGGTTAGGTTAGGTTGAAGTGGCTGCCCGAGGGCACACATAGGCCAGTGATATTAGGCCCGTTGACACGAAAATACACCATTCATTACCTATCCTCTTCGATCCAGGTGTGCCACTTTGAGGAGCTGATAAAAGTTACAAGGTCCTTGACATATGATATTATTAATGGGTCCTTTGACTGTCCATATTTATTAGGATTCGATTTAATTTTCCTCGGAGGTGTCTTCGCAGTTTTTATCCATTTTAGTATGACAATCTTAAAACCCATTATTCCAGTAATGCTCCCATTGCTCGTGCTCTCCGTGAGTTTAACTCTATCAGTACTGTTTTAACTCTAGACTTTTCTGCCCCAAAAGTGAAATTGTTTAATATTTTAAAATCTGCTTTCGAAGTACCATGTATTATTATACTCAGCTGAGCAGAGCTCACAGAGTATATTAACTTTGTTCGTATAACGGTAATCCGTAACGGCATAAACTAATGGATATTTAGACTTATATATATCAAAATGATCTGGGCGAAAAAAGAAATTCATTTAGCCATGTCCGTCCGACCGTCCGTAAACACGATAACTTGAGTAAATTTTGAGGTATCTTGATGAAATTTGGTACGTAGGTTCCTGGGCGCTCATCTCAGATCGCTATTTTAAATGAACGAAATCGGACTACAACCACGACCACTTTTTCGATATCGAAAATTTCGAAAAACAGAAGAAGTGCGATAATTCATTACCAAAGACGGCTAAAGCGTGCGTTAACTTATGATGCAAAATAGAAATCTAGTAAAATTTTGGACAATGGGCGTGGCCCCGCCAACTTTTGAAAGAAGGTAATTTAAAAGTTTTGCAAACTGTAATTTGGTATTCGTTGAAGATATCATGATGAAATTTGGAAGGCACATTACTCCTATTATTATATATGTGCTAAATAAAAATTGGCAAAACCGGATGACGAATATGCCCACTTAAAAAGAAATGTTTAAGTAAAATTTAAAAAAAAAAAATTAATATCTATACAGTATATAAGTAAATTATGTCAACATTCAACTCCAGTAATGATATGGTGCAACAAAATACAAAAATAAAATAAAATTTCAAAATGGGTTCAAGTGGCTCCGCCCTTTTTCATTTAATTCATCTAGAATACTTTTAATGCCATAAGTCGAACAAAAATTTACCAATCCCTGTGATATTTGGTAGGGGCATAGACTCTATGACGATAACGGCGAAATCGGTTGAAGCCACGCCCAGTTTTTATACACAGTCGACCGTCTGTCCTTCCGTTCGGCCGTTAACACGATAACTTGAGCAAAAATCGATATATCTTTACTAAACTTAGTTTACGTACTTATCTAAACTCACTTCATCTTGGTATAAAAAATGGCCGAAATCCGACTATGACCTCTCCCACTTTTTCGATATCGAAAATTACGAAAAATGAACAAATGCCATAATTCTATACCAAATATGAAAAAAGAGATGAAACATGGTAATTGGATTGGTTTATTGACTACCTTTTAAAACACTCATTAACACCTTTCAATTAATACGCATATCGTACAAACACATTCTATAGTCACCCCAGGTCCACCTTTATGGTGATATCTCGAAAAGGCGTCCACCTATAGAACTCAGGCGCACTCCCTTTTAAAATACTCATTAACACCTTTCATTTGATACCCATATCGTACAACACACATTCTAGAGTCACCCCTGGTCCACATTAATGGCGATATCCCAAAATGGCGTCCACCTATAGAACTATGGTCCACTCCCTTTTAAAATACTTTTTAATACCTCTCATTTGAAACCCATGTCATACAAACACATTCCAGGGTTTCCCTAGGTTCATTTGGCTTAATAGTCATTTTCCCTTATTTTGTCTCCAAAGCTCTCAGCTGAGTATGTAATGTTCGGTTACACCCGAAATTAGCCTTCCTTACTTGTTTTTCAAATAACTATCTCTTAATTTTAGTTTGTATCATAGTATGTAAGGATTTAAGTCCACTAACTAAATGAAATAACTAAATAAATAAATAATGCTCCACAACCTGTCTCAGATGATCTAGAAATGGAGTACCCAGAAAGCGCTGCCGTGTGCCACTTAATGCCGGGCAGTTGCAGATGAGGTGAACCACCGCTTCCTCCTCCTCATCCTCTTAACAACTCTTACATGCCTACCTTTAAGGCAACACCCAGTTAGTGCCCCTACAATTGTGGAAACTGTATCCCTTCTAAGTTTGTACACGTGAAGGGAACTTTTAGGATCCCATTTCGGCCAGGTTCATATAACAAGTTGTCGACATAGCAAGTTGAAAATAACTATATATAAAAAACTCGAGAAACGCGTATTATATAGCGAACGATGTAAAAAACTAAATAAAAAACTACTAGTTAAGAGCGAATAGTTCTGATGTTGTTGTTGTTGTTGAAGCAGTGCTTCGTCCCATCCAGTAGGTGCGACCTATCACAAATAGTCATCAATATCCTGTAACGGGGGACCAAGGAAACTTGTTGTTTCCATAGGGGTGGACCATAACGAGAGGGGTGTTAGGGGCGTTGGTTCCGCAATACAGTTGAGGAGATGGTTGGTGTGATGTGGAGACTCGTTACAAGCAAGATATATGTGTTGTATGTCGGGGTTGATTCTGGATAGCTAAGAGTTTAACCTGTTACAGTATCCAGATCGAAGTTGAGCTAGAGTGACTCGCGTTTCCCTAGGGAGTGTGCGTTCCTCTTCTACAAGTTTTGAGTATTGTTCTTTGAGTACAGGATTCACCGGGCCATTCCCGGCATATTGGTCCGACGCCCGTTTGTGGAGTTCACTGAGGACCTGCTTGTGTTTTTTTGGTTTCACACGGCTGTGTTCTAAGGTGCCATATTTCCTCATAATGCTTACGGAAAGGACTCCTTAAACGCCTGGGCGGTGTTGGCTCATCAATTAGATGTCTGCTGGGATGCCCAAGTTTCTGGGTATTCAAAAGGAACTGTTTGGTTAAGATTTAATTTCTCTCCCTAATGGTGAGTACTCTCGCCTCATAATATAGATGGTGTTCTGCGGACATAAGAAGACAACCCGTGGTGGTTCTGAGGGCAGTATTTTGGCGGCCTTTAGTGTCTTCCAGTGAGTAGACTTTAGGCATGGCGACCATATCGAGGACGCGTAGCATGCAATTGGCTGGCCAATTGCTTTGTAAGTGGTAATGAGAGTTTCTTTATCTTTTCCCCAAGTACTGCCAGCAAGAGATTTGAGGATTTAATTACGGCTCTAGATTTTCGGTACATTTGCGGCTGTATGCTCTCCAAAATGTAGATCCTGATCAATCGTCACACCCAAGATTTTGGAGTGTAAGACAGTCGGTAGCGTAGTGCCATTGACGTGGACGTTCAAAATGGTCGTCATTTAGGATGTCCATGTTGTAACTAAGGTCGCCGATGACTTAGTCGGTGATAACGTCAGGTTTCGCGAGGCGGTCAGGGAGGTAGCCATTTATTTTGTTGCAAAACTCATCGATCTAAGGGCCTGGGCCTGTGGCCGTATTGTGCAGTCATCAGCGTAGGAAACGATAGTAAATCCTTCTGGTGGCGAAGATATCTTTGATATGTAGAAGTTAAACAAAAGTAGGGATAGGACACCACCCTGTGCCCCCCCCCCCCCCCTATTTAATTCTTCTTGGTTTTGAAGTTACGTTTCTAATTGCACCGATGCCTGCCGACAACCCACAAAATTTGCGGTCCACCTTTTAATTTTTGGGAGAAGGGTAGACCCTTCCAAGTCTTGCAGGAACTTGCCATGTTTGACCGTATCAAAAGCTTTTGATAGATGTGGCGCAACGAGTACTGTTGTCTGGTGTGGGTTTTGATTTAAACCGCAACTTATCTGGGTACTAATGGCATTTAGCGCGGTGGTTGTGATATGAAGTTTTCTAAAGCTATGCTGATGACAGGCTAGTTGCAAATTTGTTTTGAAATAGGGGAGCAAAATGGATTCAAGTGTTTTGGCTTCTGGCGATAGGAGAGATATCGGGTGATATGGATCTCCTATGTTAGCTGGTTTCCAAGGCTTTAGCAGCGGGACCACCTTGGTCATTTTCCATTTTTCGGGAATGACAAAGGTGGAAAGGGACAGGTTGAAGACATGTGCTAAATATTTGAAACCCTCTTTACCTAGACTTTTAAGCATCGGCATGGCTATGCCGTCTGGGCCCATAGCTTATCATGACCAATGGCATCCTCAACCTCTTTGGCGGTGATGGTAATTGGGGACGCGCTGAATTTATGTTTATGTGCGCGTCTGTTGGTCCGCCGTCTAACTTTGTCAACCGTAGAATGCATTATATATTGTCGGTAAAAAGCTCTCACGCATTTTTTCGCATCCGGCAGCACTTTATCGCCAAAGACGATGGAAATTTTTTCATTGGGCTTAGACGGATTCGATTGGGACTTTACGGTGGATCAAAGCTTACCCACACCGGCAGAGAGGTTACAACCACTTAGATGCTCCTCCCATTTCCCCCGCTTGTGTTCATCCACAAGCAATCTTATTTGGGGGTCGCCGGATCGAGCTGTCTTATAAGGTCCCGTTCTTTCGCTAAATTTGCGGCCTCCGCCGGAAGATGAGGCCAAATTTCGGGAATTATTCCGGCGGGAATAAAGAGAGCCGAGGTGGATTCAGTGAGCTTGCCGAAAACACACTCCCCTTTGGAAGCATCACGCAAAGCGGCTGTCTGTAAAGGATTTGTACTCATCCCACTTTCTTTTTTTTTAAGTTTATGAAAGTGTGTTTTTCGGTGACGATGAAGTCGGCGATTAGCTCGAGCGAAATAAGTATAGGCAGGTGGTCGGATGCCAATGTTACCATTGGCTGCCTGTTGACGCAGTTTACGAGTCCTGCGTTCACGATTGATATATCTGGCGAACTGTGACAGCTTCCTACCATACGAGTGAGGTCTTTTCTTTTATTGTGCAGAACGTCGTTTCTTCTATTTGAAGATAATTCGATTATCGCCAGTGAGTAGGGCTCTGATATTAGGGCAGTATCCACTGGAGAAACAGGTGGCAGGAGGGATGTAGATGTTGATGATTTCTAGGTTTACCTCGCCTGACCGGACAGATAAGCCGTGACATTCTAAGACACTGTCTCTGCGGCCGATGTCGGAGTCAAATATATTATATTGCACTGGGTGGTGTATGATAAACGTGAGACTGCCTCCATTTTCGCTCTCGCGATCTTTTCTGTGGACATTATACTCAATTGCTATTGTGGCCCTCTGACTGGACGTACCTGGGTAAGCATTGGGGTACCCGCTGTAGTTGGGTTTGCGGCCTGGACACATGGAACAAAGAAGCCCGTCGGGGAGTTTTCGTCGCGGAGATCAGTACATCTAGGGAAGTGGCACCGTCCAAGGCTTAGACTACGGGACGCCCTTGGGCGTGAACAGCAAGAAGTCACAAAATATTTATAAAGGTTACGAGGACGTGGGGTTTTGGGATCTAGCCCAGAACAACCTGTCCGATGCAATCATCTCTTGCACGTGGCACACTGACAAGAGGATGACCGTTCTAAAAAGATTATTTTCCGGCCAGGCCCGGATTAACCCTCAACGTGGCCCTAGGCAACCATCAATTTGGGGGCCCTTTTTTTCATGTCCGTTCCCGTCTTTTTCGATTAAAAAATACAAACATATCTTTCATAAAAATTTTATTGTCACAATGTAATAATATCAATAAAATTACTATCTGCATTTTAAACATGTCGTTTTCTACATTTGTTTTCGGCAAATTCATCAATTATATCGATCAATATCGATCTTGTTCAATAAATCTGACTCAATGCAAAGTATACCTAACACACGAGTCGCTATTGTCGCGTTGTAGCTCTTTCAGTAGCTTTGATTCTTTTTAATTGCGAGAAGGATCGTTCGGCAGAACAATTTGTGATCATTAGTGTTAAAAAAATCCGAAGAGGTATTTCTGCGTTAGGAAATACATCGGCTAATTGATCTTCCATTAGAATCTTATACAAATGACTATGAGTTTTTTGTGCACCAGTGTATCTGGAGTTCACGTAACTTTGGAATTGTTTCATTTCAATGAAAAATTCTTCCAAATCTCTAGAATAAAAACGAACTAAGTTATTTATAGCTTCGTGGAGGCCTCCATCACTTAGAGAAATGTTGATGAATAATGCAAATCCCTCCGAAACATCCATATACACTTTCGCACGTCGTTTGATTTCACTATGAAGATTGTCGAAGATTTCGAGGAAACCTTTTGTCTTAAAATCATCAGGAGGTGAAAATTCTATTTCGGGACTTCTGGAGCATTTCCGTCATTAGGTTGGTTTTTTCTACGACGAGTACGTTTTAAGATTTCTGTATACCCTACACCAGGTAATAATTGTTTTGTTTTTTCTTCGCTCACTGAACTTTTCACGGAATGAAACTAAACTCTCTTCTAACGATCCGTACAAAAAGGCACAAGTTTGCAAATCGGCCTTTTCACTTTGCTATAACTTACTCACTGAACTCATAGCAGCCAAAATAGAGTTCCATAAACATGAAACCAAATTCGAATTTTTGCATTTTATTCGCGATACACGTCGCTTCATAACGGGTATCAGTATTTTGTGATTCATCATCAGCAATGATTTCTAGAGCCACAAATATGATACCAATGAATCGTAAACCTCATTCGTTGTTGTTTTTGTAGCGATAAGGACACTCCCCGAAGGCCTTGGGGAGTGTTATCGAGTTGATGGTCCTTTGCCGGATGCAGATCCGGTACGTTCCGGTACCAATCCCGACCATCTCGGGAACGACTTGTTATGACCACGTGCGACCTTCTAAGCAGGGAGTGCGCGGACCAGGGAACATAGATCGCATTCTCAATCAAACTCGATATTCTTGCTTGCACACCTTTATACTTTCCGGATATGTTTAATGCGTTGTCATATTATTGTCCTCTACCATTTTGAATATCTAAACCACAGTCTTTAGTAAGAAACTTTAAAGTTTGATTCGCTAGATTTTCACCAGTATGACCTTCCAACTGAAGAAAAGTTATAAACCTTTTTTATTATTCAATATACTCTCCTTTCACTTCCATACACTTCCTTGCAGGCTCATACAATTTGTCAAATTAGTCGGAAATGTCCTTTTTAGGAACCTTGTCTGGTGTGTCGGTCGTCTCCTTGAGTTTATTTATTTAAGTAAAATATATTTTAGGTTCTGATTATATTTTTCTTTCACTCTCTAGTATTTTATGTTTGTAAGAAAATGTTATAAGTATTTTTAATTTTTCGGTGGCCACCTAAAATCGGGGCCCCAGGCAACTTCCTATTCTGCCTACTTGTTAATCTGGCCCTGTTTCCAGCAAACGCAGCCAAACCATTTCTCAGGACCGGGGTCAGGAGAAGGACCCAGATTGGGTTCGATACCTTCCCGGAGCAGTAGAGTATGGCGCAGTCCCGTTGCAAGGAGCTTTTGGGAGGATGACAATTTGTGGGAGGGACGTAACAAATTAAATCGGGTTACACTGAAATGGCATAGAACCGGCTACCTTGGAAAGTGCATAGTTCTGATCATAATACACCGTAGGTATGTTTATCAAAATGTTTTGAACCTGTTCAATTACCTGCAGCAAATAAAATTACATGAACAGCAAAAAAGTTAAAACTATTTGGTTAATGGTTAGAATGGTTAAACTTTAAGTCTTGGTTTTCAACCAGATCTGTATCCACTATTTATTATATTTCTATTTTTAGATTTTCGGCAGCAGCATTAAACTGAAATGGATCGAAATTTAATAATCTTGTTGTTATTTAAAAGGAAAACCGTACTATTAGAAGGTAATATGCATGGGGGTGAGTAAAAATTATCCAGAAGCATATGAAGTTTTAAAAAATCGAGGTTGATTTCAACCTCGTACGCGTACGTTATTACATTATGAATTTTTCTAACAAAATTCTTACAGAGTGCGATTTGGATAATATAAGAAATGAATACCACGATAATAGACACAGCAAAGCTGAAGAGTAGGGCGTATCAAGATGCTTGAAGAAAAAAAATCAATTATGTTTCTACCTAGTATAAACACTTACCTTTAAAGGAAGCAAATAAACTTTTAGCATCCCCTAAAAACAATCAAAATGCATTTTTCCCTCTGTTTTACCTTCTATTTTCACATATACGCTGTGGTAAATAATGAAAAGATATTGACAGACAAGTTATATTCAATTATTTACATATATACTTAATTTATTGAATACTCTAATTCGTATGAATGGAACGAAAATAAATATCTTAACTATTATTTTAATACAAAGAAATGTTGAAAGCTAGTTTGGGAGTGTGCCCAACATTTAGGTATAGTAGGATAATTAATTGGTATAAAAACTCCTTTGTGAAGCCGTATGCCCTGGGTTCACACCCCGGGCAAAGAAACATCAAAATTTTAGAAATTAGGTTTTTCAATTAGGAGGAAAGTTTTCTAAGCAGGTTCGCCCCTCGGCAGTGTTTGGCAAGCGCTGCGGGTGTATTTCTGCCATGAAAAGCTCTCAGTGAAAACTCATCTGCCTTGCAGATGCCGTTCGGGGTCGGCATAAAACATGTAGATCCCGTTCGACCAATTCTTAGGGAAAATCAAGAGGAGCACAACGCAAATTGGAAGAGAAGCTCGGCCTTAGATCTCTTCGGAGGTTATCGCAACTTACATTTATTTATTTTTATTCAGTATGTAAACTCTCTCTGTTAACCTTTGTGAAAATATTGGAATTTGTTCTAGCTGATTTTTAAATTTTGGGCACATATATCGCTGGCGCGTATAGCCAAAAATAAAAATGAGTTAAGGAGAAGTTACAAGAAAAATATGAATTAAGCTCATTTTACGGGGTGTCGGAAACAATTTTTTTTAATAGTTATACGGTTAAACCAGGAGCGAGCATTTTCTATGTTTTTTTAATGATACGCTCTACTGAACAGCAATCAATCCCCTATTCGATTTGCGGAGTTAAGAAGGAAAAGCATATCTACCACTAGTGGCGATTGCTCACGTGCGTTTAATTCGATTTGCGAAATAACAACCATCGAATCAGCTAGTCTAGCACTCGAATATCTTAAAAGCAAGTCAACTGTAAATTAGTTTGGAGGTTGAGTTTCTGTCGAATGCTAGCGCTTCTGAACGTAGCCATTTTCAATTTCTAATCAATATGTTCGCAATTGCATTCACTGCTATTTCTTTTCTTATTTTCGTGAATTATGAAGTATTCAGCAAAGTGATTTCCAATCTTGGTTGAGGGATTATGTTACCAGTTTGGACATTTCTGTTCAATGGCTAAATTTTTTAAAGTAAAGTCGAGTTCACTTAAGAGCTTATTTCAGTGCTTAGAGTCATATGGACCTACTTCATATTCAAATCATATACTTTATTATTTTATGTCGTATAACATAATGTAGGCAGGGTGCATTTATTTTGATTTTTACCGATGGCCAAAAAGGCAAAACGTTCTCCAGAAAAAAATTCGATTATACAAAAATAAAATCGAAGAAAAAAATTGCAAAGCGTCTGCCCAACAAGATGGGCCAATGTCATGAAGCGGTATGCATTTACATTGAACTTCAGCCAGCAATATTCGAAGCCTTTGAAGGGATAGTAGAATGGAAAAACGACAAAACTTCGGGCCAATCTTCTCAGTTTCAAGGCGCTATTTCTAGCGTGCAATTCTAAACGTCGTTGTTGTTGTTGTAGCGATAAAGACACTCCCCGAAGGCCTTGGGGAGCGTTATTGATGTTGGTGGTCCTTTGCCGGATGCAGATCAGGCAAGTTCCGGTAACAATCACAATAAAGGTACCAGCCCGACCATCTCGGGAAACGATTTGTTATGACCACATGAAACCTTCTATGCCATTCCGCCCTCTCACCGCCTAGATCCATCAGGAGTTCGGGGTCGCCAGAGCCTCGGCTCTTAATGAAACAGGATTCGCCACGGATAGGTGAGATTGACAATTGAGTTGGAGAAGCTATATATTGCGCCTGCAACCCCTTGAGAAAGTTGCGCTACACAAGAAAGCACGCATCCGTTAACATTAATGAAATAGATGCAGCGTTGATACTGAGAGCGCCGAAGATTATTATGAACTGCTTGAATTTTATGAAAGTATTCTGAATTGTTACAAAACTGAGTTTGCATTGGAAGTCAAAATGTGGAGAAGGCGAGTCGATGTTCAGAATTTAAAAACGTTTTTGATTCACTTGAGGTGGTACAATTAAACCAGGGATGCACCTTAACGTTAAGCTAATCGTTTATCAAAAAATTTCCACCGTTTCCGTTGAAACACTTCGAAATATTATCGATAAAGAAATTATCAAGATAAATTGTATCTCGTTTTTAACCGAAACGAAAAGCTTTCGTTAACGTTAAAAACGTTAACGAAAACGTGATACTTTATGTTTGAATTGTGCTGGCAATGCTATAGCCATGGTGAAGCCGTAAGGTGGCAACAACGAGCGCACATACACACACAAACTCTGTGTAATTTGTTTGTGTAATTCGTTGGTGGTAATGTCAGAAATACTCTGAGAAATGTTCGTACTGTCAAAATTCATGAGAAAAGTTGCAATCAGCTTGGATAATGCTTTCACCTTTAATGACTCCGCCATCAATCAGCTTTGCCAGCATAGTTTGAAATTAATAATCAACATAAACGATTTGATTTCGTTTTGATATGGCAGAAAACGAAACGAAATCATTTCGTTAATTTGACGATCTTAACGTTAATAAACGAAACGAAATGACTTCGTTTCGTTTATTAACGTTGATTATCGTAACGAAATGATATCGTTTCGTTGGTTAAGCATGCCTGAATTAAACTAACTTGGCCCATCCGTAAAAGTCATTGGCAAACTGTGAATAATCTAGTTAGGCTCTTGCCAAGATCGAGCAACATTTTCTGATATATTTAATTTTAAAACATGTGTTTTCTAGTTGCACGTACTAATGTTTATACATCAAGCTGGCGAATACTTGATACTCGCGCCTTCTTTTCCTTATCGTTAGCTTAATGTGAAAATGTGCTAAGTTAACCTTTCCGTATTTTACAAGAGACGAAAAAAAAGAATAATTTTTTAAACAACCCTTTTTTTCAAAACTGTGAATGAGGATACCTTAGTTGCAATACTTTTGAATGTAGGAGCTTTGAAAAAGATAAATAAAATGTATGCTAACCCAGCAGGTATTTTATGACTTAGCACAATTTCCACACTCAAAACAAATTTTTTCTCCTGACTTAGCACTTTTTACTCAATATGTTTCCCCATCACTCCTCACCTTTAATGATTGAAATATAACATTAAAACTATATATTTCACAAAAAATACTATTTATTTGTCAAACTATTTTTAATGGTTCTGATCTGGACTCTTTTGCCGGATGGTGCGCAGACAATAATTTATTTTTAAATTCAAATAAATGCTTTGTTTTGTCTAATTCCAAACAGACAACTGCCACATACTTTATCTACAAACTAACTGCCAAATCTCTTAATCTTTGTCAAGAGAATAAACAGTTGGGTGTAATTTTTGACTCCAAACTCTCTTTTTCCAGTCACATTGACTTCGTTGTTTCAGAATTGTTTGCAATATTTGGGTTCAGTAGACGTAACACCAGTGACTTTAAGGACCCTATGACGTTGAAGGCAATTTATATATCCTTGGTCAGAAGTGGTCTTTAATATTTCTCAATAATACGGAATCCTTTCTATGAATCCAACTCCTATAAAATTGAGAAAGTTCAAAAAATTGTTACAAAAATTGCTTTACGTATGCTTCACTGGACAGACGGGCTTCTATCATATACCAGCAGGCACAAATTGCTTGGTCTTCAGGCTTTGCTTGACAGAAGAACTTTTATATCACTCATGCTTGAATATAATGTCATAAACGAAATGCTCTAATTTATCTAATTTGTTCATTCCATATATTCCACTGCGTGATCTTCGGCATAATAGATTATTTATCAAAATAACTCATAAAGCATGCTATGAATTAACCTGTAAGGACTATACATCTAGCAAATCGATTCAGTAGTGTTCTTAATTTTAATAACAGCTTATATAAGTTTAAGCTTGAATTGTTCTCTATTTTTAACTAGTCTGTAAGAAAGCATGCAGTTATCGACATGTAAGAATTGAAGTAGATTATGGTCAGCGCAAAGCATTTACCAAACACCAAAGGCATATCTCAATGGGGTGAATCCAATTTCAAGGGGTTGTGTTGCGCAACCATCTTAAGGGGTTTCCAGCACAATATATAGCTTCTACAACCAAATTGTCAAACTCACCTACCCGTGGCGAATCCAGTTTCATTGACAGCTGAGGCTCTGGCGACCCCAAGTTTCTCATGGAACTAGGGGGTGGGGAGGGTGGGATGGCCTAAAAGTTTAATGTGGTCATATAAATCGTTCCCGAGATGGTCGGGCTAGTACCTTAATAGTGCCTTGTTACCGGAACGTACCGGATCTATGTATATCCGTCAAAGGACCATCAACATCGGTAACACACCCCAAAGCCTTCGTGTAGTGTCTTTATCGTTAATACAACAACAGCAAAGTATGTACTTTTAGACTGAATGAATTAATTAAAAAATAAATAAAATGCGCGCACAAAGAAATGACTAGTAATTCAGATTGATATTATTGATAGGTTGACTTAGCAAATTCTTAGCCGATGACTTAGCACATTTACACATCATTGCCCACCGCACGTAAAATTGAAATATAAAAATATTTTTTTATGATCGATGTATTTTAAATTCAGTTTTAAAACTGCATTAAAATACATTTTTCAAAAAAAGTGACTTAGCACATTTTCACATTAAGCTAACGTTATGTTTCTTTAAGCTACAACTCCAAAGCATCCTTTGAGACTTTGAGAATATTGCGTTCTAGTCGTTTCGTCGGAGTGGTCGTGCGGGTCATCCTCGGCTCAACTGCAATTTTTCGGCCTTTTTTAGTTGAGCTGAAAATTTAAATAGGCCTCAAGGGTGGCTTTGTGCTTCCTTCTGCGTTTTGGCGGAGTTGGGAGATGCAGTGCTTCACTGACCTGTAGTCAGTTGGTGGTTGTGCACTCCCAACAGGAATCAGTCAATTTATAATTCATCGTATATTGAAATATTGAAATTTAAAACCTGGCGTGGTGCCACATAACAACCAACTCGATTTATATATAACGGATCGTAACGGGACAGTGATTAAAACATGGCAACAAGCCATATATTGGAACTAAAGAAAATACTCGATATTACAATGCAACTAACGGAACAAATTACGGCTTAAAAATACAACTGATTGCATATATATTTTATGCTGAATAAGCAGCTCGTATTACAAGCTATGCAATACTCAATGCATACCTACATCAAACTGCAATTTTGATTGCAAAAATTTAAATTCACTTTTTGTGAACTTTGATAAATAAATTGGACAAATTGAATATAAATTGACGTGGTGCCATTGATATACCAATCTCAATTAAAATTACGAACAAATACAAAAATTGATACCAATTCATAGCTACTACACGTGGTTCTGGCCTCTATGGCACTACCATTGTGTACTAGTTGTGGAAAAATAAATATTAAAAACTTTACTGATTTTGTGACTGGCGTGGGGCCATGTAAAAACCTATTGAATTGAAAAAACTGTCGGAATATAACCTGGTTTTATGAGGATCTTAAGAATCCCTACCACAGAAATTATATCTCTAAAAAAAAAAGACTTTGATACACACGAAACTTTCACTTCCGGTACCAACTGCGTAAATAAAATAACTGATAAACGAGGTGAAGTTCTACGAAGCCTTAAATGCCTACGAGGCTAATTATGGAGTTCTTACAACCTTAACCACCTGGCTTTTACTACGATATTTCAAACGGCTGGCAAATTATATACATATATGTAGCCTTAACGGGACAAAATAAAAAAAAATATTTTATTTGTGATTAAACGCAAGTACTGTGAGCTATTTATTTACTAAAAAGTTTCTGTTTTATATTTGGAATTTAAGCCACGCAGTAATTATCATATCTACTAAATCTCCCTGGAAATGACGGTATCATAATTATTAGTTTTCACTTCTATCTATTATTTTTAACCCAACTCCATTTATCTCCATCATAAAACCTTTTCTGCTTCTATATCCGTACTTGTTTAAACCCCCCTCCTTAACACTGCGCTCATAACTGGCAAAAGCCAAATTGGTGTTACCGTACCGTTATTTGGCTAATGGTAGGATGCCCTTCCTTGTAGATGCTGATGTGGCTGGACAGACAAATTATGTTTAACTAAATATGGAGTCACTTATATTCCACACCCCTACAGCTAGAAGAGAATTCGGTACACGAACATTTATTTGCTGATGCTCTGGAGATATACAATTTTCGATTTAAATGAGTGCGTTTCTCTTCAGGAGACGTCTGATGCACATGTTTCATTGCAATTTCATCGTTCATACTAATCATGGTCATGGTCTTCGCAAACGCTTATCAAAACTTTTAATTTATACATTCAACTTAACATACAAAATACACGTATACAATAGCTGTACAATGGTATATATATCCAAATCTTGTATTCAGATGAAATGCTTGGGTGCAAAAATAATATAGCACACTGCAAATATACAAAATATGAACACCTGTAGAATAAATAAGAGGAATATGGACTATGCGGGTAACTGGAATTGTAATGGTTATATTAAGAATATTTCTCGCCTAATAAAAAGGAAGCTTGAACCTTTCTTAATAATAAGTTCCGCCGGATACTCACCGGAAAACTGTTTTTTTTTTTTTAATTTAAAGAAAATTTTCATTTAAGGTACGAAGGTATATGTGGAAGACTATCACTTTTCAATTATTCGTGTGGAAGACTAAAACACAGTTCACTAATATTTTTCATGAGGTTATTGTACAAAAAAGAGACCAAAAGTAAAAAAAATGTACAGAACTTTATAGTGAATAAATGTAATGTATAACTTTTAAACCATTGATTTATCTATTATATATGTAAATAGGCAAGTTAAAACTTTCGCACCCTTTTTACGGTCAAACTACATATAATTCTAAGGTATAACCTTTTATTTGTATATATATGATTGTCCAAGGAGCAGTGTAAGATATTGCAAAAAATTAAAAAAAAAAAGTATGTATATAGCGTTAAAATATATTTCAAAAAATTTAGGTAGTAAAATAAAATAAAAAATATTTTTTGTTATTTTATCGGCCTAGTTATATTTAAGGTCGCGGGTACGAATCGAGCTTAAGGCCTAACAATAATTTGTGTATCATTATTATTGTTATGATGCATTTTTTTTTTATTGAATAAATTTTTAAATTAGAATAGAAGAAAAACAATATTTTTAGACAACTGCCAAAGCTCGTTGTATAGATACATTTCGGGAACTGCTAAATTCCTTCAACGTCCCAATCCATTTGGGGGAAATTAAAACGAGACAGGAGTTGCATATAATCCATCAAGCAGGAAAGGCGTGGACAAAAGCGCGGCAGTGGAAAATTTCTTAGATCATGGCAAAGTCTACAATATTAGACTCACAAAGTGGCTCATATCTCTGTAAAGAGAAGAATTAATGCTCACAATGGGCATACCAACTGGACACTGCCTTCTGGCGTCACATGCTTACAAGTGCGAGCTGCAGGAAAAATGGTTGAGCACGTTCTGTGTTCGTGTCCTGCGCTCGCCAGATCAAAGCTCCAGTTATGAGGAACGGCAGAGTTGCCAGATCTCGAGGGAGCAATTAAGCTGGGCCCTAGAAAACTTCTAATATTTGCCAAGAGAATGGAGTTATTATATAACATAAGTCCTGGTACCTGATTGGGGTCTTTCGTTTGGCCGTCAAACAAATTTTGGTAACACAATGGACACATTCAGTTTGTGTGAGGTCTTTATTGACCGGCCAGTTCAACCCAACCTCACTGTGTGGGATTATTGTCTTAACCACCGCCTGGCAATGAATATATATATTGACGTGACTGCAGCTTCAGCACGCTTCCTCCAGAATTTCTGCTGCTTTCTATATAATTTCCGCCTGAAAGGCGCTGCAGTAATATGACAGCCTGTGCGGTCTACTTATTTCACTTAAGCTGCCCCAGGCCTTAAAGCTTGTTGCAGTGGCTAACGCGATATTTTTGGCCATTAGGTCTGTGTAGAATGGCATGCAGGGCTGCTGAAGGGGTGGCTATTAGGGCTCCTGTTATGCTAATTGGTATACGTACTTTCTTGTGTGGCTGCCCAAAAAAAAGAACCCCATAGTAAAGTATAGGTTAGACATTTGCCATAAATACCCAATGAGATAGTTTGGGTCAAATGCTTAACGTGCATCCTATCATTCTCTTGCATGAATACAGTGCCGCGGAGGCTTTCTTCGCTCTCTCCTCCACATGGAGTTTGCACGACAACTTACTATCTAGGATGGCTCATAAATATTTTGTCCTACATTTTTCTGTTATGGTTACCCCTCCAAGCTTAGGCTTTTTCCAAATAGGGACCTTATATTTCCTAGTTAATAATACTAGATAGTTTATTCCGCGTTAGCAGTTATCTCAACCCCAGATGCTCAAGCATATTCATCCCGAAGTGCCTGGTCAATCTGAGAGCTGTTGTTAGGCCGCGCCGCTTATGATGACTGAAAGGTCATCTGCATATGCCGTAAATTTCACTGGTCCTTCGCCGAACCGCCAAAGCAATTGGTTAATGACCAGAGTCCACACTTTTGGTGATAAAACCCCACCCTGCGGCGTTTCTCTGTTTACAAATTTTGATACCTGGCATGGAACCCAGTGTGACGTGATCATTCTGCAGCTTAACATGGAGCCAATCCAATTTGTTAAAGCCGGATGAACTTCTATCGAGTCGATACTATCCATGCTTGTTCGTTTCGAGACATTGTTGAAAGCTTCGGCAAAGTCCAAGAAACACCCAGAGCATATTCCTGGTGTTCCAGAGCTTTCTCGGTGTTCATGACCACCCTATGCAATGCAATATCTACTGACTTGCCCTTGGTGTAAACATGTTTTGCTGAAAAAATAATTCCCCATTAATTTTTGATTTTACATACACATCTATTAATCTCTCTAGGGTTTTGAGCAGAAAAGTTGTCAAACTAATAGGTCTGTAGCCTTTAGGATGCAGATGCTTGGTTTTTTCCATTTTCGGTATGGAGACTACTCGAGCAGTTCTGCAGGACGTGGTTCAATTTTATGAACTCTCAATGATTATTCCAAGCGATTTTATAACCGCTTCACCTGCCATCTGCAGCATAGCAGGGAATATCACATTTGGACCCGGCGATCTGAACTTGGCAAAAGTTTGTATTACCCAGTCAATTTCGATATTTGTAACCAATCTGGTACGTCTCGCCCCGTATAAGAAGTGAAAACCTTACATAACTCTTCCGCATCATCTCCTGATGGGAAGTATCTCAAGGGACTCTTAACTACTGTGTGACCATTCCTCGTCGTCCTTTTTTATCAGTCCCTGCTATGTCCACACAGAAATTTTTCAATGAAACCCTCATCGACCTGTTGATTTAACGTTTAAAGATTCTCAACAGACCTCGATATCAGCCCCAGCACTCCTCGGCTTCCGCAATTTTTTCCAGCTTAAAAATCTATTTTTCCTGCCCTTTAAGAAGACTCAACTCCTTACTCTACCATAGTGGCTTTGCTTTGCTTGCCTTGAATCTTTTCAGAGGAAAAGCTCTGTTGAACCTAGTTGTCAGCGCCTTTGATAAGAAGTTCCTACACTCCTTTACCGTGGTAATCTCCTTAGGCTGCCCCAGTATTCCTGATACACATTTCTGAAAGGTTTCTAAGGATTTTCCCCTTCCCCAACCCTAGGCATTCGTTCCACATTAAAATTTGAAAGTATGTTTGACGACAACCACAGCCAAATATTGTCTACTTGATTACTTTAAACGCGACAGCCACAAACATAAATTGCAGCAAAGAGTGCCGAAAAATTTATAAAAAATATTAATAATGATAAAGAAAAACATCCAAAAGAATTATTTTGGCTTTATCTGTTATTTACTTCTAGTTTAGTTTTTATGTACAAAATAAAAAGGACGCCACTCACTGTCGCTACCCGAAAATAGAATTAGGGTTAATCTGGCTACTGCGACTTGTCGTCCTGCTCTGTCGCGCCGAAAATAGCGACTCTGATAAGAACATGTGTAAAAAAATTTGACCGATGTCGCTTTGTAGTCGTCGTCGTGAATGTAGTCAGGCCTATATAGGTATCATGATAAAAGCACTTACGATAGCTGTATTTCGTTGCTAGCTATTACCAAAGAGGATAAATACAATAAGAGCCGTTATTTTTTAGGCATTTACTCGATGTATACTGAGAGGTAGTCGCTACTTTTTTTCGGCGAGATGTTTATAAATGTCTTCTATACATTTTCGTAGGGTATTTGTGTTTATTTTTCCGCCTGTATTTAACTAATTTATTTAATTCTCTTTCCAAAAATCACAGTTGCACAAGGGGCCTACACGGCATGTATAAATGCGAGACAATTAAAAATGTCCCTCTCAGAAAACATTCGGCATCAATTTTTTCAATTTCCAGCGAAATACTCGCCACAAAATAACGAGTGACGGCTCTTATTGTATTTATCCTCTTTGCTATTACAATTAAAACACTAGCTAGCTTACCGAATTGCATTGAAAGCAACAATAAAAAGTAATCGAGTTGAGTGGGCTAAGCGGGTTCAGTTGATGCATATTCAAAAATAGGGCAGTATTGTGAACGAGCGAATGAAATGAACATACGAATGTGCAGATAAACAAAAATAACAAAATAACAGCGTGGCGGCAGGGTGACATACATACAAACAAACACACGCATTTCATGTATTTTGTTTTTGTAATTCGCTGGTTGAGTGTCAAAAACATCCCTGCAAAAATCGCGAGTACTCCATGCATCCATGCTGATAAACTTCCACCCTCTGTATGGTTTTGCCATAATGAAACTGTTTAGCTAGTTAAGGCGTTTTTTTCAAGCTCGCTTGGAAAAAAAAACAACTGATGTATAAACGATTCTCCCTTCTGCTCGGCCATGTTTTTTTTTATACTCAGTTGAGCAGAGCTCACAGAGTATATTAACTTTGATTGCATAACGGTTGGTTGTACAGGTATAAAGGAATCGAGATAGATATAGACTTCCATATATCAAAATCATCAGTATCGAAAAAAATTCGATTTAGCCATGTCCGTCCGTCCGTCCCTTAACACGATAACTTGAGTAAATTTTGAGGTATCTTGATGAAATTTGGTACGTAGGTTCCTGGGCACTCATCTCAGATCGCTATTTAAAATGAACGATATCGGACAATAACCACGCCCACTTTTTCGATATCGAAAATTTCGAAAAATCGAAAAAGTGCGATAATTCATTACCAAATACGCATTAAGCGATGAAACTTGGTAGGTGAGTTGAGCTTATGACGCAGAATAGAAAACTAGCAAAATTTTGGACAATGGGCGTGGCACCGCCCACTTTTAAATGAAGGTAATTTAGAAGTTTTGCAAGCTGTAATTTGGCAGTCGTTGAAGATATGATGAAATTTGGCACGAACGTTACTCTTATTACTATATGTCTGCTCAATAAAAATTAGCAAAATCAGAGAACGACCACGCCCACTTTTTAAAAAAAAATTTTTTTTAATTCAAATTTTAAAAGAAAAGTTAATATCTTTACAGTATATAAGTAAATTATGCCAACATTCAACTCCAGTAATGATATGGTGCAACAAAATACAAAAATAAAAGAAAATTTCAAAATGGGCGTGGCTCCGCCCTTTTTCATTTAATTTGTCTAGGATGCTTGTAATGCCATAAGTCGAACAAAAATTAACCAATCCTTGTGAAATTTGGTAGAGGCTTAGCTTCTAGGACGGTAACTGTTTTCTGTGAAAAAGGGCGAAATCGGTTGAAGCCACGCCCAGTTTTTATACACAGTCGACCGTCTGTCCTTCCGCTCGGCCGTTAACACGATAACTTGAGCAAAAATCGATATATCTTTACTAAACTCAGTTCACGTACTTATCTGAACTCACTTTGTATTGGTATAAAAAATTGCCGAAATCCGACTATGACCACGTCCACTTTTTCGATATCGAAAATTACGAAAAATGAAAAAAATGCCATAATTATATACCAAATACGAAAAAATGGATGAAACATGGTAATTGTATTGGTATATTGACGCAAAATATAACTTTAGAAAAAAACTTGGAAAAATGGGTGTGACACCTACCATATTAAGTAGAAGAAAATGAAAAAGCTTTGCAGGGCGAAATCAACAGCCCTTGGAATCTTGGAAGGAATACTGTACGTGGTATTACATATATAAATAAACTAGCGGTACCCGACAGATGATGTTCTGGATCACTCTGGTCCACATTTTGGTAGATATCTCGAAAACGCCTTCACATATACAACTAAGGGCCACTCCCTTTTAAAACCCTCATTAATACCTTTAATTTGATACCCATATCGTACAAACACATTCTAGAGTCACCCCTGGTCCTCGTTTATGGCGATATCTCGAAAAAGCGTTCACATATAGAACTAAGGCCCACTTCTTTTTAAAATACTCATTAACACCTTTCATTTGATACCCATATCGTATAAACAAATTCTAGAGTCACCCCTGGTCCACCTTTATGTCGATATCTCGAAAAGGCATCCACCTATAGAACTAAGGCCCACGCCCTTTTAAAATACTCATTAACACCTTTCATTTGATACCCATATCGTACAAACAAATTGTAGAGTCACCCCTGGTCCACCTTTATTTCGATATCTCGAAAAGGCATCCACCTATAGAACTAAGGCCCAAGCCCTTTTAAAATACCCATTAACACCTTTCATTTGATACCCATATCGTACAAACAAATTGTAGAATCACCCCTGGCCCACCTTTATGGCGATATCTCGAAAAGGCATCCACCTATAGAACTAAGGCCCACTCCCTTTTAAAATATTCATTAACACCTTTCATTTGATACCCATATCGTATAAACAAATTCTAGAGTCACCCCTGGTCCACCTTTATGTCGATATCTCGAAAAGGCATCCACCTATAGAACTAAGGCCAACGCCCTTTTAAAATACTCATTAACACCTTTCATTTGATAACCATATCGTACAAACAAATTGTAGAGTCACCCCTGGTCCACCTTTATGGCGATATCTCTAAAAGGCATCCACCTATAGAACTAAGGCCCACGCCCTTTTAAAATACTCATTAACACCTTTTATTTGATACCCATATCGTACAAACAAATTGTAGAGTCACCCCTGGTCCACCCTTATGGCGATATCTCGAAAAGGCATCCACCTATAGAACTAAGGCCCACTGCCTTTTAAAATATTCATTAACACCTTTCATTTGATACCCATATCGTACAAACAAATTCTAGAGTCACCCCTGGTCTACCTTTATGGAAATATCTCGAAAAGGCGTCCACCTATAGAACTAAGACCCACTCCCTTTTAAAACACTTATTACACTTTTCGTTTGACACCCATATTGTACAAACGCATTCTAGAGTCAACCCAGGTCCACTTTTATAACGATATTCCGAAAAGGCGTCCACCTATAGAACTAAGGCCCACTCCCTTTTAAAATACTCATAACACCTTTCATTTGATACCCATATCGTACAAACAAATTGTAGAGTCACCCCTGGTCCACCCTTATGTCGATATCTCGAAAAGGCATCCACCTATAGAACTAAGGCCAACGCCCTTTTAAAATACTCATTAACACCTTTCATTTGATAACCATATCGTACAAACAAATTCTAGAGTCACTCCTGGTCCATCTTTATGGCGATATCTCGAAAAGGCGTCCATCTATAGAACTTAGGCCCACGCTCTTTTAAAATACTCATTAATACCTTTTATTTGATACCCATATCGTACAAAATAAATTCTAGAGTCACCCCTGGTCCACCTTTATGGCGATATCTCGAAAAGACGTCCACCTATAGAACTTAGGCCCACTCCCTTTTAAAATTATCATTAACACATTTCATTTGATACCCATATCGTACAAACAAATTCTCGAGTCAGGCCTCGTCCACCTTTATGGCGATATCCCTAAATGGCGTCCATCTATAGATCTATGGCCCACTTCCTCTTAAAATACTCTTTAATACCTTCAATTTGATACACATGTCATACAAACACATTCCAGGGTTACCCTAGGTTCCTTTTACAACATGGTGATTTCCCTTACTTTGTCTCCACAGCTCTCAACTGAGTATATAATGTTCGGTTACACCCGAACTTAGCCTTCCTTACTTGTTTTTTTTTGAAGTTTTACTGCATTGTAATATTTAAAAATTTATCTCAGAACAAAGGGAAACCAACAAATAAACAAAGTAAAATATTTAAATTTGTTTTTGCTGCAGAAAAATATAAATACATATAGGTATATGTGTGCAGTTGAGAAATTTGGACATTACATTGCGGAAAAACGTCAATAATGCCAGAAACGGTTATACCCTGTAGGTGTTTTTATCATAGGTATTAGCCATTGTGAATTCATACAAGTGAAAAATCTTTCTATTCCTCCATTGCCATACCTACCTGTCAAATAACAGCTGAAAGGGAGAATGGCTGTCGCGAATGGCCAAAGAATGGAAGAAAGTTTTGTTTTTTGCTCGCGGTTATTAAATTGAAGTGCCATGAATTGCCCATTTGTGTTTAAAACTAACTTTTCTTTTAAATGTGTTTACAAAAAATCAGACTACATATTAATATTCATTTCTTAAATCTAGTTAATAGATTAAATTTGAGCAGCCAGTTAAGCAAACATTTTAAAATATGTAAATAATATGCAATATACCAGTCGTCTACAAAAATTTTTGAAATACACTATTGAGCAAATAATTTAAGTAATCGAACAGCGATTGAACAGGTGATCGAGGCTGTTTGCTATTGTGAACGTTTTTATCAAACATTCGCCACTTGTATGAATTTACAATGGTATTATCCATGATTCAATTACAACAGGTTTGCTCGGCTGAAAAATTTATTGACATTTGAAGCAATTTTCCCAAATCGAATTGACATCCGTTAAATGTCATTCTTTGCGATTTTTGGAAAAATATTATAAGTAGAAAGAGGAAGTAATCAGTTTACAAATACCCGATAAGTACTGAACTGCATAATAGCTTAGAATATTTTTTAAATTTTATGGTGAGTTTATTAACTATGCTATGATCTATAAGTGGTGCTGGCATAGGTAAATTTATGAAAAGTACCGACATCAAGGAATCGTGCACTTCCGTAAACCTCTGAACACACTTAAAATAAACCATTTTAAAATTCATTGTTCAATGTCAAAAACTCGACTAGTAAATCAATTCGGTTATAAATATCATTAGTAAATAATGGAGATGCCGTAACGAAATGTACTCATTGAGCATGTTAACTTATTCATTCCGTATGTTTGGAACATACATACGTCTCCATCTAAGAATTTATGGAATCGTTTTATATTTGAAATATTATGAATATACTTACATATGAAATGAAATGAAAATGAAATGAAATATTCGGACCTCGTGAGGTAGTAAGAAATGATCGTGTTCCGTATATTCTAAATTAATGGTTTATCCTGAACACTTCCATGAAAATTTAAAAGGAAAAGAGCTTTCTGAAATTTCAGAATGAAAAGGTAAATATTCCCTCTGTGGCAGGACCGCAAAAAAGTTCAAAGACAATAAGCCATTTTCTCTTATTATAATTTTTTTGTCAGCTTATTGCGCCTGCTGAGTAGAGTATCACCCCATGTCGGCTGCCAGTTCGAAATAATCCTATCTCTAAATATTTCAAGATTTTTCGCAAAAACTATGTCAGAATTAGATTCAAGAAAATCTTATCTCAGAATGCTTTTGATTAAATCGCTCTTATGTCAAAATGCACTTAACTTATGCTCAGGTAGGGAGTTTTTGAATTCTTCAACAATTTTTGAAAGTATAACAAAACCAACATAACTTTATCAATTCACGAAATATTTATTAGAAAATACATTATTTCCTTCAAAGTATGTTGGCATTTACAAATTTATTATCACTACTAATATACTACTACAAGTACTTTTCTACTACAATTTTCGCTGAAAGGGATTGGATTATTCCCCGATTTCCTTAATTCGTAAATCCAACCCGTCTAAATTTTTAAATTTAGGAGTGTCAAAGCTCTGTCATCATTGGAGAACAAACCTCTAGTAATTGAATCATGGGTATAAGCAAAGTGTGACTGAATTTGAGAGTTCTCTCTTCACGAACAGTACAATAATGCCAATTTGAAAATAGTTGTAACCCATTTCAAAACAAAATTATTCAATTAAAAAAAAATTTAAGAAAGTTTGCCTTTCCTCTAATTTTTTAATTTTGTAGCGATATTTATTTGAGATAAGTTAAGGAGTCGCTCCTCCGCAGTAGGAAAAATTCAATAAATATACCACAATTCGAAGAAGAACTTTAGTTAACCCAAATTTTAATTTTTAAAATATTTATGTATATCTAAGTGTAATTCAAATGTGGTAATATGCAAAGGTACGCACCGAAACGAATCATTTTTATATGATACCAGCAGACGTTGTTCTGCCCTAAATTTGGTATATCTGCATACATTTTAATAAGCTTTTTCCGTCTAACTCTGCGCCCCCCTTTACTCTTTCGTAAACCTTTTACTCACTCCTCCCTCCGTTTTTTCGCTTCATCTATCTCCATCTGCGTCCCATTCTATCTTTTTCTCAGTCTCCTTCTCTCTTTTCTCTTCTCTCAAGTTCTTCTCATTCTTCTTCATCCCTTATTGCCAGTCCCAGAGGGTGGTAAGTACTATGTTCCAGTCCCATTCCGAGTCCTAGTCCCAGTCCCAGTCCCACTTCGAGTCTCAGTCCCAGTCCTAATCCTAATCCCAGTCGCAGCCCGTCTCTATTCTACTTCCTGGAAAAAAGGATAGTAAATACTAATATAGGCAAATTTTTATACCAAATTTCAGGCAAATCGAATAGGACGTATGTAAATGGTATGTGGGTGTTATTAATTCATATCTTTATTTCGGCTTCGCATGCATATTTATCAGCTTTGCCAGGTTGATGCAACAGCTATCATTTGATATCCATATTACACACACATTCTAGGGGTATCCGGGTCCACGTTTTATCGTTTATATCTCGAGACCCTAGTAACCCAGCGGAATAAAACTTGCTCTGTACTAAAGCACACACCAACAGTTTCAATTTGATACCCATAATGTAAAAAACACATCCTAGTATTACCCTGATCCATGTTTTGGCCTATATTCCGAGACCCTAGTCACCAATAGGTATGAAAACTACCCTGTACTAAAGCACTCATCAACAGCTTCAATTTGATACCCATAATGTAAAAACACTGTCTAGGCGTTCACGGGTCCACGTTTTGGCCTATGTATCGAGACCCTAGTCACCCAGGGGTATGAAAATTACCCTCTACTAAAGCTCTAATCAACAGCTTTTATTTGTTATCATATTCTATAAACACATTCTAGTGGTATCCGGCTCCACGTGTTGGTCTATATCTGGAGACCCTAGTCACCCAGCGGCATAAAACTTACTCTGTACTAAAGCACACATCAACAGCTTCAATTTGATACCCATAATGTAAAAACACATCCTAGTGTTACCCTGATCCTTGTTTTGGCCTATATCTCGAGACCCTAGTCACCAATAGGTATGAAAACTACCCTGTACTAAAGCACTCATCAACAGCTTCAATTTGATACCCATAACGTAAACACACTGTCTAGGTGTTAACGGGCCCACGTTTTGGCCTATATCTCGAGACCCTAGTCACCCAGGGGTATGAAAATTACCCTCTACTAAATCACTCATCAACAGCTTTCATTTGTTATCCATATTCTATAAACACATTCTAAGGGTACCCGGGTCCACATATTGGCCTCTATCTCGATACCTTAGTCACCCAGAGGTATGAAAATTACGCAACTTATGTGAAAGTTTGAACAAAATCGACCGGCTAGTTTTTGATTCTATAAGCCTCACACAAACGGACATTCACTTTTATATATGTAGATGATGAGCATTATATTGATAGCACTGATAGCAGTAAACTCCTTGACACATAACCGCCCCTAAAACCAATGGCCGTAAGAAGAAATTAATAGTATTAATGGAAGAAAAACGCGGACCACCTAAAAATACGAGTATCAATCTGGGTGAACTTTCAACTATTACATATACCTTATTTATAGAACTAATCCCTATAACAGCAACCTGTTTATTGTTTCAACTTGTTGAAACTGCTAGTTTCCTTAGATTTTGATTAGTAAATGTGCCTATTGGCAAGGGTAAGTAATTTTATGAACGTGTGCGCGTCCTAGAATTCTTTTAGTATTCTATCTGTATTTAAGAGAAGTAAATTTGTTGAGTATCAATATTTAACTATACTTAAATTTAACGAACTTAAAACAAGAAGAGACGTGACAGATTGACCTCAATGTTGTAAGTGTGATCGAAGTCATATTGAATATCATTCTGTTTTTGGATAAAACTCTTAGGAATAAAAAAGGAATTGCGGGGTCGTATCTCATCTCCCACAAAGTAGCTGGACGATTAGGACTTGTTGGAGAACAGATGTACATAAGCGACATTTCCATATATATCAAGTAAATAAAATATCCTCACAGAAATGTTCACGTTTCTTGTTGACGACTTATATGATTTTTCCATTCAATATTATATGCCATTCCATTAATCATTTTTATATCTGTTGAAATGGGGTAGAAATCACGAAAAACTTCTGATTTGAATAATCGTTTGTGTGGGATATATGCATGTCTAAATTTAACAGACCGAGCTCTACGATTTTTCCGACAACAATAAATGCCATATACATATGTAGTTAGTAATTTTGTGAAACCTGAAGGCTTAAAATCATTTGTAAGGGACAACAATGTATCCCGCATACGCAAGCATTTGGTTAAATTTGAAACTTCTATCTGTAAATTGAGAAGATATGATAAAAAACCTACTTTCTGAAAATTCGTTTGTATGGTGTATATTTGCTATAGTGGTCCGATCCAGATGACTAGTTTGGATTCAAACAGACAGACGGACATAACTAAAACAAACCTGATGAATTCGGTATACCTATTGGTGGGTTTATCTCTTCTACTTTAAGAACTTACAATTTTGAGATTCGTAAAAACTTAATACACCATATCATTTTCATGAAAGGTATTATTAAAACATGAGTATGACTTGCACCGGAACGGGATAGTTATGTTTGTTTACAATTTTTGAAACAAAAGTCCCTTATATAAAATTCACAACAACTGTCAATCACACTTTGTTGAATACACTTTGGGTCTTTGTGAATTCATACAAGTGGCGAATGTTTAAAAAAACGTTCACAACAGTAAACAGCCGTAATCACCTGTTCAATCGCTGTTCGATTACTTATATCATTTCCCAATAGCGTTTTTCAAACATTTTTGTAAACGACTGGTGTATTGCATTATTAACATATTATAGAATGTTTGCTTAACTGGTCGCTCATATTTTATCTAGTAACTAGATTTTAGAAATTAAAATCAATATGTAGTCTGATTTTCTATATACATAACACTGCGTTACAAAAACGAACTTTATCTCTGTCCTATGAACCAAATATACTTTTTCGGAAAGGGGAGAAAAAATATATTTACACGTGTATCAGCGATTTTCATGTACAAGTCAGAATTTTTTTTTATGTATAAACTATAATATAACAAGTAAGGAAGGTTAAGTTCGGGTGTAACCGAACATTACATACTCAGTTGAGAGCTATGGTGGCAACATAAGGGAAAATAACCACGTAGGAAAATGAACCGAGGGTAACCCTGGAATGTGTTTGTATGACATGTGTATCAAATGAAAGGCATTAAAGAGTATTTTATGAGGGAGTGGGCCATAGTTCTATAGGTGGACGCCATTTAGGGATATAGCCATAAAGGTGGATCGGGGTTGACACTAGAATGCGTTTGTACGTTATGGGTATCAAATGAAAGGTGTTAATGAGTATTTTAAAATGGAGTAATCCTTAGTTTCATAGGTGGACGCCGTTTCGAGATATCGCCACAAAGGTGGACCAGGGGTGACCCTAGAATTTGTTTGTACAATATGGGCATGAAACGAATGGTGTTAATGAGTATTTTAAAAGGTAGTGGGCCTTAGTTCTATAGGTGGATGCCGTTTCGAAATATCGCCATAAAGGTGGACCAGTGGTGTCCCTAGAATTTGTTTGTACAATATGGGCATCAAACGAAAGGTGTTAATGAGTATTTTAAAAGGGAGTGGACCTTAGTTCTATAGGTGGACGCCGTTTCGAAATATCGCCATAAAGTTGGACCATGGGTGACTCTAGAATGTGTTTGTACGATATGGGTATCAAATTAAAGGTAATAATGAGAGTTTTAAAAGGGAGTGGTGGTTGTTGTATAGGTGGTCGTATTTTCGAGATATCGCCATAAAGGTGGACCAGGGGTGACCCTAGAATTTGTTTGTACAATATGGGTATCAAAAGAAAGGTGTTAATGAGTATTTTAAAAGGGAGTAATCCTTAGTTCCATAGGTGGACGCCGTTTCGAGATATCGCCATAAAGGTGGACCAGGGGTGACCCTAGAATTTGTTTGTACAATATGGGCATCAAACGAAAGGTGTTAATGAGAGTTTTAAAAGGGAGTGGTGGTTGTTGTATAGGTGGTCGTATTTTCGAGATATGGCCATAAAGGTGGACCAGGGGTGACCCTAGAATTTGTTTGTACAATATGGGTATAAAAAGAAAGGTGTTAATGAGTATTTTAAAAGTGAGTAATCCTTAGTTCCATAGGCGGACGCCGTTTCGAGATATCGCCATAAAGGTGGACCAGGGGTGTCCCTAGAATTTGTTTGTACAATATGGGCATCAAACGAAAGATGTTAATGAGTATTTTAAAAGGGAGTGGACCTTAGTTCTATAGGTGGACGCCGTTTCGAAATATCGCCATAAAGTTGGACCATGGGTGACTCTAGAATGTGTTTGTACGATATGGGTATCAAATTAAAGGTATTAAAGAGGGTTTTGAAAGGGAGTGGTGGTTGTTGTATAGGTGGACGCCATTTCGAGATATCGCCATAAAGGTGGACCAGGGGTGACCCTAGAATTTGTTTGTACAATATGGGTATAAAAAGAAAGGTGTTAATGAGTATTTTAAAAGTGAATAATCCTTAGTTCAATAGGCGGACCCCGTTTCGAGATATCGCCATAAAGGTGGACCAGGGGTGTCCCTAGAATTTGTTTGTACAATATGGGCATCAAACGAAAGATGTTAATGAGTATTTTAAAAGGGAGTGGACCTTAGTTCTATAGGTGGACGCCGTTTCGAAATATCGCCATAAAGTTGGACCATGGGTGACTCTAGAATGTGTTTGTACGATATGGGTATCAAATTAAAGGTAATAATGGGAGTTTTAAAAAGGAGTGGTGGTTGTTGTATAGGTGGTCGTATTTCCGAGATATCGCCATAAAGGTGGACCAGGGGTGACCCTAGAATTTGTTTGTACAATATGGGTATCAAAAGAAAGGTGTTAATATGTATTTTAAAAGGGAGTAATCCTTAGTTCCATAGGTGGACGCCGTTTCGAGATATCGCCATAAAGGTGGGCCAGGGGTGACTCTAGAATTCGTTTGTGCAATATGGGTATCAAACGAAAGGAGTTAATGAGTATTTTAAAAGGGAGTGGCCTTCGTTCTATAGGTGTTCGCCTTTTCGAGATATCGCCATAAAGGTGGACCAGGGGTGACTTTAGAATATGTTTGTACGATATGGGTATCAAATGAAAAGTGTTAATGAGTATTTTAAAAGGGCGTGGGGCTTAGTTCTATAGGTGGACGCCTTTTCGAGATATCGCCATAAAGGTGGACCAAGGGTGACTATAGAATGAGTTTGTACGATATGGGTATCAAATTAAAGGTATTAATGAGAGTTTTAAAAGGGAGTGGTGTGAAGGCGTTTTCCAGATATCGACCAAAATGTGGACCAGAGTGACCCAGAACATCATCTGTTGGATACCGCTAATTTATTTATATATGTAATACCTGCCAAGATTTTAAGGGTTTTTTATTTCGCCCTGCAGAACTTTTTCATTTTCTTCTACTTAATATGGTAGGTGTCACAACCATTTTATAAAGTTTTTTCTAAAGTTATATTTCGCGTCAATAAAACAATCCAATTACCTTACCATGTTTCATCCCTTTTTTCGTATTTGGTATAGAATTATGGCATTTTTTTCATTTTTCGTAATTTTCGATATCGAAAAAGTGGGCGTGGTCATAGTCGGATTTCGTTAATTTTTCATACCAAGATAAAGTGAGTTCAAGTAAGCACGTGAAGTAAGTTCATTAAAGATATGTCGATTTTTGCTCAAGTTATCGTGTTAACGGCCATGCGGAAGGACAGACGGACGACTGTGTATAAAAACTGGGTGTGGCATCAACCGATTTCGCCCATTTTCACATAAAACGGTAAACGTCATAAAGTCTATGCCCCTACCAAATTTCAAAAGGATTGGTTAATTTTTGTTCGACTTATGGCGTTAAAAGTATCCTAGACAAATTAAATGAAAAAGGGCGGAGCCACGCCCATTTTGAAATTTTCTTTTATTTTTGTATTTTGTTGCACCATATCATTACTGTAGTTGAATGTTGGCATAATTTACTTATATACTGTAAAGATATTAAATTTTTTGTAAAAAATTTACTTAAAAAAAAAATTTTTTTAAAGTGGGCGTGGTCCTTCTCCGATTTTGTTAATTTTTATTAAGCGTACATATAGTAATAGGAGTAACGTTCCTGCCAAATTTCATCATGATATCTTCAACGACTGCCAAATTACAGCTTGCAAAACTTTTAAATTACCTTCTTTTAAAAGTGGGCGGTGCCACGCCCATTGTCCAAAATTTTACTAATTTTCTATTCTGCGTCATAAGTTCAACTCATATACCAAGTTTCGTCGCTTTAGCTGTCTTTTGTAATGAATTATCGCAGTTTATCGGTTTTTCGAAATTTTCGATATCGAAAAAGTGAGCGTGGTTATAGTCCGATATCGTTCATTTTAAATAGCGATCTGAGATGAGTGCTCAGGAACCTACATACCAAATCTCATCAAGATACCTCAAAATTTACTCAAGTTATCGTGTTAACGGACGGACGGACGGACATGGCTAAATCAAATTTTATCGATCCTGATTATTTTGATATATGGAAGTCTATATCTATCTCGATTCCTTTATATATGTACAACGAACCGTTATCCAATCAAACTTAATATACTCTGTGAGCTCTGCTCAACTGAGTATAAAAAAAAAAATTATACATAGAAAAAAAAATTCTGAGGCGTACATGAAATCGCCGATACACATGTATTTTTATTTTTTCTCCCCTTTCCGAAAAAGTATATTTGGTTCATAGGACCGAATGTGTGCAACGCGGTGTAATTAAAAGAAAAGCTGATTTGAATACACAAATGGGCGATTCATGGCACTTCAATTCAACAAAAACGAGGAAAAAACAAACCTTTCTTCCATTCTCCGGACATTTGCGACAGCCATTCTCCCTGTCAGCTATTATTTGACATGTAGTTATGGCCACGTTGAAATGAGTATTCAGATATTTTCATCCCGTTGACGTTTTCCCTTATTCTGACAAGTTCGGCATACGTGTTTTAGAGGGTTGTCTATCATACAGAACTGCCCTTGAGTTTTACTACGATCGGAGTAGATTTTACTACACATTTAGAAATATTATAACTACATAAGCCGCTGCTAGAATTGTTTAGCCAAAAAGATTATCGTAACTTTGTGTTCCCCAAAATGGTATAGACACAATTTTGCAGAAAACAAATTTTTTGGGGAAAAATGAATGAAATGAAATACTGGAAAATAGAGCTACGGAAAAAGTGAGGTTATGTTGTCGACATCACCTTTATTATTATATCATGGGTATGGCAATAGACGAATTGAAAGATTTTTCACTTGTATGAATTCACAATGCTTTGTATATAAGGCAGAAAGAAATGCTTTAGAATTTTCTGAATCATACTTGTAAGCCTAAATTGAAATGTCAAATGTATTTTATTAGACCTTTCATGAACATGATATGGTATACTAACTTTGGTCCGATGTCTGTAACGTTGAGAAATATAGAAGATAGACTCACCATTAAGTATACCGAATTGATCAGGGCGACGAACTGAGTTGATATAGCCATGTCCGTCTGTCCGTCCGTCTGTCTGTTTAAACGCAAACTAGTCCCTCAAATTTTGAGATATATCAATGAAATTTGGCACAAGGATGGATTTTTGTATTATATTAGACATTTGTTGGATCCGGTATGATCGGACCACTATAACATATATCTCCCATAAAACCGATCGTTCAGATAAGACGATTTTGGTCATTCCTGCCGCAATTTAGAAAGTATAAACGTCAAGCTCGGTGATATATATTCTAATATATCATAGAAGATATCCTAAAAAAATCACTTTGATCGGAGCTATATATAGTTATATCCCATGCAACCGATCGTTCAGATAGAAATATTTTTGGCCATTTCTCCCTTAATTTAGAAAGTAGAAACGTGAAAATCGGTGATATATATTTTACTATATCATAGAAGATTGTTTGAAAAAATCACTTTGATCGGAGCTATATATAGTTTATCCCATACAACCGATCGTTCAGATAGAACGATTGTTAGCCATTTCTCCCTTAATTTCCAATATAAAAACGTTAAATTTGGTGATATTTATTCTAATATATCATAAAAGATTTCCTGAAAAAATCACTTTGATCGGAGCTATATGTATATAGTATATACATATCCCATACAACCGATCGTTCAGATAGAAACATTTTTGACCATTTCTCCCTTAGTTTCCAATATAAAAACGTGAAACTTGGTGATATATATTCTAATATATCATAGAAGTTTTCCTGTAAAAATCATTTTGATCGGAACTATATATAATATATATCCCATAGAACCGATCGTTCATATAAGGGGGTTTTTGCCATTTTGTATTTTATATTTATCTTAAAAATCGTTTAGGTATGTGCATCTCTTCACTATATATTTCTTATCTTATACATCCGATTATTTGGAGATTACGAACGGGATAAGATTATTGTTCAGCCCCATTCATGAAAGGTATGACGTCTTCGGCACAGCCGAAGACAGTCCCGTCCTTACTTGTTTTTATTTATTTTTGTCGATATGCGCTTATGCATGTACCATATTGATCAGTGGACGATGGCTTGTGCGTTGGATGATGTGGCGACTGGGTTTTCAATATACTTAATGTGGTATTGTTGGCGGGATTAACAAGTAGGCAGAATAGGCAGTTGCCTGGGGCGACCAATTTTAGGGGGCCCCGGAAAATGAAAAAGACTTCTAAAATTTTCTTACAAACATAAAATTCGAGAGAGTGAAAGGAAAATATGATCAGAACTGAAAATAATTTTTACTCATTTAAATAAAACTCAGTTGACCGCATTCAAAAGGCGACGACTGACGAACTAGACAAGGTTCCCAAAGAGGACATTTCCGACTCATTTGATTAGCGTACAAAGAAGTGTATCGAAGTGAAAGGAAAGTGTATTGAATAATAAAAAAGAATTATGTATATTGGAACGATTTTCCGTCATCCCTTGTCAAATTTGGTTTTGAGACAAACCGGTTTCGGCGTTGTGAATGAAAATCGACACTGATGATGGCACAACGCCGAAACAGGTAGCATGGCGTAGCCCAGGGTTATTTTTTATAAGCACGGCCGAAGGCCGCCTATGCAGACTATGCATGGCACACTTTTTCAAAATAATTACATGACCTCTTTAACATTGTTAACATTATATGTTAATACAGAATTTTGTAATACAGAATTTTGTAATACAGAATTTTGAAAGCAGAATTTTAGAAAGCAGAATTTTAAAAAAGCAGAATTTTAAAAAACAGAAACTTAGAATTTTATACATACAGAATTTCGACACCAACCCATATTGCACCAATACTTTAAATGGACCTAAAATTTGTTCTGCGGATATTCGAAATTCCAGATATGGAAGAAGCTATACGATAAACTGCCAGCACACGAAAATACTCAAGATCACATTAAATGTTATATTCAATGGCGATCTTTACGAAATCTAATTCAAAAGAGGCTACAATTGGTACACTTATCAATGACCAGCTAATCACTCAAACTCAAAAGTGGAAAGAAATTTTATACAGAATTTTGGACACTATTTTATTTTTAGGTGAAAGAGATCTAGCTTTCAAAGGCAAAAGTAAATATCTTGGTGAACGAAACGATTGACATTTTTTGGGCATCTAAGATCTCATAAGCCATTATGATCCGATACTTAGAGATCATTTTTGGAAAGTTAGGATTTCACAACAGCCGCACAAACGTTTACAAGTTCACTATCTTTCCCAAGACATTCAGATCGAGTTTATGGAAATTTGTGCAAAGCACGTGAGGGAAACTATATTAGATCAAGGCAAGAAAGCCAAGTATTTTGTTATTATCGTTGATGCTATGCCCGATGCCACGTGGACTACGTTAATTTTACGCTAACTCCATTTCAATTCGAAAGCAACAAATTTTACAATTCAAGAACGGTTTTTGGCTTTCGTGGATTGTAACCAAAAAACTGGTAAGGAAATCGCGGATTAATTTGCCATACTCTAAATAAACATGAAATCCCATTAAAAGAGTGTCGTGCACAAGGGTACGATAACGGCGCCAATATGAAAGGAGCTTACAACGGAGCACAACGTCACATTCTCGACAAAAACTCGAATGCTGATTACTCGCCTTGTGGAACCCACAGTCCCAATTTATGTGGTGTTGAAGCTGCAGAATGTTTTACGGCTGCAGTTACTTTCTTCGGAGTTGTACAAAACTGTTTTATTATTTTCAGCAGCAGTCCACAACGATGGGGCATCCTCAAAAAAAATGTACCAAGCTCTCTTCACAGTCTTTCAGACACTAGGTGGTCGGCTAGAATTGAGGCAGACAGACCATTCGCAAACCCTGTTCCAGGATTAACACAAGCACTAAACGCATTATTTAAGCTAAATTTGACTGCACAAGCATACGGAGATGTAACCGGCATTCTCAAGTATATCAACAAATTCGAATGTATCTTGCTGTCCTCAATTTGATTCAAAATACTGACTACAATTGATGAAAGAAACATCGTACTCCAAGCTACAGACGCCACCATAGATGTTGAAGTCCGACATCTAGATGCCTTACTAGCTGATTTGCAGTTCATCAGGAACCAATGGAAACAATTTTAAACGAATGCAAAACAATTGCCATTGAATTGAGCATCTCGCATATATATCCGAACATCCGAAAGAGGAAACCCAAAGGACGTTTTAAAGATAATGGAAATGAGATGATTACGGATGATCCATAGTCTGATTTAAAAAAAAATACATTCTTGGTGATTGTTGATTCGGTAATCACTGGCATTACTAAACGATTTGCAGCTATGGGAAATTTGAACGGGACGTTTTCGTTTTTGTGGCAATTTGAAGACATGGATGAAACTACGGTTCGGGCGAGCGCAGCAAAATTGGTCGAAAAATACAAGTCGGGCGTTTCTCAAAGCTTAGAATGCCAAATAATTCACTTGAAACACATTTACGAAACAAATTTTGATAAATGTCTGTCACCATTGGAATTGCTAAATGCCATCTACATACGTTCAAAATCTGTATACAATTTTCCCCAACATTTGTGTTGTTTAACGTATCTTTTGCACTATACCTCTCACTGCGGCTAGTGCAGAACGTGCTTTCAGCGTCCTTGCAACAATCAAAAACTTTCATAGATCGTGTTCATGTCAAGAGCGAGTTTCAGGACTTCCAACGCTTTGTGTTGAATACGTTTTGACAAGACAGTTAAATTTTTATATTATTATAAAAATTTTGCAGCGAAAAAAGCAAATAAAGCCACTCTCTGATATCCGAACTTTCTATATTTATTAATTAAAATTTATAATCATCATTAAATTTATCAGAAATGTATTAAAATGTTACCACATAACTAGAAAAGATTATTTGAAACATTATGTGGCTGTTAAAAGAGAATTTTATTTCTACGTTACAATATAGTATAAATAGTAAACATTCTGTGTTAATTTTATTGTCAGCTCTTAGTCCAAAAATCATTTAGTTGATGTGGCAAAAATTTTTTTTTATGTAATCCAACAATAATGATACATGAATGAGACGTCATTAATTCAAGTTAATGTATTAGTGGATTTTTTATAGGGGGCCCGTAAATTGTTTAGTCCCGAGCCCGGATTTTCTCTCTACGGCCCTGCTCGAGATGTTAGTATACTTTGCATTGATTCAGATTTATTGAACGAAATCGATATTGACGATATAATTGATGCATTTCCCGAAAACAAATCTAGAAAACTACATGTTTAAAATGTAGATAGCCATTTTATTGATATTATTACATTGTGACAATAAAATTAATATGAAAGATATAAGTTTGTATTTTTTAATCGAAAAAAGAAGGGAACGGACGTGAAAAAAGGGTTGCCTAGGGCCCCGTAGAGGGTTAATACGGCCCTGGGTCTCTAAATGGTTTCTTGTGGATGTTGACTTTGGAAGACGGCAAAATGAGGATCAAGGCTCATCATTCTCTGCTGATGAAATCAGATACCAATTCTATTTGAGACTTAAATCCTGATCTGCCCGATTCGAAGCACTGTTTCTGAAAATGATTGCACACAATACACTTAAGAAATTGTGCCCTGCATATTTTACGTATCGATAAGTCATTGTATAGAAAGGTTTGCGCTTCCCTTCTTAACCTAGATTTTAATAATCCAAAAGTGTGGTGTTGTACAGTTATGACTTTCTTAATATTCCTCCCCTTAAATTATCTTAAATGTCTTCAATGAACAGGATTCGACCTCTTACAATTTAATTATAAGTATAGATTTTTTAGTCAATCGCCACTACAATCATTCCACAAAACGTCCATTCCTGTCATACACCTTATAACAATGTAGTTAAAATCCATATGTTTGCTTATTAAAAGCTTTTTTGTAAGCTTTGTTTAATATGTATTGTAAGAATTATAATAGGTCTAAAAAGCTACATAGTATATCTTATTATAATGGCTTATTAAACTTAGTTTTGCTGGCTGATACTTCGCATTCTCTTTTATATAAACCCTTTGACAGGTCTACAGAAAAATAGGTTGCTTTGTACATAAGAAACATTTCATACAATCCTTACAGACTCAAGGCCTTACGCTATTAACATTTGCCCAAATGATATACACCTTACATAAGGCTGTAATTTTGTGATTTAATTTTTTAGGTGACGGGATTGTATGTGTTTATATTATAATTCTTTTTTGTTTTCATATTACTTGTTTAACTTTTGGCTTTGAGCAGCATTACTTTTATAGGTAGTTTCTGCCAAAGGTACACTGTACCACTTGTACCAACAGGCGCCATTATATACACCATTGCCTTACAGCATCATCCCTTAGAACAGACTATCATTATTATATTCTTTTGCAGTGCCTGCTTTTATTTCGTTTGGCGCGTTTCATTTTGCATTTTCTTGGTTTCTTCAACTGTGTAGCTTACGAGCAATACATATTACATTCAATGAATTATTGTGTTACTATTTCGAATTGTTACCCTGCAGAAAAAATGAGAGACAATCACTCACGAAAATCGACAGTTTCGTACTGCATGCTTAATAACTACCTCCACACTGCGGCTAATCGGATGCACAGCGGGACAGTTGGCAACAACAGCTATGAACTCTGAGCTATAAGTTACATTTGTCTATATAACATTATAGGTATTAAAAAGGGTTTTTTCTAAAAATAAAACCTATTTGTTTACAAACCCTTTAAGCCAGTTTTTTGTATCACATTTCCCATGGTTTATGCTTTTCCCACTTCCAGAACAACATTTTGTTACGATTTTTAAGTTTATACACCTAATCTCCTCGAGCCTTACTTCCATGTTTCATATTTTCCCCTTTCGAAAATTCGTTTCGAAAGGGCTTTCTGTTTGAATTTCAAAATCGGAAGCATATGGCATTTTTCTTAATTGTGCTCAACTTGAAGGACTCGATTCAATTTGAATGGAAACACCTCCTCATTTTCAGGAAGATTGGTATAAGCCAAGTTAGGTTTGGTTACAAAAAAGTTTCAGATTAAGGCCTAAACTTTTAACCGTGTATATATCTCTGAAAATCGTCTTAAAGGAGTGTAAGCGCTCTGATTCAAGGGGAAGATTCAGTTAGTGCAAAGTGCATTTATAAAATTGTGATTGATTTTGGCAGGTCTGTCATTAAAAAACGGAATATAAAATTAAAAAGAAAAACTTTTTAAAATTTAAAAATGTTTATAAATAAAAAAATATCAAGAAACATTTTATGTTAAACGGTTTTATTGAAAACAATACCTACATGAATTAATAATAATACTAAAAGCTAGAAAATAATTAGGTAGGTCCAAGGTACTAGTCATCACACTGCTATTCAATCTAGGACGTTGATCACAAAATTAAATAAAAGCGTTGGGCGCGTGAAATTTCTAAAAATGTGAGGCATAGCATAACCTGATTAAGGTTCAGTTGGTCTTACTTATGGTACTTATGGATGCCATGTAACTCGTCTAAAACCTACGGAATATTACGATCAATGTATTACAACCAGCCAGAGTTGTTGACAAAATTAAGAATATTCGGGATTGCTATCACAGATAGACCTCTCAGGTCTTCTAGAAACGGGGTTCCAAGTCCTTAGTCCGGCTCTAGCTAGAGCCGGGCATTTACACATAAAGTGCTCTACTGTCTCCCTGGAATTTGGATCTTTGCAGCTTCTGCAGTAGTCGTTATACGGAATGCCCATCTTTTCCGCATACGTACCTACTGCCCAATGACCGGTGCAGACTGCTATCAGTTTGCGTGTGTTGGCCCTGGATTTATTCAGAATACTTCTCGTCCTCCTCCCATCATAGTTTGGCCAAATGGATTTTGATATTGCACAGGTGGTGATGTTATTCCACTTTGTTTGTGCTTTCTTCAACTAGAAGCTTTGGATATTCCCCTTGGCTACTGCTAAGGGTATGCCTACTTCGACACTTATTATTTCCTTGCTCACCTCCGATGAGCCCCTGCGTGCCAGCTCGTCGGCCTTCTCGTTACCCTCTATCCCCCTATGACCCGGGACCCAAATAACGCATAGTTCTAGATTGATGGATAACTGGGATATGAGTCGCTTACAAGCCCACACTAATTTTGAGTTAATGTGTGGCGAGGAAAGCGCTTTTATCGCTGCTTGGCTATCCGACAGGACGCAAACTTTACCAGCTACTTTCAAGCCCTCCAGTGATTTGCAGGCTTGCCAAATCGCGAGAAATTCTGCTTGAAATACGCTGCAGTGCGATGGGAGTCTGAATGATGCAGACAAATCTAGTTACTCAGAGTAGACTCCGGCCCCCACTCCCGATTTCATCTTGGATCCGTCAGTGTAGATTTGGGTGTCGTCGACCCTTATGCCCGGGTTTCTCTTCCACACGTTCCTGCTTGGAATGGCGGTATTACAACCGTACTCAAACTTCAGTTTGCGTAATCTGTCTCGGTACTACATGTACCATCCGGAAGTTTCTTTAGGATACTACTATGCCCTTGCTGATTATCCTTCCAACACCCAGATTTCCTGAGTCTCAGTGCGGTTGTGACGTTGTACATAGTATATGCAAGTCGATCAGAAACAGGTCTAAAGCAGCTGTGGGGCAAGTGCGTCCGGCCCCTATGACACCAACAAACGCAGTGCGCTGGACTTTTTGCAGGCTGGTGAGATTGTAGCTCTTACTTAGAGCTTCCCACCAGACTATGGAACCATAGGTAAGCACAGGTCGCACCACCGCCTCATACATCCAAAGTACCATGCTTGACTTGAGTCCCCATTTCTTACCAAACATTGATTTGCAGGCATAGAAGGCGATGCAGTCCTTCCGTACCCGCTCTTCGATGCATACTTTCCAATTCAACTTGCAGTCAATTGTTAGTCCCAGATACTTGGTACTCGATGACAGATTTAGTTGCTGGCCGTTTAAGAATGGTATTCTGAAGACAGGTGGCTTGTACTTCCTCGTGAAGAGAAGCAGGTCCGTCTTGTCGGGATTTAACCTAAAGCCACATCTCTGTACCTGCTGATTTTAGCCAAGGCCCTTTCCATGATTACGCTCATTACGGAGGGGAAAGGACCAGATACCAAGATCGCCACGTCGTTGGCATATGCAACGATCTTAACCTCCACCCCCCCTGCGTTAAGTTTTCCTAGGATTTCATTTATGGTGATCAACCAAAGCAGAGGTGAAAGCACCCAACCCTGTGGTGTGCCTCTGCATACCTGCTTGCCAACACTAGCTCCGCCTAGCTCTACTGTTATTTCGCGGTTGCGAAGCATGGTTGAAATCCAAAGCCGTAGTGGTTCTTCAACCCCTGCCCTACCGAGGGCAGCCTCAATCGCTTCAGCTCTTACATTGTTAAACGCGCTTTCCACATCAACAAACGCAGCCAGACTGAACCGCTTGTGATGAAGGGATTTTTTCACGGTTCGAACTACCTCATGTAGCGCGGTTTCTGTGGATTTCCTCCTCAGGTAAACGTGGTGTTCCGTGGAAAGTGGAGCCTCGCCTAGAAGCTCCCATATATGTATATCTAGTAGCCTTTCAAGCGTTTTCAGAACAAAGGACGTGAGACTTATTGGCCGAAAGCCTTTGGCTACTTCATGCTCCCTTCTGCCAGCCTTAGGGATGAAAACCACCCTTGTTTTCGTCCACGAGACCGGAATGTGGTTGAGATGAATGCATGCCTCGAAAATCTCCTTTAGTTCCTTAACCAAAGATTTCTGAGTCTTCTGCAGCATAATAGGTAGAATACCAACCACGCCCGGTGGTTTATATGGAGGGAAGCTATCTATTGCCCAGGCAATTTTCTTCTCTGCTAAAAGGTTGTTTATGAGACAAACAGGTACTTCCTGATGTGCCGTCTTTGTATCGCGTACTCCCTCCCCCGATCCATCCGGGAATTGAGCATCTACAAGGATATTTAGAGTCTCAGCCGCCGATCCTGCCCATGTTCCATAGGCGCGTTTGACAAATGTCTTGTTTGAATCATTCTTGGCAAGAAGCTTTCCCAGCCTGGCTGAGTCCTTCGCGGACTCAATCGACTCGCAGTGTTCTCGCCAGGAGTTTGAATTTGCTGTCCATATGGCTTTCTTATACTCCCTCAGAGCCGTCTTGTACTACTGGAAATCATTCCTGAAGTGACAGTCGTTGAAAACCCTCCTCAGCTTTGACCTCAGGTCGCTGAGATTTTTGTCCCACCACGGTGGGAAGGTCTTTTTGCTCCTCGACATTGGACAGGCGACTTTAAAGGCCACCTGAAAACTTTTGTCCAGAGACCGGACTCGGTCGTCAAGACTGTCTGTAGATTGAATAGGCGTCCTAGTTCTATGGAGCCTATCACTGACTATCTTGTCAAATATTATCCAGGACGTCCGTTTAGGGTTTCTGTGCGGCTGACTTATTTCCTTTTCCCGGTCTATGTTGAAAAGGATCAACCGGTGATCCGACAGGGAAAGTTTTTTTGACACCTCCCAGTTTCTTACCGTAAGCTCCCGGTAGTCAGATGTTAGTGTAATATCAAGGACTTCCTTCCACCCTACCCAGGGCCGTACTCGGAAAACTAAAGGTGGGAGAGCTGCCCTTGTTACATGCGTCAAGGTTGTTAGCTAATATAAATTCAAACAGAGACTCACCCCGTTTGTTTATATCGCTGCTCCCCCAAACCGCGTGCCTTGCGTTGGCGTCGCAACCCATCACGACCGTCTCTTAATTGGTTATTTGTGCTATCATTTACGCGACCTCCTCTGGAGGAGCGGGTCGATCGTGGGCCATATAAACTGAGGCTACCATCATGCTTCGGCCACTTCTTGAATCGACCTTGATCACAGCAACGTCGTAATTACTGAAATTAGGTAAAAAGAAAGCATTGATAGTATTCCTAACGAGGATAGAAGCCCTCGGTTTACCTTCCCCATGCGTGTAAAAGAGGTTATAGTTTCGGGTCTTTAGGCCCATAACCTGTGACCGCCAGACCCATTGTTCCTGCACTAGGCAGACATCAATATCCTCCTCCCTGAGGAGGACCAGCAGGTTATCCGAGGCGACTTTTGAGTGCTGCAGGTTAATTTGAGCCACCCTGTACATTGGGTTGAGACTGGCCTGCTCGCCTTCCGACGATTGACGTCACATCCTCACCCAGCTCCACCAGGTTGAGCTCCCCCAGGAGTTGGTTGCGTCGTCAATCTCCTCCAGATTATTGTCTGGTGCCACTGCCGCCGGGAAAACCTTCACTTTGGCCTTCCTCAGGCCAAAATTAGGCGGTTTCCCCTTCGCTCGAGTGCCCCCAGGGACTCGTTGCTGATAAGCAGCAGCACGGGCTGGTTATTTTTTTGTGGTTGCTATATCTTTATCAAAGCCCAGTCGTCCATCGGGACGTCCGAGTTCTGGATCTTTAGGCGTTGTATTACCTTCTGTGCATTAAGTTTCAGCTTTGGCATTTTGGGAAGTCAGATGTGCGCCCGGGGCCTCCTGGGAATTTCCGAAGCTGGGATGACCTTTAACGTAAGGACATCAAATGCGTTGCTAATCTTACTTATGTCTATCAATAGAAATTGTACGCGTCCAACGCTTTTATTTAATTGTCTGATCAACGCCATAGATTGATGAGGAGTTTAATGACTAGTACCTAGAACCTACCTAATTATTTTCTAGCCTTAGTATTATTATTACTTAATATAAGTATTGTTTTCAATAAAAAATTTTAACTTAAAATTTTTCTTGTTTTTAGTTTATACACAAAATAAAAACTATCTTGCACAAACTAAAAATTTTTTAATTTTAAAAAGTTTATCTTCTTAATTTTATATTCCGTTTTTTAATGAGACACCTGTCAAAATCAATCACAATTTTATAAACACACTTTGCACTAACTGAATCTTGCCCTTGAATCAGAGCGTTTACACTCCTTTAAGACGATTTTCAGAGATATATACACGGTTATAAGTTTAAGCCTTAATCTGAAACTTTTTTTAACCAAACTAAACTTGGCTTACACCAATCTTCCTGAAAACGAGCGCAGAGAACCGGGTTTTGATTTGAAGCCAGAGAGGGCTGCACTTGTAATTATAAAAAAACAGAAAAATGTAGTGAGCGGTGGTCTGGTTTCGAACTGTCGTGCGACGGATTATTGTAGCTTACTCTACCTACTGAGCTATAACATCGTTGTAAGAAAAGATTTTACATCTTATGTGTACAATAAAGTGTTTCGAAAAATAATCAATGACTTGCAGCACTTTTCACAAATGAAATGTTCAATTTTTAAATTTTCAGCAGCAATTTTAATATGTTGGGTTTAAAACAAACTATTTGTGTATACAATTTTTGAAACTTTCTGGTTTTTTTCAAGCCGAGAAATGTTTAGAAGTTTATATTTTTAGATTTTTGAAAACTTTTTGGTTTTGTTTTAAAATGAGGAAGTTTGCGCGATAGGCCCCACGTGCATCCTATTATATTCTTGTATGTATACAGTAACACGAAGATTTCTTCGCTTCTCTTCAACATGGAGGCTCCACGACAACTTACTATCTATTTTGTCCTACATTCTGCTTGGGTTACCCCTCCAAGCTTAGGATTTGGAATTATATTAGACCTTATATTTCCAAGTAAATAATACTAGGTTGGGGTTTTCCGCGTTGGCGGTAAGCCCAACTTCAGATGCCCAGGCATGTACATCCCGCAGTGCATGATCCATCAGAGAGCTGATTGTTGTTATGTATTTGCCGCTTATGATGACTGAAACGGCATCTGCATATGCCGTAAGTTTGACTGTTCCCCTGTCGAACCGCCTAAGCAACTGGTTGATTACCATTGTCCACAGCACAGGTGATGAAACCCCTTTTATGCAACTCTCAAATATTATTCTTAGCCATTCTATAATCGTTTCGCCTGCTATCTGCATCATAACAGGAATATCTCATCTGGACCCGACGATTTGAACTTGGAAAAAGTTTTTATTGCCAATTAAATTTTAGTATTTGTCACCAATTCTGGTACCCCTTGCTTCGTATTAGGAGTGTAGACGTTGTTCCATAATTCATTCGTATCAGCTCCTGATGGGAAAAGTGTGTTAAGTGGTACCGCATAGGATTCTTGTTGTTGTTGTTGTAGCAGTGCTTCGCCCCACCTAACAGACGCGACCGATCACAAACTGTCATCAATATCCTCTAACGGGAGTCCAAGGAAACTTGCTGTTTCAACAGGGGTGGACCATAGGGAAAGGGGTGTTAGAGGCGTTGGTTCCACATTACAATTAAAGAGATGGTTGGTGTCATGTGGGGACACATTGCAAGCGGGGCATACATTTTGTATGTCGGGGTTGATTCTGGATAGGTAAGAGTTTAACCTGTTACAGTATCCAGAACGAAGTTGAGCCAGAGTGACACGCGTTTCCCTGGGGAGTATGCGTTCCTCTTCCGCAAGTTTTGGATACTTTACTTTGAGTACTGGGTTCACCGGGCAATTCCCGGCATAAAGGTCCGACGCCTGTTTGTGGAGTTCACCAAGGACCTGCTTGTGTTTTTTCGCTTCATACGGCTGTGTTCTCAGATGCCGTATTTCCTCAAAATGCTTACGGAGATGACTCCTTAAGCCCCTAGGCGGTGCTGGCTCGTCAATCAGATGTCTGTTGGGATGCCCAGGTTTCTGGGTATTCAACAGGAACTGTTTGGTCAGCATCTCGTTTCTTTCCCTGATGGGGAGTATTCTCGCCTCATTATGTAGATGGTGTTCTGGGGACATAAGAAGACAGCCCGTGGCAATTCTGAGAGCAGTATTTTGGCAGGCCTGTAGCTTCTTCCAGTGGGTAATTTTTAGGCTTGGCGACCATATGGGTGACGCGTAGCACGTAATCGGCTGGCTAATTGCTTTGTATGTAGTCATGAGCGTTTCTTTATCTTTTCCCCAGGTACTGCCAGCAAGGGATTTGAGGATTTTGTTACGGCTCTGAATTCTCGGAACAATTGCGGCTGCGTGCTCACCAAAATGTAGATCCTGATCAAACGTCACACCCAAGATTTTGGGGTGCAGGACAGTCGGTAGCGTAGAGCCATCGACGTGGATGTTCAAAATGGTCGACATTTGGGACGTCCATGTTGTAAATAAGGTCGCGGAAGATTTAGTCGGTGATAATGCCAGGTTTCGCGAGGCGAAAAAACTGGAGAGATTAGGGAGGTAGCCGTTTATTTTATTGCATAGCTCATCGATCTGTGGGCCTGGGCCTGTGGCCATTACTGTGCAGTCATCGGCGTAGGAAACGATTGTGACTCCTTCCGGTGGTGAAGGTAGCTTAGATATGTAGAAATTAAACAAAAGTGGGGATAGGACACCGCCCTGTGGCACCCCTTGTTTAATTCTCCATGGCTTTGATGTTTCGTTTCTAAATAGCACCGATGCCTGCCGACCACCCAGATAATTTGCGGTCCACCTTTTAAGACATGGGGGAAGGGTAGACCCTTCCAGGTCTTGCAGTAACGAGCCATGGTTGACCGTATCAAAAGCTTTTGATAGGTCTAGCGCTACGAGTACTGTTCTATGGTGGGGGTTTTGATTTAAACCGCAATTTATCTGGGTGCTGATGGCATTTAGCGCGGAGGTAGTGCTATGGAGTTTTCTGAAGCCATGCTGATGGGAGGCTAGTTGCAAATTTGCTTGGAAATAAGGGAGCAAAATGGCTTCGAGCGTCTTTGCTACTGGCGATAGGAGAGATATCGGACGATACGACTTTCCTATGTTAGCTGGTTTACCAGGCTTTAGTAGCGGGACCACCTTGGCCATTCTCAATTTCTCGGGTATGACAAAGGTGGAAAGAGACAGGTTGAAGACCTGCGCTAAATATTTGAAACCCTCTTTCCCTAGGCTTTTGAGCATTGGCATGGCTATGCCGTCTGGGCCCACTGCTTTGGATGGTTTAGCGGGACCAATGGCGTCCTCAACCTCTTTAGCGGTGAGGGTGATTGGTGACGCGCTGAATTTGTGTTTATGTGCGTATCTGTTGGCCCTCCGTCTAACTTTGTCGACCGTAGAATGCATTATATATTGTCGGCAGAAAGCGCTCGCGCATTTTTTCGCATCCGACAGCACTTTGTCGCCAAAGGCGATGGAAACTTTGTCTTTGTGCTTAGTCGGATTCGATAGGGACTTTACGGTGGACCAAAGTTTACCCACACCGGTAGAGAGGTTACAACCTCTTAGGTGCTCCTCCCATTTCGCCCGCTTGTGTTCATCCACAAGCAATCTGGATATCCCTTATTTGGGGGTCGCCTGGATCAAGCTGCCTTATAAGGTCACGTTCTCTCGCTAAGTTTGCGGCCTCCGCCGGGAAGTGGGGCCGGATTTCGGGAATTCTCCCGGCGGGAATGAAACGTGCCGAGGCGGATTCAATGACCTTGCGGAAGGCACGCTCCCCTTGGCGGGCATCAGTCGGGATAGGGAGGGCAGCAAAGAGGTTGTCTGTAAAGGATTTATATTAAAGTTTATGAAAGTGCGTTTTTCGGTGACGATGAAGTCGGCGGTACGCTCGAGCGAAACAAGTATAGGCAGGTGGTCGGATGCCAATGATACCATCGGCTGCCAGTTGACGCAGTTCACGAGTTCTGCGCTCACGATTGAGATATCTGGCGAACTGTGACAGCTTCCTACCATACGTGTGGGGGCGTCTCCATTTATTGTGCAGAACGTCGTTTCTTCTATTTGATCCGCCAACATCTCGCCCCTACTGTCCGCCCGCAAATTTGAATGCCATAGATCATGATGGGCATTGAAGTCGCCTAAAATAATGCGATTGTTTCCAGTGAGTAAGGCTCTGATATTAGGGCGGTATCCACCGGGGCAACAGGTGGCAGGGGGGATGTAGATGTTGATGATTTCTAGGTTTGCATCGCCTGACCGGACAGATAGGCCTTGACGTTCTAAGACGTTGTCCCTGCGGTCGATGCCAGGATCAAATATGTGATATTGCACAGAGTGGTGTATTATAAACGCGAGGCCGCCTCCATTTCCGCTCTCGCGATCTTTTCTGTGGACATTATACCCAGAGCAGGTCTGCAATGCAGATCGTGCTGTGAGTTTAGTCTCTTGAATCGCAGCAATGCGGATGTTGTGCCGCTTCATGAAATTGACTATCTCCGTAATCTTCCCAGTTAGTCCATTACAGTTTAACTGCAGAATTCTGAAGTGCATGAGGGGAGACGTCGCCACTCTGGGGGTAAGTGACGGGTGACTACGCCTGGGTTGAGGAAGGCCAGGACGCAATTGCTGTTGTGGCCCTGGGACTGGGCGTCCTTGGGCAAGCATTGGGGTACCCGGATGATTTGGGTTTGCGACCTGGCAACATGGCGCGATGAAACCCGTCGAGGGGTTGCCGTCGCGGAGACCAGAACATCTAGGAAAGTGGCACCACCCAAGGCAGGAGCTGCATTGGGCGGATGTCGCAAACATATATATTCTGTGCTGGCAAACGGTGCAAACGGAGGTAGGGACTAAGAGTCTGGTTCCCTGACCTACACGATTGCTGCCGGAAAAGAGGGGGGGGAAGACGGGGGCAGGGGCTGTTGCTCAGCATTGCTTCCGACTCTACTACGAAGATTGTAGTTATGAGTGGTAGCAGCTGTTTGAGTTGTTGGCGCCGTAAGGCGCGAGCAGCAGCGGGTACTTGTTGTGGCTTGCTGAGCAGCGGGGCTGCTGGAAGGTAATGGGGGGGGGGCGCTTAGACGTAGACTACGAGGCGCCCTTGGGCGTGAACAGCAAGGAGCCACAAAAGATGTATAAAAGTTACGTGGACGTCGGGTTTTGGGATCAAGCCCAGAACAACCTGTCCGATGCAACCATCCCTTACACGAGACACACTGAACAGAGTATGACCGTCCTAAAAAGATTCTTTTCCGGCAGATGCAGCAAAACCATTTCTCAGGACCGTGGTCAGGAGACGGACCCGGATTGGATTCGATACCTTCCCGGAGCAAGAGAATATGGAGCAGTCCTGCTGCAAGGAGCTGCTGGGAGGATGACAATTTGTGGGAGGGACGAAACAAATTAAATGGGGTTACACTGAAATGACAGTCCTTGGTCGGGAAAAATCCCGAGTCGCTCCGGTACATAGAACCGACTGCCTTGGGAAGCGGCATAGGATTCTTCACTACTTACTGTGTAACCATTCCCCGTCGTCCTTTTATATCAGTCCCTGGACTGCATCTCCGTTGGATAGGATTTTTCTCAGTTTAGCCATTTTGCTGGAGTATTTTATTTCCGCACCGAAATATTTTCGACCTGTTGAGATGTCGTTTATAGATTCCCAACAGATCTCTATATTGGTCCCAGCACTTCTCTTAATTCCTTACTCCACCATGGTCTCTTTGGTGTCCGCTTGAATCTTCTCAGAGTACAAGCGATTTAGTCGTCACTACTTCGCATGCGCTCCCTTTCAAAATGCATCAATTGCGTCATAGCTATAAACGCCATCTTGCTCACAGCAGTCTGCACATTCGGGGAACTAAATTCCTAATGGAAGGCTCCTCTCCAAAAACTATGTGTACAGAGAGTCTTTCGCCGTGAACACAATGGCAGTGCAACATTACGTGCTCTGCGCTTTCCAAATCGGAAGGACAGTGTGTACAGAAAAGAACCTCTTCTATCCCACGCTTATATAGATATTCCTTGAAGCCGGCGTGCCCGCTCATAAATTAGTTCGCCGTGTTTTCGTTCGTATCATCTCATTATATTCCGAACTAGCATGGAATTCCAGCGCCCTTTTCTCGATTCTTCCCACCGTTCTTGCCACCTAACTATTGTTTGTGACCTTGCGCTTTTCTTAGCATCATCAGATGATATACTGATTCCAACGCCATACAGATCGGCCATTTCACCTGAGAGTAGATCTACTGGGATTTACCTGGATAAAATATGGATCGCGCCGTCGGACTCCGTCCGATAAGCCCATGTTATTCGTGTAGCAGTAATATGGTAGGCTACTAGTATATCTTTTTGGTGGATAATATTATCGAGCTGGTTACAATGGATAATAGCTGAAGGGTAGCTTCGCCTGGGCCGCCGATGTTGGGCATTATTCTCGATATGGCTCCACTAGCTCTAGAAACTTTCTCCCCCACCGCTCTTTAAAAGTTAGTTTAGAGTCAGTGTTTACTCATAGATATTTCAAGAAAAGACTTGAATTTATTTGATAATCTCATCCACAGTTCGCTTTGAGATCACCAAAACCACTTCTTATTGCTAGCCATTTCCAGCCCCACGTTCGTCAGTCTTGCTTTATTCTTCCAACGGCGTCATTAAATAATGCCTGGATCAGATCAAGTTTCTTCATCGCTGCTACTACGATAATATCATCTGCATAGCCGACAATTTCATTGCCTCCGGGAAGGTCGATTTGTAGCACACCGTCATATATCCCATTCCGTAGCGTTGGACCTACAACGGATCCCTGAGGGACACCGAACGTGATGTTGTGCTTTCTTGGTCCCTCAACCGTATCAAAAAGGAGTACTCTGTCGCTTAAATGGCTACCAATTATTCTGAGCAGGTAAGCAGGTGTGCCAAGGTTTCGTATCGCTGTCATTATCTGCATACAATTCGCGGTGTTAAAAGCATTTCTGATATCTAAATTTATCAGTGCATAGAGCTTCCTTTTATTTTGGCCTCTGCTTGTGGCTCCACGGGCTATATTGACAACATTTTATATTGCATCTATTGTGGATTTCGATTTTCGAAATCCAAACTGACTGTTTGACAAGCCACCTGGGCTTTCCAGGGTCTGCTGCACACGCTCACGAATAACACGTTCCAGAATCTTTCATATTGAATCCAACAAACAAAGTGGCCTGTATTAAGATGGCTGGTCGGGCATCTTACCAGGTTTCAGCAAAAAAACCAGTATTTGACGTTTCCATGGGCGGAGGAAGACGCCTTCTTGGATAGAAGGCTTTAAAGAGATCCGTAAATACCTATGTTCTAGACCTTATCGCTGATTTGAGGACTACATTTGGCACTCCATCCGGTCCTGGGGACTTACTAACTGCAGCTCTTTGTGCTGCATTCAGTACTATACCTTCGAGTCCTCACTTTGATAGGCCAGTAATCTAGTGTCGGAAAAAGAGTTTCTACGATTCTTCTCATTAATATCGGGCATGTAGGCTGCTGTGATTTCCGCCCTTTAATTTTCGTCATCACCGTTCTGTAAGCGAATCCCCAAGGATCAAGGTCGGCACTACGCATCAGTTCTTTGAATCACGCTCTTTTGCTCTTTTTTATACTTTCTGTGCCCTTCGTCGTGCCTTGTGGCATTTTCTACGCTCCTCCGCTATTTCCTCGTTCCACCAATATACCGGAGTCCGATTTAATTTTGCGCGAATTCTGGGCATGGCAGCACCACACCATACTTAATGACGCAGATATTTGAACCAACAGGTCTTCCGCATATGTCAACATTCAATACAATATCAAGAGCTTTTGGTTCAAAAAGGTTTTGTTTCCATCTTCTTCTTTGCAGTTGGCTGGAAGCTGTTCTTGGTGAAGTTTCTACTAGCTCTAGGCTAATAGCTTTGCGGTTGCTGCGTGTGTACGTTACTGATGAACCATTTTGTTCATCTCGCTATTTCGCTACTAGCACACGTGAGATCTATAACGGAGCGTCTACTGCCAGTATCGAATGTATACTTCCCCCGCTCATTTAGAAGTTCAAGGCTCCGGGGTGTAAGGCTTTCGAGAAGAACGCTACTTCTATTGTTAGTTCTACAACTACCCCATACAGTTGACCATGCATTGAAGTCTCCACATATTATAAGCGGGTGTTTACCCTGTGCTTCTATAATCCCAAGAATCATGTTCTCAAACAGTATGCTAGTCATGCTCGAAAGTGCAAAGTAACTAAAAATGTATATTCCTTAGATTTTTGCCCACGTGAATCCAGCTACTGTCGGTGCCATCTTTTCCTGCCGATCTTGGTGTCCAAATTGCGGCTTTTCCAGCCGAGTCCGTGAGCCTGCCTTGCTCCTGCTTATTTCTGTAGAGTTCAGATAATACCGCTATGTCAAATCCTCCTGCAAACATTGTTCGAGATAAGAGGTTTTGGGCCGCTTCACTCTGGTTAAGATTGAGTTACAACAATCTCATATTGCAATCTGATTGCTTCCTTCCCGTTATGGGCATCTAAAACTGCCTGCCGAATGTTTCGGTACCTTGGAGCAGTTCGCGGCCTTATGTCCCCCCTGACCGCACTTACTGCAAAGTTTTGATCTACCTATAGTCTCTTTGCCCTTCTGGGCTATATGTCTATATCTCTCCTGTCTCACCTCTCTAATTCGAAACGATACCCATCCTACTCTTATTCTTTGTGCCATTACTACAACTTTAGCATCATCCGCTGTAAGGCTTACAAGTGCCAATTTCGTACCGCTGTACCCTGTACGTATACTTTTTATCGCAGTTGGATCAGGCCGTTCTATCCTGCATTGCTGATGGATCGAATCACAAATCTCATCGGGCGTAGTAATCTCATCGAGGTCTTTCAGCTGTAGTGTGACCGTTTGAGACTTGGCTGTGACTTCGCTGACTCCTTTAGGATTGCTTCGATCTCTGCTTGGTACGTGCTTGTTTTCGCATCCTGAGATCTATTTAGCTGCAGCAACAAATATTCTTTTGCCGATCTCCTAATAGTTTTGACGTCACCCCCTAGAGATTTTAATTCATCGCAGCTGCTCACTTTTCGCTGTACGTTAGCCCACGTATCATCTCCGGCCTTCGAAATTATGATTGCATCCGGCCTGGCTATAATCATTTTCTTCTTATTCGCCTTTTTGGGCTTGGCTACCTACCACATTCAATGGGCACGACCACTCACAAATTGTCATCAAAGTCCTCTAACGGGAGTCCAAGGAAAGTGGCTGTTTCAATAGGGGCGAACCATAGTTAAATCGGTGTTAGATGCATAGGTTCCACATTACAATTTAAAAGATGGTTGGTGTCCTGTGGGGACACATCGCATGCAGGACATACATTACGAATGTTGGGGTTGGTTATGGACAAGTAAGAGTTTAACCTGTTACAGTATCCAGAACGAAGTTGGGCCAGGGTTACTCATGTCTACCTTGGTAGTGTGCTTCCTTCTTCTGCAATGGTGGGATATTGTATATAAATAACGGGGTTCACCGCGCGCGTCGTGGCAAAGGCGTTTACCGATTATGTTTGGATTTTGCTTATGGCCTGCTTATGCTTGCCTGGATCAAACGGCTGTGTTGTCAGGTGCCGGATCTAGTCATAGTGCTTATGGGGATGTTCCCTTATTCCACGTTGAGGCGGTGCTAGATCAAGCAGTTGTTTGCTAGTATGTCCTGGTTTGTGACAAACTGTACGTCGTTAGCAACGTTTCTTCATCTTGAGGATTTTGTTGCGACTTCGTACTTTAGATTCAATGCCGGTGACATGAGGCTTGAAGGTTAGAGTGTTGTCGAACGTCACCCCTAAGATCTTTGGGTGAACAACAGTCGGTAGTGTGACACCATCGTCCAATATTTGCGACATCTGTTCCTTCCACGTCGTAAACAGAGTGACCTTGGATTTTGTCGGTGATAATGCCAGGTTGCGCGAGGTGAAGAAACTGGAAAGATCGGGAGAGAGCTGTTTATTTTAGAAACTAGTTCATCAATTGAAGGGCCAGGTCCTGTAGCCATAATCGTGCAGTCGTCAACATAGGAAATGATTGTAACTTCCTCTGGTGGGGAAGGGAGTTTTGATATGTAGAAATTAAACAGAAGTAGGGATAGGACACCACCCTGTTGTACTACCTGTTTAATTTTCCTAGGTTTTGAGATTTCGTTCCTAAATTGAACCGACTCCTGCCAAACATTCAGATGATTTGCGGTCCATCCTTTTAGACAGGTAAAAACCTTTCATTTGCAAGAAAATTACCAGGAAACTTCTGGCAATAACGGGAATCATCTGCAACTTTCTCGTATTCAAAACAGTCAACGAATTCGGCCTTTTTATTTATTTTGCTCAAGTGTCTGCAGGTATTTAATATTAAATTTTAACTATTTTAAATTTTTCATATTATATTAGTAATCAGTGGTGTAACTATACCATCTGGGACCCTATCAATAAAAATCGTCACGTTGTACTCAGTTAAATTTTCATATACTTTGAGATTTTCAGAGTACTCAATTACATGTTGTATATGTCCCACTAATGGTCATAGACCTCCTCTCTAAGGCAAGAGAAAATGAAATGTGGTCCATGCTAGCCCAATGCGGAGTCCTGAATGCATTTACAATGAAAAAGGGTCTGTAACATCATACAAGTTTAAGGATCGGGCTATAGAATTTTCAATAGACAGAATAGCCAAGACACATAACCTGCTTTGTCTCATAGAGTTTCTTAAGTACGTTTTTATCAATTTTAATTTTGCATACTTTAGGAAAGTTGCAAGACATAATATGAATTTTAATTATTAACAAGGTCTCTAGTACATTACGATTTTTCTATTTCTTTGTCTTTTTTATATATCTCAACAAATTCTAGTGCTTTTTAATGGATCAGTGTCATTTAAAACTTTTAAAGTGGGAGGCTGCAAAACACTGGAATTTGAAATAATTTCATTTATCGATTTCAGTTGAATTATAATGATGTCCAATACTCGATAAAATATGTTTACTTTGAACAATCTTTCCGGATCTAGGATCTCTGACGAGTTTTAGAAAATTGAGGGGTGATGATCATTTTTCTGCTACACTATTTGCTTCCATTTTTAATTTTTCAAATTCATGTCGATACCTTTCCAATTCTTCTAGACAAATTTTCAAACGTTTTAAGGCATTTGAAAGATCGATGGCTTTAGACAGAAGTGCGTTAGAGGCTGCATCGATAGTAAGAAAGATCTTCCAATTGAAAACCAATAACATAACAGAGTTGTAGTTCTCGATCTCCTTTTTGAGTGAAACAGCCTTTTGGACTTCAACAAACCGAACTTTTAAAGCAAAAACGACATCATAACGTCCTGCCCATCTGGTGGGATTTTATGTTTTTAATGTTATTGAAGTTGAAGACTCACTTTCTTTATTAGGTATAAAACTTGATAAAATATTCCATCTTTTGATACTATGCCCAAAAAGATAATAAATTTATTGAAAAATATTTTGCATTTTAATAACCTCTCTTATGTGTAACGTGTACATCTTTTTTTTTTGGTTGAAATGCTTAACGATTAACTTGAAATTGTATTACGGCCTTCAATTGCATCACTTTGGATTTTAGGCAGAACTTATAAAAATATACTTTTCAAATAAAATAAAATACTCAGGTACAATGTAAACAAATATTTTTGAGCTCGCGACCACTTGGCCCGTGGGCCTATTGGGTCGGGGGCCCGTGGCATTTTGCCAGCCCTGCCACCCAATTGTTACGCCACTGTTAGTAATGCAGTTTAACTCACATACATACTATAGATATACAAGAGGAAAATGCCATCAGTACAACAGTAGGTATGTGGCAACGAACTTTCAAACTCTGTGCGTATAATTAAATAATTTTCGTTTTTGTTCAACCCTCTTCTTTAGTTCATTGCTGCTAACTTTTGGAAATATCGTCTGTTGTCAATTTTCATTGAATGCATAAACAAAAACATGGCAAGAGACGAGACAACAGAATGTCGTTTTATAAACTACATCCCTTCTTACCTCATAGTTAGTTATTACAAAGTTTTTCTTTCTGATTCCCTCCACGGTTACCCATTTGGCTCTTTTAAACCAAAAATGATTATTTTTGTATAGCTGCCAAACACATTACAACAATTTCTGAATGTTTAATTACTTAATGTCAGGGAGAATCAGGGAATGCACCCACACAACATGTCATATTTAAAGATCAGGGGATCTAAGAGACGTTTAAGGTCCCCCATGATCTACGATATTGAATGGTATGGTAGACAAGCACTTTTCCCCGTACACCACATTGATATTGCAGCGACTATCTTATTGTTTTGTCAGTAACTACCGATTTGAGGTCAACAATTATATAGGTATATTTTAATCGGTGAGCCCTACTAAAAGATCGGCAGGAGCTATTGATCTGAGTGGCGCCCTGTCTAAATATAAACGGGAGTTATACCCTGATTCCTTGTAAGGCGAAACTTTCCCAATAAAAATGGACAAATTGTGCAACTGTTTTAAAATTTCCATAAAACAGGGCCTACCTTCTTTTAATAGCTGAAAGCCTATGTGACATGGCTCACTGGGCTTGCGGCAATAGTATACATCCAGTGAGCGGTTTATGAATGTAAAAGCCTTAACACCAATACCTATATATGTAGCTATGTCATTAAAAATTGGTAAACGCACTTTGCATCTCTATTGGAACAAATAAGGAACAAGTAAGGAAGCCTAAGTTCGGGTGTAACCGAACATTACATACTTAGCTGAGAGCTTTGGAAACAAATTAAAGGAAAATCACCACGTCGTAAAATTTACCTATGGTAACCCTGGAATTTGTTTGTATGACATGTGTATCAAATGGAAGGTATTAAAGAGTATTTTAAAAGGGAGTGGGCCATAGTTCTATAGGTGCGGGTGAATCTAAAATGTGTTTGTACGATATGGGTATCAAATTAAAGGTGTTAATGAGCATTTTAAAAGGGAGTGGGCCTTAGTTCTAATAGGTGGACGCCATCGAGATATCGCCATAAAGGTGGACCAGGGGTGACTCTATTATGTGTTTGTACGATATGGGTATCAAATGAAAGGTATTAATGAGGGTCGTAAAAGGGAGTGGACCTTAGTTGTATACGGGAAGGCGTTTTCGAGATATCGACCAAAATGTGGACCAGGGTGACACAGAACATCATCTGTCGGGTACCGCTAATTTATTATATATATGTAATACCACGAACAGTATTCCTGCCATGATTCCAAAGGCTTTTGATTTCACCCTGCAGAACTTTTTCATTTTCTTCTACTTAATATGGTAGGTCTCATACCCATTTTATAAAGTTTTTTCTAAGCATATATTTTGTGTCAAAAAATCAATCCAATCAGCATTTTTCATCCCTTTATTCGAATTCGGTATAAAATTTTAGCATTTTTTTCATTTTTCGAAATTTTCGATATCGAAAAAGTGGGCGTGGTCATAGTCGGATTTCGCCCATTTTTAACACCAAGATAAAACGAGTTCAGATAAGTACGTGAACTAAGCTTAGTAAAGATATATCGATTTTTGCTCAAGTTATCGTGTTAACGGCCGAGCGTAACGACAGATGGTCGACTGTGTATATAAACTGGGCGTGGCTTCAACCGATTTCGCCCATTTTCATAGAATCTATGCCCCTACCAAATTTCACAAGGATTGGTAAATTTTTGTTCGACTTATGGCATTAAAAGTATTCTAGACAAATAAATGAAAAAGGTCGGAGCCACACCCATTTTGAAATTTTCTTTTATTTTTGTCTTTTGTTGCGCCATATCATTACTGGCGTTGAATGTTGATATAATTTACTTATATACTGTAAAGATATTAAATTTTTTGTTAAAATTTGACTTTAAAACATTTTTTTTTTAAGTAGGCGTGTTCGTCATCCGTTTTTGCTAATTTTTATTAAACGTATATATAGTAATAGGAGTAACGTTCCTGCCTAATTTCATTATGATATCTTCAACGACTGCCAAATTACAGCTTGCAAAACTTTTAAATTACTTTCTTTTAAAAGTGGGCGGTGCCACGCGCATTGTCCAAGATTTTACTAATTTTCTACTCATAAGTTCAATTCACCTACCAAGTTTCATCGCTTTACCCGTCTTTGGTAATGAATTATAGCAGTCTTTCCGTTTTTCGAAATTTTCGATATCGAAAAAGTGGGCGTGGATATAGTCCGATATCTTTCATTTTAAATAGCGATCTGAGATGAGTGCCCAGGAACCTACATACCAAATTTCATCAAGATACCTCAAAATTTACTCAAGTTATCATATTAACGGACAGACGGACTGACGGACAGACGGACGGACGGAATGACATGGCTCAATCAAATTTTTTTTTCGATACTGATGATTTTGATATATGGAAATCTATATCTATCTCTATACCTTTGTACCTGTACAACCAACCGTTATCCAATCAAAATTAATATACTCTGTGAGCTCTGCTCAACTGAGTATAAAAGGTGACAAAATTATATTGCGCATCTTGACAACATACGCAATAACCTATTTATTTACCTTCCCTGCATTGAGCATTTCTGTAATTTCTGTGCATTTCATTATAAATATCGATTAAAGTCCTAATCATAATTTCTACTTTGTTCTCAGTCAGTTATTACAGACAAAATCCAGTCTAGTTATACTCAGTTGAGCAGAGCTCACAGAGTATATTAAGTTTGATTGGATAACGGTTGGTTGTACATATACAAAGGAATCGAGATAGATATAGACTTCCATATATCAAAATAATCAGGATCGAAAAAAAATTTGATTGAGCCATGTCCGTCCGTCCGTCCGTTAACACGATAACTTGAGTAAATTTTGAGGTATCTTGATGAAATTTGGTATGTAGGTTCCTGAGCACTCATCTCAGATCGCTATTTAAAATGAACGATATCGGACTATAACCACGCCCACTTTTTCGATATCGAAAATTTCGAAAAACCGAAAAAGTGCGATAATTCATTACAAAAGACAGATAAAGCGACGAAACTTTGTAGATGAGTTGAGCTTATGACGCAGAATAGAAAATTAGAAAAATTTTGAACAATGGGCGTGGCACCGCCCACTTTTAAAAGAAGGTAATTTAAAATTTTTGCAAGCTGTAATTTGGCAGTCGTTGAAGATATCATGATGAAATTTGGCAGGAGCGTTACTCCTATTAGTATATGTACGCTTAATAAAAATTAGCAAAATCGGAGAAGGACCACGCCCACTTTTAAAAAAAAAATTTTTTTAAAGTAAAATTTTAACAAAAAATTTAATATCTTTACAGTATATAAGTAAATTATGTCAACATTCAACTCCAGTAATGATATGGTGCAACAAAATACAAAAATAAAAGAAAATTTCAAAATGGGCGTGGCTCCGCCCCTTTTCATTTAATTTGTCTAGGATACTTTTAAAACCATAAGTCGAACAAAAATTAACCAATCCTTTTGAAATTTGGTAGGGCATAGATTTTATGACGTTAACTGTTTTCTGTGAAAATGGGCGAAATGAGTTGATGCCACGCCCAGTTTTTATACACGTCGTCCGTCTGTCCTTCCGCATGGCCGTTAACACGATAACTTGGGCAAAAATCGACATATCTTTACTGACCTTAGTTCACGTACTTACCTAAACTCACTTTTTCTTGGTATGAAAATTGAACGAAATCCGACTATGACCACGCCCACTTTTTCGATATCGAAAATTACGAAAAATGAAAAAAATGCCATAATTCTATACCAAATACGAAAAAAGGGATGAAACATGGTAAGGTACTTGGATTGTTTTATTGACGCGAAATATAACTTTAGAAAAAACTTTATAAAATGGTTGTGACACCTACCATATTAAGTAGAAGAAAATGAAAAAGTTCTGCAGGGCGAAATAAAAAACCCTTAAAATCTTGGCAGGTATTATATATATAAATAAATTAGCGGTATCCAACAGATGATGTTCTGGGTCAGCCTGGTCCACATTTCGGTCGATATCTGGAAAACGCCTTCACATAAACAACTACCACCACTCCCTTTTAAAACTCTCATTAATACCTTTAATTTGATACCCATATCGTACAAACATATTCTAAAGTCACCCCTGGTCCACCTTTATGGCGATATCTCGAAAAGGCGAACACCTATAGAACGAAGGCCCACTCCCTTTTAAAAATACTCATTAGCACCTTTCATTTGATACCCATATCGTACAAACAAAGTCTAGAGTCACCCCTGGTCCACCTTTATTGCGATACCTCGAAAAGGCGTCCACCTATAGAAATAAGGCCCACTCCCTTTTAAAATACTCATTGACTCCTTTCGTTTGATACCCATATTGCACAAACGAATTCTAGAGTCACCCCTGGCCCACCTTTATGGCGATATCTCGAAGCTGCGTCCACCTATGGAACTAAGGATTACTCCCTTTTAAAAAACTCATTAACACCTTTCTTTTGACACCTATATTGTACAAACAAATTTTAGGGTCACCCCTGTTCCACCTTTATGGCGATATCTCGAAACGGCGTCCACCTATGGAACTAAGAATTACCCCCTTTTAAAATACTCATTAGCACCTTTCTTTTGATACCCATATTGTACAAACAAATTCTAGGGTCACCCCTGGTCCACCTTTATGGCGATATCTCGAAAATGCGACCACCTATACAACAACCACCACTCCCTTTTAAAACCCTCATTAATACCTTTAATTTGATACCCATATCGTACAAAAAAATTCTAGGGTCACCCCTGGTCCACCTTTATGGCGATATCTCGAAACGGCGTCCACCTATGGAACTAAGGATTACTCCCTTTTAAAATACTTATTAACACCTTTCTTTTGATACCCATATTGTACAAACGCATTCTAGAGTCACCCCTGGTCCACCTTTATGGCGATATCTCGAAAAGGTGACCACCTATACAACAACCACCACTCCCTTTTAAAACCCTCATTAATACCTTTAATTTGATACCCATATCGTACAAACACATTCTAGAGTCACCCCTGGTCCACCTTTATGGCGATATTTCGAAACGGCATCCACCTATAGAACTAAGGCCCACTCCCTTTTAAAATACTCATTAACACCTTTCATTTGATACCCATATCGTACAAACGCATTCTAGAGTCAACCCTGATCCACCTTTATAGCGATATCCCTAAATGGCGTCCACCTATAGAACTATGGCCCACTCCCTCATAAAATACTCTTTAGTGCCTTTCATTTGATAGACATGTCATACAAACACATTCCAGGGTTTCTCTCGGTTCATTTTCCTACATGGTTATTTTCCCTTATGTTGTCACCATAGCTCTCAACTGAGTATATAATGTTCGGTTACACCCGAACTTAACCTTCCTTACTTGTTTTTTTCTTGATTTTGATGTTTGAGTAAACAGTTGGTATATATTCTAAACCGTTTCTGAAATTACATCTGCGTATTGCGAGAAAATTAAAGAGATAATAAATCTTACTAGGCCGCAGCTAGGCAATTCAACTCAGGAAATGTCTATCCAGTGCCAGTAACATTCCATCGACATGGGGTTTGTCTTACGTGGAACTGTTATGCACCCATTAAGATGTGCGTGAAGTTAGCAGTACCACTTTTAAAAATGAAAATCAAATATAGCTTTTTAATTTCCGTTTTAACGGTTTTTTTTTCTTTTTACAGTGGAATCGAAATTTGATTTTTAAAATTGGTAGTTCTAACCTGACGGGCATCTCATGAGGGTTATCGTAATTATTATAGAGAGAACCAACGCAGTATCTACTGTAACAATTTTGTCAGTAAAAATTTTGTCTAGATTCACACCAGTTTACTTAAGTTAAGCTTTGCCACGCAAAAACTTGCCCGGTATTTACGAAGAACATCCTACTTTGGTCAAATATTTCAAGACCCTATTTAGGAAATTCAACTCAGGAAGTATCTATCTAGTGCCATTGAAACGCAATCGAGATAAATTTTGCCTGACTTGAAACTGGCTGTAGATTGGATTAGCAAAAAAAGGATATCCAGCTTTTGGTAAGTGAGTAAAAAATAGCAGGTAAATTTCATATTTTATTTTACCTTTTTTGTTTCAACATAACACAGTACATTGTGCAAACTTCGTCGCTACTATTTAAAAAAATGCAAAACGCTTAATATTAGCTTTTGTGAAAAATGTAACACTTGTTTGTTTTGGTCCAACTTGAGTTCTATTGAATTTGAAATTTCTCGCAAACAAGTGTGTCATATATCTTGAAACTCACTATTGAAAAACTGTTTCTATGTTAAACTTCGGTAGCATTGGCTGAATTTGGTTTAAATATCTAAGCTACATTTTTCAACAGTACATTTTTCATTAACAAATTCAAATCAGAAGGTGAACGTAAATATCATTTCGATCTTCTGTTGGGGTTTTTAAAACAATTATCTTTTTAAGCTATTATGGACATAAGGAATCATTTCGGTGGAAAACGTCCCCGTTTAGAAAAGACTTGCCTTCCCGACGTGCCTTCTACCTCTTCATCCAAAATTACTATAGATGCTCAGGCTAGCTCGCAATCTGAATCTCAATCGACATTAACAATATCAATAAATGAGATAAAAGATTTACCTAAAAAGGGAGAACCTATCAAGCAAATAGTTTTGAGGTTGTACCCTAAAAGTAATAACCGTTCTTTTCTATCATCATGGTTCCACGAATATAAATGGCTGATGTATTCGGTGACAAAAGACGCTGCTTTTTGTTATGCATGTATGCAGTTTAAACCATGACATTTGAAAGATGATCGAGTGGCTTTAGATTTTGTGGAAGGAAAAAAAGAATCGGCAAAATACAAACACAGAAATTTCAACTCTTGTCAATGATGAAACACTTGGTAAACATAGATATTACATAAAATCTATTATTGAAGTCGTTCAATTCCTGGCGACCAATGAACTTCCCTTTCGCGGATCTTATGACGTTGATGAAAAAGCTGAACGTGGTTTATTCATACAACTTTTTGAGTTCACGTTAAAAAAGGATAGTTTTTTAGCTAAGTGCAACGAAACTATTCCCAAAACTGCTAAATACACGTCTCCAGAAATACAAAATGAAGTAATTGAAATCATGGCTAAATCAGTTAGAGAATCAGTAGTTTCTGATGTGAAAATGCTGATGTTCCATAGTTTACGCTAATGGTAGACGGAACCAAAGACAAAAACAACCGAGAGAATATAGCTATCGCTCTCAGATACGTGAAGGGAGGAAAAGCTCTAGAATCATTACTCGATATTATTACAACTAAGGGATTGGACGCTAAAACATTCGCCGAAAAACAATTGAAACATTGCGTGAGAATAGTATCGATTTGTCGTGTCTTTTGAGCCAATGCTATGATGGAGCTAATGTGATGAGTGATAAAAGAGGAGGTGTTTCTGGTCTCCTGGAACAACACCTAAATCGTAAAATTCACATACACTGCTTCAACCATCGTCTCCATCTCGTTGTTGTAAAAGCGGTGTCTGACAATGATTCTCTTAAGGCACTTTTTCGATATGATGGTGATGTTACATGAATTTTTTCACCATCCCAAAATTTGTTCTTTTTATGAAGGAAAAACCATAGTGCGATTGCTACAGCAACAATGATCCGGTCACTTTGCAATTACACAAATTGTGTCATCTAATTACCTTGAAATAAATCGAGTGCTTGATGAAGTAGGTACCCAGTCTAAATTGTTCAATGAAAGAGCAAAAAGTATTGGAATCAAAACAGTCATAAAAACGGAAGAATTTCGGTTTTGTTTAATTTTTTCAAAAAAGTTTCTGGGGATTTTACATCCAGCGGACGCTGCAATGCAGTCACGAACAGCGAGGTTGAAGGACGAACTAGACGTCATAGAGTCAGTTCTTCAACAACTTTAAGTTATGAGATCCAGCCGGAAGGAATTCGAATTAATTTTGGAAGATGCGTTTAAGCTCATACCCATGACTGAACCCATGAACGAAACAATGTCGAAACGAAAAATTAAAACAACTGAGCATCCAAGCTACATAACTGAGACCAGATTACCTTCATACTCTGCAAATCGCGCAACTGATTGGAACCACAAGAGTCAAATAAGAAGCTGAAAGAAATTTACAATGAATGCCTTGATCTTATAATAAACGAAATCAAGCGGCGGTTCTCAAAGAATCAAGAGCTAGTTACTGCGATTTCCAACATTAGCGAACCCAAAACGCATGATTTGAATAGCTTTAGAGAACTAGGTAATTCGAAACATTTACCATCAGCACAAAGATTGTCCCTTCCATTTTACTTGCACTTATGAATTTACATGTTTACAGGATTAAAAGTTCCCAGCGAAGAAGAATTGGCAGTCGTGAAAAACTTTTTCAAGAATCGAAAGGAAGAGGCTGACGATGGAACAAAGTTGGAGGTATTTTTCAGATTTCGTGAAGCTTTCAGTGATACGTTCGAGCTTATGGCAGCTGTTGAGACATTTGGGTGCAGTACAGCAATTTGCGAATCAACGTTTTCGGCATTGACCGCAATTAATAGGCCGCAACGCTTGTCCGTGATCCATGCCCGCATGGCTGATCTCGTCTACTTAGCTTTTGAAAGACATCGAACACGTGCAACTAATATCGATATGATTCTCCGAAAATTTAATAATAACAAAAATCGTAAATTTCCATTGTACTAAGTATCTATTCTTAACAATATTTTTTGTATGTTTCTTTTAAGCATTAATTGAAAATTGAATTTTCTTATTTAATTTATTTATAACTATTTAATTATATAATAAAATAATTTATTATAAAAAAAATGTATAACACAAATAATTATAACCAATTATTCGTTTAATTATTTGTTTTTGCAAACTTTTAATCCTGCCAGTACAGTTGGTTAGGTCTGGCTACGGACATGACAGACGAACAACAAAAATACAAGCTACAAATGGCAGCAAAGAAAATATATAAAATACGAGAACTTATACTTGTTGTTGTTGTTGTTGTAGCGATAAGGTTTCTCCCCGAAGGATTTGGGGAGTGTTATCGATGTGATGGTCCTTTGCCGGATACAGATCCGGTACGCTCCGGTAACACAGCACTATTAAGGTGCTAGCCCGACCATCTCGGGAACGATTTATATGGCCACATTAAACCTTCAGGCCATACCTCTCTCCCCACCCCCAAGTTCCATGCAGAGTTTGGGGTCGCCAGAGCCTCGTCTGTTAGTAAAACAGGATTCGCCGCGAATAGGTGAAGTTGACAATTGGGTTTGGAGAAGCTATATATTGCGCTGGCAACCTGAAAGGGTTGCGCTACACAGCCCCTTGAATCTGGTATTTTAATCGCCTCTTACGACAGGCATACCTACCGCGGGTATATTCTCACCCCCTAACCCGCTGGGGGGAGAACTTATACTTAATATATGTATGTATGTACATTTGTATATCGCCAGTTCCTATGAAAACCAGAACGCTTCCAATTCGCAGTGAAAAATAGCACGTTTCATTATTACTTTGGAACACTTGTTATATGCGTAGCACAGTTCGGTTGACTTAGTCTTCGACACAAACTACAAAATGTGCTAGTTTTCCATTCAAACAAACGTGTTAGTCAGATTGATTTGCAAAGTTTTCTGCTTTTCGGGTTTTTTGAGATCCAAAAATGTTGGCCCTTTTTTGGTATTATTCTTGATGAATATTGGCAACCTTAAACATTTGGTGTATCTTTATCACAAAAGCTCATGTTATTTGATAGACTAATACGAATGCAAGCATTGTTATTGGAAGAATTGCGTTACCAAATTAAATAAGCTGTCGTTTGAAAAGCTTGGGATGTTACCGAATGTCCTTTGTCCAAGTCCCAGACGAACAACAAAACTACAAGCTACAAATGGCAACAAAGAAAATATATAAAATACGAGAACTTATACTTAATATATGTATGTATGTACATATGTATATCGCCAATTCCTTTGAAAACCAGAGCGCTTCCAATTCCCACAGAAAAATAACACGTTTCATTATTCCTGTGGAACACTTGTTATATGCGTAGCACAGTTCAAATGAGTTAGTCTTCGACGCAAACTACAAAATGTGCTAGTCTTCCAGTCAAACAAACGCGTTAGTCAGATTGATTTTCAAAGTTTTCTGCCTTTCGGATTTTTTGAGATCCAAACCCTTAATTTTAAGGGATTAAACATTTTTTAATCAAGCATTTTTAATTTTCTATCTATGTTATATTAGCAATACTTCGCCCCATTCAATAGGTGAGACCACTCACAAATTGTCATCAAAGTCCTCTGGATCAAGCATTTGTGACTGGGTCAAGTATTTGTTTGCTGGAATGTCCCCCTATGTGAAAATTCAGAAAAAGTCTGTTCAGCATTTCAGTATGCCCGTTTATATTGAGCTCCTTCATATTGAGCTCTTTTTCACTATGTATGTGGTGGCAGGCCTGCAACCTTTTCCAGTGTGTGTAGGTTTTTAAAGTCGAACGACCAAACTGGAGACGCATAGCACATGAGCGGGCTGCCAATTTCTTTGTAAGTTGTAAGAATAATTTCTTATCTTTTCCTTAGGTGCTACCGGCAAGCGACGTGAAGATTTTATTGCGTACTTGATATCAGGGGCCTGCATTCCATTGCACAATTTTGCTCTCATTGCGTATGCGAAAGGGCAATTACTTTTAGTTCTTGAAGTCGGTATAGGAAATGTTACTAACGAAGAAAAAAAATTCTATTTTTTCGGTAGCCTACCGAAAAAATAGGTAGCCTCAAATGAAAAAAAGTGTATGTTAGCATTACTCATCCATTCATCGGTCCATTCGTCAGCCTATTTGTGCGAGGGATAATCATCACAGGTTTTTTTTTTTCATAACTTTCATTCCCCTCACTAGGGTAGGCACCTTTACGTTGGTGTGAGGGCTTAGCCGAACTCCAAAGCGCGCGACTATGAGGCGGAGCGGTTTAGGGCTGGCATCTATGCTGTTTCGCCTCATAGGAAGGCGGCGGGATGTCGGTGACCAAGAACTGCCAACCACCTAATCAAGGTGTTATGTCGACCGTGCCTATTGGACGATTTGCAGCCGGGGGATAAATTCGGCTGTATTCGAATGAAGCCTTCCCGATACCGGGTCACCACGGGAAGTATTGATGACATTACCACAGGAAGGGGCGCTGCTGTGGCGGACGGTTCTGTCCCCGTATATAATACTGGACCGCTGAGTCCGCCTTGTCGGGCAGGTGGTCGTACCACCAAAATGAACGAATCACTACCTAATTGTAAAAAGGCGATGATAAGAGGAGGACTGAGTCGCAAGCCAAGAACGACAAAAAGGCATTTAGCGATGCGTCAGTGCTCGTTCAATGAACTCCGTGCTGGAAAAGCATACAAATGAAGGCGGAGTAGTAGAGTGGAGAAAGGTACGGAGCAGAGGAAGTAAGAGAGCTCTCTCGCAGTACCGAGCAGCACTAAGGATTTTCCAACGCCTGGAAGCAGTGGTCGATCCAACAGAAGTGGAGATCGAGCGCTTGGAACGAGCGCATGAGGTGGTAGAAGTAGGTCGAAGGCAGTTCAAAAAGTTTGCTGAGAGGAACTCTCGATACTGCAACCGGTACGGCGAGGAAGAAATGTCGAATGGCAGAATGAAGAGGCAACTTTAAGCGGAAAGCGACAAGCCTGCTTTGAAGAAGCAGAAAGGACTCAGTTCCAGAGCTGAGAGGTAGGGCTGTTGCATAGACAAGACAAGTAGGCCAAAAGCTTTAAGACAGATGGGCTCCAATAGCGAGGTAGCAAATATATCGAAAGCTGCGAGTCCGAGGGAGGACATCAAAGATGGCGAAATGCCAACTACGGAAGTAGGAGATAAGCCAAAGGGAGATAACGCTAAGACTCATGCTTTCTCGGAGGTGCTAAAGGGAGTTAACGCTAAGACTCCGGCTTTTTCAGAGGTGCCAAAGGGAGATAAAACTAAGACTCCGGCTTTTCCCGAGAAGAAGACATCGCGAGCTTGCGTTGGCTGGAGGAAGTGGTTCCAAACCTACAAAGGCAAGGCACGAATGGGCGGTTTGGTGGTGGTAGATAAAGCGCAAATCCGCACGGTACCAAAAGTTAAGGTATGCCTACCATGCGTAATGAAACTGCTACTTCTGCAGACTCAGAATCTCAACATACCGAGACAGGATTGGAAGGTACTTACTGTATCTCGGTTTACGGAGGAAGGTCAGTTTTACATCTTCCAAATAAACAAGCAGGCGGAGGATATATTGTACACGCAGCTTGGCAAAAAATTTTTGGGTACAGGCAAAATTTATATGCGACTTAGGAAAAGAACACCCGAGAATAACAATCCCAACACGCCAGAAGTGGACGAAGTCGAAAAGGACCTCAAAATCCTAGGAGAAAAAGGACAGGCGAGGTAGCCGACGTGACCACGAAGGTCTTAGTAGAGGACCAACAGCTGCGAGTCGCACAGAGGAACACACGTCACAGCATTTAAGAGAGGCTGAAGGGGGCCTCGAATACTCTCAACCAAAAGGGCATGGGGAGGTCGAAGACGTCACGAAGAAGGTGCTGGAAGGCGACAAACAGCCCAATGGTACTGCGAGTCTTACAAATAAACCTCCAACACAGTAAAGTGGGGTCGAATAAACTCCATCTAACCCCTCAGAGGGGTTCCTTTGACGTGGCGCTGATCCAGGAGCCGTGGCTCTCATCGGGAGGAAAGGCTTCTGAACTCAGCGCGCGTGGATTTGGCGTTTTCTACCCGCAAACGGAAGGACGGGTGCGAGCTGTAGTCATGGTAAGGAAACAAATGCATTCAAATATGTTGCATAATTAAACTACTGAGGACCTCGTAGTGGTGGCCGTTGAGAAAAAGAATAAGCAGCATTTATCCTGGCATCCTGCTACATGACCCATGCTGCGGTGGTTCCACCGATGGAATTCAAGAGACTAGTATAGGACGAAGGGCGCAAAGGGCGGACGAAGGGCGTAAAGGGCGGTGGGTCATAGGCGCTTATGCAAATGCGCATCACAATGCGTGGGGAGGGTTAGTGTGAACGAGAGAGGCGAATCTCTATTTTGTTACATCGTAAAAACCAATTTGCAGATAGCCAACAGGGGAAGTGTCCGTACATGCATTGGTCCAACATCCAGCAATATTCTTGATATTACATTGAGCTCCGAACGTGATATATCAAGGTATGATTGTATGGATAGTTCTTAATAGACCATACTTCTCCGACCATGCATATATCAGATTCAGCATCCTTTAGAAAACCCAAAGAGGTTGACAATGTGGAGGAATTGGAGGAGTCTAATGAATTCCTAACAAGTACATTTATGACGGCGTACAACAGAGCTTGCCCTGTAGGAAGATTTAGAGGACTAATAAAGAAAGAAAATGGGCTATGGCAAATTAATAGTGAGGAGTCCCTTGAGGTGCTCTTCGATGCATATTTCCTATGGGGAGATGATTTAGAATAGCCAGCAGACATCACTCACACTTCGATCACGGAGGGGTAGTGCCGGGCTTGGTGACCGATACCAAGATCGAATGGGCTATGAAGACGTTTTCTAAGTTTAAATCGCCGGGCCCAGATGGTATATTCCCGGCCTTGCTACAAGTTTCAAATAGAGCGGTCGTGGAACGGCTTAGAATAATATTCGATGGGTGCATAAAACTGAATAACGTGCCGCACTCTTGAAGAACTGCTCGCGTAGATTTCCTATCAAAGGCGGGGAAGATCGGTCAAGTGTATGCCAAAGACTATAGATCCATTAGCTTAACACCATTATTGCTCAAAACCTTTGAGATGCTGATAGATGTGTACATAAATTCCAACGTGGATGAAAAGCTGCTCTCCACAACACAACATGCGTACACCAAAGGCGAGCAGGTAGACACCGCATCGCATAGGGTGGAAATAGGCATACACTCAGAGAAAAATGCCGTTCTAGAATCCAGCACCACCGTACTCAGTTCAAGCCTTTCATGTTATTACTTTTTGGTTCTTGAAAAACGAACGACCTGTTCTCAAAACAACAACCTTGTTCTTGAACTGACAACCAAATTCTTGAAAAGAGAACGGCTGGCCTTAAAATATGAACAAATGTTCTATTAATGAGAACAATGTTCTTAAATTAAGAACAATGTTCTTAATTTAAGTTCAAGAAAAAAGAAACGGTATAATTCGTGTGCACTAAAATGTTAAATACAACATTTGGCACAAGCTATCAAGCAGTTGTAGTGGCCCAACGGCTACGATGTTGCGGTTACTATCGTGTGGCGCGAGTTCGATCAGCGTCAAATTCTGAAGTTTTTTAAAACAATTTTCATATATTCTGTTTTTTTAGCTCTTATTTTTCGTTCCGTTCCACTCATATATGCACAGCTAATTCTCAAACTTGTTATAAAATGTTTTAAGTATATATTCAATTCAGTTCAATTCAATTCACTTTATTAAATCTATGATTAGATAAATCGTACAGACTAGCAATTCTAAATTACAGTTTACAAAGAAATATATTCCAATATATGTATGAAGAAAGTAGAGAAAATCTTGTTAAACTCCGCGAGAGCCCTTGAAATGGGGTCATAATTAAAATAGTTGGCTCTGATTACTTTGGCGTGAAATGGATATTGCGTACGAAGCGTTCTGCGCGGAACATTGAAGGTAATTTTCCCCAGAAGTTCCGGGCAGTCAATCAAACCACAAACTAAATCATAAATAAACATGAGGGATTGGCTAGACCGTCTACACACAAGTGACTTCATGCTTATGAGGGCGCATCTAGCACTATACGAAGGTATAGGATCAGAAAAATTAAGGGGTTGAAGAGCAAATCGAACGAATCTCTTCTGTACTCTTTCCAGTCTTAGGGAATGAATAGAATAAATTGGATTCCAAATAATAGAGACATATTCCAATTTTGAACGCACCAATGAATTATATAATCTTTTTCTTGTGTATGGATCTGTAAAATCTTTGCCATAGCGCCGTATGAAGGCCAGATTCGAATATGCCTTGGGCAAGATGTAGCTGATGTGATTAGCAAAAGTAAAGCCCGAAGCGAACACTACACCAAGATCAACAAATTCGCTTACGGTAGAAAGGCTATCACCAAAAAGGGTGTACATGGACTCAATTGTATATGTATTGAAAGTGTCATATGAAAGCACTTCTTTATATTCAGTCGTAGGTTTTTTTTAATGCTAAAACTTGTTAGATTATTGAGATCATTTTGCAAAATAATTACGTTAGACACACTCGCAATGGTTTTGAAAACTTTCAAATCATCTGCGTAAAGCAGATAATGTGTGTTCCTGAAACAGGTACCTATAGCATTAATAAAAAAAGAAAGAGAATCGGTCCAAGAATGCTTCCTTGTGGAATGCCAGAAGTGGCTTCAAAGGAATAAGACTTGACCATCTCAATTTCTACAAAAGAAATTCTATTAAAGAGATATGATCTAATCCACACACAAAAATTTATAATGGAAACCCATAAATTCTAGCTTACGCAATAATATATTATGAGAAACAGTGTCAAACGCTTTTGCGAAATCGGTGTAAACAACGTCTACTTGATTACCAATCTTAAATGCACTGACGCGAAATTGGGAGAATGAGGCAAGGTTCGTAACAGTGGAGCGCCCACTGAGAAAACCATGTTGGTATTCAAAGGTATTGCAAAGGCAAGTTTTTCTTTAATGACTTTCTCAAAGAGTTTCGAGCAAGTAAACAGTTTAGAGATGGGTCTATAGTTTGTCACATCATTTTTATTGCCTAACTTAAATATTGGGGAAATGGAAGCTATTTTCCATTTGTCAATAAACTCACCACTTGATAGGGAAAGATTGAAAATATAGTTTAATGGAATACAGAGAGACGAACTGCATTTCTTTAAAATAAATTAGGACAGACCATCAATGTCACTTTTTAAAGAAGATTGTAGAGCGGTGATGCCTTTAATTACATCTAATTCAGTAATGAACAAAGATCCAAAGTCGACCGTTTGGAAAATATCAGCGTAATTATAGCTACACGTGGAGCTAGTGTCAGTTAAAAAATTTGATTTGAAGTAATCAGCGAAAAGGTTAAGAGAATCCTATAAGCAATCCGAGGCTTTATCAAGAAACGACATACAAGTAGGAATATTTGAGCAACCTTTTTTGGAGCGTATATAAGTCCAAAAAGCTTTTAGGCTTACTTTCAGCTCATCTTCATATCGAGTAATATACTGCTTATATAAAAATTTATCTAGCGTATTGAAGTTTGTCATATAATAAGTATATTTACCTTTATGAAAGCTATCTTTGGACGCCTTATACAATTTAAAATGTTTATTCCTAAGATTTTTTAGCCTTTTTAAATTTTTTGTTTACCATGGGAGTTTTTTATGTATACGCGCTGGAAGTAAAGAAAGGTTATGAGAAAATATGTCATGCGTGCTATACAAAAAGGCATCATAGCACCCACCAACACTTTTTGAGCTAAAAATTTACTCCCAAGCCAACTTGGAAAATTGCGAGTTTAGGGAGTCAAAGTCAGCTTAGCGAAAATTAAAACTCACATTGGAGCTATCACTTGCACCAGAAATAAAATCAAGGAATTCTAAGGAAAGAGAAAGCGGGACATGGTGTTTATCAGAGTCTGAAAGTGGATTCCGATATTTGAAATATTAAATTTTCGTCAACGAAAGATCTAAAATATTATGTAACTGATTAAAAATCGAATTGATTTGAGTAAGACTAATACTAAAGAGGCTATCTATGAAGTTTATTTCATGGGAACTATTAACATTAGTTGGAGTTAGGATACCATTTTTAAGAAAATTTGACCACGTTATTTTAATCAAATTAAAGTCACCCAAGATACAAAAATGACACTCATCATTGATTTCATATAAATTGGTAGTATTATTTATATGAGCAGCGTATAAATAATCAGGGCTGGCAGGTGGTATGGAAGAAGCACAAACAAATAATTTGCTGGAATTTCCGTATATGCACACACACAGTTGATCAAGAAGAGAATCGTCATTTTCCAATTCAACAACAAAGGAGCGAAACTTTCGATTGACTGCAATTAAAACCCCTCAACCTCTCAAGCAATTTGTTTTAATTGCATCTCTATCTTTACGAAATGTAAAAAAAAGTTTTAGATCAAAAACCCAGCATCAGCAAAATCATTATTTAGCAAGGTCTCAACAATTACATAAACGTCATATTCGCATCGAGAACTGCATCAAAATACGTCTCTGGTTTTATCTACGCATTCCCGAGATGTTTTGGTAATAAATACTTAAAAGATTTGTATTATGCTTATAACTATAGTTTAAACTATGCGAGGGACTTCTCCTTTTGGTGGTGATGAAAGGGCCGTATAATAATGCCTGAAGGCCATAAATTAGCATCAAAAAGGCAATCATAGAAAGCTGGCGAAACACCAAGTTTGAAAGCCACTCTCTCCAAGTCATCAAGAGATGTGCCACTTTTTACAAGCTTGTAACAAGACACATAATTGCTCGCAATCCCGAAATGATTGGCTACATAATCCGTGATATTTTTCGTTGTAACAATTGGCTTAAACGAAGAAATATGCACCCACTTCTTTTTAGAAACAACTTCCAACTCGGTAGGCACATTTCGACTGACAACTACACCTCTGAGTTTATATTTCAAAGATACCGAATTCACATGATCAGCCCCTTTCAAACTCACATCACTATTAGAATTATTTGCAGAAATGTGAGTAGCTTCAACAGTAACTTCAGAGTACGAAGGAGTAGGTGAAGGTGAAGCGCAATTATCATTCTCAGCATAAGTGCATAATGACGCGGCAGAGGCAGTAGCTGCAGACGAAGCAGAAAGTGAATTTGGGTTTGTATTAGTAGGCACATTTTTCCGTGCGCGAAAATTGTAAGCAGCAGTAGTATTTGGTGATTTCTTATTTTCACGATAGCGCGCATTGGGCGTAGGTTTGTTAGTGGCAATGAAATTATTGTCACACGATGGATCAACAACCTGGATTTGCAATGAGTTAGGCTGACTGCATCAATAACAAGTAAAGAAGTTTAAGTTCGGGTGTAACCGAACATTACATACTCAGTTGAGAGCTATGGTGACAACATAAGGGAAAATAACCATATAGGAAAATGAACCGAGGGTAACCCTGGGATGTATTTGTATGACATGTCTATCAAATGAAAGGCACTAAAGAGTATTTTATGAGGGAGTGGGCCATAGTTCTATAGGTGGACGCCATTTAGGGATATCGCCATAAAGGTGGATCAGGGTTAACTCTAGAATTTGTTTGCACGATATGGGTATCAAATGAAAGGTGTTAATGAGTATTTTAAAAGGGAGTAATCCTTAGTTCCATATGTGGACGCCGTTTCGAGATATCGCCATAAAGGTGGACCAGGGGTGACCCTAGAATTTGTTTGTACGATATGGGTATAAATTTAAAGGTATTAATGAGGGTTTTAAAAGGGAGTGGTTGTCGAGATATCGCCATAAAGGTGGACCAGGGGTGACTCTAGAATGCGTTTGTACAATATGGGTATCAAAAGAAAGGTGTTAATGAGTATTTTAAAAGGGAGTGGGCCTTAGTTCTATAGGTGGACGCCTTTTCGAGATATCGCCATAAAGGTAGACCAGGGGTGACTCTAGAATGTGTTTGTACGATATTGGTATCAAATTAAAGGTATTAATGAGAGTTTTAAAAGGGAGTGGTGGTAGTTGTATATGTGAAGGCGTTTTCCAGATATCGACCAAAATGTGGACCAGGGTGACTTAGAAGATCATCTGTTGGATACCGCTAATTTATTTATATATGTAATACCTGCCAAGATTTCAAGGGTTTTTTATTTCGCACTGCAGAAATTTTTCATTTTCTTCTACTTAATATGGTAGGTGTCACAGCCATTTTACAATGTTTTTTCTAAAGTTATATTTCGCGTCAATAAACCATTCCAATTACCATATTTCATCCCTTTTTTCGTATTTGGTATAGAATTATGGCATTTTTCGTAATTTTCGATATCGAAAAAGTGGGCGTGGTCATAGTCGGATTTCGTTCATTTTTTATACCAAGATAAAGTGAGTTCAGATAAGTACGTGAACTAAGTTTAGTAAAGATATGTCGATTTTTGCTCAAGTTGTCGTGTTAAGGGCCATGTGGAAGGACAGACGGAAGACTGTGTATAAAAACTGGGCGTGGCTTCAACCGATTTCGCCCATTTTCACAGAAAATAGTTAGCGTCATAAAATATTTCCCCTACCAAATTTCAAAAGGATTGGTAAATTTTTGTTCGACTTATGGCATTAAAAGTATCCTACACAAATTAAACGAAAAAGGTCGGAGCCACGCCCATTTTGAAATTTTCTTTTATTTTTGTATTTTGTTGCACCATATCATTACTGGAGTTGAATGTTGATATAATTTACTTATATACTGTAAAGATATTAAATTTTTTGTTAAAATTTTACTTTAAATTTTTTTTTTTTTTTTTTAAGTGGGTCCTTCTCCGATTTTGCTAATTTTTATTAAGAGTACATACAGTGATAGGAGTAACGTTGCTGCCAAATTTCATCATGATATCTTCAACGAGTGCCACATTACAGCTTGCAAAATTTTAAATTACCTTCTTTTAAATGTGGGTGGTGCCACGCCCATTGTCCAAAATTTCACTAATTTTCTATTCTGCGTCATAAGTCCAACCCACCTACCAAGTTTTATCGCTTTACCTGTCTTTGGTAATGAATTATCGCACTTTTTTCGGTTTTTCGAAATTTTCGTTATCGAAAAAGTGGGCGTGGTTATAGTCCGATATTGTTCATTTTAAATAGCGATCTGAGATGAGTGCTCAGGAACCTACATACCAAATTTCATCAAGACACCTCAAAATTTACTCAAGTTATCGTGTTAACGGACGGACGGACGGACGGACGGACGGACGGACATGGCTCAATCAAATTTTTTTTCGATCCTGATGATTTTGATATATGGAAGTCTATATCTATCTCGATTCCTTTATACCTGTACAACAACCGTTATCCAATCAAACTTAATATACTCTGTGAGCTCTGCTCAACTGAGTATAAAAAGAACAATTTCTCAATAAGAGAAAGACATGAAAAAATTCATGTTATGCGTGTTTTCATCTTTTGGTTGTTTAATAATAGCTTTTTTGTTATTAATATTTTTTATTAATTACAAAAAAAATTTTACTAATAAAAATAAATATATAAACGAGTACTAATTGGAAAAATCACCTTCCCACTACACCCAACCCCCCCCCCCCCCCCCCCCCCCTCCCCCTCCCCATGCACCAAAGATCATGAAGAAACCGTTTTTGAATTGAGACCGACAAATTTTACATCGACCACAATTCGTTCTCGAAGCGTGAGAACGAAAATTCTTAAATCAAGCCCAAGTAGTGCTTGAAATGAGCACTGAAGGTTCACACATCAATACCAAAGTGGTCATAAAATACGAACGGTGTGTTTGGAAAACCTGTTCTTAAAACAAGCCCATCGGTCACGAGTTAAGAAAAAACATACTTAACAGACTTTTGTCAACTAATGTTCTTAATTTTGAACTTGTTTTGTTCGTTTTAGAACGATTTTTTCTCTGAGTGTAGAGAAAGCCCTCAAGGAGTCTTCTTAGGCATTACCGGTGCTTTCAACAATGTTTCTAATTGGGCGATAATGGATGGTCTTCATTACATTAAAGTACATCCAGCCTTAAGCAGATGGATCGGCTGCTTGTTAAATTGCAGGAAGATTACATCACAATGGGGATTGTACGAGGCCACGAAATTAGTGGACAGGGGCACGCCGCAGGAAGGGGTGCTATCTCCTCTGCTGTGGACGCTGGTCATCAACCAATTGCTCAAGCGATTCGACGAGGGCCCGTAAAACTTACAGCTTACGCATATGACGTTGCAATTGTCATAAGTGGAAAGTGCCCTCCAACGATTAGCTCTTTGATGGATCGGGCGCTTCTTGTTTACAAAGAGGTACAAGGTCCAAATTGGACCAAGCCTAAGTTAGGAGGGGTGACCCTATAGGAGAAACCTTGCACAAAATTTCTAGGAATCATCCTATACAGTAAGCTGTCATGGAAGCTCAACGTTAAGGGGAGGGTGAAGACGCCTCAACGGCGCTTTATGTATGTAAACGATTGCTGGGATGTACGTGGGGTTTATCGCCCTCTCTTTCTCAATGGATTTTTATAGCGATTGTAAACCCTAGTCAATACTACGTAGTTCTTGTTTGGTGGAAAGCCACACGAAAAAAATCTACCTCAAAAAATTAGAGGGGGTATGCAGACTATCAATGCTTAGCAGTACGGGAGCCCTCTAAACAACCCCGACGGCTGAATTGTATGCCATTCTGCACATTCCACTTGTAGACCTGGTAGCAAAGAACATAGCGTTAACAACTGCAACTAGGCTCAGTGCCTCAGGGCAGCTTGAGCGCCGACCATACGGTCAAAGGAGTATAGCGTCATCAATCACGGGACGGACAGATTAGCTGATTCCCTATCTGCGCTTCGAGGGCGATCTTAAGGCCACAATAGAGGTGGACGGTTGGCGCAAGGGTGCCCAAATGACGGACGAGGCTATACATGTGTACACAGATGGTTCCAAAGTAGTGGAAGAAGTAGGGTCTGCGGTATACTGTGCTGATCCGGAAATAAACAGATCCCACAGACTGCCGGATTACTGTAGCGTTTTCCAAGCGGAAATATTAGCCGTAACCAAAGCAGTTGAAACTCTGGAAGAGAATAGCTGAAGCTGCAACCGTGTTATTTTTATTTTTACAGTCAAGCAGCAAATAAGGCAATAATCTGTCATACCACAGCATCTTAATGCGTGTTAGAGTGTAACCAGTCCCTGGAGAGAATCGGGATAGGGAGAAGCATACATCTATATTGGATCTCATGGCATATGGGAATAGATGGGAATGAAAAAGCGGATGAACTAGCTAAAAAGGGCGCATCCCTTAAAGCTTGCTCCGTAGACGTCCCAATTAGACTAGGCGAGATTAAGCGAGGCGAGAGGAGCACAAGCGCGGGGCTGTAAAGTGTCGAAAATTATGTGTAGGTCTTACAAACTTAGGCTAAAAAAATTGCCTCTATCATTAAAACGAGAGGACTGTGGACTCATGACGGGTATTCTGACTGGACACTGCCTTCTGGCGTTACATGCCTTTAAATTAGGCCTGGTATTTGATAACAGATGTAGAAACTGCAGGTTGGAGGAGGAAACGATGGAGCACGTTTTATGCTCGTGCCCTGCGCTTGCCAGGCTAAGATTCCTGCTATTAGGAGTGATACAGCTGTCAGATCTAGAAGCAGCAAGTGGCCTAAGTCCTAGAAAGCTTCAAGTATTTGCCAAGAGGACGGAGTTATTTTATAACATAGGTCCTGGTTTTTGATAGGGTTTTTCAGTTTGGTCGTTAAAACAAACTTCTAGTAACACTGCGGACTCATTCAGTCCATGTTAGGTCCTCATGGACCGGCCAGTTCAACCTAACCTAACCTTCATTTAAAGAAATGTATTGGTATAAAATTGAACGCACTCCTTCAGCTAACCGCGACCTTTTCTGTGATAATTCAATACTTATAAAGCTTCTTGAAAAGAGCGCGTGGAAATGCCTACTAAGGCAGCTCGAATATCTTGAAAATCTTTGAATCGACTTCAAAAATCTTTGGAGATGTCGTGATATTATTTATTACTACCTTTCCTTTTCAGAATATAATTTCCCCAAACAAGAACCAAAAAATCGGTTTATTACCACGCTCACTTCCAATATATGTAAAAATACACGTATTGCAAACACACACAAATTCGAGATCTGTTGCATCTACCGTTTTTCTCATGTATTTGGCGATGAAAAAAGTATATACATATATTGTTCATAAAAATACATTTACACAGCAATTTCAGATTTTAATTAATGGAGTGAGGCCGACTTCGCTGTTCTAGGAACTGTTTTTATATCGAGCTAAAAGCTTTAATACTGTAACGAATTAGGGAAATCCTGGTTATTGTGCACCTACTGCTAACGTTCGAATCGCTAAACTGTCGAATAAATAACTCCAATATTCAGTATTGAAAACTGATCTTTATTTAGAATACGTTGGGACCACTTCACAATTATACTTCACTTCACAACTAATAGCGTGTTTAAATCAAACTGATTACTGATTCCTCAGATTGAGCTGATTTTATACTCTCGGTTTACTCGTTCACGAATTTTTCCTAAGGTCTAGTTATTTCGCTTGCTTGGTTACCAGTTATATAAATGTACGTTTTCAGGTTAAGCTTTTCTACTAGCTATATGAGTGTGTGTGTGTGAGTATCACCTTCTGCTCTTAGCTGATGAATACATATGTGTTTGTGAGATATTCTTCGCCGACTTCTATGTAAGTTTGGCTACTTGCAGTTTTTTTGTTGTTGTGATTATTTACTAACAGCTAGTGATGCTAATATTCGCCACACTGCCCTCCATCTAAGTCTGATCGTTCCGATCATATACATTTTCAGATCTATACACAGCCAGCCTTTCCAAATGAACCACTTTTGTTTTGTTTTTTCGTTTGCCAATGGTTTGTATGTGGTAAACTACATCGTTGATCCGTTTACAGCTTTGTATGGGCTTTCCCAGTTTCCCTGAATCTTCGGGGACAAACCTTTCTTTCTTGGTGGGTTGTATAACAGCACCAAATGTCCTTCCGAATTAATTGTTTTATCGCATCTGTCTTTCATCTTGTCACTCATAATCTTGTTTCGTTGACTTACAAGAACGTGTAGTTCTTTCATTCCTTCCTCCAAGACAACAGAAGATTTCTTGGCATTTCTCTCCGCATCCGCATTTATCCAAACTTCAAATCAGCTGGCAGTCGAAGGTCATGCAGTGCTGATCGGTAAGCCATCAAGAATAATGATATGTGTGTATCCCAAACTTTATGAAACTTGTCTAACACTTTCCTTAAGTGTTCCTCCAGGGTTTTATTGAATCGTTCCACCATAATGTCGGACTGAGGATGCAATGCAGTTGTTCTTGTTTTTCTAATGCCCAATGTCTTACACATTTCTTGGAACACAGCTGATTCAAAACTCCTGCCTTGGTCAGAATGTAACTCCATTTGTACATCATACCTTGCAACCCAATTGTTAGTAAATACTTCTGCTGCTGTTTCCGCTTCTTGATTTGGGATTGCGTATACCTCTGGGGTTTTGCTGAAATAATCCATAACCACCAGTACATGTTTCCTTCCGCGGTTGCTAGTAGGACCTTCGACATCCATGGCGATCCTTTCAAATGGTGCACCTGAAATATATTGCTTCATCTAGCCAAAACTTCGTGTTTTGGGCTCTTTCGCTCTGCTGTAAACCTAGCAGTTGGTAATCCACTCAGAGACCTACTGACGGCAACCAACCCTATAAAATCTCTGGTTAATTCTCTTGAGCATCTTCGTGATTCCAAGATGACCTCCACTTGGACCTTTATGTAGCCTACTTCGTCTCCACGTCCCGTATGCCATTTATAAAGCTAAATGATTTTTACCCTCTCGGTGTATTCCATGGTTGCGTCCGCATTTGCCAGATGGGCCAGCCTTTCAACATCCGACGCAAACTCCTGCAAATTCTCATTCGCTTTTTGGTAGCAGTTTTGCAACTCTATTTCATATATATCTGTTTCCTATGCTCGCTTCCGTAACGTCTCTGGACAGCGGCTATCAATGCTTCATAACTGTTCCGTTCGTACTCTGGAATAGTCTGTAAGATTTCAGCTGCAGGCCACGATCAATGCGGCAACTTTATCTTCATCATTCCAGTTGTTCACTGCTGACTTCTGACTTCTCAAATTGAAGCTTAAATACCTTGAAAGGAACAGAGCCGTCAAAAGATGGGGTTTTTACCTTCTGATTGCTCGCTGGAATAGCTGGGCGATTTAGTTAAAACTCCTATATACGACCTCTCAATATTTTAATCTCGACATCGATTTTGGGCTAAAGTTGTGAAATATTTGTATCCTGTGCCCCCAGCTTCGACGATACCCTTATCTCCTGTGCCGCCATCTGCAGGCTTCTTGTACTTTCAAATGCTCAGCCAACTGAGATATCATATATGTCTTCTGTTCTTCTAGTTGTGATGCCACATATGTCTTCTGTTCTCCCAGTTGAGATGAGATTTGCGACGACATTTCTGAAATACGTGCTTTTTGTCTTCCTAGTTGGGAGGCCATATTTGTGGATATTTGTGATGACATTTCAGATATGTGTGCCGATATTGCAGCCAATATCATGTTCAAGTCTGTGTTCGCCATTGTCTGCTGTGTTTCGTTTTTCTCTTCCATTTTTTTGTTGCCTCTTCCCCGATCAAATTGAAAGACATACTCCTCCACATTAATTCCTCCTGACTCCATAAACTCTCGTAGTCGTTCCTGAAGTTCAGATTTATACAGTTCTCCAGCTCCTTTTTGAGCTGCCGGATCTTCAAATCACTTAACTTGGTCATGTCTTTGTGGCTTCTGGAATTTATTCGACAATTCTCCATCTGACACCAATTGTAATGAATTTAGGGAAATCCTGGTTATTATGCACCTTCTGCTAACGTTCGAATCGCTAAACTGTCGAATAAATAACTCCAATATTCAGTATTGAAAACTTGTCTTTACTAAATTACTTTGGGAGTACTTCACAATTGTACTTCACTTCACAGCTAATAGCGTGTTTAAATCAAACTGATTACTGATTCACCAATTTCTCCCAAGGTCTAGTCACTTCGCGAGCAGTTGTATCTCATGCTTGGTTACTAGCTATATACATGTGTATTTGTTTTATGCTTTTCTACTACCCATATGTGTGTGTATGTAATTTTGGCTACTTGCTGTTTTTTGCATTTGTGATTATTTACTAACAGAATAATGATGCTAATATTCGGCACAATACTAAGAGGTCCATGAAAAGACATGGCTGTCACCGAAACGAATCGGTATACGGCACAGAATATAGGAATAGTTTAATAAGTTACCAAAAACTCAGCGAAAGACGGAAGTTTTCAAGCCGTGATCAAATTTTTGTCAGAACAAAGAGGTCAACCTGGTAACCAATGTTCAGAGAGTGCTCAGATTGTAGAGGGAGGCAGCGTTGAAGCACCCTGCGATATTGTTCCACCCGTACATCGTACATATTTTTTTCATTTATAGACCTTAACTAAAGAAAAACTATAATTTATTTGAGGTGTATGTCTAAATAGAAAGAGAAACCTGCTCATGAAGTATTTGTATATCTTATTGCATGCGGGTTTGATGGGGCTTGACCCCTCCTCTGGCCTCCGCTAGGCTGCGTTGAACTTTTCGCGGAATACGGGTATGCTTGCCTTTCAGCACGAACTAGCTCGTCGGATATGGGTGGGTTTCATTTTCCACAGTCCACGCAGCAGCCGCAATAGAGAAAAATATTCATACCCTTAAGTGACACCGGAGTAATCACTCCACCCTCGTAGCATCTGACCAGCCACGGCCAATAGAATCATCAAGCCCACCCTTCTTACTCCCAATACCCCTAACTGTATCTGTCCGTCCCCTTCGTATACCACTTGTCCGAGTCACGGTTCGCCTCCTTTGCATGAGGCCGGCCAATCCGCCCCTCCTCAACCTTTGCTAACCTAGGCCCTTGTGGCTGGCCCTTAAAATTCCATCTACCCCACATTCATGAGTCACTCCCCACACTCATGCCCCCTTACCCCATGTAATGCCGTCCTCGTCCGTCATGACCCCGTCAAGGAAATTATTCACCACACCTTCACTTTGACTTTAACAATTCATCATAACTTTATTTCAATTATCACTTAATTATTTTTATTTTCATTAAAAGAAATATGATAACTTAAATTAAGGATGCACACCGGTGCAACCCTCGTGTGTGGACCCCGTTGAACCGAGTTCTAAAACCCTTTTTCCAAAAACCAAAATCCAAAAAATACCAGAAGCCTACCCCAGGACGTCCCAGTTTGCAACCCTGGCCTTCAGACCAATGCGCCTGTTTACATTTAATTTCGAACCTTTTTGCGGCCCCCTATGGATAGCAGCACTTGCCTGCACCGATTTGCATCTCCTACTGGACGGTCACGTCTCACGTATGTGTAGGTATAAACTAAATAGCTTTAAATTGGTATTTCTAAAAGTATAAATATTCCTATAGGGAATTCATTTCCCGTTTGTATGTATGTATGTAAATGTGGATTAGATTGTATATCTAAATATATGCAGGCTCCTACTGAGCATTTATGCCCCAGTTACACATGCACATAAAGAAACTCCTACCTTGGATACATCCTTGAATGTGGGAGAGGGCTGACCAAAACAACCTGAAGTGGCTCAAGCCTGTGACCCTTGATGACAGCTCACCTTGTCGCGGCTCAATCAGAGTGTATGCGTGCTTGTTGACTTGAGCTGACTAACCTCATATTGCTCTAGACGACCCTACCTCACCTTGTTAACTCAAACTCAAATCACCCTAATGTACACTTGTCTATGTTTCTTCTGTCAAGAATAACCATACGGGTAAAAGATCCTAGAGGTTTATACATAGCTTGGAGGTCCAGTTACGTCAATTCGGAGCAAGGCATAGTCCACCATAACAACTATCCTCACTATCACAAATTCACTTGTAGGACAGGTGTTTTTGACAACCCCTAATGATACCTGGCTAGGCCACTCTGACATAATCGGTTTAAGGGCTAGCCGGGGGAGATTTCATCGGCAGCGTCTGTACACCTCTAGGTGCGGCTGCAAGCGGGCGTCTGTCTTGGAGCAAGCGGCTCGCTATATAAACGTGCCAAGTAATATTTTCACCCCCGCTGAGCGGGTTGTGCGCTGGGCTTGGGACCCGCCACGTAAAACCATACTCCAATGAAATATAACAACAAGCCTCAGATAAATACACTCTCTATTGATGACGACCATGGCAAACGTTTGAAGGACAATGAATTGAGGGCATGCACCTGGAACGTCCGCTCCCTGAATGGGATTGGTGCAGATGCCCGGCTGGTTGATGTCCTCGTCAAAGCAAAATCTGACATCACCGCCATCCAAGAAATGCGTTGGACGAAGCAAGGAAGAAAGAAGATCAAAAATTGTGACATATATTGGAGTGGCCATGCGAATAAGCGCAGTTTCGGCGTCGGATTCGTGGTGGGAGAGAGACTTTGTCGCCAAGTGCTGGCGTTCACGCCTGTGGACAAGCGTCTCGCCGCTATTCGAATAAAAGCAAAATTTTTTAATATATCATTCATCTGCGCCCATGCGCCGACAGAGGAGAAAGACGATGAGGTGAAAGACACTTTTTATGAACAATTAGAACGCACATACGAGCGCTGCCCCCGTCATGATATAAAAGTCGTGCTTGGCGACTTTAACGCCAGGGTGGGCAAAGAAGGTGTTTTTGGCACTACAGTCGGAAAGTTCAGCCTACACAATGAAACTTCTCCTAACGGACTGAGGCTGATTGACTTTGCCGGTGCTCGAAACATGGTCATATCAAGCACAAGGTTCATGCATAAAAAGATACATCAAGCTACATGGCTGTCTCCTGATCGAAATACTCGCAATCAGATCGATCACGTTGTGATAGACGGACGGCATGCCTCCAGTGTTTTAGATGTGCGAACGATCCGAGGACCTAACATCGATTCGGACCATTATCTCGTTGCACCCAAAATACGCACCCGCCTCAATGCGGCTAAAAACAAGGAACAAAAAACACAAGGAAAGCTAGACGTCGAAAAGCTTCAATCACAACAGACTGCCAATGATTTCGCAACTCGACTCTCACACCTGCTCTCTGAGGGCACAACTCATCCTGAAGGAATACAGGAGCATATCTCCAAAGCACTTCATACTGCCGCCGAGGAAAAAATTGGTTACCGGCGGCCACGAAAAAACAACTGGTATGATGAAGAATGCCGCGTTGCAACCGAAAGAAAAGACGCTGCCTACAGGGCTACGTTAAAAGCGAGCGCGACAAGAGGAGTGTGTGAACGCTATCGTGAGTTGAAAAGGGAAGCGAGACGCCTTTTCAGGAAGAAAAAAGCAGAAGCAGAAAGGCGTGAGTGCGAGGAGCTTGAGCTGCTAGCCACCAGGAATAACGCCCGAAAATTCTACCAAAAAATACGGCGACAGACTGAAGGTTTTAAGACCGGGGCAAACTCCTGTAGGAATGAAAACGGCGACCTTGTAACTGATGTCCAGAGAGTGCTTAGATTATGGAGGGAACACTTCTCTGCTCTCCTAAATGGAGGCAGCAATTCACCGCGCAGAGATGAAGAACCCGATCCCGCAATCGATGATGATGGAATATATGTCCCCCCGCCCGATTATGACGAAGTTAGAATAGCAATAACCAGATTGAAAAACAACAAGGCCGTGGGCGCTGATGGATTGCCTGCGGAGCTATTCAAGTTCGGCGGCGAGGAGTTGGTAAGGCGCATGCAGAAGCTTCTTAGCAAAATATGGGCGGACGAAAGCATGCCCGACGGTTGGAATCTAAGTGTTCTTTGCCCAGTCCACAAGAAAGGGGATACTGCAAAATGCACCAACTATCGTGGAATCAGCCTTCTTAATATCGCATATAAGGTCCTTTCAAGTGTATTGTGGGAAAGATTGAAGCCCACCGTGAACCGGCTGATTGGACCTTATCAGTGCGGCTTTAGACCTGGTAAATCTACCATTGACCAGATTTTCACAATGCGCCAAATCTTAAAAAAAACCCGTGAAAAGAGAATCGACACACATCACCTCTTCGTCGACTTTAAAGCCGCCTTCGACAGCACGAAAAGGAGCTGCCTATATGCCGCTATGTCTGAATTTGGTTTCCCCGCAAAACTTATACGGCTGTGCAAAATGACGTTGAGCAACACCATCAGCTCAGTCAGAATTGGGAAGGACTTCTCCGAGCCGTTCGAAACTAAACGAGGTTTCAGACAGGGTGACCCCCTATCGTGCGATTTCTTTAATTTGATGCTGGAGAAAATTATACTAGCTGCAGAACTTAACCGCACTGGAACAATATACTATAAAAGCGTGCAATTACTGGCATATGCTGATGACATTGATATCATCGGCCTAAAAACCCGCGCTGTTAGTTCTGCTTACTCCAAGCTGGAAAAAGAAGCGGTAAAGATGGGTTTGATGGTGAATGATGACAAAACGAAGTACCTGCTGTCATCGAGCAAAGAGTCAGCGCATATGCGCCTTGGCAACCACGCTACTGTTGGCAGCCATAATTTCGAAATAGTAAAAGACTTCGTTTATTTGGGAACCAGCATCAACATTAGCAACAACATCAGCACTGAAATCCAGCGAAGAATCAATCTTGCCAATAAATGCTACTTTGGACTAGGTAGGCAATTGAAAAGTAAAGTCCTCTCTCGGCGAACGAAAATCATACTCTACAAGTCACTTATCGTACCCGTCCTGCTATATGGGGCAGAAGCATGGACCATGACAACAGCAGATGAAGCGGCTTTGGGAGTGTTCGAGAGAAAAGTTCTTCGAAAGATTTATGGACCTCTACGCCTTGGCGATGGCGAGTACCGAAGAAGATTTAATGATGAGCTGTACGAGCTATATGCAGAAATCAACATAGTCCAGCGAATTAAAACGCAGCGGCTGCGCTGGCTAGGCCATGTTATGCGAATGAAAGATGATGCTCCGGCCAAGAAAGTGTTTCTATCGGAACCCGCCTATGGAAGCAGAGGTAGAGGGCGGCCCCCACTCCGTTGGAAGGACCAGGTGGAAAACGATTTAAACTCCCTTGGTGTGACCAATTGGCGCCGGTTGGCGGAGCGAAGGAGCGACTGGCGCGCCTTGTTGGACGGCCATAACCGTTTAGACGGTTAAGCGCCAATTAAGTAAGTAAGTAATGATACGTATGGGGATGTCAGGCTGTACCGAATTCACACAACTGACCTCATATGTAACATATATATAATTATTATAATAACTCGCGGCCAGGATTATTGCTCCGTTTGTAATCGGACCCTCCCTTGATCTTTGTGGTATTGGTTAGTACGGCTGGACGAGCAGCTATCACTATAGGCCTCCCTCGCGGATGGACTGAATCGTGTGCTTTTCCGGAAGATTGACCCCAAAAAAAATTTTTGTGGAAGTCCGCAGCCAGCAGTCACTAATTGTTTACGTTAATTAGGTGTCCATGGAGGACCACCGCCTCACATCCCTTTATTTCCCACAACAACAACTACGGAACAAGAGGGTGTCACCTTAACGTTCGCCTTCAAGTTCGTTTTGTGGCACTCTTCTATCTCCGGCTGCCTTGTCACCGAATTACTCCGGCTCACCACTCTTACGTTCCGGGCTCGATTTTTATGCGATATTTTGTGGAACTGGGCCCACCCCAGCACACCTGTCAGGGGTCAACCACCATTAAAGTCCACCATAATAAGGTATTTTAATTGTCACTCTTACCTTTTTGACGTGGTCCTCCGCTGCCGTCAATTCCCAGACTCCACAGTGTTTTCCGACACTAATTTTTGTTCTTCCAGGCGCCGGGTTGTATTGGCCTAAGTTTTTGAGCTCCAACCTTCGGAGTGCAAATAAGATGCCTTTGTCGGCTTGAATTTTCGCCTGGTGTGGTCGCCGTTCTTTCCAAAAAAGGTTTTCCGGCGGTTAGTTAACTTGGCTGCGGCTTAACTCGTAGCTTACTGGCAAATTTTACCTTTTGTTCGCTAGCGCCTTGGTGTGTTCGATTACCCGTTTAGATTCAACTACTGCTTGCGACGCAACGGAGTCGGACACAACTTTTTTATCACATGACGGGTCGATCGCAACCAGTCGGTCGTAACAGGGTGAGTCGGCCGATGCAACATATTGCATGGCAGGCTCGAAACACGACTACCGGCCATACGATACTACACCCGCATATCCTTGGCATGAAAAATGCCTTTGGACCTGCCGCTCATATCCCCCAGCTCATACAAGCAATTTCCCACTGGCCTCAGAACCACCGCCTTCATATATTTATTCGAAAGCTTCGCATTGAAATTGCGCGTCGCGACACTCTGCCCAAAGCTTCGCCTATAGACTACCTGCCCGGGTCTGTATGTGATGGGTCTAGCCCTTTATCCCTCAGAAGCTACAGCCGTATGTCCCGCGGTACGATCTCTACTTCGGAATCGTTAGCACACTCCAGCCTGCGTAGTATTTCGTACGTCTCTCCATGCTGCACCATGGATTGACCGCTGCCTTGCCTGAGAGACTGCCTTGTAGGGCTCCGTCCGGATCGCCTCGTGAACCGCGCTCCGAAGGGCAAAGGCTGCCTTTGAGAGATGAGTATCCCAAGACTTCTGATCGGTTTCATCAATGAAGGATCTAATGATGGCCAGTAAGGATCGGTTTATTCTTTCGGACGCGTTAGCCTGGGGTGAATAGGCGGCCGTACGGATATGTTTGACCCCATAACCCTTAAGGAAATCACTGAACGCCTCCGAGACGAACTGCCGGCCGTTATCCGAATGGGTTGTCTCCGGCACACCGAAGATGTGAAAGATGTCGTTTTCTAAGTTCCGGATTACCTCCCTCGAAGTCGCACTCCTCATAGGTTTGACGAATACGAATTTTGAATAGTGGTCGAGGACAACGAAGATATACGAATTGTCGCCACGAGACCTCGGATATGGACCGCAGAAGTCTATGTACAGCCGCGGAAGACTCTTTCCATCTCGACACGATCCCCCATCAACGGTCTCTGTATCGCGTTTATTGCTTTGCAGCATTTGCACACGTCACAGTTGCGAACAAATTCTTTAACCGCAGAAACCATTCCAGGCCAGAAATACCGAGCACGAAGCCGGTTGACAGTCTTCGCTACGCCGCCATGTTCTGCCGCTACGCCGCAATGCATCTTCCTCAGCAGCTCCCCTCTCAGTCCCTCAGGCAGCCAAACTTTCCACATGGAATCCTCGATTTCATCGTCTCGTTGGAAACGTACACGCTTGTAGGTCACGCCGTCCTGTATCCTTACATCGGGCAACTGTTCGGAAATATTCTCCACCGAAAGTGTCATAACTCAATTCGTCCATGTTCACTCGGCTCAACGCGTCTGGGACTACATTCTTTGCGCCCTTTCGATGTACGATTACGAAGTCGAATCCTTGGAGCTTGATGCTCCAGCGCGCCAAACGCCCCGAGAGATCGCGTTGATTCATGAGCCACTTGAGACTCATGTGATCCGTAATAATGGTGAACCGAACTCCGTCTATATACGGCCGAAACTTCTGCACACTCACCACCGCTGTTAAGCACTCCAGCTCGGTGATCGTATAGTTTCGTTGAGCGGAGTTCAGTTTCTGCGAAATGTATGAGATGGGTCTCTCATTGCCCTCCCCGTCCAGCTGGAAGAGCACCCCTCCATTTCCCGTAGTGGACGCGTCACATTGGACATAGAAAGGCTTCGCAAAATCCGGATTGACCAATACTCTCGATGATACCAGCAGGTTCTTCAATTCTTGGAAAGCAGCAACAGCCTCATCCGTCATACAAAACTCCTTCTTCTTCCTCGGACAATCCGTCAAAGGTGACATTATGGTAGCAAATTTCGGTACAAATCTCCTGTACCACCCTGTAAGTCCCAACAATCTCCGAAGTTGTTTCATTGTTTTCGGTACGGGAAACTGAACCATCGCTTCGAGCTTCGCCGGATCCGTCCGCAGCTCTCCCTGACCCATAATAAACCCTAGGTATGGCATCTCTTTCTGGCAAAACTTTGATTTTTGCGCATTGGTGGTCAGTCCGGCCTTCGCGAGGCACTCTGCTCTCTCAGACAAGTGTTGAAGATGAGTTTCGAAAGTCCGGTGAGCAAACTAAAATGTCATCTATATAGATGAAAACCTTGTCCCCGAGTCTGGACGGAACAACACGGTCCATCAGGCGACACAACCTTTGGCTGGCATTACATAGGCCGAACGGTATGACCTTGAAGTGGTAAAGCGGGCGGCCCGGAACCGTAAAGGCGGTTTTCTTCCGTGATCTCTTTTCCAGCGGGATTTGCCAGAAGGCGTCCTTGAGGTCCAGTCCCGTTTTGAAGAATGTGTCCTTGAGTCTGCTGAGTATTCCCTCCACATGCTGAGTGGGATACGCATTCTTCTTCGTCCGCTCGTTCACCTTCCTCATGTCGACGCACAGCCGATTCTTCCCCGGCTTTTGGACTAGCACTATCGGTGAGCTCCATGCGCTGTCACTCTCTTCGATGACGCCAAACTTCAACATCCTGTCTATCTCCTCATACGCGCATTTCTGCTTCACTGGCGACAAGGGGTAATATTGCTGTCCTCACCAGTTATTTCCGAGATTGCAGTCGGCATCAGACCAAACTTATCCCAGAAATCTATACCTAGGTAGAGCATCTGCTTCAAACTCGGAACTATGTACAAGGTCAAATCGACTGTCGTCTGTCTCCACTGAAACTTCGCCTTCAGCTTGCCGATGATCGCTTGCACCTTTCCATCCGCTGTTCTTAGTTCCTCGTCCATGGATTAAACGTCGTCCGTGCACAGCATTTTAGCCGCGTCTCCGCCTGCACAACTAACCGATGCTCCGCTGTCCAACAGACCATTGATTTTGACTCCATTTACGATGACTTCCGTATACGGCCGCTTATCCACTTCGCTTCGGAAAATGGTCGCTTCTAGGGCTCATCTAACATGTTTCCTTGCTTTAATTTTATTTCGCAACTTCGCAATCTTTTCCTTATTCCTTTCCCTAGGCTTCCCTTTTTCCTTTACCTCAACTTTATCCCCGAATATTCTCCTACTAACTTCCAAGTAGTGCTGTCTTCTTTCATTCCAGGTTCTATACAACGATGTCCTCCTCTTTGGTTTCGGTTGCCCTGTATTCTTAAGTATTGTCACTGTTCTTGATTGTGGTCCGGGTGTGGTTGGTTCTGGCGGTTCTTCCCGGAGTTGCCGCCAGACATGTGGTTTTCCTGTTTACATTTGTCGCACAGCACAAATCTCGTTCGCATCTCGTTGCATTTAAGCAAACCAGGTCATGAAATTTGGAACTACACGCCACATCTTCTCTCGTATCCGTCTTCTTGACCGTTTGGCAGATCCTTGGCTCAGAGGGTCCCCTATTCGATTCCGTTCGGTGAAACGCTTTGCGATCTCGACCGTCCAGCGCCTCCAATGATACCTCCTCCGCGGCATCGCATGTGTCCTTGTGCGGCTCTCTCTCAACCTCGTCGACCAGCTTCCTCCTCGGTAACTTCTGCTCTTGTTCCTTGAGATGCTTCTCGGCCCGCCTGCACTCCTCCTTCAGATGCTGCGGCGTTTCTATGTGACATCCAAAGATCAAGTTCTTAATTTTGTATTTCAAATTTCGTCTCATCAGGTAAACTAAACTAAGCTCGGGCATCCGCTCCTTCATCGTAAACACCATACTCTTGATGCACGCGTAAAACTCGTCAAACGTTTTGGAAAATTCCTGTTTCCTTTCGTTCATTGCCTGTCTAATCTCTTCGTCGCAATCGGCTTTCCTGAACTGGTGCAGCAACGCGCTACGGAGTTCGGGAAACCCTACATTTTTCCCTTCCGAATGTTCCTCCATGAACAGCCAAAAGTAGTCCTGGGCCGAACCCTCCAAAAGAAAATGGAAGTTGGCATGCAAATCCTCCGAAGAAATACTGTGACGCTTTTGTAGCGTTTCCACCCGAAACAGAAACCGTTCCACGGGTATTGACTTCGAGTTTCCCGCATATCTCAAGCCCCAATCTTTAATTATTTTAATTTTAACTTATCGGTCCGTGCGACCCCGGTATTACCATCTTGTGAATCGGTGAACAGCCGCCGGCAGGCCTGCGAACGCTGATCTCCTGACGGACCATTTAACTCGCACTCCCCGCACGAACGGTCTACCAGAGCCTATTCCCCAAACCCCGATTTCTCGTCTAATTTATTATTACTGTGGTGTATTTCCACGGCTGAGACCCTATCCCCCAAGCTACGCACATCCTTCCGAACTTTCAACATCGCTTCATTGATAGCATCCGCCGTGGTTCTATTTACGTCCATCTGGTATTGGAAGAACATCGACTCGAACTTCTGCAACAGTTCGCCGCTGACTTTGTCCAACAGCGACACCTCTGGCGAAGGAATGTCACCCACGGGTATGATCCGCTGGCCTCCACCCGATGTCTCAACCGCTTGATCTCTATCATCGCCTATAGCGCCTTCTTCCCTGCCGGCATCCTCTTGCTCGACTATGGCACTTTCGTCCTCGTCCTTGTTAACTCAAACTCAAATCACCCTAATGTACACTTGTCTATGTTTCTTGTGTCAGGAATAACCATACGGTAAAAGATCTGACCCTCCTCGAGGTTTATACATAGCTTGGAGGTCCAGTTACATCAATTCGGAGAAAGGCATAGCCCACCATAACAACTATCCTCACTATTACAAATTCACTTGTAGGCGAGGTGTTTTTGACAACCCCTAATGATACGTATGGGGATGTCAGGCTGCACCGAATTCACACAACTGACCTCATATATAACATATATATAATTATTATAATAACTCGCGGCCAGGATTATTGCTCCGTTTGTAATCGGACACTCCTGGGGCTTGATCTTTGTGGTATTGGTTAGTACGGCTGGACGAGCAGCTATCACTGTAGGCCTCCCTCGCGGATGGGCTGAATCGTGTACTTTTCCGGAAGATTGACCTCAAAAAAAATGTTTGTGGAGGTCCGCAGCCAGCAGTCACTAATTGTTTACGTTAGTTAGGTGTCCATGGAGGACCACCGCCTCACGTCCCTTTATTTCCCACAACAACAACTACGGAACAAGAGGGTGTCACCTTAACGTTCGCCTTCAAGTTCGTTTTGTGGCACTCTTCTATCTCCGGCTGCCTTGTCACCGAATTACTCCGGCTCACCACTCTTACGTTCTGGGCTCGATTTTTATGCGATATTTTGTGGAACTGGGCGCACCCCAGCACACCTGTCAGGGATCAACCACCATTAAAGTCCACCATAATAAGATATTTTAATTGTCACTCCTACCTTTTTGACGTGGTCCTCCGCTGCCGTCAATTCCCAGACTCCACAGTGTTTTCCGACACTAATTTTTGTTCTTCCAGGCGCCGGGTTGTATTGGCCTAAGTTTTTGAGCTCCCACCTTCGGAGTGCAAATAAGATGCCTTTGTCGGCTTGAATTTTCGCCTGGTGTGGTCGCCGTTCTTTCCAAAAAAGGTTTTCCGGCGGTTAGTTAACTTGGCTGCGGCTTAACTCGTAGCTTACTGGCAAATTTTACCTTTTGTTCGCTAGCGCCTTGGTGTGTTCGATTACCCGTTTAGATTCAACTACTGCTTGCGACGCAATGGAGTCGGACACAACTTTTTTATCACATGACGGGTCGATCGCAACCAGTCGGTCGTAACAATCTTTATCTTTATTCTTTAATCACACACAACAACCAATGGTTATATTTACAATGCATGATATCTTACACACTAATATTTTAATTAAAAACTTATTATATTCATGTAGGCCTTCATAACGGGTTACCTGGTTAATAAGTGATAATTTTACACAACACATACAAATACTCAAAAATAAAATAATCCTTAACTAGTTAAGTGGATAACTAAGCTGAATATAACCAGAGAATATTTGAAGAAAAACAATATTCGGAGTACTTAGAATAGATGAAAAACATATACAATGAAGAAATAGAGAGAGAGGTATTCAAATCATTTGGCAAAGTGTTGCATAACTTCGTGTTTGAACCGGGTTTTTTCAAACCTCTAATCGCTATTGGTAGATTATTCAAAAGGCGAACTGTGACAACAAAAGACTGTCGCTCGGTAACCGAGCAAGTATATTTCATGCTACAGATAGCCAGTGATCGAGAGGATCTCATGAAACTCAAACGCTCCTTCAAATAATCTGGCTCATGTGTAGCGATGACTTTATGTAACAATGTTATGCATCTGAGTTTTAAGGGATTTTCAAATGAGATGGAAAATATTTTTAGAGCAAAAATTGAGATGTGATCATAACGTTTAACACTGTAAATATACCTAGCCACGTTGTTGTATAGGATATTAAGTTTCCTCCTACACATGCTATCACAACCGGCATATAGTTCACAGCCATTAGCCATATAGCACTTTAGTTATAAAATATGCTTTAGCTAGAAGTAGGCGAATTTTAGGTGGTGTAAACTGTTGGACACTCCATAGTGATCTCAGCATTCCATACACGCGGACTACATTAGCGATTATTTGGTTGTTCCATGTTTGCGTTCTACTGAAAATCACACCCAGATTTTTTACAGTGTCTAGATATTGTATTACAGTGTTATTCAACTTTATCTTGTGAAAATTGGCTAGGTCAAATCGTTTTTTATATATTGCTATCATTGGGACTTGTTTGGGTTCAAGACTAGGCCATTATGACAGGCCCAAGTGTAGATCTGATCTAGGTCGATGTTTATGTTCCCAATGCAAGCATTTATGGAATCTAAGGGACAACCAAGATATAGTTGAAAGTCAGATATGAATGTTACAATGCTTTATAACATCCATGATATCATTTATATAAAGCACAAATAAAAGTGGACCGGGAATTGATCCTTAAGGGACACCTTTTGTTACATTCAAATGTTTCGATGTTAAGTCTCCCATACTTACGTCTTGTGAACGACCGTAAAGGTAAGTTTGAACTAGGCTCAGTGACGATGAAGAGAAATTATACAATTTATTGGCCCGTAATCATAGTCGAAATAAAATAAAGTTTTATTGGTTTAAACATGGTTATAAATTCAATATCTTTTTAAGTATTTTATAGTCCACTTAAACACTTTTACATATCTAAAAAAGTATTTTAAATTTAAAATGACATGAGCGCGATTTTATTTTTTTAAAATAGATTATAAGTTGTCGGTCTGCTGTCAAAAATTGCGAGAAATTTAACAATTTTCTATTTAAACGCGATGAACTTAAAGGGAAGTGAAAAAAGGCTTCCCCGACAAGCAAATATACGTCAGGAACTAATTTATTATCGCTTGAATTCGTATTATTATATTTCTGACGAAAATTACACAATTTGTGCGATGGTTACTTGGCTCCAAATATGCGAGATATTTAATTAAGATTATTCCGCATTCATAGCTATTTGCGAGTTTTGATATTTTAGTATCTTTTGAGGAAAAAGTAGCATCATATATTGATTTTGGCATTAAATATATATGTTATAATATGTCCAAAAATTTCAGATGACGCGTTTTAATTTCGGAAGCAATAATCCGAAGGCGACAAAGTAATGGTTTTACTCTGTCAAGATTTTACAAAAAAAAATTTTAAAATTTTCATGTGGTTGGTGTAATTTTGGTGATATTGTTGTACACAGAAAGGATTTAACTAAAAAGGTGTTTTGCGCGGATAAAATTTTCACCAGTACTAATAAAAGAACAATTTCTTATTTTCGACTTCGATGATTGAATTATTATTACAGAATTCTTGAATTCTGCTGGGATTTCCTTTTGTGTCTTACATTTCCCTTTAAATTTGCCAATTCCTCTTAAAAGAAACCGTGAAATAAAACACGGAATACAACAAGAACTAACAACAAACAATTTTAAGATCTGATTGGTACGGGCGCTGTTGTACTACTTCCCTCCTTTTTCACCCTTTCTATGTCATGACCGACATGAGTTCAATTATTTTCTAATAAAAGGGACTTACACTTTGCAGGCCCATGTACAATGGCTATACTGTACTATACTAAACTTGCTTTATTTATGCTGATTTTGCGAAGACAAACCTAAATTTGATTTAAATTGATTATCATTGAATGTCCTGCATACTTATTAGTATCGAGGTTGCTTCCTTTGCTTTACGGAGCCCAAATCCGCTTTAACTACTTATTCGTTTATGGTGCGAGATTTAAATAATTTTTTAAGGACGATATTAAATAAATTTTCTTTAAATAAGTATTTTAATGTTCAATTAAATAAAAGACAGCGAATTTTTACAAAACGTTTGTTAATAACTTTTAAATACAATTGAATGATAATTATCCGCCACCAGATTATGATCAAAACGCATTTTCAGATACTCCTTTGACAATTTTTGTGGTTTTGTAAGAGTTTTTGCCACGTAATTACCATATTTTATACGTGGAGTCAAGTAACCACGGTTGTAAGGAAAAGGGTGAACTTTTAAAATTTCTCTAAAAATTCTTCATAGCGCCAATCAATGCCTTTTTTCATGCGGTTACCCTGTCCATGCTTATTTTAGTTGAAACTGTGTTTAATATGTATATGGCAGACCACAATTTCAAATCCCATTTTTAATTTAGTAAAGATTTTAATTAAAGATTATTTTAGTCAGCATCTATGATTACGGGCCATTGAGTTTACATTGAGATCTACAGTGTCGAAAGCTTTAGAGTGATCAAGTAGTGTTAGAAATGTTACGTTATTTTTGTCTATGTTTGACCTTATATCATCGGTGACCTTTAGAAGAGCTGTGGTACAGATCCTGTTAGGTCTAAATCCAGATTGATACTGGCTAAGCAGTGAGTTATTATTGATGAAGTAACAGATTTGATTGTGCATTAGTCATTTAAGAACCTTAGATAGGAATGGTAAGATGGCAATGGTGCCCCCATAAATTCAGAAAACAAAAATTCAGAAACACACTTTTCAGAAAACCTAGTCAGAACCCTTTTTTCAGAAAGACAAAATTCTGCAGTCAAAACTCAGAAGTCAATTTTCAGAAATCATTATTCAGAAGTCGAGTTTCAGAAGTCAAAATTAAGAAGTCAAATTTCAGAAGTCAAATTTCAGCAGTCAAAATTCAGAAGTCAAAATTCAGGAAGTAATCAGAATACAGAAAAAACATTACATTTTTATCAAAATTCAGAAACGTTTATTTATTTGGAAGGTATTATGTATAAAGAAAAAGTAGTACAATCTAAAATTTTAAATTGTGTGCAATAGCAAGCATGTAATTAATTAAATAATTTTCGCGTTCATCTTTTTCAAATGAATTTACAATATTAAACAAACGCTGGTCGAAGTCTTTATATTTTTTCTTGCGTTTTCGATATGGCTCATCTCCAGCTGAAAATTGCTGTAGTTTTGTTTCTGTTATTGCCTGTTCGTTTTTTATTTTATTTATGAAATTAAGTATGTTAGGGTGTGTCCCATATGCATTTCGAATGGCGTTGTGCCACCCTTCGATAGAATTATTTGTTTGAGCTTCACCCAATTTGGTGATATTATACACATTCTATAATTCGATGGAATATAACGATTTCTTCCGACGTTGCTGTGTTCCAGGAAGTGGCATCCCAATATAAGTTACCTCGAAATAATTTAATAAGTTTTGGAATTGTATTCCTTATCGTCGTTATCCACATAAAATTCCAGTTCAGATATCAACCCGAATGCATCGATCATCATTTCCTCTGGAACAAATGCAAGTGCTAATAAATATTTTAAGTTCATCTCGAAAATTGAATAATTTTTATAACTCGCTTGCAGCCCTATTGATTGGATATGTCTCCAAATGTTTTTGGAAAAGTGGAAAAAACATCCATGAACCAATACTTCGGGAAACGAGTTTTTTTACTAAATTAATTGCCGCCTTCTCGAAATCCAACATCACATATTTAGGTATAAATGAGTTTCCTTGGTCTAATAAAGTCTTCATTATGATATTATATGTTTCTTGTTTTTTGTTACATCCTATTGCATATACCAAGAGAACTATTAAACCATTTAAACCTCCTGCAAATAATAGAAATTCAATAGAATCGAGAACTGTATTCAAATATATACATATAATGAAACACTTGCCATGCAATGTGTATAATTGGGAAAAAAGTGGAGGAACAACAGAAAATGTGCCGTCCATATGAATCGAGGAGCAACTTGCTAAAAATTTTAAATTTTTTTCTGTGGAAAAAATGATTAGCCTTTGATCATTTGGCCCTTTATCATATAGCAAAAATTGTTTTCCATCCATTGTTTTGATAAACTCATTTTCAAGAACAAGTTCTTTGTGATTATTAGGATTTTTCGGAACGAAATTTAAAGCACGTGTTCGCCTGACGGTGCGCATCATTTGATCGACTGAAGGGAGAATCGGTCTAACAGCTGTATTTGAATTTGATATAATCTGTCCTACAATATCTCTCGAGGTACTACACTCTTCAGCAGCCTTTCGTTTTAAGTCTTTTGCCAATCGATAACATTCCACTTTCCTAGCATCTGGTGCATGTAAATGTATGCCTGTTATCTTCATGTTGTCATTATTTTCACCTGGTTGCCCGTTGTTATATCGAATTAATCTCGCACCACAATTCGATTCACGTTTTTTACTAAAACATATTCGCGAAAGTGAAAAATTCAAATTTTGTGAATTAGAATTAAGTTCTTATTTGCTACAGAAAAAATAATCTGTTTCATTATTTGACCTATCGAATGTATATTCCAATCCATCTAAGAAAATTTTAGGATGTTTATTCTCATGACTTATAATGCTGTCCATTCTGATAATACGTGTTAACTAATTTTAATTCACATTGATATGAATTCGAGCTCGTAGTAAAGAAATGTCGTAATGGTTCGATTATGAGAAAAATACGCAACAATAATTGTTCTCGAAAACTGTAAAATAGAGTAGGTGAGAGTTATTCGAAGACGAATTAAAAAAAATCTATTATGCTTTGCCCTCGTCTTCTCCACACCCAATAGCTTGTGTATCAAGGAGCATATATTTACAGAGTCACCTGTTTTAGTAGTTACAATAGCCGCTTTTTTTTGCTAGAGGAAATAAAACGCAAGGTATATTAGCGAATTGCATAGAAAGCAACAAAACAAAGTAAGCTAGTTCAGTTGGCTAAGCGGTTTGTTTGAGTGTCTAAAACGTACTGTTCCAGAAGTAGAAATGTCTAAGCACCAATTAGCTGATAAACTTCCACCTTTAGGGTTCCGCTATGATGAGACTGTTTACCTAGTTGAAGCGTTTTTTCAAGCTCGTTTGCAAAAAAAAGCAATTCATGTTTTTATGTCAGCGTAATATGTATTCACATACGTACAATAATGAATGGAAAGCAATGGTAAACAAAATTTATGCACTGATCAAATTAAGCACTGGCGGGAGTGCAGACTAAAATCAAGTAAATGTTTACATACATTCTTACGTATGCATGGAAGAATGTATATACATATGGGTATGAAAAATTACAATAACACGAAAAACTGATGATAAAAAATAAAGTCAGTGATTATATATTAAAATTGGATTAGTAGTTTATACTGAAAATATATCAATAATATAAAGTCGCCATTGGGTTTCCTAACCGGAATGATTTTAGATTTCTTCCAGCAGTCTGGAAAACTCGACGTAAATAAAACTGTATTGAAAGCGTAAGTAAGTTATGGTAAGATCTTTGGGAGTAAGCACTTCACTTGTGTGCGAAAAATCACAAAAAAAATCCATTTGTACGGGACACCAGTCTATAAAGTGAAACTGCAGCGAAACATTAATATTAAAAAAAAATACTACATTTGGTGGTACTTGTATAAAAGTTTGTTAAAATAACAAAAAAAAAAAATTATTTAAAAATAAATAGTTTTTACGTGTAAAATTCAGTTTTGAAATTTCGATTTTCCCTTATACTCTATAGCGTAGCGTGCTTCATCTACAACATCGAAAGTACGGAGCTCAAGTCCCGGACAAAGCAATATCAAAAATTTCTCAATTAGAAAGACTTTTCTAAGCGGGGTAGCCCCTCGGTAGTGATTTCGAATATGTTTCTGCCATGTAAACTTTCCCAGTGAAAATTCATCTGCCTAGCAAATATCGTTTGGAGTCAGCGTAAACATGTAGGACAAGTCCCTGCAATTTGTAGGAACAATTAAAAGGAGCAGGACGCAAATTGGAAGAGAAGCTCTACAAATTTTTTTCGGAAGTATATGGCGCCTTCTGTTTTATATAGAAAAATGTATGCAGCTCCAATACTCAAAACTATCATGAATCAAACTAGCGATACTTTTTTTTTTGTCATATTCAATATTGACAGTTTTTTGCTTATAGCTTTTTGAAGCAACTGAGTATTTAAATTTGGATTATGCACGATAATAGCCCATTAGGGACTGAAAATACCTGGGGCTTCAAATTCCATTTGCCCCTTTCAGTTTTGAAGGTAGAGGCAGAAAAGTGGAAGCACTTGGTTGCATACATTTTTTCATGAGCAACTTTTTTTGTGGGCACAGCGACAATTTTACTTTTTTCACTTCATACCCGTTGGTTAATTTTTTCTCTCCACCATAGTAGTATACCATCAATTGCCTCATCTTGGAATATTCACGCAAGGAGAGTTATTGATGTTTGTACATGGGGCAAATACACGAAAATTTCGACAAAAATTGGCAATCAAAGTTCTTTCCCAATACGATGACGTCGTCTAGGTACACTAAGCATGTTATCCAATGTAGTCCTTTCAGTACCTGATCCATGAGTCCCCCAAAAGTAGCTGGTGCATTACATAGTCCAAAGGGCATTACTCTAAACTGCCAAAGACCATCTCCGGCATTGAAGGCTGTTTTCTCCATGTCTTCCTCCTTCACTTCCACATGCCAGTATCCACTTTTTAAGTCCAGTGTGGAAAACCATTTTGTGCCAGATAGCGAGTCCAGAGTGCCGTCAATTCTTGGCAATGTGTAGCTATCCTTTTTCGTAATGTCATTCAACTTCCGGTATTCCACGCAAAACCTCATTTTTCCATCCTTCCTCTTCAGAAGTACCACCGGTGAGCTCCATGGACTAGCTGATGTTTCGATTACGCCGCAGTCGCTCATTTCTTGTATGATTTGATTCACCACTCCCCGCTTCGCCAGTGGAACACTACGAGGAGCTTGACGGATCGGCCTCGCATCTCCAGTATCAATTTTATGTCTCACAACGTTGGTTCGGTTTGGTTTGGAGCATTCTTGGTCAAATATGTTTGCGTATTTTACGATCAGCTGTTTTGCCTTACTCTGATAGTCTTCCTATAGCCCCTCTGTCCATGCCGTGATGTCATTTGAAAGACTAATCTTGCTAGTTGAAACATTTTCCTGGAGACGTTCACAGTTAATAACTATTTCAGCCTCTTGGCATCTTCCCAATATAGCTCTTTTTGTCAGTTTGAGTGATGACTTGAACTCATTGAGTACTCTTACCGGAATATGTCCATCTTGTTTTGTCATAGCCAGGATTTTTCCTACGAGTACATTCGGTGTTGATTTGTTTGCTGCTTCGACAACCCACAACTTGTTGGTCCCACAATCTCCACCAACCTTTGCCCAGATGACTGCTTCTGATTTTGGTGGTATTTGCTGACTTTCTTCCACCAGCACTCGTTTACTACTGTAGCCTCTCTCGTAGCCGAAATTAAGTGGAAAATCCATGTTTTTATATATCGCATCGTCTCTCTTTGCATATCGATCTTGATGCCTTGGTCGATTAAGAAGTCCACTCCAATTATGATTTCATCATATATATTAAATAGTGTAGTACCGTGACTTTTCCAATTGCTACTTCACATGCTACTTCTCCAATTACCTGTGCGTCCTCCCCCGTGGCTGTACGTAATTTGCTCCAGGCAATGGTTGTTGTTGTTGTTGTTATAGCAATGTTTCGCCCCACCTAATAGCTGCGACCGATCACAAATTGTCATCAATATCCTCTAACGGGAGTCCAAGGAAACTTGCTGTTTCGACAGGGGTGGACCATAATGAAAGGGGTGTTAGAGTCGTTGGTTCCACATTACAATTAAAGAGATGGTTGGTGTCATGTGGGGACACATTGCAAGCGGGGCATACATTTTGTATGTCGGGGTTGATTCTGGATATGTAACAGTTTAACATGGGGAGTATACGTTCCTCTTCCGCAAGTTTTGGGTACTGTTCCCTGGGTACTGGATTCACCGGACAATTCCCGGCATAGAGGTCCGACGCCTGTTTGTGGAGTTCACCAAGGACCTGCTTTTGTTTTCTTGCTTCATACGGCTGAGTTCTCAGGTGCCGTATTTCCTCAAAATGCTTACGGAGATGACTCCTTAAGTCCCTAGGCGGTGTTGGCTCATCAATTGGGATGCCCAGGTTTCTGGGTATTCAACAGGAACTGTTTGGTTAGCATCTCATTTCTCTCCCTGATATGGAATATTCTCGCCCCATTATGTAGATGGTGTTCTGGGGACATAAGAAGACAGCCCGTGGCGGTTCTGAGCGCAGTATTTTGGCAGGCCTGTAGCTTCTTGTGGGTAATTTTTAGGCTTGGCGACCATATAGGGGACGCGTAGCATGCAATCGGCTGGCCAATTGCTTTGTATGTTGTAATGAGCGTTCCTTTGCCTTTTCCCCAAGTACTGCCAGCAGGGGATTTGAGGATTTTATTACGGCTCTGGATTTTCGGAACAATGGCGACTGCGCGCTCACCAAACTGTAGATCCTGATCAAACGTCACACCCAAGAACTGCTACCAGTTGACGCAGTTTACGAGTCCTCCGCTCACGATTGAAATATCCGGCGAACTGTGACAACTTCCTACCATACGTGTGGGGGCGTCTCCGTTTATTGTGCAGAACTTCGTTTCTTCTATTTGATCCGCTAACATCTCACCCCTACTGTCCACCCGCAAGTTTGAATGCTATAGATCGTGATGGGCATTGAAATCGCCTAAGATAATGCGATTGTTTCCAGTGAGTACGCCGCTGATATCAGGGCGGTATCCGCTGGGGCAACAGGTGACAGGAGGGATGTAGATGTTGATGATTTCTAGGTTTGCATCACCCGACCAGACAGATAATCCTTGACGTTGTAAGACACTGTCCCTGCGGTCGATGTCGGGATCAAATATATGATATTGCACAGTGTGGTGTATGATAAACGCGAGGCCGCCTCCATTTCCGCTCATGCGATCTTTTCTGTGGACATTATACCCGAAACAGGTCTTCAATGCAGATCTTGCTGTGAGTTTAGTCTCTTGAATTGCATCAATGCGGATTTTGTTCCGCTTCATGAAGTCGACTCTCTCCGTGATCTTCCCAGTTAATCCGGTACAGTTTAACTGCAGAATTCTGAAGTGCATAGGGGGAGACGTCGTCACTCTGGGAGTAAGTGACGGATGACTACGCCTGTTTTGTGGAAGGCCAGACCACGATTGCAGTTGTGGCCCTGGGACTAGACGTCCTTGGGTAAGCATTGGGGTACACGGTGTATTTGGGTATGCGGCCTGGCAACATGGCGCAATGAAACCCGTCGGAGGGTTGCCATCCGCGGAAACCAGAACATCTAGGAAAGTGGCACCATCCATGGCAGGAGCTGCATTGGGCGAATGTCGCAAACTTAAATATTCTGTGCTGGCAAACGGTGCAAAGGGAGGTAGGGACTAAGAGTCTGTTTCCCTGACCTACATAATTGCTGCCTGAAAAGAGGGGGGAAGAAGACGGGGGCAGGGGCTCATGCTCGGCATTGCTCCCGGCTCTACTACGGAGATTGTAGGTATGAGTGGGAGCAGCCGTGTGAGTTGGTGGCGCCGTGGAGCGCGAGCAACAACGGGTACTTGTTGTGGCTTGGTAAGCATCGGGGCTGCTGGAAGGTAGCGGGGGGCGCTAAGGCGCAGACTACGGGACGTCCTAGGGCGTGAACAGCAAGGAGCCACAAGCGATTTATAGAAGTTACGTGGACGTCTGGTTTTGGGGTCTAGCCCAGAACAACCTGTCCGATGCAACCATCCCGTACACGGGACACACTGACAAGAGTGTGACCGTCCTAAAAAGATTCTTTTCCGGCAGATGCACAAAACCATTTATCAGGACCGGGGTCAGGAGACGGACCCGGATTGGGTTCGATACCTTCCCGGAGCAAGAGAATATGGAGCAGTCCCGCTGCAAAGAGCTGCTATGAGGATGACAATTTGAGGGAGAGACGCAAAAAATTAAATGGGATTACACTGAAATGGCAGTCCATGGTTGGGAAAAATCCCGAGTAGCCCGGTACATAGAACCGACGGCCTTGGGAAGCGCCAGGCAATGGTCTTATCTTCTTGTTGACTAAATCTAATGGAATGAGATGCACCCGTATCTACATGTCCTCCGACATTCAGATTGCTTGACCTTCTTCCACTTTGCGAGACAGAGATTATAGGGCATTAAATTTCGCGAGCCAGCTGTTGCCCCTTGCGGCTAACTCGCTTTAGTTTAACGATTGAGTAGGTTTGGTGATTTGCTCATTTCCTTCAGCTCTGCGTTTACGGCCACCCACATTGTTGGAACTGCTAGGGTTGGTATTGCAATAACGTGCAATGTGCCCTGGCTTTCCACATTTAAAGTATTTGACGGCACCATCGTTTTTCTGCTGCGTTCCTTCTAATGCTTCTAAAATTGCGTCTACCCAGTCTGGCCTTTCCACTTCCACGCGATGAGCTTTGTATGCGAACTTACCCAAAGGTGACGCTGTTTCCTGAGTCAGTGCATGGGATGCCGTTTCAGCAAATGTCAGCTTTGGGTTTGCGTATGTAGGTCGCTTCGTTTCCACGTCCCGTATGCCATTTATAAAACTCTGGATTTCTACCCTCTCGGTGTATTCCACGGGTGCGTCCGCATTTGCGAGATGAGTCAATCTTTAAACATCCGAGGCAAACTCCTGCAAAGTCTAATTAGCTTTTTGGTAACGGTTTTGCAACGCTATTTGGAATATCTGCTTTCTGTGTTCGCTTCCGTATCGCCTCTCTAGACCGCTTATCAATGTTTCGTAGTTATTACGCTCTCCCTCCGGAATATTCTGTAGGATTTCAGCAGCAGATCCTTTCAATGCCACGAATAGTGGAACTTTATCTTCAGCACTCCAGTTGTTCACTGCTGCGGTCTTCTCAAACTGAATCTTAAACAGCTGGAAAGGAACAGAACCGTCAAAAGATGGTTTTTTTTTTTCCTTTAGACTACTCGCTGAAAATGCTGAGCAATTTAGTTGTAACTGCTCGATACGTCCTCCCAAAGCATCCACGGCCTCGATTTTTTTTCCTCAAGCTGTACAATTTTTGTATCCTGGGCCTCCGGCTTCGATAATACCCTTACCTCCTGTGCATCCAGCTGCGAGGATATGAGGGCCTCCTGTGCTTTGAACTGCTCAGCCAACTGAGATGTCATATATGTCTTCTGTTCTTCTAACTGTGTTTCCATCTTGGTTGTTATACGAGTTTCCTGCGATTCCAGTTGAGATTTTATACGTGTCTCCTGCGATTTCATCTTGGATGTTAAACGTGTATCCTGTGATTCCATCTTGGATGTTAAACGTGTCTCCTATGACTCCAGTTGCGATGAGATGTTGTTGGATATTTGTGATGACATTTCGGACATTTGTGCCGATATTGCAGCCAATACCATGTTCAGGTCTGTGTTCGCCATTGTCTGCGGTGTTTCATTTTTTCCTCAAATTTTGTTGTCTCATCGCCATCAAGATGAAAGGCATACTCTTCCACGTTAAATCCTCCTGATTCCATTGCTTCTCCTTGTCGTGCCTGAAGTTCGAGTTTATTGCCGATTGTATTCAATCCACGGCTCTCCAACTCCTTCTTCAGTTGCTGGATCTTCAATTCACTCCACTTTGCCATGTCCTTTTTGTACTCTGCAAATCTGGAATTTATTCAACAATTCCTCTTCTGGCACCAATTGTAACGAATTTTTGGGAAACTCCGCTTATTTTACACTTTCTGCTAACGTTCGAATCGCTAAATTGTCGAATAAATAACTTCAATATTTAGTAATGCAAAATGGTTTTTATTAGTTTACTTTGGGAGGAGTACAATTATACTTCACTTCGCAACTGATAGCGTGTTTAAATCAAACTGAATACTGACTACTCAGCTTTCGCTGCTTTTATACTCCCTGTTGCCTTGTCCGCATATTTCTACAAATGCCTAGACGTTTCTCCTTCTAGAATCTACTATTTGGTTACCATCTATAAGTGTGTATATTTGTAGTTTATAGCCTCTCGCATAGCCATATGCGTGTGTATATGTGATTACTACTTTTACTTAATGATTGCATGAGTTTATGTGTATCTCTCCGTTGCCTTGTATGTATGTGTGTAGATGATGATTGATTTGTTTAGTACATACGAGTGGGTGCTTAGTATCGGCTAGTGATGGTAGTATCGCTTAGTGATGATAATATTCGTCACAATATGTAAAATTTTTCATCGGCAAATACATGGGAAAAAGATTTAGATGCTAGCTGCAGCTGTGAAATGAGGGCCGATTTCAGGTATTCTACCAGTTGAGATGAAGCGTGCCGAAGAAGAAGTGATAACCTTGCATGCTCATCCGCGGGCATCGGTGGGAATGGTGAGGGTAGCGAAGAGGCGTTTCTTAAATAAATAAATAAATAAATGTAAGGCGCGATAACCTCCGAAGAGATCTAAGGCCGAGCTTCTCTTCCAATTTGCGTCGTGCTCCTCTTGCTTTTCCCTACAAATTGGCCGGACGGGACCTACATGTTTTATGCCGACTCCGAACGGCATCTGCAAGGCAGATGAGTTTTCACTGAGAGCTTTTCATGGCAGAAATACACCCGGAGCGCTTGCCAAACACTGCCGAGGGGCGACCCCGTTAGAAAAATTTTCTTCTAATTGAAAAACCTTATTTCTAAAATTTTGATGTTGCTTTGCCCGGGGTGTGAACCCAGGGCATACGGTGTGGTAGGCGGAGCACGCTACCATCACACCACGGTAGCCGCCGAGAGGCGTTTCTTAAATACCTTATAGTTTTTTCAGCAGATGAACGGATGCTAGCGTAAGCATCGGCTGCCAGTCAATGCAGATTAAAAGTCATTCGCTGACGATAGAACTATCGAGACGAACTATGAGAATTGTGTACGAGCAAACGCCGTTTACTGTGCTGAAGTTCTATTTGTATCGCTAGTGCCTTGCTCCTACTGTCCACTGTCAGGCTCAAATTGGCAGAGTTTGTGATGAACGTTACAGTAGTCAAGAAAAATGAGGTTTTCGCCTCTGAGTAGCGAATTGTCATGGCGTTAACTACTTATACAGTGTGAAATGTGAGGACTATAAAGATATGTGATTCAATATGGACATCTGACTAAGGTGCTGGTCCTTCGGCCGATATAAGAGTGGGACAGATAATACTGCACACGATGATGAGTGATGAATGCGAATCCGTCTTAATTTACCCTCAACAGACTGTTTCTGTTAACATTATAGCCCTAACAGAAAATTGTAGATCCAAACTGACGATGAGCTTCGGTTCTTGAATAGCGGCGGCGCAACAAAAAAAATAAGATCGGGCTATATTGAGATAACAGCAATTGGTCGGCAAAAATCTAGAGTCGGTAAATTTGCGAGTGCAGACTTTTTTGTATTTAAATTAAAAGTACTCGTGTTAATGAAACCAAAGTTGCCTTGGTCATATATTTAGCTTCAGCTCTAGACTAAAGTTTTTAACCATGTAATGAGGACGTGTATATTTTATGGAAAATGTCTTATTGAAGTGTAGCTCTAGCAACTTCTAAATTAAAAAAAAAGTGGTTTAACATTTTTTTAGCTCTCTAATAGCATATCTCCACATATAGCTTTATTCGAGATTTAGGCATCTGAAAGGATTTAACGCTAAATCCTGCAAGTTTTATCATACAAAATTGTATCTCGAAACGCAGAAGATTTAAGTTAAATCTTCATTAAATCTTCAATCAGTTGCTCAATCATTACAATATTTCTGGTATGGCAACCTAAAATTCATATGTCATGTAATTTTTTGATAGGAAAATATTTTAAGGTAGGAGCAGTTTTTAAATTCATGGATGACAGATATGTTTTGAAGATTTTCAAGGTAAGATTTTTATTGCCAAACGTGAGTAAAATAAAAAATGTATCAAAATAAACATGTTCAGATATGTTCTTCTTTTATAGTAAATGTGAAAATGTTTGTGTTTAGTTCGAAAATATAAATTTTTTTTGTGGCTGAAAAACTTCACAAAAATTTAAACTGCGCATGCAATTCCCACAAGGGTGGAAAAAAGCTCTATATTCGAGCACCCTAGTGTAGTATTTTAAAAGGTTTCTATATTTTTCGAGACTAAAAAACAACAAGACATGAGATGTTATTTACCAAGCGACCATGACCTACAAAATATTCATAACTTTTTCTTTCTTTCTTTCATAAAACTATTTAACACCAGGGCACATTAAACTGTGAGAAGGTTAGAATATATGTACAGATTGTATTCAAAATGTGAAAGCACATAGTCGTGTAATTCATCATAAAAAATTTTATGATTGTATGCTCTGATGGCTGTTAAATGTATCTTTGTTCACTTTTTAAATAACCTTTTTATAGCTATTGTCGGTCTGGCTTCGACTTAAATATCACTCTTACGCAGTGTTGCCAGAAAAATATTTCTTTGGGTCTAGAATATGGGAAAAAAGGGCTAGAAAGACCTAAATTTCTTCAAGAAAACCCAAAAACCGTTGCAAAAAGAGCTAAAAGTATGTATATTTTTCAATGTAAGCTTTCACATTTATTTCAAATCAAACTTAAAAAAAGTTAATAATAAACAAAAATAACGTACAAGAGAGGTACATAAATAATACTCTTTTTATAGTTCATTTTGTATTTTTTAATAACAAAAATACGTTTTTTTTAACTTTTGTTTTGCCATTTCGCGGTAAGGTATCGTTAAAAAGTAAAAAAGTATTTTTCATATTACTGCAATGACGGCACGGCTATAGGTTCCCAAAAATACGACTTGCTAAAATGTTTTCCGATGAAAATTAATTAAAATTTTCTTTAATTTTTTTATTCAATTTTTAACGTCCTACGGGTGTACGAATCAATTAAAATACACGTGTGCGATATTCAAGTTTATGTTAGGACGAGATATATTTGAAGGGTCTTAGACTTCAAAATCTATGATTTCGTCCTCAGAAGATGGATTATTATTTTAGCTACACTCATAAATATTGTTTGTGTTCATTAATTTTAAGAAATCGTTGTTTAGTTCAAAGTCATGACAGCATTTATTCAGCCGTTTAATACCACTTCTTGCTGTCAGAAGCGAATACAACATAACTAAAATCATTTTGTTTTTGTGTTTGCTTTTAATCAAACTCATGTTCTTGCAACTTCAGCATTACTTAGTGGCAGAAAAATATAGACAAGGTTTTGGAATTATATTGTTTAACATCAAACCCAAAACTTAATGTTGAGGTCACGTTTTTCCAATTTTGGAGATAGATATTTTTGCACTGCATTTGTAATCTCGTTATTTCATCAGTGCTATACTTGTTTTTTTTTTTTTTTTTTTTTGTGAAATATGAAAAATTTTGAGGTTTACCAATTCTCAATGTGTTCTCAACCGAAAAAAAAATTAATATTTTGCCAAGCGTTTCTATATTGTGCGGCAAGCGCTGCCTTAATTGCTCTATTAACTTAATTATGAAGTTGCGATATATAATACGTATCCTTCTTTGAATGAATTCGTCTATAAATTTATCTTATTTTTTAATTCGTATATATTCTTCAAAGGTATAATGAAATTAAGGCACGGGAGACAAAAATGTATTATAATCTGAAGTTAAAGGGTCGAAATTCTTAGTAGGTGACATTATGCTGTTGCACAAGCTGGAAAGCAAAAAATATATCCTCATGACACAGTTTATCGATTAACGTTTTTGTTATCAGTTGAGTACCAAGTTGCCACATCATACATAATGAAGCAAATAAAAGAAAACTTCGACACACATAAAATGCATTACAAATTTCACAATACGTATTGCCGAAATAGATTTGGAGCCAAAAAGGGGCAAACATTCTAAAGATGGCCAAAAAAAGAGCTAGGGGCTAAACCGGAATTTTTGGAGCTAAACGCAATAAAAGGGGCTAGATCTGGCTCCAAAAGCACCAAAATAGCAACGCTGCTCTTACGCCGCACTTCGTTAATCAATCTACAAATTAATGCTGCAATCACATTCGTATTTATATATGGGAGTTTCCATTGTTACGGCAGCGATACTTTTGTGTAAAACTTTTATAATTTTAAATTCAGCCGTCAAAGTAATAATTGAACTATTATATGCAATAATAACTTCAAGAAGTTAGAAAGATATTGAAATAAAGGTCAAGCCAGAGCGTAACGGTCGCGACATTAAATATTTCATAAATTGTGTTTAACTCGTTTCCATAAAATACACTATAAAACTATCCCACTAAACTCACTAAAACCATCTTCCCATATCTAAATTTGAGTTTGCAACTATTGATACTGCAATCAAAGAAAAAATACTTCTTAACCCTTTCTGATTTATAGGAAATTTTAAAATGTTACGGCCGCAACATATCGGTGTTACTGTCCCAATATGGTTAGTATTATTTAGTGTATATTGGTCGATATTTTCACAACCGGTTGCCATATACAAACGAAATGCACCCTATATTGATAATCTGCTTCTTTCGTGTGGCACCCATATTGAAGTTAAATATTTCAAGGTCATCCAGTTAAGAAGCTTGGTTAATATCTCGACAACGAGGGTTAACATGAAAAAATTGCTAGTACCCCTAAAACCAGTGGACTTAAATTAAATAAATATCCTTTTGAAGACACAGGACCTACATGTTTTATGCCAACTCCGAAAGGCAGCTACAAGGTAGGCAAGGTAGATGAATTTTCACTTAGATGCTTCTCAAAAATGCTAACAGATTATGGCAGAACTACACCCGGAGTGTTTGTCAAATCACTGCCGAGGGGCGGCCTCGCTTAGAAAAACTTGTTTATAATTGAAAAAATAGTTTCTCAATTATTGATGTTGTTTTGCCCTGGGATTGTGGTAGGCGGAGCGCACTATCACAACAAACGGGAAACTTGATATAGTTCAATCTGTCCCATATACCGCTTGATAAAAAAGTTTAGATTTAAGTAAATTGCCATCAGTCTCAAAAAAATTACCAAATATTACAGTTGCGACATGTATAGGGAGTTAAGAATAAATTAAACGGTCTAACATTTCCTCTTGAAATTTTGGTATGGTATTATTTATATGCTATTTAACAAGTATGCAAAGAATTGAGTTTGCAGAAATTCTAGTTTTTATGTTAATCAACTTTCCTCGATTTTCGAGTTACATTTGTTACAAAGTTTAAATATTTACTGTGAGCCGCACATTCTTCCAAATATCTTGAGATTTTCTCCCAATTATGGGAAATGTATGTATGTATTCATCGCATCTTAATTTGATGTTTGTAAAAGAAGAGCAACTTCGTAAAAAATATTTGCAACTACGATTTTGGCTTTGAGGATTTTTTAAGTTATCTTAGGATCAACTTTGAACCGAGCTTACGTCTTCGTTACAATATCGAATTGCAAAAAACTGGAGTAACATTTTAAAATGCTTAAAAATCAAAAACGGTTAAGAGTTTTTGTCCTTGAACGCAGTGTTAATGTCAGTAAGAAAAATATCAAATTTATATTTGTAAGATAGTTTTACTGAGATTTGTTGGAAAATTTTACAGTGTATGGTGCGGAAATGATTTCCCCAGAGTTTATTAATTTAATTATCTTTTATTGTGATGAAAATCGGTTGATTATCACATATATAACACGCATACAAATCTGTAGCATCCGCCGCCTTTTCCCATTTATTTCACCATGAAAAAATATACATATATACAAATATTTGAAAAAAGAAGAGACATTTTTAATTTTTTTGTAAAACAAGTTTTTTAAAAGTAGCGCTCGTCGTTTTTATAAAAAAATTGATATGGACTCAATTTTCATAAATATCAATGTACAGGTTTACAACTTTGTTTGCATCTTAAAATTAGTCTTTCATTCGGAAATGTTTTTCATTTGATCTCATGTTGATAACAGTCATTAAAATTTCAAGAGCTGTTTCGAAACATAGGTTTAAATTGGCCATCACAGCGTTCTCAACAAAAAAAGTTTTTATTATAAGGCTATTTAAGTTGAAAAAGGACAGTTCCCAACTTGTACTCAAGTGTGGTTCTCTAATTGAACTCAAATAAAAACAAAGAAGGGTGTCTAAGTTCGGGTGTAACCGATCATTTTATACTCAGCGTGAGTTTGAATTGTACAGTTCATTTCAGATTAACTTCTTCGAATTTTGTTACGAGGGATTTATTTTTTTTTTTTTTTGACCATCTAGAAATGTTGTGTAATGCTTGATCGGAACAGGGGCACGGCATCGCCCAATAAAAAAGTGTCTCCCAATTTCTTCTTACAATAAAACTTGGCAAGTGAAAATCATTGATACAAAAGTATTTTTTTGCTAATATATATTTAGCTTTTTATTCGAGTCTATGACACTTTTAAACACATTTTATACAAAAGTGTGCGTGGTCCTTAACCGATCCCGTCCATTTTTACTAGAAAAATTTCCTGCTACAAAGAAAGTATATACTCCCAATTGTATTCTGATAAGTCTATTTTTCTTCAAAATTATGGCGGCAGAAACATAAAAGTAAAAGGTGGCCCATTTTCAAAAATTTTAATATTTTGCAACTTTTTGTTATAATTCCATTTAAAGAGTAAAACTACATTAATACTCGTTTTAAGCTCCCTTTCGCAAAGGTAGAGCTTGTTTCATTCGTCAACAACCCTTGTAAATGTCTTTTATATAAATGTAGGCGTGGTCCTTGACCGACCTGATCCATTTCTTCAAGAAATATTTTCTGATATAAGGAAAATATGTGTACCCAATCTTATTACAATCCGTTAATTTTTCATCGACTTATGGCTCCCGAAACATAGAAAATTGCTTGGTCATTAAAGGGGCGGTACCACGCCCGTTTTCAAAAATTTAATTTTTTTTTTTTTTCATTTTTCGTTTTTATAATTCCAATATTGATATAAAGCTCTTTCTTGCAAAGATATAGCTTATTTTATTCATCCACAACTTTTTGTTGAAATCTTTTATTTAAAAGTGGACGTGGTCGTGGGATTAACCGATTTCATTAATTTTTCTTTGAAGCATTCTTTATAGTAAAGACAGCCTTTCTGTCGAGCTTGGGTATGAAAGGTTTAACGGTTTTTGATTTATGATTAACAATATTTGTTAAATTGATTTTATCACAAGTGGGTGGTGCAACACCTATTTTAAAAAAACATTCAAATTATTATCAAGAGTCTCAATATCAGTCCACACATCGAATGTCAACATTCTAGGTTTATTATTTACTATATATATTGAGGTTTTGGACGTGTCTATCATCCGAGTTTGCTCATTTTAAACAGCGATGGAAAATAAATGCCTAGGAACCCATATACCAAATTTCAAAAAGATATCGCAATATTTACTCAAGCTATCGTGTGCACAGACAGACGGACAGACGGACGGACATGAGTAAATCAATCCCTTTTTTCATCCTGAGCACTTTGATATACTTATATCGATTCGTTTATGCCGTCACGATCAGTCGTTATGTTACCAAAGTTAATATACCCTGTGTACAAATCACTCTGAGTATAAAATACAATACTCAATACAACAGTTTTCTCACAATATACAGCTGTTGGCCTTGGTGATTTCATCTTTTTCTACTCAACTTCAACTCGATAACAAATGTAGGATATCAACTAGAGAAATGTGTTGGATATTAATTTGAGAACTATAAATGTCTCACAATCTCTCATGGTTTGGAGAATAATTTGAGATTGACGTTGGAGATCAACTCGAGGACTATACATTTTGCAAAATTTCTCAAAGGTTGGATAGTGATTGGAGAATGATGTTGGATATCAACTCCAGAATAGACATGTATTTTTCTAAGACTGGAGAAATATTTTTTTTATACTTATATTTAAGAATTCATGAGCTTAACATCGGCTTATAATAATTGAATTTCAATTATTATGTTTCCTAAGAGAAACTGAAAAGAAAGAAACCTTTACTGGTATATTGCGATGGAACCATTTCGCAACCGCCAACGTAATCATCATCAGGAAATTTTGTAATATTATCAAAGGTTTCACAGGGATGCGAACCGTGAATCACATGGTGAAACTGCAGTTGCCTTTAACCAGTAGGCTATCCTGCTGGTATTTGTTTTCATGCTTAATACAGTTTTTTCTCATTTCTACACTAACAACACAATTGAGACATTTTGTCTCTATATTAATTTGTGTGCCATGTAGATTTTTTTTTGTAAAGTTCTTCTTCGTTGCGAATGAGAAGCTTTGTAAACTCGGGCTCAGTTTTACATATTTATGTATGTTTGTATAATGGTGTGTTCAGTTTATACTTATATTTAAGAATTCATGAGCTTAACACCGGCTTATAATAATTGAATTTCAATTATTATGTTTTCTAAGAGAAACTGAAAAGAAAGAAATATTTACTGGCATATTGCTATGGAACCATTTCGAAAACCGCCAACGTAATCATCATCAGGCAATATTTTAATATTATAAAAGGTTTCACCGGGATTCGAACCGTGAATCACATGGTGAAACTGTAGTTGCTTCAACTACTAAGCTATCCTGCTAGTATTTGTTTTCATGTTCTCATTTCTACACTAACAACGCAATTGAGACATTTTGTCTCTATATTAATTTGTGTGCCATGTAGATTTGTTTTTGTAAAGTTCTTCTTGGTGACGAATGAGAAATTTTGTCTCTATATTAATTTGTGTGCCATGTAGATTTGTTTTTGTAAAGTTCTTCTTGGTGACGAATGAGAACTTTACAAAAACAAATCTACATGGCACACAAATTAATATAGAGACAAAATTTCTCAATTGTGTTGTTAGTGTAGAAATGAGAAAAACTGAATTAAGCATGAAAACAAATACCAGCAGGATAGCTTAGTAGTTGAAGCAAATGCAGTTTCACCATGTGATTCACGGTTCGAATCCCGGTGAAACCTTTGATAACATTACAATATTGCCTGATGATGATTACGTTGGCGGTTTTCGAAATGGTTCCATCGCAATATGTCAGTAAATGTTTCTTTTCAGTTTCCCTTAGAAACCATAATAATTGAAATTCAATTAGTATATGCCGGTGTTAAGCTCATGAATTCTTAAATATAAGTATAAACAGAACACACCATTAAACAAACATACATAAATATGTAAAACTGAGCCCGAGTATTTTTTTTTATATTTGTTGGGTAGAAAAAATAATCCAGATGTTTCCGTATCTACAAATTATGTAGATAATAAAAAACCATTGCTGCAGTAAAAACAAGCCTACTCCAGTGGGGGATCCAGGGGGTACCTCTCCCCAGTATAACATCCCCCCTCCCTCCAAAAAGCCATCTAGCATCACTAATTGATTCACATCACTAATCTGATACTAAGTAAATGAAGGCACAACAACAATAAAGAAAGCTGCCACTATTGTGTACATCAAATCAATCATCATTTACTCACATACATACAAGGCAGCAGAGAGATACAAACGCATGTCATCATCAGCGTAAGTAGTACTCACACATACACACGCATATGGGTACAATCTACAAATATACATGTACATATATGCATGGTACCCAAGCATGAATTTCGAGAAGTTACTAGACCTTAGAAATGGGTTGACGAGACAACAGAGCAGTTTGATTTGAGCACGGTATTGGTAGCGAAGTATAAGTAGTCTAATAAAGACCACTTTGCATTATTGAATATTGGAGTTATTTATTCAACAATTTAGCGATACGAATGTTAGTAGAAGGTGTAAAATAAGTGGAGTTTCCCTAAATTTGTTACAATATCAATTCAACACTCAAATACATTTTTTTCCATAGGCATTTGTTCTCAAATATACTATAACATAAGAGAAACCCATGTAATATGCAAGAACATTTTCTTCACTTTCATAAAAATGTATATAATAAATTTGACGAAAAATGTCTTTGCCTATTGGAAAAAATTCCTCCAATGAAAATCCTCTGAGGAAGTTTGAGTGTTAAATCAGTTTAAAAAAAAATTTCAATTAAAAATTGGTATAAAAAAAGAAAAACAAAAACAATTTGAAAATCAAATTTCCTTCATATTGATAAGCTCAAAAGGCTCAGAACAAAGCTAACAAGCCGTGTTTTTTTTACACGCGTATACGTTTCGTTTGCGCGTTAAAAAAACGCCTATCATCGCTTAGATAATTATTAGGAGACCCATCTAGCGGCAATGGTTAAACAACTAGCTACAACACAGGGTGTACCGAAAAGCAGAGACACAACCCTCTGTTGTATTTCTGTTTATAACATATAGCTGAATCAGTTGTGATAAATAGTGGACGCGAGTAGAATACACAGAGTTAGTGCAGAGGGTCAAACATTGACAAAATTTCAGTTACATCTGAGTATAATGCGTATTGAAATTTAGTAGTACTAATTTTATGCGTAGCAATTTCAGAGGTGTATTTAAAGTTTGTCGCTTAGCAGTCCATATAAAGTTTAAGCGTAAACGTATATCGATGTGAAAAAAACACAGCTATTGTTTCTATGGCTGTAACTCTTTTATAACTGCTTACTGCAGGAAATATTTGCATGTGCATAATTAGTGTATTCCGACCTTCATATTATTTACTGTTATATACTTACAGACATATATGAAAGCTTACATTAAGTATATAATGTTTGGTTTCTCGCGAACTTATACTTCCTTACTTGTTTATTTTAACTTACATGCAGTGCGTTGCCTCCACAACTGAAACGTGAGTCATAAACCTTACTACCGAATTCGTTGAATCCTCTATATTTCAGTTATATTCCACATAGTATTTACTAACATACCTATTTGTGTAATTTTGTAGCTTATTTGTTTTTTTTACTATTGATTTTATATAGCTTAGACAGTATTTATAGCAATAAATTTAAATGTTCATTTGACCGGTTCATAAAAAAAATTGTTTCCTTTCAATTCAATCGCACAAATATACTAAAACATCAAACTAAAGGATATTCCTAAGGAAAATCGTTAAACCCTTATTCTTTCAGTTTTTTATAAAATATCTCTTATAGGGGCATCATTCTTCAATCAATTAAAATGTTTGTGTCCATACAAAGTTGCCCCTGCAAGTTACACGTTAGAGCATTCTCGAGTCCTATTATAAAAGCGACAAAACCACATGAGCCCAATCTGGACCAAGCTCGAAAGGTAGTATAAAGCTGGAAGACCCACACTCAACTTTAACTGTTACATCGGGGAACAGTTTCCCAAAGGCTACCGGCCACATCGCATAGTTTTATGATGCCTTTGGTATCCTAGGATGTATGCAAGGATAACTTTACAGAAACCCCAAATTTCCCGTCCAGATACTTGTATCTGATTTTCGGAGATTTTTATAATTTGACGTTTCTTTAGAATTTTCTCAAGCATTGATTTTCAAATTGTTTACTATTTGAGAAACATTTGAGTTGGGAACTTCAAACATACGCTTTCCACAACAGTGTAGCCGCAATTAATTTGTTAAGTCTGTCCCAAAAATTTGGATCCCCAGCGCAGATCCCTGCTGCAGAACTGTTCGATAATATCTTCCTCGGGGAAGGTGTTGAACCCTACCCTAGAAACTGTTTTGCTGTAAGTGCCGTTACGAATCTTTTTTGGACGGTCACACTTATGTCAGTGCGCCACGTGCAAAGAATGATTGCATCGAACGGGGTGTTCTGGGGTATATCCCAAAACCCGTCGACCGCATAATTTTTCAAAATTTTTGTGGCACTTTTCTGTTCCCACCTCAGGGCATCCCGTTTTCTGTGCTTTTGTTTCCCCCCACTGCCTTCTGGCAGCACCGCTTCTCAGCATGTCAAAACAAGTACGCGCATCCAGCTCACACGGTCACTCCAAACCACCACTACAAGGTATGTACAATGGACAGAAGTAGTGCCGAATACCCGCTCCTGCCTCCACCTCCTCTTCTTCTTCTAGCACCAGCGTACGAGGATATCAGGAAAACAGACCTTATCATCCTTTGCATCGTTTGCCAGTACAGAAAAAATACATTTACAATATCTTCCCAATGCGGTTCCTGCCTTGGGCGATGTCATTTTCTTAGATGCTCTGGGCTCATCGACGGTAGTCTCCCGACGGGTGCATTTGTCGCACACCCAACATCTCCTCAAAAGCACATGCGCAACCGCAACTGCAGTTACACTACAGGCGGCTACCACTAGGCTCACTGCTTTGCAGACTTGCCCTGGCTACAAAGTCCATAGAAAAATTGTGCTAGAGGATATGTAGGTGGACTCGCATTTATCGCTCATCAGTCTAAGCGGTATAATCTATTTGATCCCGAAATTGGCCGCAGGGACAATGTTGTGTAATGTCAAAGAATATCCATCCGGCAGGCGAAGCGAATTTTGAAATCATCAACATTCACATCCCGCCCACTGTCTACCCCAGTGGATATTGCCCTGAAATAAGTGCTCTTCTCACTGGTGAAAATATCTCCATCGTAAGCGCACGCCTTGTGACATTGGCATCAGACCACGTATACATATCATCTCACTTTAGCGATCAGCCGAATTCATCACATCTTACGTTCATTTACTTAAAAAAAAAGAAGTGGGACGAATATAAAGCATACACTGATAATCAGTTCGCTGCTTTAACAATCCCAATTGATGTCCGTCAAAGGGAATATACTTTCCGCAAGGTCATGGAATCCCTCAAACCTGAATAAGCACAATGATAAAATATCCAATATTGAATAATGGAAAATGGGGAGGGTAGTACCGCTTCTAAATGCGGGGTAAGCCAACTAACGTAGGAGACTCATACCATCCGACATCTCTCCTATTCCCAGTACCCAAGACACTTGAAGACTTCCTGCTCCCTTATTTGAATGCAAACCTACGACTTGTCAATCATCACAATGGCAAATATTAGAAAGTCTGGTGAAAAAATTTACACACATATGCCTGCATATGTTTATGCTGCTATACCTGAACTTGCTTTCCTTGCAAAACGTGTTCGGCTGTGGAGAAGGATATTGAGCGACAGTAACAGTTAAAATTGGAAACGATTTCCCGTGCATAAGTAAGCGATGTTTAAGACAGGGCGACCTCGTATCGTTCCGATTATTTTATTTAATACTGAAGAAAATAATGCATGCTGTGAAACATTATTTTATACGGGCCCATAATTACTGGCATATCCCCGAACACACCCAAAGTTCCAAACTTCTCTTCCAGTTTTTATGCCGACTCCGAATGTCAGCTGCAAAGCAGGTGAGTTTTCACACAATATTGCTTATTGGCAACCTTAGCACGTTATAGGTGCTAAAAATATTCTATGTTACAATGCTGAGCCACTGACAAAACAAAAGCTGACCATTGGCATGCATTTAAAAGCCAACTGCGTTATTACCGTTACAGCTAAAAGTCTGTAATTTTGAATCTTTAAGTTAACAAATATACTCTTAAAATATTCAATATATTGTATGGCTGTTATACAAAATTTGATTTATGCCAAAAAATTCGCTTTATGCCAATGTGAACAGGAAGGAAACAGCTTAAACTGCAAACACGTCAGCTTTTATATAGACAACCAAGCAGCAGCTAAGCCACTAATCTTTTATGGATACTGCCTTTTACGGCGTATGCTTTAAATTATGCCTAGTCAGTGAAAATTGGTGTAGAATGTGTAGGTTGCAGCAGGAAACGATAAAAGACATGGTTGTTTCGTGCTCTGCCCTCGCCGGACTAAGACTCCAGCTATTAGGAGCGGCACAGCTTTCAGATCTAGAAGAAGCCAGTCAAGAGGACGGAGCTATAATATAACAATGGCTCTGGTTTTTGACAGGGGGTTTCAGTTTCGTCGGCGAGCAAACTTCTGGTAATACTATGGACACATTCAGATTATGTGAGGTTCTAACGGGCCGATAAATTCAAACTAACCTAACTTTAGAGCCACAAATTATCTTGTATCTGGATATACATTGTGTTTTTCAAAACACATTTTTGAACAGCTTGTGGGTCCTCTATAATTTGTATATTTTCATAAAAGTTGATAAATCTTCCATAAGGGGGAAGTATTTATACCAAAGCTGTACGAGCATTATGCAATACCCAGCATAGTTCAGCGAACTATGCGAATGAAAGAGGATTCTCTTAACCATAAGGTGCTTTTTTCAGAGCCCAACTATGAAAGTAGAGCCCAGTAAAGAAATTACTTTCTTTACTTTATGCACAGCCATAACCGTTGAAACGGTTAAGTGCCAATTATGTGAGTAAGTATTTTAAGTAAGAAGATTTCAGAAGTTTGCGTTTTTGTTTGCAAGTAAAGAAAGAACTACTAAATGAAATCGTGAAATTTTCTAAACATATTTAGGGAAGTTCGTCACATCCGTAAAACGCTGTTAGGGGTTAAGTATGCCAGAAATGTTTTTGCCAAATTTTAAATGAAGCGAATGTTGGAGCATTTTCTAGTTTGCAGCACGCAATAAGATCCACATTGTGCATAAAAGGACTTGAAACAAGTATTTTGCAAACAGAGAGCAAAATAAAAACCCTCCATAAACATTTTTTAGTTTAAAATTATTAAGCTAAAGGAGAGACAGTTTTAAACACGTCGAAAGGTTGAATCAATGCCGATAGTTAATACTATGGGGTTTTTCATTGAAGCCTCTTCAACTTTGAATTTGGCTTCCATTCACTTCGCACTTTTTTGCTTTAATAAAAATTCTGTGAAGGATAAATTTTGTGGATCTGTTATTCTCAAAGTTCCTTTTATGGCTGTAAACTTCGGATTTTTTTTTACTTAAAAATGAACTGAAGTTTTAGCTATAAGTTCTAGCCTCTTTTTATCGGCCGCGGTGATGTAGAGGTATCCTGGCCTATATAACCAAACATCTCCAACTGAAGTGAGCAAACATCAAAATAATGTAAAAAAATTTTCTTAAACAGAGTCGCTCTTTTTCAGTGGCTTGGCAAACACTCCGAGTGTATTTCTGCCAAAAACCTTCAAAGCTAATTCATTAGCCTTAGCAGATTTCTTTCGAAGTTTGCAGAAACTATTTAGTATTGCCAGAACGCAGCATAAATTGGAAGAAAATATTGGCCTTAGTCTACTCAGAAATATATTCTATTTAATCTGTTATTAATAATATACCAACTCACGACTTCGAAGGGCGCTCAAACTGTTTGTAAAGTTTTCATTTCGTTATCAAAAATTCAAGCTTTTATCATGCCTGTCTGCATTAAGAAAAATTGTGAAAAATTTTGGAAAAATAATAGTATTAGTATAGAGCTATTTGGTCTATATGCTTACTTCCTTCCTCCCCGCCCTTTCTTACGCGCGCATGAACGCAATTGATTTTCAAAAATCTTTTCTACACATAAATATCCCTCCGAACGAGAAGTATAAAAAGATTTCGAAACAGTTTAATGTATGCACGTATGTACATATTCATATGATACCAAAATGTCTCTGGAATATATTGTGCGGACACCTTTGTCCCTCTGTGTCTTCTGAATTCCCCTTCGGTTGTTCCCTTTTCTCTGATTTCAACTCAATTCAAGTCACGGCTGAAGTTTTCTTAGACGCTGCCGGATTGTTAAATGGTCTTCATAAATGTTAAATATGTATACGTAAGGTCGAATGGTATTCGTGTATTTTATAGATTATATGCTTCTTCGTGCACATAAGTCAAGCCAACTTGTATTCGATTATTTAGATACCTATCGCGTAAGCTGTCATATTCATTGCTCAAATCTTGACAAAGGCATGAATATGAAGGCATTATAATTTAGAATTAATTGGTTTAAATAAGTTAGCTTTGAATGTTCCACATTATATCAAAGTCCAGTATACCATACATAGAATTTTCCCTGCTTTACAACTTAAATTACATTAATGTGTTGCACAAATTTTTCTTCTAATACCCTTCATTACCATGAAATGAAATATTAACTTTTGCTCCGATGTTTGTAAGTCCCAGATGGAAAAGTGCCACTGTTAAAGCCAGCACCCTAATGTATTATATTGTAACTTGTAGATGCTTTCGGGCAAGCGTTTAACGGATACTTTTTACTGGAATTCTATTTGAATTCATTTTTTAGCTCTCATTTCCGAGTCCCGTTTCCCGTTCCAGCTCAGTTGATTTAGCCGTGGCCGTGTGTCTAACTGTTTGAAAGCAAACTGTATCCATTATTGAGATACCTTAATGAGATTTGGTGAATGGGAATATTTTTATAAATCACTTGTTGGCACCGCTTGTTCAAATAAAGGGGGTTTCGTCATTTATTACATATTTTAGCAGCTATTTACCTTAAATTCCAAGTGCTTTTAAAATGACATTTTAATACAAATTTCTAACCTTATTTGTCATGAATATTGGTGAAAATATATGAAAAGATATGTGGGAGTTTTTTCATTATTCAAATTTAAGTTTTTGGTATTATCCAAATTTAAATTAGGCTGGGTGCGAGTTGGCCTAGATTGCTACCAAAATAGATAAAAAACCTAAATCACAGGAAAATGTCGATAAGGCAGTACAAAAGAATAAATTTAAAAATTTTTCTAGCATACTTTTTAACCTACATATTTACATATCGTTAGCTTAATGTGAAAATGTGCTAAGTCACTTTTTACGAATTTTACAGGAGACGAAAAAAATGAATAATTTTTGAAATAACCTTTTTTTAAACTGTGAATGAGGATACCTTAGTTGCAATACTTTTGAGTGTAGAAGCTTTGAAAAAGATAAATAAAATCATGTATGCTAACCCAACATCTATTTTATGACTTAGCACAATTTGCACACTCAAAACAAATTTTTTCTCCTGACTTAGCACTTTTTACTCAATATGTTTCCCCATCACTCCTCCCTTTAATGATGGAAATATAACACTAAAACTATATATTTCACAAAAAATACTATTTATTTGTCAAACTATTTCTAATGGTTCTGATCTGGACTCTTTTGCCGGATGGTGCGCAGACAAAAATTTATTTTTATATTCAAACAAATGCTGTGTAGTGTCTTATTCCATAAAGACAACTCTCACATACTTTATCTACGAACTAAATGCTAAATCTTTCAATCGTTTTTAAGAGAGTAAAGACTTGGGTGTAATTTTTGGCCCCAAACTCTCTTATTCTAGTCACATTGACTTCATTGTTTCCAAATTTGTTGCAATGGTTGGGTTCAGTAGACGTAACACCAGTGACTTTAAGGACCCTATGACGTTGAAGGCACTTTATATATCCTTGGTCAGAAGTAGTCTTGAATATTGCTCAATAATATGGAAGCGTTTCAATGAATCTAACTCCTATAAAATTGAGAAAGTTCAAACAATTTTTACAAAAAGTGCTTTACGTATGCTTAACTGGCCAGACGACCTCCCATCATATACCAGCAGGAACAAATTGCTTGGTTATCAGGCTTTACATGACAAGAACTTTTATATCACTCATGCTTGAATATAATGTCATAAACGAAATGCTCTAATTTATCTAATTTGTTCATTCCATATATTCCACTGCGTGATCTTCGGCATAATAGATTATTTATCGAAATAACTCATAAAACGAATTATGCTATGAATTAACCTATAACTAGGACTATACATCTATCAAAGCGATTTAGTAGTGTTATTAATTTTAATAACAGCTTATATAAGTTGAAGCTTGAATGGTTTTCTATTTTTAACTAGTCTGTAAAAAAGAATGTAGTTATCGACATGTAAAAATTTAAGTACATTATGGTCAGCGCAAAGCATTTACCAAACACCAAAGGCATGTCTCAATTGGCTGAATCCAATTCAAGGGGTTGCCAGCGCAATATATAGCTTCTCCAACCCAATTGTCAACCTCACCTAAACGTGGCGAATCCTGTTCATTGACAGCCGAGGCTCGGGAGACCCCAATTTCCTCATGGAACTAGGGGGTGGGGAGGTCAGGATGGCCTAGAAGGTTTAATGTGGTCATATAAATCGTTCACGATATCGTTGGGCTAGTATCTTAATAGTGCTTTGTTAACGGAATGTACCGGATCTATATCCCGCAAAGGACCATCAACATCGGTAACACTCTCCAAAGCCTTCGGGGAGTGTCTTTATCGTTAATACAACAACAACAAAAAAGCATGTACTTTTAGACTGAATGAATTAAATAAATAAATAAAATGTGCGCACAAGGAAAATACTAGTAATTCAGATTGATATTACTGACAGGTTGACTTAGCACATTTTTTTTAACAGCTGACGACTTAGCACATTTACATATCATTGCCCACAGCACGTAAAAATGAAAAATTAAAATATTTTTTTTTTTTTGATCGATGTATTTTGAATTCAGTTTTAAAACTGCATTAAAATAAAATTTTTCAAAAAAAGTGACAGCACATTTTCACATTAAACTAACGATATGTAATTTAAATATCAAATTTCAAAAACAAAAAAATTTTTGATTTTTTCATTTAATTTTTTAATTTGTGTAGATATGCAAATAAAATTCGCCTGTGCATTGTTAACAGCTATCATATATGTAGACCAGAGGGCGATGATTTGTGCTGTCCGTTCGATACCTGAATACTGTAGAGATGGTACCTAATAACAGGCAGAATTGAATCCTTGATCATAAAATTTGCATCAAAATCTGCTCATACTCCGCAGCGCCTCACCGTTACCTTAAAGGATTGGTTTCCTCCAAAAGCAGTGCCGCTATGTTACGACTGCTTAAAAGCGGACGGTATACTCACCGTTTTCAGCGGTACCGCTTTGTTGGAAGCTACGAGCAGTTGCGGCAGATGATTCGCAAAGTTTAATTTTGCATTTTTGCCTGTTTTTTAGTTATTTGTATACTCATTTGAGCAGAGCTCACAGAGTATATTAAGTTTGATTGGATAACGGTTGGTTGTACATATATAAAGGAATCGAGATAGATATAGACTTCCATATATCAAAATAATCAGGATCGAAAAAAAATTTGATTGAGCCATGTCCGTCCGTCCGTCCGTCCGTTAACACGATAACTTGAGTAAATTTTGAGGTATCTTGATGAAATTTGGTATGTAGGTTCCTGAGCACTCATCTCAGATCACTATTTAAAATGAACGATATCGGACTATAACTACGCCCACTTTTTCGATTCCGAAAATTTCGAAAAACCGAAAAAGTGCGATAATTCATTACAAAAGACAGATAAAGCGACGAAACTTGGTAGATGAGTTGAACTTATGACGCAGAATAGAAAATTAGTAAAATTTTGTACAATGGGCGTGGCACCGCCCACTTTTAAAAGAAGGTAATTTAAAATTTTGCAAGCTGTAATTTGGCAGTCGTTGAAGATATCATGATGAAATTTGGCAGGAACGTTACTGCTATTAATATATGTACGCTTAGTAAAAATTAGCAAAATCGGAGAAGGCCCACGCCCACTTTAAAAAAAATTTTTTTTTTAAGTAAAATTTTAACAAAAAATTCAATATCTTTACAGTATATAAGTAAATTATGTCAACATTCAACTCCAGTAATGATATGGTGCAACCAAATACAAAAATAAAAGAAAATTTCAAAATGGGCTTGGCTCCGCCCTTTTTCATTTAATTTGTCTAGGATACTTTTAACGCCATAAGTCGAACAAAAATCAACCAATCCTTTTGAAATTTGGTAGGGGCATAGATTTTATGACGCTAACTGTTTTCTGTGAAAATGGGCGAAATCGGTTGATGCCTCGCCCAGTTTTTATACACAGGCTTCCGTCTGTCCTTCCGCATGGCCGTTAACACGATAACTTGAGCAAAAATCGACATATCTTTAATGAACTTAGTTCACGTGCTTACTTGAACTCACTTTATCTTGGTATGAAAAATGAACGAAATCCGACTATGACCACGCCCACTTTTTCGATATCGAAAATTACGAAAAATAAAAAAAATTTTATAATTCTATACCAAATACGAAAAAAGGGATGAAACATGGCAAGGTAATTGGATTGTTTTATTGACGCGAAATATAACTTTAGAAAAAACTTTATAAAATGGTTGTGACACCTACCATATTAAGTAGAAGAAAATGAAAAGTTCTGCAGGGCGAAATAAAAAACCCTTAAAATCTTGGCAGGTACTAAATATATAAATAAATTAGCGGTATCCAACAGATGATGTTCTGGGTCACCCTGGTCCACATTTTGGTCGATATCTGGAAAACGCCTTCACATATACAACTACCACCACTCCCTTTTAAAACTCTAATTTATACCTTTAATTTGATACCCATATCATACAAACTCATTTTAGAGTCACCCCTGGTCCACCCTTATGGCGATATCTCGAAAAGACGTCCACCTATAGAACTAAGCCCCACGCCCTTTTAAAATACTCATCAACACCTTTCATTTGATACCCATATCGTACAAACATATTCTAAAGTCACCCCTGGTCCACCTTTATTGCCATACCCCGAAAAGGCGTCAACCTATAGAACTAAGGCACACTCCCTTTTAAAATACTCATTAACTCCTTTCGTTTGATACCCATTTTGCACAAAAGAATTCTAGAGTCACCCCTGGCCCACCTTTATGGCGATATCTCGAAACGGCGTCCACCTATGGAACTAAGGATTACTCCCTTTTAAAATACTCATTAACACCTTTCTTTTGATACCCATATTGTACAAACAAATTCTAGGGTCACCCCTGCTCCACCTTTATGGCGATATCTCGAAGCGGCGTCCACCTATGGAACTAAGGATTAATCCCTTTTAAAATACTCATTAACACCTTTCTTTTGATACCCATATTGTACAAACAAATTCTGAGGTCACCCCTGGTCCACCTTTATGGCGATATCTCGAAAATGCGACCACCTATACAACAACCACCACTCCCTTTTAAAACCCTCATTAATACCTTTAATTTGATACCCATATCGTACAAACACATTCTAGAGTCACCCCTGGTCCACCTTTATGGCGATATTTCGAAACGGCGTCCACCTATAGAACTAAGGCCCACTCCCTTTTAAAATACTCATTAACACCTTTCGTTTGATGCCCATATTGTACAAACAAATTCTAGGGTCACCCCTTGTCCACCTTTATGGCGATATCTCGAAACGGCGTCCACCTATGGAACTAAGGATTAAAAAAAATAAAATAAATGTAAGGCGCGATAACCTCCGAAGAGATCTAAGGCCGAGCTTCTCTTCCAATTTGCGTCGTGCTCCTCTTGATTTTCCCTACAAATTGGCCGGACGGGACCTACATATTTTTATGCCGACTCCGAACGGCATCTGCAAGGCAGATGAGTTTTCACTGAGAGCTTTTCATGGCAGAAATACACCCGGAGCGCTTGCCAAACACTGCCGAGGGGCGACCCCGCTTAGAAAAATTTTCGTCTTATTTAAAAACCTTATTTCTAAAATTTTGATGTTGCTTTGCCCGGGGTGCGAACCCAGGGCATACGGTGTGATAGGCGGAGCACGCTACCATCACACCACGGTGGCCGCCGGAACTAAGGATTACTCCCTTTTAAAATACTCATTAGCACCTTTCATTTGATACCCATATCGTACAAACGCATTCTAGAGTCAACCCTGATCCACCTTTATGGCTATATCCCTAAATGGAGTCCACCTATAGAACTATGGCCCACTCCCTCATAAAATACTCTTCAATGCCTTTCGTTTGATACACATGTCATACAAACACATTCCAGGGTTTCCCTCGGTTCATTTTCCTACATGGTTATTTTCCCTTATGTTGTCACTATAGCTCTCAACTGAGTATGTAATGTTCGGTTACACCCGATCTTAACCTTCCTTACTTGTTATTATTTTCTTTAAATAAACGTAAGAAAAATTTTTAATTCAAAACTGTTGTTTTTTAATAAATAATTTCATTGATTTAACAACTGTTTTAAAAATGTTTCAAAAATATATATGTAAACAATTATACCTCGGAAGATTTCGGCCGAGTGGATCCTTTTGAATTTTTCTACAAATTGGCTAGCAAATTGTTTTACGCCGAATCCGAACGGCATCTGCAAGGCAGATGAGTTTTCACTGAAGATTTTCATGGCAGAAATACACTCGGAGTTTATAAAAACTTTTTTTCTAATTGAAAAAAAAAAAATTGTTTCTAAATTGCTTTCCCGGTATGATCTTCGGTGTGATAGATGGGGCACGCTACCACCACATCACGGCGGCAGCCGTCTATTTAAAAACGATCTGGAACGTCAGCCAATTAAAATTAACGATCTTTCATTATTATTGTCACAGATCATAGATTGCTTTAGACGAAAATATTAGTTTCAGGTCTTTTGCAATCATGTTACATAATTGTTCAAAATTTTTTTCTTTTATCTTCTATAAAATGATAACATTGAAATCTCGTGAGAAAATGTGGCCAATATTTTGGTTCATAGAAGATGCTATTGACCGCCGTAGCTTAAACTGTTTACTCTTATTTGGAAAATTTGGGAAAACCAACAAAGTATTGAGACAAAATTTGTTTGGCTTTGCTTTTCCTTATATCTGCGGGGCATAACACCAAATTTTATGAAAGGATATGTGTTTCGAAATAAAATAAAAATATGATATAAAATGGGGACAACCTTTATGTTAATGCATGACAGCAGCAGCAAATTTATGGCGGTCACCGTGGTGAGAGCAAAGCAACACCAAAGATTTAGAAAACAGATTTTTTCAATTAGAAACAAGTTTTTCTAAGCGGTGTCGCCTCTCGCCAGTGGTTGTTCCATTGTGAATTCCCACGCCATGAATGCCCATTTGTATTTCAAACCAACTTTTCTTTTAAATGTGTAAATAAAATAGTTAAATATGAGCAGCCAATCAAGCAGGCATTTCAAAATACATAAATATTTTAATATACCATAATGAAATGTTTGAAAAATACTATTGAGCAAATCATTTAAGTAATCGAACAACAATTTAACAGGTGATCAAAACTTTTTACCATTGTGAACGTTTTTCCAAACATTCGCCACTTGTAGGCATTCACAATGGGTTGGGCAAACATTTCGAGTGTTTTTCTCAAAAACTCATCTGCCAATTTGTGGGAAACGTTAAAAAGAGAACGATTCAGCTCGACCTTATTATCCCTGAAGGTAAATACAGCTAAGTAGTTATTTATTTTTTACATTATTGTTTTTAATTATCGTGCTTTATTATGACGGAAACACTGAAAATAATTAAAACAACATGCCGGCTGGCATTCTATCTTTTCCCTTCCCGCCATGATTTCATCAGATGCCTTTCTTTTTTTATTTTAATTATTTTATTTCAAATTAAAAATTATATTCTCCCCAAATACCTTCATATATGACATTGCATCAGTTTCTCTTGGATTTCAAGCTAGAAATACTGACGAAATTTTATCGGACTTCAAAATGCAATAACAATTTCCAACATGAGAAAGCGAGACCACAATGAGTTTGACATGCTATTGTTTTAAAAATTTTAATTTTATTTTTCATCAAAATTTTAATATTATTATTTTTTGTTTTCACAATAATACCTTCAGATAACGCGAAAATCTATTTCGCTGTTCCTGGGTTCACTTATTTTTCAAAATCGTTGAATATAGTTGTGAATTTATACACAAAATGTTTAAACTAGGAAGAGCTCTTTCATTTGTCGGAAAAAAACGGCGGAATATTAAAAAATTTTTCTCGCTTTTCATTAGTTTTTTGGAATATAGCTTACACACTTCCAGTACTGAAACCGTATTAGAAGAGAAGGCGAGAAGATAAATACAGAAAAAATAAAAAAAAGGTAAAATTGAGATTCGAACTCGATTTTTGCGATTTCTAATCCTGCAGGCCTGCCACTAAGCTATGACTGCGTGTGCTTGTATGTTACTTAATTATGTTTTTCTGTTTTGTTTATGTTATTATTGTTCTTTTATTTATCGCTCGATCCAAGTTATAGTAAAAGGCATCTCAAACACACTCCCATATGAGCTTTCTTTGTTTTAGGCACCAGGGACAGTGGAGAAAAGAATAAATGAACTAAACACTGTTTTAATGGTCCCCAGAAATAAAGGCTTCCTCAGGTACCGTATAAACTGCGGAGAAAATGTTCCCTCGTATGTTTCACCAGGCAGCACATTTGATGTATTAAAAGCATATGCCGGTAACATAATTTCTCTTGTTTTACGAAACCTAAATGATGACCACCTTTTGCTTGGTGACTTCAACCTTTGTAATATTCACTGGTTAACAAATGTTTCCAGTTATGTTCTGACGCCTAATAAACTTTCTTCGAATCACGAACTGTATTTCATTAATTATTTATTGAGTCTTAATTTAAAGGAAATTAGTAATTGTGCTAATGCTCTAAATAGATTATTGCATCTAGTATTTATAAGTGACAACATTAATTGTGAAGTCAGTGAATGCTCTAATGCAGTTATTCCCAAGGATATGCACCACCTACCTCTGGTTATTAAAAAAAAAAAATGGTTATTACTTGTAGTTTTTGTTAATATGCGTCGGATACTTCAGATAGCAGACTAACTTTCAATTTCAATTCGTGCGATTTTCCTAAATTTAATGATTTTTTAATGGAAATAAACTGGGATGAATTACTGTAGGGACTTGATACCCCTAACTGCTTCTCCACGTTCAAATCCATTCTATATAGTCACTGTTTGGATAAAATTCCGGTAAAGCGAAAGAGGCCGTATAAACTTCCGTGGTATTCGAAAGAATTAAAAAAACCGAAGAACATAAAAAAAAAATATTTGCGCAACTTCAAACGTTCAAAGAATCATATATTCTTTACTAAGTACAAGCACTATTTAAAGATATTTAATCATTTAGATAAGTTCCTGTACAATAAATAGATATATTCATAATATTGAATCGAATATTAAATCGAATCCTTTGGAAATATATAAAGTTAAAAAAAAGGTGGCTGCAGTATACCCTCTGGAGTTTTCCTCGATGATCAGTCTGCGCGATCTCTAAGTGAGGCGGCAAACTTATTTGCTGAGAATTTTAAGTCAGATTTTTCTCAGGATGATAATATTAAATCCGTTGATTTTTCAATGAATGCCATTAGTATCCTAAACTCTCTCCTTTGAGGATCTTAGTAAAGCTATTATTATACTTCAATCCTCCTCCCAAACCGACGTTGGTGGGTTCTCTTCTGTCTTGTTAAAAACTGTCCAGCCTGTCTATCCTTTGAATTTAATTTTCAATAAATCATTATCATCTGGGACGTTCATCGATGATTGGAAGCTCACCTCGATTACGCCCGTTTTCAAAAGTGGAAATAAGAACAATGTACGTAACTATAGACCAATATCCAAGCTGTCCACAATCTCTAAAATTTTTGAGCATGCTGTGAACGCCAAGTTGAGTTTTGCTGCTAAATACCTTATATCCACCTACCAGCACGGGTTGGTTGCTGATAGGTCTACGGCTTCAAATCTGGCTGTTTTTAGCGAATTGTGTATAGAGTCTTTCTCTGCTGAACTACAGGTTGATTTCATTTACACTGACTTCTCCAAAGCTTTCGATAGAGTTCCTCACACAGTTCTGATAAAAAAATTAAGTTGTCTCGGTTTTCATTCAACGTTTCTTTTGTCGATACCTGGCCGGGCCACCTCGGGAAGTATTTATGGCCTTACCACAGTAAGGGGCGCTGCTGTGGCGGACGGTTATTTCCCTGTATATAATACTGGACCGCTGAGCCCGCCTTTTCGGACAGGTGTTCGTACGACCAAGATGAACCTGATTGTAATAAAGACGATGATTAGAGGAGGACTGTGTCGCAAGCCAAGGACGACAAATACGCATTAAGCGATGCGTCGGACTCGGGGAGCGAGAGTAGTGCTGATTCAATGAACTCCGTGTTGGAGAAGCACACAAATGAAAACGGAGTAGAAGAGTTGAGGGTACGGAGCAGAGGAAGTAAAAGAGCTCTCTCGCAGTACCGTGCCGCACTAAGAATTTTACAATGCTTGGGAGCAGTGGTCGACCCAACATAAGTGGAGATCGAGCGCTTGGAATAGGCCCGTGAGGCGGTAGAAGTAAGTCGAAGGCAGCTCAAAAGGGTTACTGCGAGAAACCCTCGGCTCTTCAACCGGTACGAGGGGGAAGAAGTGTCGAATAGCAGAATGCATAGGCAACGTTTGGCGGAAGCCGACAAGCCTGCTTTCAAGAGGCAGAAAGGACCCAGTCCTAGAGCCACGAGGCAGGGCAATCGCATAGACAAGACAAAGTAGGCCCAAGGTTGTAAGACAGATGGGCCCGAATAGCGAGGTAGCAACTGCGAATCAGAGGGAAGTTTGTTACGGACAGTTTAGTGGTGAACAACCATATGCGCGATAAAAAGGTTGTATCCGACTCAACTTCATAAGTTGAAGCAGTTCGCACCTTGACGAGTAATCAAACATGCCGAATTGCTAACCACAAAAAGCTAAGAATTGTCATAAAGTTCAACCTTTCCACAGTTTGTATCATGTTCGAAGAAAATATCCAATCACCCAGTAGTACCTACTGTCTTGAATTAATGTTCTGTCAGCGAAAAATGCGAACATGACCTCTGATAAAACGCACCAGACACGACCATGAAGATTGACATGGAGTGGCATGGTGAGCGTCGATGGCTAGGCGATTTCTTTCAACCGTTGAAAACAAACCCTGTGCCATCAAAGCGTCAAAAGATTACTAGATCCACCAACTGCAGACCATTATAGACTCATGGAGCCAAAGAGACCTAAAAACGCATCTCGTCCGTCCTGTTTGACCATCGTCGTGAACGTGTCATATGCGCATAGGCGACTAACAAAAATCTCAATATTTCAGACGCTAAATTTCTCAGTTAACAGCAAGCAACCGGAACGCGGTAAAAATTTTCTTTTTGGAGATAACCAGCAAAGAGAATAGAAGTCTTACGTGAATATCCGAAGAAATTAAACTATAAAAGAAAATCGCAGTAAATTTATACGCGCACATGCCTTCATTTGATGTCATCTGTGCATTGGCGAACAACTAGGAGTTGTGTTAGACGTTCCACTGGAGCGGGGACTTCCACTTGCAGGCAGAATCAAGATTTGGTGACTTCGTGGTGAAGCTGGATTCCGGTGTCTCATGTTAAGAGGGATTCAAGCCAGAGATAGCGGTTTGTGATAGTCCTTCATAAAAAAAAGGTACATAAGTATACGTAGTTAGTTACATTCGTTACGAAGCACCTGCAATTATCAAGTTGCGATGGCGTCTGCCAACACGGAGGGTAGCGTACACCCACACGGGAATCGGCGCTCTGTACGCGGCGCCGTCAAGCGCACCAAATGTGATAGGGCGGGCAAATGTAATTTAACTGACCGAGATTAACATGCGGAGGGAGCACAGTGTCTTCGCTACACTCCCGGATAGTTTATAAAGCATTTCCCAAATCTTTCATAAGTAATAGTGAATCGTGGTTACATACCATATGAATTTGCTTAATCTACCTTTTTGTAAGTTTACATACACACAAATCCCATATAAATATGAATTTTAGAATTGATTGAGTTGATTTGTATACGGATTAATTATTAGAATATAGTTCAGTGCTTACACGCAGATACATTTTAATAGTCGATATGCCATAAGCTAATTCCGATTCTCGGATCTCAAAATATCATAAGGTTGTTTGTCAAGATCATTCGTCGCGATCATATGAATTGAAAAGTAGGCTAGGTTAGTACAAAAAAAAATTTAATGTCAGAACCGTAACAAATAATATATGAGATGGTAATGTAGTTCTCTTCTATATTAAAGAAATTCAAATTGCATATTTTTTGCTGAATCATAGTTCGTAAAGAATGGATAAGACAAAAGAAGCAGAAGACTTCACTAAATGTATATTGAAAATTATCTTGAAAGAACGGTGCAAGGCAGGTGCAGAGAATAAGTTGGATGCAGATAGGGTTTTGATCCTATTGGCTGTGGCTGCTCAGATGCTACGAGGGTGTAGTGATTGCTCCGGTATCACTTAAGGGTATGAATTTTTTCTCTATTGCGGCTGCTGCGTGGACTGTGGAAAATAAAACCCACCCATATCCGACGAGCTAGTTCGTGCTGAAAGGCAAGCATACCCGCATTCCGCGACAAGTCCAACGCAGCCTAGCTGAGGCCAGAGGAGGGGTCGAGCCCCATCAAACCCGCATGCAATTAGAAAATGGTGCCTAACGTGGGGCGACGAAAGTGGGTACTTCATGATTTTTTTTTTTTTTTTTAAATTTAATAGTTTGGCATCTGGCTAAAAGTATTGAGGTATAATAGAGTCATAATTAGGAAGGGCGGGATCCCGACGTAGCTCATTTTTGGGAAGCTTTCCGGATGATTGTGCGAGGGGATATTAGTAGAATTGAACAAATAATGAGAGGGGGTCAGTCTAGGCCGAGGTGGGCCAGCTACGGTGCAGGCGACGGATCAGCACGCCGCACTTGTGGTACTTCCATATGCGACTTGAATTTTCACTTCAGTTCGATTTTTGGGCGGCTACAGTGGTTGCGTCAGATTTTAGGGCGCATTAATTGAGGTAGCCCATACGCGTTTACTGAAGTTGGGTTTTGACCGGGTGGTGGTGGCTACAGTGCCGTGCTTCGACGCGTGTGCGTGACAGTTGAGGTAGTGCTGAATTCGAGGTCTTCGGAACTTATTCAGCAATTCCTCTTCTGACATCAACTGTAACGTATTTACTGCAATTCCGCTTATTTGCAACCTTCTGCTAAGTTCGAATCACTAAACTGTTGAATAAATAACTCCACTATTCAATAATGCAAAATGGCCTTTATTAAAGTACTTCACAATTAACACTTATACTTCGCAACTGATTGCTTAAATGAAACTGATAATACTGTTATTGCTCGCTAGATAGCGTCTTAAATCCAACTGATACCTCGCGCCTCTACTGTTGGTGTTTTTATACTCTGTGATTTCCTCGTTGCATCTTCTAGACGCTTCCAGAATTTACTTAGTTACTGCCATATAATTATAACTACAGATGCACGTGTATAGCTTCTCATATGCGCGTGTATTTGTGAGCGACACTTCCACAATTATAACTGCATACTTTTGGAAGCATCTCAGATAAGATATCTGCATGTGTTTGTGCGTCTCTTCTCCGCTGCGTGTACGTACATATGCGTAGGCATAATGATTGATCTATTGATGTGCATACAAGGCACTGCTTAGCATCGGCTTAGAGATGAGAGTATCCCTTAGTGTTGCTAATATTTGTCACAGTATGTAACCACGATCCACTATTACTTATAAAAGATTTATGAAATGTATATATGAATGCGTATCTTTCTAAACGCTTTATAAACTATCCGAAGCCACTGTGCTCCCGACGACGCCGCGTCCAGAGCGCCAATTCCCGTATGGGCGTACGCTACCCTCCGTGTTGGCAGACGCCTTGAGAACTTGATAATTGCAGGTGCTTCGTAACGAATGTAACCAACTACGTATACTTATGTACCTTTTTTTTGTGAAGGACTATCACAAACCGCTATCTCTGGCTCGAATCCCTCTTAACATGAGACACCGGAATCCAGCTTCACCACGAAGTCACCAAATCTTAATTCTGCCTGCAAGTGGAAGTCCCCGCTCCAGTGGAACGTCTAATACAACTCTTGGTTGTTCGCCAATGCGCAGATGAAATCAAATGAAGGCATGTGCGCGTACAAATTTACTGCGATTTTCTTATATATATACAGGACGGACGAGATGCGTTTTTAAGTCTCTTTGGCTCCATGAGCCTATGATGGACTGCAGTTGGTGGAACTAGTAATCTTTTGACGCTTTGATGGCACAGGGTTGGTTTTCAACGGTTGAAAGAAATCGCCTAGCCATCGACGTTCACCATGCCACTCCATGTCAATCTGCATGGTCGTGTCTGAGGTAATGTTCCATTTTTCGCTGAGGGAACATTAATGCAAGACAGTGGGTACTACTGGGTGATTGGATATTTGCTTCGAACAATATACAAACTGTCGAAGGGTTGAACTGACAATTCTTAGCTTTTTGTGGTTAGCAATTCGGCGTGTTTGATTACTCGTCAAGGTGCGAACTGCTTCAACCTATGAAGTTGTGTCGGATACAACCTTTTTATCGCGCATATGGTTGTTCACCACTCAACTGTCGGAAACGGCGAGTCAGCCGATGCAAGGCGTTGCATGGTGGGCTCGAGAAACGACGAATGTTACGCTCGCATATCTTTAGCATGGAAAATGCCTTTGGATCTGCCGCTCATATCCCCCAGCTCATACAAGCAACTTCCCACTAGTCTCAGAACCACCGCCTTCACATATTTATTCGCAAGCTTCGCATTGAACTACTGCCCGGGTTTGTATGTGATGGGCCTAGCCCGTGTGTTGTACACTCTTTTGCCTTTCTCGTATGCGTGCTTCAAACTATTTCTAATTTTATGCCTCAGAAGCTTCAGGCGTATGTTCCGCGGTACAACATCTACTTCAGAATCATTAGCACACTCCAGCCTGCGCAGTATCTCGTACGTCTCTCCATGCTGCACCATGGATTGACCGAAGACTGCCTTGTAGGGCTCCGTCCGGATCGCCTCGTGGATCGCGCTCGAAAGGGCAAAAGCTGCATTTGAGAGATGAGTATCCCAAGACTTTTGATCGGTTTCATCAATGTAGGACCTAAAGATGGCTAGTAAGGATCGGTTTATTTTTTCGGACGCGTTAGCATGGGGTGAATAGGCCGTACGGACATGTTTGATCCCATAACCCTTAAGGAAATCACTGAATGCCTCCGAAACGAACTGCCGGCCGTTATCCGAATGGATTGTCTCCGGCACACCGAAGATGTGAAAGATGTCGTTTTCTAAGTACTGGATTACCTCCCTCGAAGTCGCATTCCTCATAGGCTTGACGAATACGAATTTTGAATAGTGGTCGAGAACAACGAAGATATACGAATTGCCGTCACGAGACCTCGGATATGGACCGCAGAAGTCTATGTACAGCCGCTGGAAAACTCTTTCCGTCTCGAAACGATCCCCCATCAACGGTCTGTGTATCGCGTTTATTGCTTTGCAGCATTTGCACACGTCACAGTTGCTAACAAATTCCTTAACAGCAGAGACCATTCCGGGCCAGAAATACCGAGCACGAAGCCGGTTGACAGTCTTCGCTACGCCGCCATGTCCTGCCACTACGCCGCAAGGCATCTTTTTCAGCAGCTCCCCTCTCAGTCCCTCGGGCACCCAAACTTTCCACATGGAATCCTCGATTTCATCGTCTCGTTCGAAACTTACACGCTTGTAGATCACGCTGTCCTGTATCCTTACATCGGGCAACTGGTCGGAAGTATCCTCCACCGCACGCTATAGCTGGTTGTAGCTCTCAGATTGGAATTCTGGACTTACTTAATGATAAATCGGCCCTTAAAGTGTCATCACTCAATTCGTCCATGTGCACTTGGGTCAACGCGTCTGGGACTACATTCTTTGCGCACTTTCGAGGTACGATTTCGAAGTCGAATCCTTGGAGCTTGATGCTCCAACGCGCCAAACGTCCCGAGAGATCGCGTTGATTCATGAGCCACTTGAGGCTCATGTGATCTGTTATAACCGTGAACCGAACACCGTCTACATACGGCCGAAACTTCTGAACACTTACCACCAGCTCCGTGATCGTATAGTTTCGTTGAGCGGAATTCAGTTTCTACGAAATGTATGAGATGGGTCTCTCATTGCCCTCACCGTCCAGCTAGAAGAGCACCCCTCCGATTCCCGTGGTGGACGCATCGCACTGGACGTAGAAAGGCTTCGCGAAGTCCAGATTGACCAATACTCTCGGTGATACCAGCAGGTTCTTCAATTCTTGGAAAACAGCATCAGCTTCATCCGTCATACAAAACTCCTTCTTCTTCCTCAGAGAATCCGTCAACGGTGACGTGATGGTAGCAAAGTTCGGTACAAATCTCCTGTACCACCCTGTCAGTCCCAAGAATCTCCGCAGTTGTTTGATCCTTTTCGGTACGGGGAACTGCACCATCGCTCCGAGCTTCGCCGGATCTGTCCGCAGCTCTCCCTGACCTATAATAAACCCTAGGTATGGGATCTCCTTCTGGCAAAATTTTGATTTTTGCACATTGATGTTCAGTCCGGCCTTCGCGAGGCACTCTGCTATCTCAGATAAGTGTTGGAGATAAATTTCGAATTCCGGTGAGCACACAAAAGGTCATCTATATAGATGAAAATATTGTCCCGGAGTCTGGAGGAAATAACACGGTCCATCAGGCGACACAACCTTTGGCTGGCATTACATAGGACGAACGGCATGACTTTGAAGTGGTAAAGTGGGCGGCTCGGAACAGTAAAGGCGGTTTTCTCCCGCGATCTCTTTTCCAGCGGAATTTGCCAGAAGGCGTCCTTGAGGTCCAATCCCGTTATTAAAAATGTATCCTTGAGTCTGCTGAGTATTCCCTCCACATGCTGAGTGGGATACGCATCCATCTTCGTCCGCTCGTTCAGCTTCCTCATGTCGAGCCTATTCTTCCCCGGCTTTTGGACTAGCACTATTGGTGAGCTCCACGCGCTGTCACTTTCTTCGATGATGCCAAGCTTCAACATCCTGTCTATCTCCTCATACGTGCAATTCTGCTTCCCTGGCGACAAGGGGTAATAGCGTTGTTTGATTTCGGTTGCACTGTATTCTCAAGTATTGTCACTGTTCTTGTTTGTGGTCCGGGTGTGGCTGGTTCTGGCGGTTCTTCCCCGAGTTGCCGCCAGCCATGTTGTTTTCCTGTTTACATTTGTCGCACAGCACAAATCTCGTTTGCATCTCGTTGCATTTCAAGCAAACCAGGTCGTGGAATTTGGAACAGCACGCCACATCTTCCCTCGTATCCATCTTCTTGACCATTTGGCATATCCTCGGCTCAGCGGGTTCCTTATTCGATTTGTCTCGATGAAACGCTTTACGATCGCGACCGTCCAGGGCCTCCAATTATACCTCCTCCGCGGCTTCGCATGGGTCCTTGTGCGGCTCGGTCTCTAGCTCGTCGACCAGCTTCCTCCCCCGAAACTTCTGCTCTTGTTCCTTGAGATGCTTATCGGCCCGCCTGCACTCCTCTTTCAGCTGCTGCAGCGTTTCTATGTGACATCCAAAGATCACGTTCTTAATTTTGTATTTCAAATTTCGTTTCATCAGGTTAACTAAACTAAACTCAGACATCCGATCCTTCATCGTAAATGCCATACCCTTGATGCTCGCGTAAAACTCGTCAAACGTTTCGGAAAATTCCTGTTTCCTTTCGTTCATTGCCTGTCTAATCTCATCCTCGCAATCAGCTTCCCTGAACTGGTTCAGCAACGCGCAAAGAAGTTCGGGAAACCCTACATTTTTCCCTTCCAAGTGTTCCTCCATGAACAGCCAAAACCAGTCCTGGGCGAACCCTCCAAAAGCAAATGAAAGTTGGCATACAAATCCTCAAAAGAAATATTGTGACGCATTTGTAACGTTTCCACGCGAAACAGAAACCGTTCAACGGGTATTGACCTCGAGTTTCACGAATATCTCAAGCCCCAATTTTTAGTTATTTTAAATTTTAACTTATCGGTCCGTGCGACCCCGGTATTACCATCTGGTGAATCGGTGAACAGCCGCCAGAAGGCCTGCGATCGCTGATCTCCTGACGGACCATTTGACTCGCACTCCCCGCACGAACAGTCTACCAACCAGACCCCGATTTCTCGTCTAATTTATTATTTCTGTGGTGTCTTTCCACGGCTGGAACCCTATCCCCCAAGCTACGCACGTGCTTCGGAACTTTCAACATCGCTTCAATGATAGCATCCGCCGTGGTTCTATTTATGTCCATCTGGTATTGGAAGAACATCGACTCGAAATTCTGCAACAGCTCGCCGCTAACTTTGTCCAACAGCGACACCTCTGTCGAAGGAATGTCACCCACGGTATGATCCGCTGGCCTCCACGCGATGTCTCAACCGCTTGATCTCTATGTTGTTGTTGTTGTTGTTGTAGCAATGCTTCGCCCCAACTAACAGCCGCGACCGATCACAAATTGTCATTAATATCCTCTAACGGGAGTCCAAGGAAACTTGCCGTTTCAACAGGGGTGGACCATAAGGAAAGGGGTGTTAGAGGCGTTGTGTTTTTTCGCTTCATATATCATATATATATACGGCTGGGTTCTCAGGTGCCGTATTTCTTCAAAATAATTACGGAGATGACTCCTTAAGCCCCTAGGCGGTGCTGGTTCATGAATCAAATGTCTGTTGGGATGCTCAGGTTTCTGGGTATTCAACAGGAACTGTTTAGTCAGCATCTCATTTCTCTCCCTGATGGGGAGTATTCTCGCCTCATTATGCAGATGGTGTTCTGGGGACATAAGAAGACAGCCCGTGGCGATTCTGAGAGCAGTATTTTGGCAGGCCTGAAGTTTCTTCCAGTGGGTAATTTTTAGGATTGGCGACCATATGGGTGACGCGTAGCACGTAATCGGCTGGCTAATTGCTTTGTATGTAGTCATAAGCGTTTCTTTATCTTTTCCCCAGGTATTGCCAGCGAGGGATTTGAGGATTTTGTTACAGCTCTGAATTCTCGGAACAATTGCGGCTACGTGCTCACCAAAATGTAGGTCCTGATCAAACGTCACACCCAAGACTTTGGGGTGTAGGACAGTCGGTAGCGTAGTGCCATCGACGTGGATGTTCAAAATGGTCGACATTTGGGACGTCCATGTTGTAAATAAGGACGCGGAAGATTTAGTCGGTGATAACGCCAGGTTTCGCGAGGCGAAAAAACTGGAGAGATCAGGGAGGTAGACGTTTATTTTATTGCATAGCGCATCGATCTTTGGGCCTGGGCCTGTGGCCATTATTGTGCAGTCATCGGCGTAGGAAACGATTGTGACTCTTTCTGGTGGCGAAGGTAGCTTTGATATGTAGAAGTTAAGCAAAAGTGGGGATAGGATGCCACCCTGTAGCACGCCTTGTTTAATTCCTCTTGTTTTTGATGTTGCGTTTCTAAATTGCACCTTCCGACCACCCATATAATTGGCGGTCCACCTTTTAAGACATGGAAGAAGGGTAGACCCTTCCAGTCTTGCAGTAACGTGTCCTGGTTGACAGAATCAAAAGCTTTTGGTAGGTCTAGCGCAACGAGTACTGTTCTATGGTGGGAATTTAAATTTAAACCGCAATTTATCTGGGTGCTAATGTCATTTAGCGCGGTGGTGGTGTTATAAATTTTCTAAAGCCATGCTGATGACAGGCTAGTTGCAAATTTGCTTTGAAATAGGGGATCAAGATGGCTTCAAGCTTCTTTGCTACTGGCGATAGGAGAGATATCCGACGATAAGACTCACCTATGATAGCTGGTTTCCCAGGCTTTAGTAGCGGGACCACCTTGGCCATTTTCCATTTCTCGGGTATGACAAAGGTGGGAAGAGACAGGTTGAAGACATGCGCTAAATATTTGAAAACCTCTTTCCCTAGGCTTTTAAGCATCGGCATGGCTATGCCGTCTGGGCCCACTGCTTTGTATGGTTTAGCGCGACCAATGGCGTCCTCAACCCCTTTAGCGGTGATGGTGATTGGTGACGCGCTGAATTTGTGTTTATGTGCCTGTCTATTGGCTCTCCGTCTATCTTTGTCGACCGTAGAATGCATTATATATTGTCGGCAGAAAGCGCTTGCGCATTTTTCCGCATCCGACAGCACTTTGTCGCCAAAGGCGATGGAAACCTCGTCTTTGTGCTTAGTCGGATTCGATAGGGACTTTACGGTGGACCAAAGTTTACCCACATTGGTAGAGAGGTTACAACCTCTTAGGTGCTCCTCCCATTTCGCCCGCTTGTGTTCGTCCACAAACAATCTGATGCGTTGGTTTATATCCCTTATTTGGGGGTCGCCTGAATCAAGCTGCCTTACAAGGTGACGTTCTCTCGCTAAGTTTGCGGCCTCCGCCGGGAAGTGCGGCTGGATTTCGGGAATTCTCCCGGTGGGAATGAAACGTGCCGAGGCTGATTCAATGACCTTACGGAAGGCACGTTCCCCTTGGCAGGCATCAATCGGGATACGGAGGGCAACGAAGCGGTTGTCCGTAAAAGATTTATATTCTTCCCACTTTCCTTTTTTGAAGTTTATGAAAGTGCGTTTTTCGGTGACGATGAAGTCGGCGGTGCGCTCGAGCGAAATAAGTATGGGCAGGTGGTCGGATGCCAATGTTACCATCGGCTGCTAGTTGACGCAGCTTACGAGTTCTGCGCTCACGAATGAGATATCTAGCGAACTGTGACAGCTTCCTACCATACGTGTGGGGGCGTCTCCATTTATTGTGCAGAACGTCGTTTCCTCTATTTGATCCGCCAACATCTCACCCCTACTGTCCGCCCGCAAATTTGAATGCCATAGATCGTGATGGGCATTGAAATCGCCTAAGATAATGCGATTGTTGCCAGTGAGTAAGGCTCTGATATTAGGGCGGTATCCACTGGGGCAACAGGTGGCAGGAGGGATATAGATGTTGATGAATTCTAGGTTTGCATCGCCTGACCGGACAGATAGGCCTTGACGTTCTAAGACATTGTTCCTGCGGTCGATGCCAGGATCAAATATATAGTATTTCACAGAGTGGTGTATGATAAACGCGAGGCCGCCTCCATTTCCGCTCTCGCGGTCTTTCCTGTGGAAATTATACCCAGAGCAGGTCTGCAATGCAGATCTTGCTGTGAGTTTAGTCTCTTGAATCGCAGCAATGCGGATGTTGTGCCGCTTCATGAAATCGACTATCTCCGTAATCTTCCCAGTTAGTCCATTACAGTTTAACTGCAGAATTCTGAAGTGCATAAGGGGAGACGCCGCCACTCTGGGGGTAAGTGACGGGTGACTACGCCTGGGTTGTGGAAGGCCAGGACGTAATTGCTGTTGTGGCCCTGGGACTGGGCGTCCTTGGGCAAGCATTGGGGTACCCGGATGATTTAGGTTTGCGACCTGGCAACATGGCGTGATGAAACACGTCGGGGGGTTGCCGTCTCGGAGACCAGAACATCTAGGAAAGTGGCACCACCCAAGGCAGGAGCTGCATTGGGCGGATGTCGCAAACTTATACATTCTGTGCTGGCAAACGGTGCAAATGGAGGTAGGGACTAAGAGTCTGTTTCCCTGACCTGCACGATTGCTGCCGGAAAAAAAGGGGGGGGGGGGGGGGAGCGAGCAGCAGCGGGTACTTGTTGTGGCTTGCAGAGCAGCGGGGCTGCTGGAAGGTAGTGGTGGCACTTAGGCGTAGACTACGGGACGCCCTTGGGCGTGAACAGCAAGGAGCCACAAAAGATTTATAAAAGTTACGTGGACGTCGGGTTTTGGTATCAAGCCCAGAACAACCTGTCCGATGCAACCATCCCTTGCACGAGACATACTGAACAGCGTATGACCGTCCTAAAAATATTCTTTTCCGGCAGATGCAGCAAAACCATTTCTCAGGACCGGGGTCAGGAGACGGACCCGGATTAGATTCGATGCCTTCCCGGAGTAAGAGAATATGGAGCAGTCCTGCTGCAAGGAGCTGCTGGGAGGATGACAATTTGTGGGAGGGACGCACCAACTTAAATGGGGTCACACTGAGATGACAGTCCTTGGTCGGGAAAAATCCCGAGTCGCTCCGGTACATAGAACCGACTGCCTTAGGAAGCGGCTTGATCTCTATCATCGCCTATGGCGCCTTCTTCCTTGCCGGTATCCTTTTGCTCGGCTATGACACTTTCGTCCTCGTCGGCGACTGTTTTCGAAGTCCTATCTTTATCCCCCACTTCTTTCTTATTACTGCCATGCAGGCCTGCCTTCCGCGAATGATATAACTGAGCTATTATCTCCTCACAAAAAAATTTTTTCGCGAAGCCCAAGCCGTGCGTTTATAAAATGTTAAAGTTTATATACGTATGTCGATATGTAAGTTTCAAGATTCAAATTAAGTGTAAACTTAGATTCAATACAGTAGATATGTATATGTATACTCAGTTATTTCTTCTGAAAGTTAAATTCTGCGCGTTAAAGCAGCGCATCAACCCTGATTCAGCTCAGTGTCAGTTCTAGCAATTACCGTGTAATATAGTATTTCTTTACTATTCCGTGGGTGGAGACTTGAGGAGACTTGAGGTAGGCCTAAATTCGGTCTGGGCTGAGTGGGTGTTCGTAGCCATCCCATACGGACTTGAACCTCATCCTTGTATCTTAATGAAATTTGGTATGTAACTTCCTGAGCACTCATCCCAGATCGCTATTCAAAATGAACGAAATCGGACTATAACCACGCCCACTTTTCGATATCGAAAATTTCGAAAAACAGACATCTATGCGTAGTTGCGCACAGGGCTGCAAACCGCGCCGTAAATCGATGCGGTTCGGTTCAGTGGTTCGAACCACTCAGGCAAAACTTGAACCGGTTCGTGAACCGGTTCGCGGCTACTTCTGAACTGTCGAACCGGTTCGGTTCAAGTGGTTTAAACATTTAATACTAAGTTTTGATAGTATACAAAATTTGAAATTCGTCACTTGGGATCTGTGTGCAACCAACCATCGATATGTACCTACTAAGCATACAAATAAAATACGAGTTATTGAGATCTAATCAATGTATGTATTTATTTATAAAACTTATCAAAACGATTTGTAGATTTTTATTAAATGCAAGGAATGAAAATGGTAGAATGCATGACTACACCTATAGGGATTATTTACAGCGCATAGTATATTCTGCACATAAGAAAGTAGTCTTATTTTTAAGTGAAGGGGAAAAACTATTCAATTAGCTGCTTACATTATACATAAAAAACACACCTACTAAATTTTAGATGCGAGATTACTACACAAACAAAAAGATATTCATGAAAATGTAAATGTTTTCTTTGCCTTTCTTAGGCATTAAGCTTATAAATGTTCGTATAAGGTTATGTGAAAAATAGTATGGTCTCCCTTTAAAATGGTATGTATTTATTTAATGATCAAAATTATTAGTACAATAAGAATTGAGGTCTTTTATAGTACAACATGAAAGGAAAGATAGTTATAAGTAGTAGTACAAAAAGAAAATAAACAGTTACATGATACTGATATAAACAGATATATATATATATATATATATATATATATATATATATATATTGTAAGCCTATCAAAAAAAGCTAATTTGTAATTTGTAATTTATTCTAGTATCATGATCAAATACACGGCCAGTCTACATACTATTGTCAGAAAAATAGTTATAGATAACATTCTTATAGTTGCTCTTACGTATAATATTTCTTATAGCATTGGGAATAGAATTCCAGCAGGTACGTAAAGTATTCACGAAGAATAGTCTAGTCGACGCAACAGATTTAAATGTGAGTACTATAAGGTCGTTTGAACTAGCGGATCTTGTGAAAGAAAGCTTATTATAAAGATATAAGGGCGTCTTATTGAGCATGAGTCGGAAAAGGAAAATGCAGCTCCTGGCTTTGAGATAGTCGGATATTTGACATCCCAGAATGCTACATTTCCAAGGGGATATGTTGTCGAACTTCGAAAGTCCATACACATAGCGTATTATATGGATAAAGGCCACGTCTAACGGAGTGCGAGTCTATCGTATTATATATCAACTCGGAAGATGTCAAATAAGGTAAAATTAATTGGACAGCCAATTTATGGCGGAAGTTACGAGGAGTAAACGTCGCCGATAGCCTTAGATTTCGCAGTGCGCTATACACCCTTCCTATAGCCTGGTTAACGTGGTCAACACAAGTCAAAGTGGAGTTGTCTACAAAGCCAAGGTTTGTAATTTTACTCACCAGTTTAATTTGGTCGGTACCAATACAAATCGGTGGAATACCCGCCTCAGCCAACTTTTTCTTTGATATAGGTAAGACGTAAGTTTTATTTGCGTTAAGAAGAAGCCCGTTGTGATTAGCCCAATGGAAAATTTCTGAGATGTCAGCGTTAAGTTTAGAACAGAGATACGATATTGTTCCCAAATTATGTTTATTTATTAGTTTTTAATAATTCCAATTTAAATGTCATTCTAACTATAACATAAACTATATATATATAGATTTCAAAGCTTAAACAAAGCTCCCAACAATTAATCAAATTTTCCTCAGTTTTCCAGACTTATTAGAAACTTTCAAAAAGTTTCTGGGTGTGCAGTTTTGTAGCTCATCTAACTGTAGTGTAATAATGTGCAAGTTTTAAGAGGGTGTTCGCATTTTTTTCCATACACCGCATGAAAAAAATTCGTTTTTATATGGAAGATATGTGCAACACCCTCGCGGAAATTTTTTTTTTTTTTAATTAACGGCAATTCTTATCTACTTGAAACTTGCACACCATTACACTACAATTGAATGAGCTTCAAGACTGCACATTCAGAAATTTTCTAGAAACTGTTAATAAAAAGTTTGATATAAATTTGATTAATTTAACTTTAAAATTTTTATAATTATACACATGTACATATGTGGTTTGTGTTATAGTTCGGACTATGTTATAAATGAAAAATGAATATGCTCTTTCATATACAAAGTTGTTATGAACGGGGTTTGAAATCATTTTGTAAATTTGTTTATTTTTTAAAGTGACAACTCACGGCGTTGCCATCGAGAAAAAATGTGTGCAATTTTATCTTAGATTTGTATTTTCAAGCAAAGTGGCGAATTAAATAAGTTAAGTAAGTTTTGTAGAAACTTTATCTTGAACCGATCCGAACAATTTTTTTTGGGTGGTTTTCGGTTCGGTTTTTGGAGTTAAGAAAAAAACGGTTCGGTTCGTGGTTCGGTTCAAAGCCCCAAAATAGCGGGTGGTTCGGTTCATGAACCGGTTCGGTTCGAACCGGTTTGTAGCCCTGGTTGCGCATGCATTTTATTATTCAGCTGAGCAGAGCTCACAGAAACACGATAAATTGAGTAAATTTTGAGGTATCTTAATGAAATTTGGCATGTAAGTTCCTGAGCACTCATCTCAGATCGCTATTTAAAATGAACGAAATCGGACTATAACCACGCCCACTTTTTCGATATCGAAAATTTCGAAAAACAGAAAAAGTGCGATAATTCATTACCAAAGACCGATACAGCGATGAGAATTGGTAGGTGGGTTGATCTTATGACGCAGAATAGAAAACTAGTTAAATGTTGGACAACGGGCGTGGCACCGGCTACTTTTAAAAGAAAGTAATTTTAAAGTTTATGTGTTCTAGATAAAACAGGGTTCTCCACAAGCTCCTTATGGAAGCGTAACCACACCTACTTTGAAATCCAAAAATAAACAAGTAAGGAAGGCTAAGTTCGGGTGTAACCGAACATTACATACTCAGTTGAGAGCTATGGAGACAAAATAAGGAAAATCACCATGTAGGAAAATGAACCTAGGGTAACCCTGGAATGTGGTTGTATGACATGTGTATCAAATGGAAGGTATTAAAGAGTATTTTAAGAGAGAGTAGGCCATAGTTCTATGGATGGACGCCATTTAGGGATATCGCCATAAAGGTGGACCAGGGGTGTCTCTAGTTGTACGATATGGGAATCAAATGAAAGGTGTTACTGAGCGTTTTAAGAGGGAGTGGGCATTAGGTCCATAGGTGGACGCCTTTTCGAGATATCGCCATTAGGGTGGGCCAGAGGTGACTCTGGAATGTGTTTGTACGATATGGGTATCAAATGAAAGGTGGTAATGAGTATTTTAAAAGGCAGCAATCCTTAGTTCTATAGGTGGACGCCTTTTCGAGATATCGCCATAAAGGTGGACCAAGGGTGACTCTAGAATGTTTTTACGATATGGGTATCAAACGAAAGGTGTTACTGAGCATTTTAAGAGGGAGTGGGCATTAGGTCCATAGGTGGACGCCTTTTCGAGATATCGCCATTAGGGTGGGCCAGAGGTGACTCTGGAATGTGTTTGTACGATATGGGTATCAAATGAAAGGTGGTAATGAGTATTTTAAAAGGCAGCAATCCTTAGTTCTATAGGTGGACGCCTTTTCGAGATATCGCCATAAAGGTGGACCAAGGGTGACTCTAGAATGTTTTTACGATATGGGTATCAAACGAAAGGTGTTACTGAGCATTTTAAGAGGGAGTGAGCACTAGGTCTATAGGTGGACGCCTTTTCGAGATATCGCCATTAGGGTGGGCCAGGGGTGACTCTAGAATGTTTGTACGATATGGGTATCAAACGAAAGGTGTTACTAAGCATTTTAAGAGAAAGAGGGCATTAGGTCTATAGGTGGGAGGGAGCCTTTTCGAGATATCGCCATTAGGGTGGGCCAGGGTGACTCTAGAATGTGTTTGTACGATATGGGTATCAAATGAAAGGTGGTAATGAGTATTTTAAAAGGGAGTAATCCTCAGTTCTATAGGTGGACGCCTTTTCGAGATATCGCCATAAAGGTTGACTAAGGGTGACTCTAGAATGTTTGTACGATATGGGTATTAAACGAAAGGTGTTACTGAGCATTTTAAGAGGGAGTGGGCATTAGGTCTATAGGTGGACGCCTTTTCGAGATATCGCCATTAGGGTGGGCCAGGGGTGACTCTAGAATGTTTGTACGATATGGGTATCAAACGAAAGGTGTTACTGAGCATTTTAAGAGGGAGTGGGCATTAGGTCTATAGGTGGACGCCTTTTCGAGATATCGCCATTAGGGTGGGCCAGGGGTGACTCTAGAATGTTTGTACGATATGGGTATCAAAGGAAAGGTGTTACTGAGCATTTTAAGAGGGAGTGGACATTAGGTCTATAGGTGGACGCCTTTTCGAGATATCGCCATTAGGGTGGGCCAGGGGTGACTCTAGAATGTTTTTACGATATGGGTATCAAACGAAAGGTGTTACTGAGCATTTTAAGAGGGAGTGGGCATTAGGTCTATAGGTGCACGCCTTTTCGAGATATCGCCATTAGGGTGGACCAGGGTTGACTCTAGAATGTGTTTGTACGATATGGATATCAAATTAAAGGTATTGATGAGGGTTTTAAAAGCGAGTGGCCCTTAGATATATATGTGAAGGCGTTCTCGCGATATCGACCAAATGTGGATCAGGTGATCCAGAAAATAATCTGTCGGGTACTGCTAATTTATTTATATATTCAATAACACTAACAGTATTCCTGCCAAGATTCCAAGGGCTGTTGATCTCGCCTTGTAGAACTTTTTCATTTTCTTCTACTTAATATGGTAGGTGTCACACCCATTTTACAAAGTTTTTTCCAAAGTTATATTTTGCGTCAATAAACCAATCCAGTTACCATGTTTCATCCCTTTTTTCGTATTTGGTATAGAATTATGGCATTTTTTTAATTTTTCGTAATTTTCGATATCGATAAAGTGGGCGTGGTTATGGTCGGATTTCGGCCATTTTTTATACCAAGATAAAGTGAGTTCAGATAAGTACGTGGGCTAAGTTTAGTAAAGATATATCGGTTTTTGCTCAAGTTATTGTGTTAACGGCCGAGCGGAAGGACAGACGGTGGACTGTGTATAAAAACTGGGCGTGGCTTCCACCGATTTCGCCCATTTTCACAGAGAACAGTTAACGTCATAGAATCTATGCTCCTACCAAATTTCAAAAGGATTGGTAAATTGTTGTTCGACTTATGGCATTAAAAGTATTCTAGACACACTAAATGAAAATGGGCGGAGCCACGCCCATTTTGAAGTTTTCTTTTATTTTTGTATTTTGTTGCAGCATATCATTACTGGAGTTGAATTTTGACTTAATTTACTTATGTACAGTAAAGGTATTAAATTTTTTGTTAAAATTTGAATTTAAAAAAAAATTTTTTTAAAAGGTGGGCGTTAAAAACGATCTGAGATGAGTGCTCAGGAACCTACATACCAAATTTCATCAAGATACCTCAAAATTTACTCAAGTTATCGTGTTAGCGGACGGACGGACGGACGGACATGGCTCAATCAAATTTTTTCTGGATCCTGATTATTTTGATATATGGAAGTCTATATCTATCTCGATTCCTTTATATCTGTACAACCAACCGTTATCCAATCAAACTTAATATACTCTGTGAGCTCTGCTCAACTGAGTATAAAAATATTACTTTAAAAGTAATTTTACACGAAATTATAGCAGTTTAGTTCCTAATGGGTACAGCAGAATACATTCGGTTATGGGCGAGAGGATAGAATGCGTGCGCGCGGGGATGTGTGTTTTACAAAAACAATTGCGTGAAAACACTTATGGAGTGACGAACCCTGAGATAAAAATTAGCAAAATCGAATGACGAACACGCCCACTTAAAAAAAATTTTTTTAAGTCAAATTTTAACAAAGAATTGAATATCCTTACAGTATATTAGTAAATTATGTCAACATTCAACTCCAGTAATGACATGACACATATAAAAGAAAATTTCAAAATGGGCGTGGCTCCGCCGTTTTCCATTGAATTTGTCTAGAATACTTTTAATGCCATAAGTCGAACAAAAATTGGTCAATCCTTGTGAAATTTGGCAAGGGCATAGCCTCTATCATACAAACACATTCTAGAGTCACCCCTGGTCCACCTTTATGGCGATATCCCGAAAAATTATCCATCTATAGAACTAAGGCCCATTACGTTTTAAATAACCATTAACACCATTCATTTGATACCCATATCGTTCACACGCATTCTAGTCACCCCTGGTCCACCTTTATAGCGATATCTCGAAAAGGCGTCCCCCTATAGAGCTAAGGCCCACTCCCTTTTAAAATACTCTTTAATACCTTCCATTTGATACCTATGTCATACAAACACATTCCAGGGTTACCTTAGGTTAATTTTCTCTCATGGTGATTTTTCCATATTATTGCTACTACAGGCTAAGTACACTCACAAATATCAGTGTGCCGATATATTGCTGTTTAAATGTTTTTGTTTTTGTATTCACTAATCGAATGTACCTACTTAAATTTAAATTTTTTCTTGTCGCACTTATGCTGCTCCAATCACAAAAATTTAATATGCTGTTTTGTTTTGATTTCGAGTTCAAAACTCATTGCGAACATGATACAAAAAAGAAGGTAGTTCCACTCTAAATTGTTTGACGTATTTGGGGATTTTTGAAGTTTCTTAATGTTTGTTGTTTTGCCATAAGCGTTGCCATACCGTTACTGCTTAAGACGAAATTGTGGTTTTTCGGGATGGAAATTTCCTTTAGGATGAAAAGGCAACGGTTATTTGAGAAATTAATGATATGCTTTAGCACGAATTATGTGCATACATATCGATTGAGAATACAGTAAATAATACAATTTTATTGAAAAATAGTGGATAATGACTCATGCATTGGTTAATGATTCATATCTTTATGGCAGCTTAACCCTTATACAGAAAAAAAAATACACGAAAAACCCTGCTATTCTAGCATGGCCTTATTATCATGCCCCTACAGTGAACATTTCTCAAAGCTCTCAACAAAGCAAAAGTGTATCCCCAAAGTCTGCACATCTATGCCAATGCGAAAAGGGCACAGAATGTGTGATACCTGGTACAACGGGCAAAAACAATCTCATAACTAGTGGCTAACCTGCAGAGCTACAGGGCAATGTTCTCCCTAAAAAATTGTTTAACAATTCCCTCCTCAAGCGCTACGCTTGAATTATAAAATAAATTAAAAATTAAAAAATGTGGACCTGTAGCCAATTTATCAGAAATTGCGGTGGCGGTTTATAAGGAACTCCTTTGAGCAAGCAATTGACAAACGTGTAAGTTTTGTCAAAATGTTCTGAGCAAACGTGCATTGCATATTTCGGTCCATGTTTCTTCCACCAAAACAATTTTCGAGAGCTCGAAAACTTATTAAAAACCTTCTTTTCTATACTGATATTTCGTATTAAAATATTTCCAAGGCATGGGCCTCATTGTTTTTTCTTTTTTATTTAAAATAACTATGTAAGTAATTTAGTCGTATTCGTTAATATGAAATCCATCAAAATTATAAAAAATTCGAAAAATTTTTCAATCTGGTAGCTTGTTTTTGGTGAAACTGTCATTGTCCCCGCAAAAGTCAAGTGGCTAACGTCACACTAAATGGAACTTCCTGCATTTTTCGTATCATGATTGCGAGTATTCTCTATTACATACATATATGATATTGGCATTAAAAATTGGAGAATTATTTGATTTTTCAATAAAAATTTTCCATACCAATTTTTTTTTTTCACTGGAACAATCGTACTATAGACTTTGGCATTATACTTTTAATCCAGATTTTTATTCGCCACGCGTAAGCAAAATAGGTTTAAGCACTAGCGGTCGTGGATACCAATGTGCCAAATATGAAAAAAACTCTCAAAACAAGATATACATTGGGAGATGTTCTGCAATAACTAAGGAGAGGTATTTTTGCCTCAATTTATTATATGAGTTTTTAAATCAAAAAGGAAAATCTTTTGGCGAAACATCATTTCCATTTTGGAAAAATAATTAATTTGAGTGTGGAATTGATATCTTTGTCTCGGATTTACAGAGCTTGGGGGCTCTCTCCCTGTTCCCCCGTGGATCCGCCACTATACATATGTATGTATATATTTCATTCAACAATGCACTTGCATCAATCACCTTCGTTCAATGCTTACAACCCAATAAACATTTTTGTTCAATCTCAATTTAAGATCCTGCTCTCAAATAAGCTGCAAAATGCACTTTAGATCTTCTTTGAATGCACTTACATATAAACTGCAAAACCGTCTACCTGAAGGCAATTAAATTTCATATGAGAGTTCTGCATACATATTTACTTGTATTTTACAACTTTTTTATACTCAGCGTGCTTTGTACACAGAGTATATTAAGGCTGGGTGCGATTTGACCTAAATTTTGGGTACCTAAACTAATATTCCACTGGAACTTTCCAGCACTGCAACAATTTAGGAAAAAAACTGTTAAAACTGTGCGAGTTCATTTGACAACTAATTGTTGTTTGTTTATACAAACAATACAAAACTCTAGTTTACTCAGGAACACATGCTTCTACAGGGCACGGGTCATGGGAGGAAAAGTATCCCTTAGATCACAGAACAAGAAAATGCAGCGCCTCCGCCTAATTGGACGCTTGCTTCCATCTCAAGTTGAACACGGGAACATTGGGAATGCCCCAAATAACTAATTTTAGGGAAGCGCGGCGGACGTTGAGAACCACATACATAACTGCTGAATCTGAACCTGCGTTGAAGATCAAGGATCTAATTTTTATTCCGCCAGCGTTAACGCCAATCTATTTAAAAGCATCACTGCACCTTTCAACTATTTATCGGGCACCACCGCAGCCGAATCATCGTCCTCTGGTCCATAAAGAAGCTATGATTAGCGCATAAGCACATTTTATTGGCATATACATACATATGTATGTACATATGTATGTAGAAATAAAAAAAAACTGAATAAATTAAAAAAAAAAAAACAATTTTATTTTGTTCTTCAAATTTGACAAATCAATTTAGGTTGAAAAGTATGCTCAAAAATATTCTAAAATTTTTCTTTTGCACTTCTTTGCCGACAATTTCCAGTGATTTAGGTTTTTTCTCAATTTAGGTAGCAATTTAGGCAAACTCGCACACAGCCTAATTTTGATTGGATAACGGTTGGTTGTACAGGTGTAAAGGAATCGAGATAGATATAGACTTCGATGTATCAAAATCATCAGTATCGAAAAAAAATTTTATTAAGCCATGTCCGTCGGTCAGTCCGTCCGTCCGTCCGTCCGTCTGCCCGTTAACACGGTAACTTGAGTAAATATTGAGGTATCTTCACCAAATTTGCTACACGAGCTTATCTTGACCCAGGATAGATTGGTATTGAGAATGAGCGAAATCGGATGATAACCACGCCCACTTTTTATATATATAACATTTTGGAAAACACAAAAAACCTGATTATTTAGTAAATAATACACCTAGAATGTTGAAATTTTACGTGTGGACTGATATTGAGACTCTTGATAAAAATTTTTAAAATGGGCTTGGCACCGCCCACTTATGATAAAATAAATTTTACAAATATTATTAATCAAAAATCGTTAAACATATCGTAACAAAATTCGGCAGAGAGGTTGCCTTTACTATAAGAAATGCTTTGAAGAAAGATTAGTAAAATCGGTTAAAAACCACGCCCACTTTTATATAAAAGATTTTTAAAAGGGCCGTAGACGAAAATAACAAGTCATGACTTAGCAAAAAATAGTTTTGAATCAATGATATTTCACTTATCAAATTTTATTTTAAGAGGAAATGGGGAGACATTTTTTTTTAAAAGGGCGGTGCCACGTGTTATGTAGAAAAGTAATTTATCTGAAATTAAATGTACAACTGAAGCTAACGCTGAGTATATAATGTTCGGTTACATCCGAACTTAGACACCTTTACTTGTTATTTAGCAACTTTTTCCATGATAAATTAAAGTAATAATTTTTTCTACATTCAGAATATACATATATACATACTTGAAAATGCTCGTGTGTTTCACCGTTAGGCGCTTAATATCTAAGTGAAAGAGCTTAAATACAATTTTGGAGTCCAAATTCAATTTAACCGTTATTTTACAAAACTGATATTCATACGAGCGCTGCCCCCGTCATGATATAAAAGTCGTGCTTGGCGACTTTAACGCCAGGGTGGGCAAAGAAGGTGTTTTTGGCCCTACAGTCGGAAAGTTCAGCCTACACAATGAAACTTCTCCTAACGGACTGCGGCTGATTGACTTTGCCGGTGCTCGAAACATGGTCATATCAAGCACGAGGTTCATGCATAAAAAGATACATCAAGCTACATGGCTGTCTCCTGATCGAAATACTCGCAATCAGATCGATCACGTTGTGATAGACGGACGGCATGCCTCCAGTGTTTTAGATGTGCGAACGATCCGAGGACCTAACATCGATTCGGACCATTATCTCGTTGCAGCCAAAATACGCACCCGCCTCAACGCGGCTAAAAACAAGGAACAAAAAACACAAGGAAAGCTAGACGTCGAAAAGCTTCAATCACAACAGACTGCCAATGATTTCGCAACTCGACTCTCACACCTGCTCTCTGAGGGCACAACTCATCCTGAAGGAATACAGGAGCAGTGGGAGCATATCTCCAAAGCACTTCATACTGCCGCCGAGGAAAAAATTGGTTACCGGCGGCCACGAAAAAACAACTGGTATGATGAAGAATGCCGCGTTGCAACCGAAAGAAAGGACGCTGCCTACAGGGCTACGTTAAAAGCGAGCGCGACAAGAGGAGTGTGTGAACGCTATCGTGAGTTGAAAAGGGAAGCGAGACGCCTTTTCAGGAAGAAAAAAGCAGAAGCAGAAAGGCGTGAGTGCGAGGAGCTTGAGCTGCTAGCCACCAGGAATAACGCCCGAAAATTCTACCAAAAAATACGGCGACAGACGGAAGGTTTTAAGACCGGGGCAAACTCCTGTAGGAATGAAAACGGCGACCTTGTAACTGATGTCCAGAGAGTGCTTAGATTATGGAGGGAACACTTCTCTGCTCTCCTAAATGGAGGCAGCAATTCACCGCGCAGAGATGAAGAACCCGATCCCGCAATCGATGATGATGGAATATATGTCCCCCCGCCCGATTATGACGAAGTTAGAATAGCAATAACCAGATTGAAAAACAACAAGGCCGTGGGCGCTGATGGATTTCCTGCGGAGCTATTCAAGTTCGGCGGCGAGGAGTTGGTAAGGCGCATGCAGCAGCTTCTTAGCAAAATATGGGCGGACGAAAGCATGCCCGACGGTTGGAATCTAAGTGTTCTTTGCCCAGTCCACAAGAAGGGGGATACTGCAAAATGCACCAACTATCGTGGAATCAGCCTTCTTAATATCGCATATAAGGTCCTTTCAAGTGTATTGTGCGAAAGATTGAAGCCCACCGTGAACCGGCTGATTGGACCTTATCAGTGCGGCTTCAGACCTGGTAACTCTACCATCGACCAGATTTTCACAATGCGCCAAATCTTGGAAAAAACCCGTGAAAAGAGAATCGACACACACCACCTCTTCGTCGACTTTAAAGCCGCCTTCGACAGCACGAAAAGGAGCTGCCTATATGCCGCTATGTCTGAATTTGGTTTCCCCGCAAAACTTATACGGCTGTGCAAAATGACGTTGAGCAACACCATCAGTTCAGTCAGAATTGGGAAGGACCTCTCCGAGCCGTTCGAAACTAAACGAGGTTTCAGACAGGGTGACCCCCTATCGTGCGATTTCTTTAATTTGATACTGGAGAAAATTATACTAGCTGCAGAACTTAACCGCACTGGAACAATATACTATAAAAGCGTGCAATTACTGGCATATGCTGATGACATTGATATCATCGGCCTAAACACCCGCGCTGTTAGTTCTGCTTACTCCAAGCTGGAAAAAGAAGCGGTAAAGATGGGTTTGATGGTGAATGAGGACAAAACGAAGTACCTGCTGTCATCGAGCAAAGAGTCAGCGCATATGCGCCTTGGCAACCACGCTACTGTTGGCAGCCATAATTTCGAAATAGTAAAAGACTTCGTTTATTTGGGAACCAGTATCAACATTAGCAACAACATCAGCACTGAAATCCAGCGAAGAATCAATCTTGCCAATAAATGCTACTTTGGACTAGGTAGGCAATTGAAAAGTAAAGTCCTCTCTCGGCGAACGAAAATCATACTCTACAAGTCACTTATCGTACCCGTCCTGCTATATGGGGCAGAAGCATAGACCATGACAACAGCAGATGAAGCGGCTTTGGGAGTGTTCGAGAGAAAAGTTTTTCGAAAGATTTATGGACCTCTACGCGTTGGCGATGGCGAGTACCGAAGAAGATTTAATGATGAGCTGTACGAGCTATACGCAGACATCATCATAGTCCAGCGAATTAAAACGCAGCGGCTGCGCTAGCTAGGCCATGTTATGCGAATGAAAGATGATGCTCCGGCCAAGAAAGTGTTTCTAACGGAACCCGCCTATGGAAGCAGAGGTAGAGGGCGGCCCCCACTCCGTTGGAAGGACCAGGTGGAAAACGATTTAAACTCCCTTGGTGTGACCAATTGGCGCCGGTTGGCGGAGCGAAGGAGCGACTGGCGCGCCTTGTTGGACGGCCATAACCGTTTAGACGGTTAAGCGCCAATTAAGTAAGTAAGTAAGTAAGTAAGATATTCAAGAATGTACGTTATGATTTTTTGGATGGCGCTGGGTGCACTGAGCTCATTGCTAAAAAATTACAAATGATACATAGTGGTATATTGGGGGATTTGGAATTTGTCGATATATGGTTTTGTAAAGGCAACGAACATTTATTACTTTTATTGATTGTTACAATAAACAATAATTTAGTAATTTAAGAATAACTATTTCAATTGTGGTGAACATATGTACCTAACTCTCGATGTAATATTTAATGTCCATATACAAAATCACGGAGGTGAAGAATTTAGGCTGAAAGCTGTTTTCTATAAGAATAACTTGTATTCAGCGACACATTAAAAATTTTTAGTTAAATAAAATTCTTGAGAAGTTTTTTTCCGAAGGTATCGAAACCCTATTATACGAATGCTCTGAACGCTACAAATTTAAAACCCAACCAGTGAAAACGTTTTTTATTATCATTTGTTTGATAGATAAAAATCCTTCCTTTTAGGCTTTTTGGAGGAGATTTTGCTCAATACACGAACGCATGACTTGAAATTCTAAATCCTATCAAGAAAAATGCATCGTAGGCTTAATTCATTAAAGCCCTAATGCATTTTTCGAATGCGTTTTTCATACATTTTTGTATAATACATATATTAAAATACACATCCAGTAAAAATTTTATAGTGGTAGAATCAATAACATGGAAGTTAAGCCAATATTAAAAACACACTTCGGTATGTAGGGAATGTAAAAAATGTTTTTTGCTTCTCCTGTTTAATTTCAAATTTGTTGGTAAGGGCATTTGTTTCTTAAGCTAAAGATATGTACTAGAGAACTAAACCAAAAAATATCGCCAAATTACCATAATGTAACAGAAAGGTTAAATAGTAAATAAGGATAACAATATATTTAGGAAAACTTTTGATATGCAATACCGAAAATCAAGTGAGAACAAATCCACTCATTGGGACCATTCCCTTGGAGATTGTACTGAATCATATTGTTTTGTTGACTTCCCGACTTACTAAACATAGATAGCTTATTGGAAGCAGAGTAAGTCAGGGCACTCTCGTCTTCTTTATTCATTGCAAACGATTAAGCCTTTTTTTCTTGGTAGATATGTATTCATGTTTATATATTTACAATCATATACATATATCTTGCAAAGGTATCGTTAGTAGTGAGAAAACAATTCGCGCATTCGCTACCTCCTCTTGTTCCCAACTGAGTTGATGAACATGGCGTCACTATGGCAACAGAACAGCCAATGAGAACAAAAAGCAGTATGGCCGGTGGCTAAAGAAGTTTCGCCGTGGTGTGCGTATTTTGTTTTAGTGTTTGTGAAGATTAGGTTTTGTTTGTGTTTGGAAAGATAAAATTGAATGTGTTGGTTAAATAACCTGAGCAAAAGGGAATTTTTCCACCATCTTCTTTTTTTCTTTCGCGCTCTGGTATGTAATTCTTGCACCATCTGGTGGAAACAAATTGAAGTCAATGAGTTAATTTCATTTATTAAAAGGTGTCGCCGTTGTGGCGATATGGTGTATGGCTTTTTGTATGACGCTGGGTGCCACACATTTAATTAGGTACGAGAATGTTTCTGATGTTAATTCGGTACGTCTTGCAATTCACCATGCCCAAATGATGTTAATTCGGTACGTCTTGCGATTCACCATGTCCATAAAGTTGTCCCAAACGCTGCAAAATACAAGAAAACGCTTTTCTCATTATTTTCAGAGCTTTTGGGCTTGCAAATTTCTGCAGCCAAAAGTTATATAACTTAAAATTGTACAACATGAACGCATGCATATGTGCTTATATATATATTTTATAATATTTATTTGAATGTAGTATGTATATATGTACATATCTAAACTCATGGCACATGCACGTACATATCTATATATAGAATATGATAAAATATATTTTTTATACTCTGTTGAGCAGAGCTCACAGAGTATATTAAATTTGATTGGATAACGGTTGGTTGTACAGGAATAAAGGTATCGAGATAGATATAGACTTCCATATATCAAAATAATCAGTATCGAACCAAAAATTTGATTGAGCCATGTCCGTCCGTCCGTCCGTCCGTCTGCCCGTTAACACGATAACTTGAGTAAATTTTGAGGTATCTTGATGAAATTTGGTATGTAGGTTCCTGGGCACTTATCTCAGATCGCTATTTAAAATGAACGATATCGGACTATAACCACGCCCACTTTTTCGATATCGAAAATTTCGAAAAACCGAAAAAGTGCTATAATTCATTACCAAAGACGGATAAAGCGATGAAACTTGGTAGGTGAGTTCAACTTATGACGTAGAATAGAAAATTAGTAAAATTTTGGACAATGGGCGTGGCACTGCACACTTTTAAAAGAAGGTAATTTAAAAGTTGCAAGCTGTAATTTGGCAGCCGTTGAAGATATCATGATGAAATTTGGCAGGAAAGCTACTCCTATTACTGTATGTATGCTTAATAAAAATTAGCAAAATCGGAGAACGACAACGCCCACTTTAAAAAAAATTTTTTTAAGTCAAATTTTAACAAAAAATTTAATATTTTTACAGTATATAAGTAAATTATGTCAAAATTCAACTCCAGTAATGATATGGTACAATAAAATACAAGGGATCCGCCCTTTTTCATTTAATTTGCCTATGATACTTTTAATGCCATAAGTCGAACAAAAATTTACCAATCCTTGTGAAATTTGGTAGGGGCTTAGATTCTAGGACAATAACTTTCTTCTGTGAAAAAGGGTGAAATCGGTTGAAGCCACGCCCAGTTTTTGTACACAGTCGACCGTATGTCCTTCCGCTCGGCCGTTAAAACGATAAATTGAACTAAAATCTATATATCTTAACTAAACTCAGTTCACGTACTCATCTGAACTCACTTTGTATTGGTGTAAAAAATGGCGATAATCCGACTATGAACACGGTCACTTTTTCGATATCGAAAGTTACGAAAAATTAAAAAAAAATGCCATCATTCTATACCAAATACGAAAAAGGGGATGAAACATGGTAACTGGATCGGTTTATTGACGCAAAATATAACTTTAGAAAAAACTTCGCAAAATGGGTGTGACACCTACCATATTAGAAGAAAATGAAAAAGTTTTGCAGGGCGAAATCAAAAGCCCTTGGAATCTTGGCAGGAATAGTGTTCGTGGTATTACATATATACATAAATTAGCGGTACTCGGCAGATGATGTTCTGGTCACCCTACCCTGATCCACATTTTGGTCAATAATTCACTCGCTTTCAAAATACACATTATCACCTTTCGTTTGATACCCATATCGTACAAACAAATTCTAGAGTCACCTCTGGTCCGCCTTTATGGCGATATCTCGAAAAGGCGTCCACCTATAGAACTAAGGCCCACTCCCTATTAAAATACTCATTAACACCTTTCATTTGATACCCATACCGTACAAACAAATTCTAGAGTCACCCCTGGTCCACCTTTATGGCGATATCTCGAAAAGGCGTCCACCTATAGAACTAAGGCCCACGCCCTTTTAAAATACTCATTAACACCTTTCGTTTGATACTCATATTGTACAAACGCATTCTAGAGTAATCCCTGGGTATCAAAACCCATATCGTACAAACAAATTCTAGAGTCACCCCTGGTCCGCCTTTATGGCGATATCTCGAAAAGGCCCACTCCCTATTAAAATACTCATTAACACCTTTCATTTGATACCCATACCGTACAAACAAATTCTAGAGTCACCCCTGGTCCACCTTTATGGCGATATCTCGAAAAGGCGTCCACCTATAGAACTAAGGCCCACGCCCTTTTAAAATACTCATTAACACCTTTCGTTTGATACTCATATTGATACTCATATTGTACAAACGCATTCTAGAGTCATCCCTGGGTATCAAAACCCATATCGTACAAACAAATTCTAGAGTCACCCCTGGTCCGCCTTTATGGCGATATCTCGAAAAGGCCCACTCCCTATTAAAATACTCATTAACACCTTTCATTTGATACCCATACCGTACAAAGAAATTCTAGAGTCACACATGGTCCACCTTTATGGCGATATCTCGAAAAGGCGTCCACCTATAGAACTAAGGCCGATATCTCGAAAAGGCGTCCACCTATACATCTAAGGCCCACTCCCTTTTAAAATACTCATTAACACCTTTCATTTGATACCCATATTGTACAAACAAATTCTAGAGTCATCCCTGGTCCACCTTTATGCAGATATCTCGAAAAGGCGTCCACCTATAGAACTAAGCCCCACGCCCTTTTAAAATACTCATTAACACCTTTCATTTGATACCCATATCGTACAAACAAATTGTAGAGTCACCCCTGGCCCACCTTTATGCCGATATATCAAAAAGGCGTCCACCTATAGAACTAAGGCCCACGCCCTTTTAAAATACTCATTAACACCTTTCATTTGATACCCATATCGTACAAACAAATTCTAGAGTCACCCCTGGTCCGCCTTTATGGCGATATCTCGAAAAGGCGTCCACCTATAGAACTAAGGCCCACTCCCTTTTAAAAACTCATTAACACCTTTAATTTGATACCCATATCGTACAAACAAATTCTAGAGTCACCCCTGGCCCACCTTTATGCCGATATATCAAAAAGGCGTCCACCTATAGAACTAAGGTCCACGCCCTTTTAAAATACTCATTAACACCTTTCATTTGATACCCATATCGTACAAACAGATTCTAGAGTCACCCCTGGTCCGCCTTTATAGCGATATCTCGAAAAGGCGTCCACCTATAGAACTAAGGCCCACTCTCTTTTAAAATACTCATTAACACATTTAATTTGATACCCATATCGTACAAACAAATTCTAGAGTCACCCCTGGTCCGCCTTTATGCCGATATCTCGAAAAGGCGTCCACCTATAGAACTAAGCCCCACGCCCTTTTAAAATACTCATTAACACCTTTCGTTTGATACTCATATTGTACAAACGCATTCTAGAGTCATCCCTGGGTAGCAAAACCCATATCGTACAAACAAATTCTAGAGTCGCCCCTGGTCCTCCTTTATGGCGTTATGTCCACAAAGGCGTCCACCTATAGAACTAAGGCCCACTCCCTTTTAAAATACTCTTTAACGCCTTTCATTTGATACCCATATCGTACAAAAAAATCTAGTGTCAGCCCTGGTCCAGCTTTATGGCGATATCCCTAAATGGCGTACACCTATAGAACTATGGCCAACTTCCTCTTAAAATACTCTTTAATACCTTCCATTTGATACACATGTCATACAAACACATTCCAGGGTTACCCTAGGTTCATTTTCCTTCATGGTGATTTTCCCTTATTTTGCCTCCATATCTCCCAACTGAGTATGTAATGTTCGGTTACACCCGAACTTAGCCTTCCTTACTTGTTTTAGTTTGTATTTGGTTTGTATGCATCATATACAATCATACTTATGTATAGATATATATATTCATTTACACACAATGTACATAAGATTGTTCATTTGTCATATTTTATTATATATCCGTGTGCCGAAGGTATAAAATAGATATTTTACGACGTCTACTATTTAGCCGGCTGAGCTTGGGGCATTTCGCTAAGATTATGACGCAGAAAAAATATTTCATAAATATTTCTTTATTGGAAATAATATTTAAAATTCTTGCGCAATCAAATATGCCCTTATTGTCAATATATTGAGGTAAATGTTGAAGTTATTTGAGTCCTACAAATTTATTTTACTATAATCTCACACCTAGATCAAAACAGCGATCAACTCGAAAGATCGCAATGTTTAGAGAACGCAAAAAACTGGCGGCTTCTCTCATATGCGACAGCGCAATTTTAAAAAGCCTTTTATCATAGATTTTTAGAGGTATTAATAAATGGAATACACAGTTCATAGCTTCAAAATTCCAGATTTTTGAGCTAGGTCCCTATTGATTTAGGTGTGTGAAATGCTCGAGACACTTGCATATATGTACATACATACATATATCGAACGCTGAGTGGAATATTATTTTATTTCGGCTGTCAGTTCGAAAACGCTCTATCTCAGAATGTGTTTCAAAAACACCCTATCTCAGAATTAATGCTCAAATAGGACGTTTTTAAAAAAATTCTGAAAAAAAACGGGTTTTACTCTGAGATAGGGCTCTACCGGAATGGTTGCCGAGATAGGGGATATTCCACTCAGCAGTCGATATGCTTATATTTTGTTCATTACATAAAAAAACAGGATTTTTATAAGTTCGACATTTACCTTTCCTTATTGACAACAAGCGCCCTTTTGAATACGAAAGAGATCAAAATGTTAGTTTGATAAAAAAAAACTACAGGTAAAAATATGTTTTCGTTGTTAAGTTAGAAATCCATATTAGCTTTTTTTATTTATTTTTTTTTTATTTCTAACACAACAGCCATTACTGGCTGTATTCCAGTATTTTTTTTTTCAGATAGATTTAGGGTATAATCTAAAGATTCGCCTCTATCATTGTCGTTCGGGTCTTATGTTTCTTAAGTTATGTCAAAGCGAAAGATTAAATCGTTGTCAAACAATGTATTACCATATCTAATTTGTTTAAAAACTTATAAGCAAAAGTTAAGTTTTTCAAAATTACTGATGCTATTTTGCTAAATTTTATCAAGCTCAGAACGCCAAGTAGTTCTGTTAACGTTAACAATTGAATAAATTTCAAAACAAAATAAAATAAATGTATACGAAAAGCCAAATTTTTTGTCATTGTTTTAAATACAATTTATTTACATTTAAATAAATTCGACGGCTCTTGGAAGATTTACTAATGCCAAGGAAGCTTATTTATCTGCCTTATTAGGAAGATAACAGTGCCACAACTCTGATATGCAACTTGGAGCAAATATTCTCAAGCAGTGCCCTTCATTGGCAAGTCACGCGCGACATGAGCCCAGGAATTATATTATGTTTCCTGACCATACAAAAGGACCCAAGAAAAGTGCACAATTCGCTAAAAACCGCTTTGCATGTTTGTATATTCCATGATGTAATAATAAAGGTGATGTCAACAACAAAACCCTACTTTTTCGGCAGCTCTAAATGCCAGTATTTACGTGTATTTAAAAAGTATAAAATTTGGATTTCTTAATTTTTCGTACAAATTCTTTAAATAAATTAGTTCTTTACAAAATTTTGTCTATATTCTGTTAGAGAATACAAAGTTACGTTAATCTTTTTGGCTAAACAATTCTAGTAACGGCTTATATATGTAGTTATAAAATTCCTAAACGTATAGTAAAATCTCCTACGACCGTAGTAGAACCCAAAGGCAGTTCGGTATGATAGACAACCCTCTAAATTATGCATGCCAAACTTGTCAGAACAAGGGAAAACGTCAACGGCATGAGAATATTCATTTCATCATGGTATATTCAGCGGTCCACTTCCATTTACCTCAATATTTTAGCTGTAAGTTGCGTTAATTGCTTTGTGGTTTTTGATGTTATGAAGCTGCAGGTTGGGACTATTATGCAACATAAACAAATGAGCCAAGATCTGGCATTCCGGAATTGTTGTATTTGTAATCGAATTTGAAAAAAGTTTGATGACGTAGCGGTTTTGAAGTTTTTCGATTCATTACATTTTTCTCATATTTCGCTAACAGTGTTCGGAGTATTTAAAAGTATTACCTGAGTAAACGACTACGCCGGATAAAAAAATAAATTTTCGGAGTATATTTTTTCTTCCTTTTTGAAAGCGGGCGAACAACTAACATCAAATTGATTTGTGGCTTGGCAAACCCTTCGATTGTGTTTTTGCCATGAAATTTTTCTCAGCAAAAAGTTATCTGCCTTATCAGTTGCGTATGGAGTCGGCCTAAAACGTGTAGGATAACTAGTTAATGCACACCATATTCTGGAAGATATTTATCGCGAAAAAATATTTGTATTATTATTTTCGCTCTACCGTACATATTTCATGCTCTTTTAATGACAGAAGGTTTCAAGACCGGGGCAGATTCCTGTAGGAACGATAATGGCGACCTGGTAGCTGACGTACAGAGTGTGGGGGAAGACAAAACCGATACCCCGTTTGCCGATGATGAAAAACACGCCCCGGCAAACAACTACGGCGAAGTGAGAATGGCAATATCCCGACTAAAAAATCACAAGGTGCCAAGTAATGACGGGATACCTACCGGGCTGTTCAAACATGGAAGAGTTGGTATAAAATAAAGAAGCAAAAAAAGTGGGTCTTGCAGTAAATGTGGACAAGACGAAGTACTTGCTGTCATCATGGCCTTTGTAGCCACGTCACTTTTGACGGATATAAATTCGAGACTGTGAAGGATTTGTCGGGAGAAGATGAGACGGCTCTTGCAGTATTCGAGAGAAAAGTTCTCCGGAAGATTCATAGTCCTATCCGTGATGTCCACGGTGAGAATCAAAGGAGGTATAAAGATGGGTTATATGAGCTTTTCGCAGGTATGACGACAGTGCAGCGAATAAAAACAGGAAGGTTCGCTCGCTAGATCATGTTATGCGGATGAACGAATACAATCCGATAGTAGGAAAGAGGAAAGAGAAGACCTTCCTTGAGTTGTGAGAGACAGTTGGAGGAAGATTTGACCTCGCTTGGTGCTCCAAATTGGCGACTGTTATCTCAAAACAGGGTTGCTGACCTCACTAACTTAACGTACTTCATTTTTATATAAAACTTCAATAAGTGCTGTATGTTGAATTTTGGCAGGCTTTACAGATCGCGTCCGGACACATATTTTGCTTACATTTTACTCCTTCTATTCTCATTCCGTACGAAAAAAGTACAAAAACTGTGAGTATAATGTGAACAAACATGTCTTAAAACTAGAACAATGAATTCCCGCCATTTCATCCAATCATCACTTGTAAACAATCAGCTTTTCATACATATGCTATGAAAACTTCAATCAAAATATATTAGGTAGCAATACTATATTTATTAGTAGGAGATAAGAACGGAGCAAAATACTCCGATTGGAATAAAATCTGAAGACTGCGTCAGCAACGAGACATGTTGTCAAAATCGTGACGTTAGGCCGAGAAAATTTATTTCCCAACCAACTATGACTTTTTTGCTCTCTCATTTTTAATGCGGGATCTGTTTATTGCTTCATGACTAGCAGACCCGGCAGACGTTGTTCTGCCCTAAATTCGCGGCCTATCTGTATACATTTCAATAAGCTTTTTCCGTCTAACTCTGCTCTACCCCTCTACACTTTTTCCTAATCTCTTTATTCACTCCTCCCTCCGTCTTTTTCGCTTCACCACCATCTTCGTCTCATTCTATCTCTTTCTCAGTCTCCTTCTCTCTTTTCTCTTCTCTGAAGTTTTTCTCCTTCTTCTTCATCTCTTATTGCTAGTCCCAGAGGGTGGTATGTATTTTGTTCCAGTCCCATTCCGAGTCTCAGTCCCAGTCCCACTCCGAGTCTCAGTCTCAGTCCCAGTCCTAGTCCTAACCCCAGTCCCAGTCCGTCTCTATTATACTTCTCGGCAAAAAGCATCGTAAATACTAATATAGGCAAATTTATATACGAAATTTCAGGCAAATCGAATTGGACGTATGCAAATAGGTATGTGGGTATTATTAATTCTTGTCTTTATTTCGTCTTCGCATGCATACTTATCAGTTTTGCCAGGTTGATGCGACTAAGTCGAATATCACAATGAACTTTAGAGCTCTCAGCAACAGCTTTCATTTGATATCCATAATACACACATATTCTATGGGTATCCGGGTCCATGCTTTGGCCTATATTTCGAGACCCTAGTCACTCAGCGGCGTAAAACTTACTCTGTATTATAGCACACATCAACAGCATCAATGTGATACCCATAATAAAAAAACACATTCTGGTGTATCCAGGTCTATGTTTTGGCTTATATCTCGAGACCGTAGTCACCCAGCGGTGTAAAACTTACTCTGTACTAAAGCATACATCAACAGCTTCTATTTGATACCCATAATGTAGAAACATATTCTATGTGTATCCGGGTGCACGTTTTGGGCTATATCTCGAGACCCTAGCCTCCCAGTTGTATGAAAATTATTCTGTACTATAGCACTCATCAACAGCTTTCATTTGATATCCATAGTGTATAAACACATTCTAGGGGTACCCGGGTCCACGTTTTGGGCTATATCTCGAGACCCTAGCCTCCCAGTTGTATGAAAATTATCCTGTACTATAGCACTCATCAACAGCTTTCATTTTGTATCCATATTGTATAAACACACTCTAGGGGTACCCGGGTCCACGTTTTGCCCTATATCTCGAGACCCTAGTCACTCAGGGGTATGAAAATTACCCTCTACTAAAGCACTCATCAACAGCTTTCATTTGATATCCATATTGTATAAACACATTCTAGGGGTACCCGGGTCCACGTTTTGGGCTATATCTCGAGACCATAGCCTCCCAGTTGTATGAAAATTATCCTGTACTATAGCACTCATCAACAGCTTTCATTTGATGTCCATATTGTATAACCACATTCTAGGGGTACCCGGGTCCACGTTTTGACCTCAAGACCCTAGACACGTAGCGAAAAAAAAGGTAGACGTTGGCCGATTCTCAGACCTACCCAATATGCTCACAAAATTTCATGAGAATCGGTTCAGCCGTTTCGGAGGAGTTCAGCTTCTAAAACCGTGACAGAAGAATTTTATATATTACATAATGCAATATTCATTTCATCATGGTTGGACAGAGTTGGACTGTAAACATTTTTTCCAAAACGACGATTGATAAGCAATTTTCGTTTGAAAATCATTTCTTTGTGTTGCCTACGTTTTTTGATTTTCGTCTCGTAAGAATCAGCTGTTTTCGTCTAGTGACGTGTTGGTTTAGCATTATGCAAATTAACGAACGTTCATTTCGTAATAGAGAATAAGGCCCTATTGTTTTTCTCTTCGTCCTGCATTTAAAAAATATAGATAACCAATTTTATACGGTTTACCTTATTTGAACCAAATAAAAAAATATCTATTACCTACATACGTACATGTGCACAATGTTGGTGCTCTTAACGCTGGATAACTAGATAAACATATTCGAGAAAACTGTCTTAAATGTGTTATTAATATTAAATGAATAGAGCAAACATGTAAACGTTTGCCAGTAATGTTGATTTTTGGGCACGAGATAATTAAAATGTGTTTGGATAAAATATCTTTCCAAGTCTTTCCACTTTTTCTTTTAAACTCGAGTTTATGAGCCATTTTTGAATTTACCAGTACTGTTTTTGGCGGTTTTTAATTTTGGAAAAAATCTTTCAGGATTTCGGGTTCAGTCAAATCAATCCCGTTATGTATATTCAAAGAAGTTAAACTATTGAAACGCCCTTGTCCTATCGTATTTTTCAAATAATTCAAAGTGTGACTATACTAATCCTCAATTCCTTGAGGTTCAATATTGAAACAGTTTTTTTGAAGATTGACTAAAAGCCTATTTTTGATTTCAATGTCGTACTTGTAGCACGTTTTAAAAGCCTTCTCAAATATGTAAATATGGAAGCAAAGGTCAGTGTTTTGCCGCTTTCCGCTAAACAAGCAAAAAGGTCACCTCCGGTCTTATTTAGAAAATAATAAGTTTGGAGTAACTGTGGATAAATATATCCTCAATATTAAAAAAAAAAGTTGAACTGGGATATGGAAATTGAACAAATCTAAAACATTTTTGTTTAGGAAATCACGTTTAATATCTGCGTAATCGAAACATGTATGCCAATCAATACTAACCAATTCGGAAAATAGGGCAACAGCTTAACTTCTTACATATTCAACTGAAGCCCTTTTATATTTTGGCGGTCGCCGTGGCGTGGTGGCAGCGTGCTCCGCCTTCCACACCGAAGATCCTGCGTTCAAGTCCCGGACAAAGATGCATTTAAAATAAATAAACAAATTTTTTACAATTAGAAAAAAGTTTTTCTAGGCGGGGTCGCCCTTCGGCAGCCATTTTGTAAACACTTCGAGTGTATTTCTGTCATGAAAAGCTTCTCACTGAAAACTCATCTGTCTGGTAGATGCCGTTCGGAGTCGGCGCAATACATGTTGTTCCCTCCTTGCCAATCTGTAAAAAACTTAAAAGGAGCACGACGCAAATGGGAAGAGAAGCTAGACGCAAAATCTGTTAGGAGGATTTCGCACTTTTTATTTATTTATTGAACTTCTGTAACTTAAAACAGTAGACAATCAACACAGCATCTATTTTAAATATGTTAAATTGCCAGCACAAAACTTTAAATTAGCCGTTTTTTTTACATATGTACATCTTCAGTTGGCGGTTATAAAAAAACACTTGTCATCACTCAGATAATGTTTAGGAGACCCATCTAGCGGCAATTATTAAAGACGGGCGGCAGGGTTAAATAACTTGTTACAAAATGGGTTGTGCTTAATAGCGGAGATCCTCCCCTCTGTTGGTCATGGTGTATAATCTATAGCTGAACCGGTTGCGATGAATCGTAGACACACACATTTTTGGGTCACAGAAGTGGAGAATAGTGCAGTGATAAAAATGTAGAGACACATTTCCGTTGCAGCTGTGTATAATGCATACTGGAATTTAGCAGTATTAATTTCCTGCGCAACAACTTCATAAGTGTAGATAAATGCACTTGGCACCATATGAAATTTAAGTGCATATCTACATATGTATATTCATGAAAAACAAAATTCATAGCTTTGCTTATTGTAACAAATTACACTGTGTGACAGTGAAAATGTGCTCTTTGCGCTATAAACCCCTCGTCATAAAAATATAGTAATTAAAATACACTCTCAAAATCTGGAGTATGGGCCACAAACCCCTTCCCAACAAGTTCAAGAATATATTGGCTTATAACCCTATTACTGCTTATTCCACGGACACAATTTTTATGTCATTAAAGAAGGATATTTCTGCGCTTTCAACAATGTAGAAATGTTAATTTCACCTGTAGAAGTGAATGGGTAACAGTACAAAATGCGACTCTTTTTATTTTCATCCAACTCGCGAAGCTATTCCCACTTCACTTCCACTCCACTGTTTTTCTTCATCTACTGCCTCTGTCTAAGCTCCCCTGCTTCTTCTCATCCACACTCACTTTTTCTATTTGTATCTCTGTTTTCTACTCCCAGTTTTTTCGTCTCCCATACCCTCTCTCTGTTTTCTTCCGCTCACCATTCTCTTTCTCTCCGTCTCCAATTCCGACTCATATCTCTTATTTTACTTTACAGATCTTGAGTTATAAAGTTACCAACAGATTTTGTATTGGCTTCTATATTTAAAATAATCCTATTCGAAATAAAATAATAAACTTCAAACAAATCACACCATACTGATCCAACTTCCGGTCGGTCGGCCGGCCCTGGTCAACTTCTCAGAAAGAAAAGTTCATCAAATATTGACCTATCCAAGGTCGTAACCCTGTACAAAATTTGAAGGAACTTGTATCATAAATTATTATTTTAGAACATCTCCGCTCCTTCACCCTTCCCTAAAAGATAAGAAGAAAAACTTATTAAATTGTGAATCTAAAGCAGGGATAACCATTTGGTTGAATAATTATTGGCGCCACTACACACGTATTATTATTCTCTTTCGTCTTTAGTTGTCGCTGATCTAAAGCATCCCTTGAATACACACGCAAAAATTCAAAAACATTTCATCAAAATCGGTCCAGTCGAATAGAAGGAGTTTATTCACAAGCACACGTTCAGAAGATAAATATAGTATATTAAGATTTGAATTTTGCATTTATGTTTTGCGCGAAGTGAACCATTGTATAAATCTTAAAGTTGGATATGTTGGCCTCTCTGTCTATACCTTCTCTTTCTAACTAATGCACATTTAACAATCACTCATCCAGGGCTGCTGAATTGCGAACCAAACAGGGTTGTGAAGACTCAGTGTTAAAAACCCACTTAATTTTACACCTGTGTTGTGGAGTCGATTAACTTTTTTAAAAAAATTTTGGGTAAATGAGGATAAAGTTAAAATTTTGGGAAAATAAAGTGACTGCTAAACATGATTCTTCTTAAAAACACTAGTACTTGAACTTATTTACTATAAAACGGAATTTTCGTTAAGTTATTTCAAAGATTTATTTACTTATTACATACTTTTTAACATATCCTAAGCGCGGTATCCAGATCATAAGAAAACGCCCCAGATTTTTTTAATTTCCCCTTGTTAGGAAAAGTTGAAGATTTTTATTTGAAAACTAGCAGACCCGGCAGACGTTGTTCTGCCCTACATTTGGTTTATTTGCATACATTTTAATAAGTTTCCGTCTAACTCTGCCCTCGCCCCTCAACAATTTTTTCTAATCTTTGTATTCAATCCTCCCTCCGTATTTTTCGCTTCATCTACATATCTCCATCTTCGTCTCATTCTATCTCTTTCTCAGACTTCTTCTCCTTCTCTCTTTTCTCTTCTCTCAAGCTTTTCTTCATATCTCATTGCCAGTCCCAGAGGGTGGTATGTATTTTGTTCCAGTCCCATTCCAAGTCTCAGTCCCAGTCCCACTCCGAGTCTCAGTCTCAGTCCCAGTCCTAGTCCTAATCACAGTCCCAGTCCGTCTCTGGTCTACTTCCCGGAAAAAAGCATCGTTAATACTAATATAGGCAAATTTATTTACCAAATTTCAGGCAAATCGAATAGAACGTATGTAAATAGGTATGTGGGTATTATTAATTCATGTCTTTATTTCGGCTTGGCATGGATATTTATCAGTTTTGCTAGGTTGATGCGACTAAATCGAATATCACAATGGAAATTACTTTAAAGCTCTCAGCTACAGCTTCATTTGATATCCATAATACACACATATTCTATGGGTATCCGGGTCCTTGTTTTGGCCTATATCTCGAAACCCTAGTCACCCAGGGGTGTAAAACTAACTCTGTACTAAAGCACACATCATCAGCTTCAATTTGATACCCATAATGTAAAACCACATTCTAGGCGTATCCGGGTCCATGTTTTGGCCTATATCCTGATACCCTAGTCACCCAGCGGTGTGAAGCTTACTCTGTACTAAAGCTCACATCAACAGCTTCAATTTGATACCCATAATGTAAAAAAAACATTTTAGGTGTATCCTGGTCCACGTTTTGGCCTATATCTTGAGACCCTAGTCACTCAGCGGCATAAAACTTACTCTGTACTAAAGCACACATCAACAGCTTCAATTTGATATCCATAATTTAGAATCAAATCCTAGTTTTACCCTGATCCACGTTTTGGCCTATATCTCGAGACCCTAGTCACCAATAGGTATGAAAACTACCCTGTACTAAAGCACTCATCAACAGCTTCAGTTTGATACCCATAATGTAAAAACACTATCCAGGCGTTCAGTACTAAAGTACTCATCAACAGCTTTCATTTGTTATCCATATTCTATAAACATAACCTAGGTGTACCCGGGTCCACGTTTTGTCCTATATCTCGAGACCCTTGTCACCCAGGGATATGAAAATTACCCTCTACTAAAGCACTCATCAACAGCTTTCATTTGATATCCATAATACACACACATTCCAGGGGTTTCCGGGTCCAAGTTTTGTCCTATATCTCGAGACCCTTGTCACCCAGGAATATGAAAATTACCCTCTACTAAAGCACTCATCAACAGCCTTCATTTGATATCCATATTACACACACATACCAGGGGTTTCCGGGTCCAAGTTATGGCCTATATCTCGAGACCCTAGTCACCCAGCGGTATAAAAATAATCTGTAGTAAAGCACACATCAACAGCTTCTATTTGATACCCCTAATGTAAAAACACACCCTATTCTTACCCTGATCCACGTTTTTGCCTATATCTCGAGACCCTAGTCACCAATAGGTATGAAAACTATCCTGTAGTAAAGCACTCATCAACAGCTTTCATTTGATATCCATATTGTATAAGCACATTCTAGGGGTGACCGGGTCCACGTTTTGGCCTATATCTCGAGACCCTAGTCACCAATAGGTATGAAAACTACCCTGTACTAAAGCACTCATCAACAGCTTTCATTTGAAACCCATATTGTATAAACACATTCTAGGGGTGCCCGGGTCCACGTTTTGGCCTATATATCGAGACCGTAGTCACCAATACGTACGAAAACTACCCTGTACTAAAGCACTCATCAACAGCTTTATTTGATATCCATATTGTATAAACACATTCTAGGGGTGCCGGGGTCCACGTTTTGGCCTATATCTCGAGACCCTAGTCACCAATAAATATGAAAACAACCCTGTACTAAAGCACTTATCAACAGCTTTCATTTGATATCCATATTGTATAAACACATTCTAGGGGTACCGGGGTCCACGTTTTGGCCTATATCTCGAGACCATAGTCACCAATAGGTATGAAAACTACCCTGTACTAAGGCACTCATCAACAGCTTTCATTTGATATCCATATTGTATAAACACATTCTAGGGGTGTCCGGGTCCACGTTTTGGCCTATATCTCGAGACCATAGTCACCCAGGGGTACGAAAAATACCCAGTATCAAGGTACTCATTTGATACCCATATTGTGCGAACACATACCAGGATTACCCAAGTCCACGTTTTGATCTCAAGTCCCTAGCCAGAACGGGATAAAAAGTATCCTATGTCCGTCCCCTGGTTCTAAGCTACCTCTCCACCAATTTTCAACCAAATCGGTTCATCCGTTCTTGAGTTATGCTAGTGTAACTAACACCACTTTCTTTTATATATAATGATATGTATTTTCCCTTATTACTATTCATTTTTTTTACAAAAATTCTTTCAAAATGTGGTCTGCATGCCATAGCGTGCAAGGATTTCTTTGACATTTCTTCAAGGATCCATGAAATTCTTCTTAGGTTAAATTTGAGGTTGCAGCAATCATCTTATAAGAGGTTTTGTAAGCAAAATTAATAAAAAATTGGACAATGTAATACACATTTTCAAAGCCAAGTTTGGCTTACAGGAGAAAAAGAAAGTCCTTTGTTTCTTGTGATCTGGATAGTGCTCTTTACTTTTAAAATGAAATGCACTAAAAGTATGCTCCCAGTGCTTATGCATTTCATCGGGTTGACTTGTGCTCCCAGGGAGCAGGGTAAACGAGTTCATTGTTGGAACCTCATATATAAAACAGCCATACCAACCGTCTTTCGCAACATGGTCCATCTGGTTACGTCTTTTTGATCGGAGAGCAGCCACGCAGTGTGAGGGATATTTTTATATTAAGCCCTGGTGTTAAATATGACCACGACGATTAGCTTCAATCTTTTAATTAAAAACAAGTAAGGAATGTATGTATACCTTTTATTGAAAAATTTATAATATCTGAACAACCAGCTGTATGGGATATACATATATTATAAATTGAAACGATATTGGCCTTTTTTTTAGACAATAACGTATTCCATATATGTAAGCATTTTTGCAGAAACCAATTTATGCCATATATGTACGTAAGCACCTGGTAAAATTTTAAGCTTTTAGTTGTTAAAATGAGGAAGAAATGAAAAAACCCTTCTTATCTGAACCATCATTTGTATGGGTTTTATATTATAAATGGGTGTTTCATATGTTATGGACGTTCCACCCTGCCACACTCTTTTGAATGTAAAAATCATCGTAGTTATTGGGCCAAAAAATTTGCTTTTGTAGTGAGTGACATCCGTAGACTTCTTTCCAATCCAATAAGAAATATTTTCCGAAAGCGATACAAAGCTATATACTTTAAAGCACTCTAAAGTTACAATATTATGTATAATTTCGTAGAATTTAGCGAAATAGTTTATGCTGCATGAAAGAGTTGTAGGAATGTTAAAAAAAATCTAATATAACTGTATAGCTTGTATCTCTACAGCGATGCTTTTTGTTGGTCAAAAATCGGATTGAACATATTTGATTCGGTCCACTTTTATTTTTCGTATTCAACCTAGAGATTTAAATGCAAATAATAAATTATATGTTCTTATTTTACAATTTTTGTTGTTATATCGGCCTACTGATTTGTAAGATCGCGGGTTTGAATCGAGCTCAAGGCCTAACAATAATTATTTTATCATTATCATTGTTATAATAAATTAGAATAGAAGAAAGAAAAATTTTAGACAACTGCCAAAGCTCGTTGTATAGATCCATTTCGGGAACTGCTAAATTCCTTCATCGGCAACGTTTAGACGCCGCTGCTATAACCATTCAGCTATCAAAGCGGTTGTTTTGTTTGCCTTCATTCTTTCTACTTATATTCTGGTCCTTGCCAATTGATATTCACAACACTGCGACATCTGTTGTAGAATGGATGTGAAAATTGGACTTTTTTCATGGCAATATTGCCATCGTGTCATATTTTATTGACACTTTTTCCCGGTGCTCTGGGATGTATTAACAATTTTTGTTCTTATTTTATTGAAAAATTTATGCATTGAGACCTTGCACTTCTGGGACAAGGAAGTTAGCCTTTACCAAAATATTGTATCAAATACTTGCAGTTTTCATGGACTTCTTTGAAAATAATGAAGACTCCAAACAATTTGAATATTTCTGAAATCCAATTTTCACATTCTGAAATTCAATTATTACCTATTATTAAAATCAGTTGGAATTTTCTGAAATTCAATCGCCTTATCGGAAAAAAAATTAACCATTTCTGAAATCCAATTATCAATTACCTATTCAATTTTTCTAAAATACAGTTGCCATTTTCCGATTTCAATCTGAAAAAGTGTAGACAAGTAATTTCTTTAAAAATTAGAATTTTTGTTTTCTTTGGTTATAGACAAAATTTTCTTTTTTTGTATTAAAAAATTAAAATTAAATGTGCAACTGTTTCGACAGTGGGCTTCGAGTCGAGGTCCTCAACCCTAAACACTGCGCGAAATATTCAATCAAGCATTCCTGAGGAAAAAACTACCTCAAATGAATGCAAATTGTATACAAAAATATGAAATTCTTACTCATTAAATTGAAATTGAAAAAAAAAAAAAATTAAATTGTGTATCTGTCACGGTAGTATACATTTCTAGTCGATGTGCTTAACTTTAGAGTCACTGAGCTAACTTGTACATGTTAACATTGAGAAATAATCAATTAAGTATTCTTGGTTGCAAAATTTATTAGGAAATATATTCGTCATTTTAGGTAAATATTTTTTTTTTCTGAGTGTATATAACTTTATATACCATTTGTATAAAGTACAATTTCTACGGTATTTCGTTTTTCTTTGCGGGGCACAGTTTCAAAATAAGGGGCACCCTATTATTTTGCCCTCATATGCATTTCTATTTGGAATTCTTGTTTTGTTAAAGTATTCAAATATATACATATCTACGTACATAAATTATTTACATAAATACGCACTTGCCGCCATGAATGCCTCCTTATTGTCTTCAACATGTTTTTGATTGTCCCGGCTTAAGTCTACGTGTTTTCCGAATTCCAGTTTCACATAAAGTTTAAAATTTATTACGCTCTCTTGTTCTCTGCTCAGAAATTCTACAGTTGCTATTACTTAGTTAGATAGGAACAAGTGGCCGCCATTCAACGCACGATAAGTAAGAAAAATAATGCCATATGCCATAGATTAGGAAGTTTAATGTATTGAAAATAGTATTTGATATTCAGAAATATTTTTTGCTAATAACCCACTGTAGTGACTATCAGATCGATGGCTACGAAAGACAACAAAGCTCTGTTGTGACTCTGTTGTGTTCGTATTTCAATTTACTAACACACGGTTAGAGATTTGAGCCTAAGTTTTAAGCCATTCATTGGTTTAAGAAATTTGTCTGACTTTTTATACTCAGTTGAGCAGAGCTCACAGAGTATATTAAGTTTGATTGGATAACGGTTGGTTGTACATATATAAAGGAATCGAGATAGATATAGACTTCCATATATCAAAATAATCAGGATCCAAAAAAAATTTGATTGAGCCATGTCCGTCCGTCCGTCCGTCCGTCCGTCCGTTAACACGATAACTTGAGTAAATTTTGAGGTATCTTGATGAAATTTGGTATGTAGGTTCCTGAGCATTCATCTCAGATCGCTATTTAAAATGAACGATATCGGACTATAACCACGCCCACTTTTTCGATATCGAAAATTTCGAAAAACCGAAAAAATGCGATAATTCATTGCCAAATGCGGTTAAAGCGATGAAACTTGGTAGATGGGTTGACGTTATGACGCAGAATGGTAAATTAGTAAGATTTTGGACAATGGGCGTGGCACCGCCCACTTTTACAAGAAGGTAATTTAAAAGTTTTGCAAGCTGTAATTTGGCAGTCGTTGAAGATATCATGATGAAATTTGGCAGGAACGTTACTACTATTACTATATATGTGCTAAATAAAAATTAGCAAAATTGGATGAAGAACACGCCCACTTTTTAAAAAAATTTTTTTTTAAATTCAAATTTTAACAAAAAATTTAATATCTTTACTGTATATAAGTAAATTAAGTCAAAATTCAACTCCAGTAATGATATGATGCAACAAAATACAAAAATAAAAGAAAATTTCAAAATGGGCGTGGCTCCGCCCATTTTCATTTAGTGTGTCTAGAATTTTTTAATGCCATAAGTCGAACAAAAATTTACCAATCCTTTTGAAATTTGGTAGGAGCATAAATTCTATGACGTTAACTGTTCTCTGTGAAAATGGTCGAAATCGGTGCTAGCCACGCCCAGTTTTTATACACAGTCCACCGTCTGTCCTTCCGCTCGGCCGTTAACACAATAACTTGAGCAAAAACCGATATATCTTTACTAAACTTAGCCCACGTACTTATCTGAACTCACTTTATCTTGGTATAAAAAATGGCCGAAATCCGACCATAACCACGCCCACTTTATCGATATCGAAAATTACGAAAAATTAAAAAGATGCCATAATTCTATACCAAATACGAAAAAAGGGATGAAACATGGTAACTGGATTGGTTTATTGACGCAAAATATAACTTTGGAAAAAACTTTGTAAAATGGGTGTGACACCTACCATATTAAGTAGAAGAAAATGAAAAAGTTCTACAAGGCGAAATCAACAGGCCTTGGAATCTTGGCAGGAATACTGTTAGTGTTATTGAATATATAAATAAATTAGCAGTACCCGACAGATGATTTTCTGGATCACCTGATCCACATTTGGTCGATATCGCGAGAACGCCTTCACATATACATCTAAGGGCCACTCGCTTTTAAAACCCTCATTAATACCTTTAATTTGATATCCATATCGTACAAACACATTCTAGAGTCAACCCTGGCCCACCCTAATGGCGATATCTCGAAAAGGCGTGCACCTATATACCTAATGCCCACTCCCTCTTAAAATGCTCAGTAACACCTTTCGTTTGATACCCATATCGTAAAAACATTCTAGAGTCACCCCTGGCCCACCCTAATGGCGATATCTCGAAAAGGCGTCCACCTATAGACCTAATGTCCACTCCCTCTTAAAATGCTCAGTAACACCTTTCCTTTGATACCCATATCGTACAAACATTCTAGAGTCACCCCTGGCCCACCCTAATGGCGATATCTCGAAAAGGCGTCCACCTATAGACCTAATGCCCACTCCCTCTTAAAATGCTCAGTAACACCTTTCGTTTGATACCCATATCGTACAAACATTCTAGAGTCACCCCTGGCCCACCCTAATGGCGATATATCGAAAAGGCGTCCACCTATAGACCTAATGCCCATTCCCTCTTAAAATGCTCAGTAACACCTTTCGTTTGATACCCATATCGTACAAACATTCTAGAGTCACCCTTGGTCAACCTTTATGGCGATATCTCGAAAAGGCGTCCACCTATAGAACTGAGGATTACTCCCTTTTAAAATACTCATTACCACCTTTTATTTGATACCCACATCGTACAAACACATTCCAGAGTCACCCCTGGCCCACCCTAATGGCGATATCTCGAAAAGGCGTCCACCTATGGACCTAATGCCCACTCCCTCTTAAAATGCTCAGTAACACCTTTCGTTTGATACCCATATCGTACAAACATTCTAGAGTCACCCCTGGCTCACCCTAATGGCGATATCTCGAAAAGGCGTCCACCTATAGACCTAATGCCCACTCCATCTTAAAATGATCAGTAACACCTTTCGTTTGATACCCATATCGTACAAACACATTCTAGAGTCACCCCTGGCCCACCCTAATGGCGATATCTCGAAAAGGCGTCCACCTATGGACCTAATGCCCACTCCCTCTTAAAATGCTCAGTAACACCTTTCCTTTGATACCCATATCGTACAAACACATTCTAGAGTCACCCTGGCCCACCCTAATGGCGATATCTCGAAAAGGCGCCCACCTATAGACCTAGTGCCCACTCCCTCTTAAAATGCTCAGTAATACCTTTCGTTTGATACCCATATCGTACAAACATTCTAGAGTCACCCTTGGTCCACCTTTATGGCGATATCTCGAAAAGGCGTCCACCTATAGAACTAAGGATTACTCCCTTTTAAAATACTCATTACCACCTTTCATTTGATACCCATATCGTACAAACACATTCCAGAGTCACCCCTGGCCCACCCTAATGGCGATATCTCGAAAAGGCGTCCACCTATGGACCTAATGCCCACTCCCTCTTAAAATGCTCAGTAACACCTTTCGTTTGATACCCATATCGTACAAACACATTCTAGAGTCACCCCTGGCCCACCCTAATGGCGACATTTCGAAAAGGCGTCCACCTATAGACCTAATGCCCACTCCCTCTTAAAACGCTCAGTAACACCTTTCATTTGATTCCCATATCGTACAACTAGAGACACCCCTGGTGCACCTTTATGGCGATATCTCGAAACGGCGTCCACCTAGGGAACTAAGGATCACTCCTTTTCAAAATACTCATTAACAGCTTTCATTTGATACCCATATCGTACAAACATATTCTAGAGTCACCCCTGGTCCACCTTTATGGGGATTTCTCGAAAAGGCGTTCACCTATAGAACTAAAGCCCATTCCCTTTTAAAATACTCATTATCACCTTTCATTTGATACCCATATCGTACAAACACATTCTAGAGTCAGCCCTGGTCCACCTTTATGGCGATATCCCTAAATGGCGTCCATCCATAGAACTATGGCCTACTCTCTCTTAAAATACTCTTTAATACCTTCCATTTGATACACATGTCATACAACCACATTCCAGGGTTACCCTAGGTTCATTTTCCTACATGGTGATTTTCCTTATTTTGTCTCCATAGCTCTCAACTGAGTATGTAATGTTCGGTTACACCCGAACTTAGCCTTCCTTACTTGTTTTACTTAAATTCAAAACATGTCAATTTACTACTCTGATTTCTAATTTTATTGGGTTTAAATTTCAAACATAATTGAATAATTCATCTAAAATCTCCAATTTGTTTGAAAAACAAACCCAAAAAGTTTGTAGTCACTTCTGGGTATGAAAATCAAAAAGTTTCAAGAATCTAAAAATAGAAACTTGTATACACGTCTGATTTTAAAACAAATCCTAAGAGACTAAACTTACTGCTGAAAATTTAAAAACAAAAAACTTCATTTGTGAAAAGTGCTGCAAGTCATAGATTCTTTTTTGAAATATTTTATTATAAATATAAGATGTCATGATATGTTTAAAAAAAAAAGATGTGATAGCTCAGATGATAGCTTATCTTTTTTCTAATTAAACAGAGCTTTACTTGAATAAAAAATATTTGGAAAAAAAGTTGTGGTTTTGGAATGCTGCCCTCGCAAAAAGTAATTTTTTTCATATTTTTTCATAAAAAAAAAAAAAAATCTGAAATGATGAGCTAATATCTCGAAAACTATATGGTTGAGCAAAAAACAATGTATGATGCATTTATATAAAATTTTATCGTCTTTCCGATTCTGTAAACCTATTTGCAATTGTTTGACCCGTTCGTGAGATATACGTAATTAAAGGGAGCCATCTTTTTGGTTTTTTCGAATAACGGTAAATTGCAAATATCTCAAAAACGGTACCATAGAATCAAAAATGAACTCGATTTTCGAAATCAGGAGGTGGTTTTACATACGAATTTCATAACGGCGTCTCTGGTAAATTTTGGCCGTCGACCAGTGTTATCAATAGAAATTTCACGCGTTCAACGCTTTTATTTAATTGTCTGATCAACGCCCTAGATTGATGAAGAGTGTGGTGATTAGTAGGAAGCGTTTTATTATTCTGTATTACAAAATTCTGGGTGACAAAATACTGTAAACTGCAAAAAAATTCTGCTTGAAGAAAATTCTGCTTTTTTTAAAATTCTGCTTTTTAAAATTCTGTTTTTTCAAAATTCTGCATGATTAATTCTGGGAGTCAAAATTCCGGAATCATGGCATAGCGTAGCCGGTGTTGGATCGGCTAAGGGTTATTTTTTTTAAAGTGCGGCCGAGGGCCGCCTACGCAGAAGGACATCACTGTGGCGGTAGCCACGGTTATACCACACACCCGGACTTGGCATGGCGTAGCCCAGGGTTATTTTTTATAAGCGCGGCCAAAGGCCGCCTGTGCAGAAAGGTGTTCTACGCAGAATTACTGTGCATGGCGCACTTTTTTAAAATAATTACATGGCCTCTTTAACATTGTTAACATTATATTTTAATACAGAATTTTGTAATACAGAATTTTTAAAGCAGAATTTTAGAAAGCAAAATTTTAAAAAAGCAGAATTTTAAAAAGCAGAATTTTGTTTTTAGAATTTTGTACATACAGAATTTCGACACCAACCCGATTAGTACCTAGAACCTATCTAAATATTTTCTAACTTTTAATATTAATATTACTTCATGTGAATATTGTTTTCAATAAAGCCGATTAACTTAAAATTTTTTTTTTAATTTATTTTATTTTCAAGCTTTTAGTCTTTATTGAATTGTCTAATATTTCTCATTCTATTTAGTTCATTTAGTGACTCATTATTACAAGGAATCTTTCCTGACAATTTGTTACAATCTAAGTCCTCAATACATAATCCTTCCAAAGACTTTACTCGACTCTGCGCAACGTATGCTTGTCCTTCCTCCAACTCCAAAATATTTTGATGTCACTTCTACCGGACTGTATGTAATATTTGTTCCAAATATGAACCAAATCGGACATCATAGGTAGCTTTCTATTCATGTATGTATTATGTTTTCCAAATATGGACCTAATCGGACCACAAATACAATTTTTTTTTATATCTCGATCTTTGCGCCACCTAGCGGCGATTTTTTTCATAGGTCGCTTTCTATTCTTGTATGTATTATGTGTTCCAACCATGAGCTAAATCGGCCCAAAAATGCGATTTTTATGAATATCTCGATCCTTGCGCCACCTAGCGGCGATTTTTTCATAGGTCGCTTTTTGTTCTTGTATGTATTATATTTTCCAAATATGAGCCAAATCGGATCACAAATACGATTTTTGTGAATATCTCGATCTTTGCACCACCTAGCGGCGATTTCTTTTCTTATTATTGCATTGTCATCGGGTTCTGAACTATATTCCACGTTTCAAGCTTGTAGCTTATCGGGAGGTTGCTTAAATTTCAATTACAAAATTCGTTCACAACGGCCATGATACCACTCCCACTCACTTGCACAAATTATTGCTTACTTTTGGGAGTATCTCAGATATATGCATGTGTTTGTGCGTTGCTCTGCGCTGCTTGTTTAGACATATGTATAGATATAATGATTGATTTATTGATGTGCATACCAGTCACTACTTAGTATTGGCTTATAGATGATAGTATCCCTTAGTATTGCTAATATTCGTCACACTGCCCTCCACCTAAGTCTGGTCATCCCGATTAGACAAATCTCTCAATATAAACGCTGCCAGCCTTTCCAAATGAACCACTTTCATTTTGGTTCGTGGTTTGCCAATGGTTTGTATGCGGTACACTACATCGTTGATCCGTTTTACAACTTTGTATGGGCGTTCCCAGTTACATTGCAATTTCCGGGACAAACTTTTTTCGTTGTGGTTTGTATAACAGCCAAATCTCCTTCCTGAAACCCTTCCGAATTAATTGCTTATCGTATCTGGCTTTCATCTTTTCACTCATAATCTTTGCTCGTTGCCTTACAAGATCGTGTATCTCTCTCAGCTCTTCTTCCAAGACACCAGTGGATTTCTTGACATTTCTCTCCGCATCGGCATCTATCCCAAACTTCAAATCAGCTGGTAGTCGAAGGCCGTTGCCAAGAATTACCTTTGCGGAAGTTTGGCCCGTTGTCGCATGCACTGCCGATCGGTAAACCATCAATAATAATGGTATGCGGGTATCCCACTCTTTAAGGAACTTGTCCACAACTTTCCTTAAATGCTCCTCCAATGTTCTATTGAACCGTTCCACTATATCATCGGACTGAGGATGCAATGCAGTTGTCCGTGTTTTTCGAATTCCCAATGATTTACACATTTCCTGGAACACAGCTGATTCGAAATTCCTGCCTTGGTCAGAATGTAACTCTATTGGTACACCATACCTTGCAACACAATTGTTTATAAATGCTTCTGCTACTGTTTCCGCTTCTTGATTTGGGATTGGGTATACCTCTGGCCATTTGCTGAAATAATCCATAACCACCAGTGCATATTTACTTCCGCAGTTGCTAGTAGGAAATGGCCTTGCGACATCCATAGCGATCCTTTCAAATCATCGACTTCTGCCTGAAATTGAGCGATTTCTGCATCCTGCGCTTCTAGCTTTGATGTTACCCTTGCTTCCTGTGCTTCTAACTGCGAAGACATTTGTGCCACCTGCAATGATAAGCGCTCCTCTTGTTCTTCCATCTTGGATGCTATGCGTCTCTCCTGCGATTCCAGTTGGGATGCCATATATGTCTTCTGTTCTTCCAGTTTAGTTTCCATCTTGGATGTAATCTCTGTCGACATTTCTGACATACGCATTTTTGTGCTTCAATATTCGATGTTATACGTGTCTCCTGTGATTCCAGTTTGGATGCTATACTTGTCTTCTATTCATCCAGTTGTTATGCCACATATGTCTTCTTCTTCTTCCAGTTGAGATGACGTTTACGACGATATTGATGTTACTGTCGATGTTTGTGCAGATATTTCTGCCAATATCATGTTCAAGTCGATCTTATTGCTGGTTGTATTCAATCCACGGCTCTCCAACTCCTTGTTCAGTTGCTGGATCCTCAATTCACTCAACTTTGCCATGTCCAAGTTACATTCGCAATCTTCGGAATTTATTCAATAATTCCTCTTCTGACACCAATTGTAACGAATTTAGTGCAACTCCTCTTATTTGGAACGTTCTACTAAAATTCGAATCACTAAACTGTTGGATAAATAACTCCACTATTCAATAATGCAAAATGGCCTTTATTAAAGTACTTCGCAACTGATAGCGTGCTTAAATCTTTTTTATTTCTAGAATTTACTAGTTAGTTACCAGCTATAAAATTGCCTGCTATAACTGCGTTTATAGCTTCTCATATGCGCGTGTATATGTGAGTGATACTTGCACAAATTATTGCCAACTTTTCGGAGTATCTTAGATATATTCATGTGTTTGTGCGTTGCTCTCCGCCGCTTGTGTGGATATATGTATAGACATAATGATTGATTTATTGATGTGCATACAAGTCACTGCTTAGTATTGGCTTAGGGATGATAGTATCGCTTAGGGTTGCTAATATTCGTCACACTATATATACCACCATATATATACTTTATATACCACCGATCTCTATGATTTTTTCACACCACAATATCTATATATATAAAAAAAAAATGCCATTTTTCGTTGTGATTTTATAACTCAAGAACGGGCTCACCTATCCAGGCCAAATTTTTAAGCTTTGTTTTGACTATTCAGTAGATGGTCTCCGTTTTGAAGTTTTAAGAATCGGATACCAGGGCCTAGGATGTGTTTGTACAATATGGGTATCAAATGGAAGCTGTTAATAATTGCTATAGTACAGATAACTTTTCATGCCCCTCCGTGACTAGGGTCTCGAGATATAGACCAAAACGTGTACCCGGATAACCCTAGGATGTGTTTGAACCACATGAGTATAAATTGTTGATAAATGCTAACTAAAAGAGGGCTTTTATTTTCTCTGGGTAACTAAGGACTCGAGATATAGACCAATTGGGAACTCGGCTTCAGGTTAAGAGATTGCATTTTTATGTACTACAACCAGTTAAAATGGTATATTCAATTACATAACAATATAATCTTTTTACCTGAAGGCGCTGAAAAGCGCTCAATGTATGGTGAAATTATTTTGAAAAACACACCAGAAACCCATTTGTTTGGTCAGATTCATCCCACTTAGCCAGCGGATTATACATTTTCATATTAACATACATACATCAATAATAGTTTAATCATTTACTAAACGGTTTGTTACCTACTTAGCTACGCCCTTTCGTTCTCAAAATGTATGTACTTTCGTCTTAACTAGCTTACTTATTATTCCTACCTACAAACTTACTTGCATTATATTTATATCAACATGTATGTATGTAGCAGGCAGATCGACAAACAAAGTAGGCTTTGAAAAGACATCGAACAATATTACGGTGCATTTTTTTTGCATAGAGAAATACATGAATATTTTGTATAGATAGGTGTATAGAGCTTTGGCTCTTAGCATTAAGAAAATTCAAATTAGGAGAAAAAATGACATAGGAGTGTAAACATCGCTGGAACGACGCAGCCCAATACGTTCAGTAGTGTCCGATATTACCGCGGTGCAAATTATTACATAAAAATGCAAATAGTGTTTTTGTTTAATAATTATTGAAGCTTGTGTGAATTTGTGAAAAGAAGAAATATAGCGCAAAGCGAATTTCCGAGCGAAAACGGTAAGTTTTGAACTGTTGAAGTGAATTACACGAATGCATGTGTATTTCCTTATTTGAAAAAACATATGGTGTACCACTATTAATGTAGACATTTTTTTAAATTTAATTTATTCTTTTTTAATTGAAAGAAAAATGCCACGACCCACACGAGGAAATATAGGCCGCCGAACGCGTCATAGATGCGGCTAAATTTCCTGGTGAAACGCCCGGCATGTGTTGTGCTAATGGCAAAGTAAGATTGCCAGCATTAGAAACTCCACCCGAACCATTGTCTTCATTAATTTTTGGGACTTCTGAAAATTCGAAGCACTTTTTGAGTCATATTCAACAATACAATTCGGCATTTCAAATTACTTCTTTTGGTGCTACTAACATTATTAGAGATAATTTTATGCCGACGTTTAAGGTAAATACTTAAACAGGATTTTCCCAATCAATCTGAATCATAAAAGTATTCTATAGTTTTAAAAATTATTTTGTAACATATACCTAAAATTGCATACATGTTGCAGATTCAGGGCCAAATTTATCATCAAGCTGGTTCGTTATTGCCATACCCCGACGCTGATTATAAATTTTTGCAAATTTATTTTATTGGTGATGAAAATAGTGAATTGGATCAACGTTGTCCAATTGCTTTGAATACAAGACGAGAAATTGTTTGTGAGCTACAAAGGTTTTTCCATCAGCATAACGCATTAGTTCAATTGTTCAAAATTGCTCTCGATCGTGTGCCATCTGATAATCACAAAATCGTAATAAGGGGTAATAGAACACCTTTTGGAGAGGATGAAAGGCGATTCAATGCACCGACAATTGATGAGGTTGCAATTGTAATTCTTGGTGATCAGTTTCAATCCCGTGATATTATACTTCATCGCAGAAATGAGCAATTACAACGTGTTTCGGAACTTCATCGTAGTTACAACGCATTACAATACTCAATATTGCATTGGAAAGGCGACGATGACTACCGTATCAATATACCAATGATTGATCCACGAAAAGGTAAATAATATTTTCAGTGTGTTGACATTTCATCATTTGTATAAATTTCTTAAGTCATATTTTGCACTTATTTTCAGGTTTACATGTACAGAAAAAAGTTAGTGCCATGAATTTTTATTCGTATCGATTGATGGTTCGTCCACAAGAACAAAATTATAATATAACTTGAGATGTGGTAAACTATATCATCAGTACATCGTTGATATGTATGCCAATACAGAAAACAGAACGTCTTAATTTTATTCGTTTCAACCAAGCCAAATTAAGATCTGAACAATATATTTATTTGCAAGATGCGATAGCGAATGATGTTAATATTAATGACATCGTACGTTTAACTATATTGCCATCTTCGTATGTTGGTAGCCCACGGAATATGAACGAATATACACAAGACGCAATGTGTTATGTACGAAAATACGGTCGACCGGATCTGTTCATTACATTTACATGCAATCCGCAGTGGGATGACATCAAAAACAATTTATTTGCAGGACAGTCCACAGCCGACCGTCATGACATTACTGCGCGTGTTTTTCGGCAAAAATGTAAAGCAATTATGGATTTAATTGTGAAATTATATGTATTTGGGGAGGTGCGTTGCCATATGTACTCCATCGAATGGCAGAAAAGTGGATTGCCGCACGCACATATACTAATTTGGCTGGTACATAAAATAACTCCGGATCAAATCGATAACCTTATAACCTGAAATCCCTGATCACACTGCTGATCCTGAGTTATTTCAAGTTGTCGTTAAAAATATGATACATGGACCGTGCGGTGAACTAAACGAGAATTCACCATCTATGATTGATGAAAAGTGTTCGAAACGATACCCAAGGCAATTTACGTCAGACACAATAACGGGCAATGACGGATATCCGTTGTATCGACGTAGATCTCCTAATGATAATGGCAAAACGGCAACCATTAGAATGATTAACCAGGAAGTTGAAGTTGATAATCGTTGGGTGGTTCCGTATTGTCCATTATTATCGAAAATATTCAATGCTCATATAAATGTGGAATATTGTAATTCTGCCAAATCCACTAAATATATTTGCAAGTATGTAAACAAAGGGAGCAATATGGCAATTTTCGGTGTTGCTGGTGATGAAATTACTCAGTATCAAATGGGGCGCTACATTAGTAGCAATGAAGCTGTCTGGAAGATTATGTCGTTTCCAATGTCTTTGGTATCCTGCGGTTGTTCACTTGGCTGTACATCTTGAGAATGGCCAACGTGTTTATTTTAATGTAGTAAATGTATTGGAAAAAGCAGCACAACCACCAGCAACTACGTTAACAGCTTTTTTCAAATTATGCGAAACTGATACATTTGCGATAACTTTGTTATATTCTGAAGTAGCACAGTATTACACATGGAATGTGTCTTCGAAAAAATTTCAAAGACGTAAACAAGGAACAGCAGTTCATGGGCATCCTGGCATTTTCCAAACAGATGCAACTGGGAGAATATATACAGTACATCCAAACAATGTTGAGTGTTTTTATTTGAGATTGTTATTAGTTAACGTGAATGGCCCAAAATCGTTTCAAGAATTGAGAAATGTCAACGGTCATTTGTGTCAAACATACCGTGAAGCATGCCAACTTTTGCATTTGTTGGAGGATGATGCACATTGAGATTCAATACTTCATAATACATCTATTTCGGCTCATTCTCAACAAATACGAATGCTATTTGCCATTATATTATCAACATGTATGCCACCAAATCCACTTGAATTATGGAACAAATATAAACATTACATTGCAGAAGATATTTTAATTCGTATGCGTAGTCATGCAAGAAATCCTGATTTGTTGATAACTTTGGAAATGTACAACGAAGCTTTGATAATAATTGAAGATATGTATCTAACGATTGCAAATAAAACATTAGTACAATTGGGTATGATCGCACCAAATCGTGAGATGCATGATCTGTTTGATCGTGAATTGCAACGTGAGCAGGAATTCACTTCTAATGATTTGCGTTTATTTGTACAATCGAATATAACCAAAAAGAATATTCAGCAAAAACATGTATATGACATAATCATGCAAGCCATTTCCAATAATGCAGCTGGATTATATTTCTTTGATGCACCTGGTGGTACAGGCAAAACGTTCGTTATATCACTGATTTTAGCGACTGTTCGATCGGAACAGAAAATTGCGTTAGCACTTGCATCTTCGGGAATTGCTGCTACATTATTAGAAGGTGGTCGGACAGCACACTCTGCATTAAAATTGCCATTGAATGTACAGGTGATTGGAACTCCAACTTGCAATATTACAAGAAATTCTGCTATGGCAAAAGTTCTGCGATTAACGCCAATTATTTTACGGGATGAGTGTACAATGGCGAATAAAAAATTTCTAGAAGCATTTAATCGAACAATGCAAGATTTACGTGGTAATCAACACCTTTTTAGTGGTGCTTTGTTATTAATGTCAGGGGATTTTCCCAAACATTGCCTGTCATTCCTCGATCAACTCCTGCTGATGAAATAAATGCCTGTTTGTAGTCATCAGTTCTTTGGAGATATGTACAAAAATTGACACTGAACATTAATATGCGTATTCACCTACAGAATGATCCAGCTGCCCATGAGTTTCCGAAACAATTGTTAGAAATTGGTGATGGCACAATACAAATCGACAGAACCAATGGATTGAGCACTGTACCGAACAATTTTTGTACAATTACGAAATCGATAGATGAATTGCTTGAATTTGTTTTTCCAAATATTCTTCAGAATTACAGAAATCATGATTGGTTGAGACAGCGCGCCATTTTAGCACCGAATAACATTCATATCAATGCCATTAATTTTCAAATTCAAGCGAAACTCCAAGGTGTGGTCACGACATATAAATCAATTGACAGTGCTATGAATCAAGATGAGGCAATGAATTATCCAATTGAATTTTCTTTGATTATATTATTGCGAAATATTAATCCACCAAAACTTTGTAATGGCACCAGATTGGCAGTGAAAAATTGATTGCCAAATTTGCTTGAAGCTACGATCTTTACTGGTAAATCAAAAGGAGAAGTTTGTTTAATACCGCGTATCCCTATGATTCCAACTGATATACCATTTGAATTCAAACGATTACAATATCCTGCGCGTTTATCATTTGCGATGTCCGTCAACAAAGCCCAAGGGTAAGCACTTAACGCTTGTGCCGTGAATTTGGAGGAATCATGTTTTTCACATGGCCAACTTTATGTTGCCTGCTCCAGAGTCGGTACCCCCAGCCGTTTGTTTATTCATGCTCAAAATGGAAAAACAAAAAATATTGTTAATCCAAATTTTTTGGATTAAGTTTTAAAATATCTAGCAAATAAAAAAATATCTGTTTTTTTGTAATAAATGAGCTTGATTTAATATTTCACTTTATACACTCAGAGAAAAAATCGTTCTAAAACGAATGAAACAAGTTCAAAATTAAGAACATTCGTTGACAAAAGTCTGTTAAGTACGTTTTTTCTTAACTCGTGACCGATGGGTTTATTTTAAGAACAGTTTTTCCAAGCACACCGTTCGTATTTCATTACCACTTTCGTATTGATTTTTGAACCTTCTGTGCTCATTTCAAACACTACTCGGGCTTGATTTAAGATTTTTCGTTCTCACGCTTCGAGAAAGATGTGTGGTCGATTTAACAGTTTTCGGCTCAATTAAAGAACGGTTTGTGCTTTGGTGGGAGGAAGATAATTTTTTAATTATTACCCATTTATTTATTTATTAATAAATAATTTTTTTGTTATTAATAAGAAATATTAATAACAAAAAATATTATTAAATGCCAAAAAGGTTTGAAAAACGCATAATACGCATTTTTTCATAGATTTTTCAATAAGATAAATCTTTATTATTTGATGATGCAATCTGAATATATATTTAAAACATTTCATAACAAGTTTGAGAATTAATTGAATGGAACTGAACGAAAAATAAGAGTTAAAAAAATAAAATATAAAAATGTTTTAGAAAACGTCAGAGTTTGACGGCGATCGAACTCGCGCCACACGATCGCAACCGCAACAACATAGCCGCTGGGCCACTACAACTGCTTGGTAGTTTGTGCCAAATGTTGTATTTAACATTGTAGTGCACACGAATTATACCGTTTCTTTTTTCTTGAACTTATTTTAAGAACATTGTTCTTAATTTAAGAACATTCCTTCTCATTAATAGAACATTTGTTCATAATTTAAGACCAGCCGTTCTCTTTTAAAGAAAATGGTGTCAGTTCAATAACAAGGTTGTTGTTTTAAGAACAGTTCGTTCGTTTTTCAAGAACAAAAAAGTAAGAACATGAAAAGCTTGAATTGAGTCCGGTGGTGCTGGATTTTAGAACGGCGTTTTTCTCTGAGTGTACGTAGCGAAGAACGTACCGGCCCGCTAGTATACTAAATACGTAAGCAATTAGTGATATTTGAAGCTTATAGCTGTTAAAATGGGGTAGAAATTGCGAAAAGTTTCTTATCTGAACAATCGGTTGTATGAGATATATACTATATATACCACCGATCTCTATGATTCTTTCAGACAACAATATATGCTATACACGTAAGCATTTGGTGAAATTTAAAGCTTCTAGCTGTTAATATGGGGCTGAAATTGTAAAAAAAAAAATATATATACAATATATATACTGCACTCAGAGAAAAACTCCGTTCTAAAATTCAGCAACACCGGACTCAATTCAAGCTTTTCATGTTCTTGCTTTATTGTTCTTGAAAAACGAACGACCTGTTCTTAAAACAACAACCTTGTTCTTGAACTGACACCATTTTCTTGAAAAGAGAACGGCTGGTCTTAAATTATGAACAAATTTTCTATTAATGAGAAAGAATGTCCCTAATTAAGAACAATGTTCTTAAATTAAGTTCAAGAAAAAAGAAACGATATAATTCGTGTGCACTACAATGTTTAATATAACATTTGGCACGAACTACCAGACAGTTGTAGTGGCCCAGCGGCTATGTTGTTGCGGTTGCGATCGTGTGGCGCGAGTTCGATCGCCGTCAAACTGTGAAGCATTTTAAAACAATTTTTTTATATTCTATTTGTTTAACTCTTATTTTTCGTTCAGTTCCATTCACGTAATTCTCAAACTTCTTATGAAATGTTTTAAATATATATTCAGATTGCATCATTAAATAAGAAAGATTTCTTTTATCGAGAAATCTATGAAAAATGCATATTATGCGTTTTTTCAAACCTTTTTGGCATTTAATAGTAGCTTTTTGTTATTAATATTTCTTATTAATAACAAAAAAATTATTTATTAATAAAAAATAAATAAATAAATGGGTAATAATAATTAAAAAATTATCTTCTTCTCACCAATTGTCAAGCACAAACCGTTCATAAATTGAGAATCGTTCTCGAAGCGTGAGAACGAAAAATCTTAAATCAAGCCCGAGTAGTGTTTGAAATGAGCACAAAAGGTTCACAAATCAATACCAAAGTGGTCATAAAATACGAACGGTGTGTTTGGAAAAACTGTTCTTAAAACAAGCCCATCGGTCACGAGTTAAGAAAAAACGTACTTAACAGACTTTTGTCAACGAATGTTCCTAACTTTGAACTTGTTTCGTTCGTTTTAGAACGATTTTTTCTCTGAGTGTATATATACCACCATATATTAAATATATATGCCACCGATCTCTATGATTTTTTTCAGACAACAATATATGCTATATATGTAAAAATTCGTTGAAATTTGAAGCCTCTAACTCTTAAAATGGAGCAGTAATTACGAAAAGTTTCTTATCTGAACAATCGGTGTGGGGGATATATACTATATATACGACCGATCCCATCCATTTTTCCAGGCAAAAATATGTGCAATATACGAAAGTATATGGCGAAGTTTGAAACTTCGATCTGATAAATTGAGGAAGATATGACAAAAATCCTCTTTTTCTGAAAAATCGGTTGTATGGAGGATATATACTATAGTAGTCCGATCAGGCGGTTTCCGGCAAATGTCTAATCGGACACATAAATATACCCGTTCACAAACTTTAATCAACATATTTCAAAAATTGAGGGACTAGTTTGCATAAAAACAGGCAGACTGACAGACGGGCATGGCTAAATCAACTCAGCTCTTCATCCTGATTATTTCGGTATACTTAATGGTGGGTCAATCTATTTTGCTTAAAGGACTTACAATTTTGAGGTTCGTGCCAAAGTTAATATACCAGTTCATTTTCATGAAATGTATAAAAAAAAATATTTTGCGCAATTTTAATTTCTTTCCCAGTACTTTCGAAAGGAATGGGAAATGTAATCGAAATTTCTTTCAATTATATTACAAGGAATGGAAAAAGTACTTTCGAATTTCCAATTCCATTCCTCAAAGGAATTGGGAATGTAATTGAAAAACTACAAGTTAGGCTGTGCATAAGAACTTACTCCGGTAAATGTGGGTGACTTTTTGGGTCACACTTTTTATTATTTCATCATATTTTTCTTGTGAGTGGTAACTGAAGGCATTTTGAAACACCAATAGATATCAAATAATTATCGTTTTAAAGTTCCCAGCTAAGTAAAGGCATCTCCTTTCCTTCTTCCGCTTTCGAAGTGTGCTGTCTATAGGAAAGCAGCATACTTTTTAATTTTCTTTTATACATTCAGCTGGCATAACGTAAACACCATTAATGTTCCGAAAAACTCCATTCTCCTTGATATTTTGATCCATCCATAGTTGCCTCCTCTGAGCAGTTTAGGACTGACATCTACGCCGTTTCGCCTCATAGGAGGGTGGCGGGATGTCGGTGCCAAGAACTGCCAACCCCCAAATCCAGGGTGCTATGCGGACCGTGCCTATTGCATGAATTGCAGCCAGAGTGTAAATTCGGCGCCTGTATTCGAACAGAGCCTTCCTGATACAGGACCAACTCGGAAATTATTGATGGCCTTACGTAAGGGGCGCGGACGGATCTTTCCCCGAATATAACACCGTAGCCTGCCTTTTCGGGCAGGTGGTCGTACGACCGGGATGAATGACTCATTATCTAAAAACGCTTTAAGCAATGCGTCGGACTCGGGGAACCAGAGTGTTGCTGATTCAATGAACTCAGTGTTGGAAAGCATACAAATTAAAACGGAGTAGCAGAGAGAAGGGTACGGAGCAGAGGAGGTAAGAGAGCCATGTCGCTGTACCGAGCAGCACTAAGAATTGCCCAACGCTTTGGAGCAGTGGTCGACCCAACAGAAGTGGAAATCGAACGTTGGAATAGGCTCATGAGGCGGTAGAAGTAGGTCGAAAGCAATTCAAAAGGTTTGTTGCGAGAAACCCTCGGTACTGCAGCCGGTACCAGGAGGAAGAAACGTCGAATGGCAAAAGGACGCAGACGCAACACGCAGAAAGAACCCAGTCCCAGAGCCGCGAGGCAGGCAAGTGCACAGACAAGACAAGTAGGCCAGCTTTCGAAAGTACTGGGGCAGAAATCACATTTGAGCAAAGTATTTTTTTTTTTTTCAATTAAAAACAAAAAATTGTTTGTACACTGAAGCACGTGAAACGAAACTACTTTTGGTATTTTAATTATATTTTTTTTTTTTGAGGAATTGAAATGTAATCAATTCCTTTGCTGTGGAGGAAAGGAACTGATTACTTTCCCCAAGTACATGTAATGGGGAATCGACGGTAATTGAATACCTAGAGTAATCATTACTACCCAGCTCTGATCACATCTGCATAACGAAACATACCATAACACGTTATATATATAACAAAATGTTTCAAAGCTTACTACGACATGTTTCTGAATTTCACTTCTCCATCAGCTAGCTTCTCGGGAGCTGAATATTGAACTCGAAATCTCCAACATTCATACTTTTATACTAGTGTAAAGGCAGATAGATAGAGATGCCTTATCCACTCAGTCACATGAATGCCCCACTGCTCGCTTTGCAATTGGTCTCTAAGTACTGCCTTTTTCCTTTATACACCATTAGGTACATACTAATTATATATGTTTTTAATCCTAATTGTGTGGAATACTTATAAGCTAGAAGGCTTAGTAACATTGGGTTTATAGCGGTGGTTTTATAAGCAGTACCTCCTCTGTTCACTATTATATCAATATTAGTATCTGTATTTAATTAGTGAAACATGCTCATATTGCTTTATCTAGTTGTATTTGTTATTGATATTACTTAAAGTGTTTTCTACCTGCTCAGAATAGCGGAATATGGGCTTCGCTCTTCCTTCTGATCTATAGCGGGTTCTGACAAGAAAACATTGTGGGAGGGAACGTCCCATTTCTTTCGCAGAATATTACTTGATTTGCATGTTGTGTTTTAAATTTTCTTCGGAAATCTTCGCCCTTTCAATGCACAGGGGTCAGTTTTTCGCAGTTTTTCATAAACAATCTCAGATTCGATTCAGCTGGTCCTGTCACTGAATATGCTTCTGCACTATATAGCATTATAGATACGATAAGTGAACTGTATAGTTTAATTTTCGTTTGCCGAGAGAGGCCTTTGCTTGCCCACCCAATTTAAAGTAGAATAAGTTGGCAAGAGAAACTCTCTGCTGAATTTCTAAGCTAACGTTGCCCTTTACCAGTTCCGAAATTATAGATGGGGCTATAAGTGACCGAGTCGCCAAGTCGTTGTACAAAAATACCTACATATACCTAGGTTAGAGAAAATTAATATTTAATTGCTTCGTGCCACTCTTTTAAAACTTTTCACATAAAGTGAAAATTTGGGATACGAGGCCTACATGTTTTTTACCGACTCTGAAACCCTTAAATGGTAGATATATACTTACTTTTCCAAACCACTGCGAGGGTCAACTCTGCTTAAAAAACTTGTTTTCCAAATGTGTTTTCTAAGCTCCTTTACAACATGGCGGCCAAACGTAATTGCATTTTTGCATCATTTGCAAAACTTATCCCAAATTTTACTGTCCCTTTCTGTATAAAAAAAAAAATTTGATTTCTCAAAAGCATATCACAATTTACACAAGAACGCAACCAAAAAAGAAATGTGTACATGGGACTAAACACATGTAACTATATGTATTTCCGGAGCCCGAATTTCAAGGCAGATTTGCCTATGCAAAATCTCGAGATATTTCCGAAAAAATCATAATGCAAAAATTGCAGTTGTGAAAACAAAGGTAAATATTTTTCAACAAAGGTCATGTCTATTATATTACAATATTCTGCATAGGAATTTGAAGATTATATATGGATGGAACTCCGATTTTATAAGGATGAAATGGTAGGCGAGCTATATTGGTTTCCTTTTGGCTTCGGCTCAGAGTGGTTAAACATTTAAACTTAGGAAATAGATTTCTCTATGGAAAATTTTTGATTTTAGGTTGAACTGGTCAGTCAATAAAGACTTCACATAGACTGAATGTGTCCATAGTGTTACGAGAATTTGTTTTGCGACCAAACATTAAAAACACCATCTAGGTACCAGAACTTATGTTATAAAATAACTCCATCTTCTTGGCGAATACTACAAGTTTTCGACATCTAGCAACTCTTTATCCCAGACGGATTGGAAGATCTGTTGTACGTAGTTGGCAACGAATTTGACAAGATGATATTGCACTCCTCCAACTCCTCTACGGTGGTAGATTCTTTAGGTCGCCCAAGTCTTCCTGCTACATATATCAGGAATTTTTACCAGTCTGTTGTCCTAGGGTTTTAAAGGTTTTTCGATTCTCTACCATCTTAAGAGGGATGCTGAATCTGATATATGCATGGTTTGAGAATAGCTTATGAAGGACCCTCCATTCATAGCCCGATATATCATGCTTAGAGCTCAATATGATATCAAGTACATTACTTGTGTTAGCCACCTGTAGACTACTCTGTAGTGTATAACAAAAAAGGCACTAGCCTCTATCATTGATATCGTCCCTTTGCCATAAGCTGTGATGCGCATTCGCATCCACGCTTATGACAAACCGTCCTCTGCACCCTTCTTGATAAACCAGCTTTTGGAAACTCCTCTGGTGGGGCCTCTACGCCATTTAGCAGGACGCAAATATAACTGTTCTTTTCCCCCTCTATTGCGACCACTGCTATGCCTTCAGTGCAGAAGTTAGATTGTATAGACGAGTATAGGTATTTTCTTATCATTACTGTAGCTCTCACCCTGATTTCCTTCTTTGCGTAATAAACGCTGAATCCAGAAACCTTTCTTCCAGATGAGAACCATTGTTACTGTATCAGCGCCACATCAAACGAGCCCTACTCACTATCGCCACCTTACTGTTTTGGAGGTTTATTTGTAAGACTCGCAGCACCATTGAGCTGTTTGTCTATCTCTAAATTCTCCACCACTGTTCTCAGGCAATGGATTTTTCCCGCTAATTTCAGGCTCTGGAGGCCCGTTTATACCTCCCCTTCTCGTAGAGTTGTATGCCTATTTGTAAGACTACCAGGATCTTTCAGCTGTTTGTCCACTTCCAATATATCCGCCTCTACGGCTGTTCCCCCGTCTTTTGACGTTACTTCCAGGTTTACGCGGTCCCTTTCTACTTACCCTGTTTTTAGCGAATTGTGGTTTTAGCCACTTAGAGAGGATTGTCCGTAAGTGTACATAGTAAAGAAATATATGTATGGCTTAAACTGAATGTTATATATACAGCTGTAAGTTCTCACACATATTTTAAGGGAAACTTCAAAGAGAAATGTCAAAAACATTAAATAATCCTAAATAATCCTGTAGCTGAAATATATGTATATATAGACATATGCCAATTTTTTTTCTTAGCAAATACCAAATAATGAGTAGGAGCGACCACTCCCATTTTCATGGAATTGTTACAGTTTCATGTTAATGCCAACAACTTTAACTTGGTAACAAAATATAAGGGCATCATTCTGTATAACGAACGAAAGCACAGAAAAACGATTCATCTCTGGACGACTCCGTCTATCAATCATATTCTCTACCACTTTCGTTCGGCTTTTACTTTTCTTACGTAATGTCGAAGAGAAAGGTAAACCATTGTAAAATCATGTCATTTATTTAAAAACTTACAGGCAACTTTGATCAAGCTCGGAACGCATAACCATTGGAATTAATTTCAAGACAAAAAAAAATAGATAAATACGCAAAGCCAATTTTTTATTGGATAAAAAGAAATGTGGTGTGATGGTAGCGTGCTCCGCCTATCACACCGTATGCCCTGGGTTCAACTCCCGGGCAAAGCAACATCACAATTTTAGAAATAAGGTTTTTCAATTAGAAGAAAATTTTTCTAAGCGGGGTCGCCCCTCGGCAGTGACTGGCAAGCGCTCCGAGTGTATTTCTGCCATGAAAAGCTCTCAGTGAAAACTCATCTGCCTTGCAGATGCCGTTCGGAGGCGGCATAAAACATGTAGGTCCCGTCCGGCCAATTTGTAGGGAAAATCATGAGGAGCACAACGCAAATTGGAAGAGAAGCTCGGCCTTAGATCTCTTCGGAGGTTGTCGCCCTTACATTTATTTTTTTAAAAAGAAATGTGTTTATATTTAAAAAAATCCGATGCACTTCGGAATACCCTTCTGTTTATCAAAGAGTGTTATATTTATATTCCTAATAAGGAAAAGGGCTACTACTCAGATATTATCATGCAAAAAATTAATAAGTTTTTATATTCTGCGGTCAACTTCCAAACACCTATATATTTCATAGAGCAAGATTCCAGAGCCGCCAGACGTTACTCATCCGCTGACAAACAAAATGTGTCGAAGAGTGTAATGTTAGCGTTTACTATATGCACACCATTTTTACCTATCGCACGATTTATTGTATACAGAAGTAATCCAAAATTTTAACTTTTTGGGAAAAAGCAAAAAAAGATTTACTTTTTCATAGAGTTCCACTATAAAAATGAGATTCAAAGGCATCTATGTCCGTTAATGTGGTCTTTAAGGAACTCTATAAAAGTCAGTATGAACTCGTCAGTTGGTTATTTTCGTGGGTCATAAAATCTAAAAAAAAATTAAATTTAAAGTTGAATCAGTTTGCAATAGTGCGATCATAGAAACTGCAAGATCACAGTACTGCTAGATACATTTCGTGGGCGTGAAAAATCTTCACGAAAAATCTCCGATTTTTCGGTAGCCACTATCGACTTGATCGGTGGTAGCGCCTCGCAATTTTTTTTTTGATATCCTACTTAAGTCAATAGAAAAAATCGGTAGCCTCAACCGAGAGAAAAGTTTATGTCAGCATTGCTCATTCATTCATCGGTCGATCCGTCAGTCTATTTGTCCGTGTGGTCATCATCATTGTTTTGCAGTAAATAAGATTTGAAGAAATGTATTGTATTGTAATACTCATGTGAAAAATAAATATTTCAATATTCCAGTACGTGATAATTTAATACTTTGGCTCACTTGCAGAACGGTAAGTTATTTTTTTAGTTCAGAATTAATATCAGCAAGTAAGGAAGGCTAAGTTCGAGTGTAACCGAACATTACATACTCAGCTGAGAGCTTTGGAGACAAAATAAGGGAAAATCACCATGTAGGAATATGAACCTAGGGTAACCCTGGAATGTGTTTGCATGACATGGGTATCAAATGGAAGGTATTAAAGAGTATTTTTAAAGGGAGTGGGCCATAGTTCTATAGGTGCACGCCGTTTCGGGATATCGCCATAAAGGTGGACCAGGGGTGACTCTAGAATGTGTGTGTACGATATGGGTATAAAATGAAAGGTGTTAGTACGTATTTTAAAAGGGAGTGGGCCTTAGTTCTACAGGTGGACGCCTTTTCGAGATATCGCCATCAAGGTGGATCAGGGTGACTCTAGAATGTGTTTGTACGATACGGGTATCAAATGAAAGGTGTTAATGAGTATTTTAAAAGGGAGTAGGCCTTAGTTCTATAGATGGACGCCTTTTCGAGATATCACCTTAAAAGTGGACCAGGGGTGACTCTAGAATGCGTTTATACGATATGGGTATCAAATTAAAGGTATTAATGAGAGTTTTAAAAGCGTTTTCAAGATATCGACCAAAATGTGGACCAGGGTGACCCAGAACATCATCAGTCGGGTGCCGCTAATTTATTTATATATGTAATACCACGACAGTATTCCTGCCAAGATTTCAAGGGCTTTTGATTTCGCCCTGCAAAACATTTCAATTTTCTTCTACTTAATGTGGCAGATGTCACACCCATTTTACAAAGTTTTTCCTAAAGTTATATTTTGCGTTAATAAACCAATGCAATCACCATGTTTCATCCCTTTCTTCGTATTTGGTATAGAATTATGGCATTTTTCGTAATTATCGATTTCGAAAAAGTGGGCGTGGTCATAGTCGGATTTCGGCCATTTTTTATACCGAGATAAAGTGTGTTCAGATAAGTACGTGAACTAAGTTTATTAAAGATATATCGATTATTGCTCAAGTTACCGTGTTAACGGCCAAGCGGAAGGGGAGACTGTCGACTGTGTATAAAAACTAGGCGTGGCTTCAACCGATTTTTCCCATTTTCACAGAAAACAATTATCGTCATAGAATCTATGCCCCTTAAAATTTCACAAGGATTGGTAAATTGTTTTTCGACTTATGGCATTAAAAGTGTTCTAGACAAATTAAATGAAAAAGGGTGGAGCCACGCCCATTGTAAAATTTTCTTTTGTTTTTGTATTTTGTTGCACCATATCATTACTGGAGTTGAATGGAGTTACTTATATACTGTAAAGATATTCAGTTTTTTGTTAAAATTTGACTTAAATTTTTTTTTTTTAAGTGGGCGTGTTCAGCATCCGATTGTGCCAATTTTTATTTAGTTCATATACAGTAATAGCTGTAAGGTTCCTGCCAAATTTCATCGTGATGTCTTCAACGACTGCCAAATTACAGCTTTCAAAACTTTTAAATTACCTTCTGCCACGCCCATTGTCCAAAATTTTTCTATTCTGCGTCACAAGGTCAACCCACCTACCAAGTTTCATCGCGTTATCCGTCTTTGGTAATGACTTATCCCAATTTCTCGGTTTTCAAAATTTTCGATATCGAAAAAGTGGGCGTGGTTATATTCCGATATCGTTCATTTTAAATAGCGATCTGAGATGAGTGCCCAGGAACATACATACCAAACTTCATCAAGATACCTCAAAATTTACTCAAGTTATCGTGTTAAGGGCAGACGGTCAGACTGACGGACGGACATGGCTCAATCAATTTATTTTTCGATACTGATGATTTTGATATATGGAAGTCTATATATATCTCGATTCCTTTATACCTGTACAACCAACGGTCAAAAGTTAATATACTCTGTGTGCAAAGCACACTGAGTATAAAAATTTGTCAAAAATGTATGAGTTAGGTTAACTCTGAGGTAAAAAATTAATTTGCCGTTCTGAAGGTGGGTGGCTGCGGCAATGGCTTAACGATAATTAAATACTCAAAGCTACAATTATATATGAACAACTTCGTAAGGCTGCCTTAAAAACTCTATTTAACTATTTTGAAAAACAAAGCGCGTGGAAGCATCTACTAAGGTATTTAGAATCTTTTAAAAATCTTTGCATCGACTTCAAAAACGGTTGAAGATGTTGTGATATTATATAGAATCGTCTCTTCTTTTCAAAATAGAGTTGCTCTAAACAAGAATTACAAAATCGGTTGATTTCCACGAGCACTTTCTATATAAACATTAAAAATACACATATAGGGCTCACATAAATATACGAGATCTGTTGCCGATTAAAAAATAATTATCTATATATGAATACCCCATATATAAAAAGAAAGGCTAAATTTTGTGTTAGTTGGTCGCCGGTGTTTGAAGAGTTGTGTCGGTCGATTTTCTTCAAACTTTCACATAAGTTACGTATACCTCACGCGGTGGTTATTACAGAGGTTTGGTTGCGATCGACGCACAGGGTCTCGAGATATAGGCCAAAACTTGGAATCGGGTACCCCTATAATGTATTTATAGAATATGGATATCAAATGAAAGCTGTTGATGAGTGCTTTAGTAAGGGGTAATTTTCATACCCCTGGGTGACTAGGGTCTCGAGATATAGGCCATAACGTGGCCCCGGGTACCCCTAGAATGTGTTTATAGAATATGTATAACAAACGAAAGCTGTTGATGAGTGCTTTAGTACAGGGTAGTTTTCATACATATTGGTGACTAGGGTCTCGGGATATAGGCCAAAACGTTGATCAGGGTAACACTAGGATGAGTTTTTACATTATGGGTGTTAAATTGAAGCTGTTGATGTGTGCTTTAGTACAAAGTAAGTTTTACACCGCTGGGTGCCTAGGGTCTTGAGATATAGGCCAAAACGTGGAACCAGACACCCCTAGAATGTGTGCGTATTATGGATATCAAATGAAAGCTCTTCCTGAGAGCTTTAAAGTAATTTTCATTGTGATATTCGATTCAGTCGCATCAGCCTGGCAAAACTGATAAATATGCATGCGAATACATGAATTAGTTATTAATAATACCTATTTACATACGTCATTAACTTATACATATGCACATACATATAAAGAACGAGCGGTTGACAATTTTGCGGTGATACGTTATAAGAAATACAAATTTTCGATGCCTTAGATACATAAATATGAAGATAGATCGCAAACACTACAAATGACAAGTGGGAGGCAAACGATAGGATGTCTTAAAAAATGCGTTCAGAAGAAAAAATTAGAATGAAAATGAAAATTGTGTATGTTGTTAAAGTGTTTAAAAAGTCATTGGAAATTCGAGTAACAATATCTCCTTAAATTCGAAATCCATATTGCCTTTCGGTATTGCAATGGCAGCTAATTTTATCTTATTGCGGTGATGACGAAAGAGTTGATGATAAAAATATGAAATTTCAAGTGTTTCCTCGGTATTCTTTCATAATTTACAATCCACTAGCTTACACAAAAATTTATGTATGAATAAATTAATGTATGTAAAATACTAAAAAGGGATGACGACAGCAACGTTGACGAGAATGCAATCGAATAAAATGAGAAAACAAACTATTGAGGCCATTTGCTGCCCGATTTTCAATGGACTATCGAACCCATTCAATGGCAAGCAGCAGAAGTATTAATGAATATGCTGTAATTATAGCATATTCTTGTGTGTATATACATACATATGTATGTGTGTACGTTATACACATCTGGATATATTGTCTACTTAGAGATACTTGAACTTGTATTGGCTGGTGGAAGCGGCTGGTTTATTTTTCACAAAGCGGTCAAAAATCTTGTCGTTTCAGAACACATTTTAAAATATTTTTAAACAAATAAACCTAAATGAATAAGTGCAAGGATGATTGTGGTTTGTGAGACATTTTTAATTTTAATATTTATGCTCGTGTGTATAGTTTATTAGCTAACCAAGAGCGGGTTTTATGAAAATAGCTATCCATACTTGTAAACCAGCATTTAAAGTTTTGTTCACAATTAAGTATATTCAAATTTTTACTTTGCGACATCACTGTCAAAATTTTACGTAAAATAAAAATATTTAGGTGACGGCCTCGCTTGTAGCGTTCAAGCCAACTAGAAGTTTACGCCGCTGATAAACGCCGCCGCCGCTTTCGATTTTCGCCATAATCGGTCCGCCGCAGCGAAAAAATCACATTTTGGCTATTTTAATTTCACACGCATGTCATGTCATTTTCGAATAAAAACGAGTAAAGGCTTGGTTTCCTCCAAAAACCGTGCCGTTATGTTACGACCGCTACAGAGCGGCCGGTATACTCACCGTTTTCAGCGGCACCGCTTTGTTGGAAGCTACGAACAGTTACGGCAGATGATTCGCAAAATTTAATTCTGCATTTTTGCCTTTTTTTTTATTTTTATACTCAGTTGAGCAGAGCTCACAGAGTATATTAAGTTTGATTGGATAACGGTTGGTTGTACATATATAAAGGAATCGAGATAGATATAGACTTCCATATATCAAAATAATCAGGATCCAAAAAAAATTTGATTGAGCCATGTCCGTCCGTCCGTCCGTCCGTCCGTTAACACGATAACTTGAGTAAATTTTGAGGTATCTTGATGAAATTTGGTATGTAGGTTCCTGAGCATTCATCTCAGATCGCTAATTAAAATGAACGATATCGGACTATAACCACGCCCACTTTTTCGATATCGAAAATTTCGAAAAACCGAAAAAATGCGATAATTCATTGCCAAATGCGGTTAAAGCGATGAAACTTTGTAGATGGGTTGACGTTATGACGCAGAATGGTAAATTAGTAAGATTTTGGACAATGGGCGTGGCACCGCCCACTTTTACAAGAAGGTAATTTAAAAGTTTTGCAAGCTGTAATTTGGCAGTCGTTGAAGATATCATGATGAAATTTGGCAGGAACGTTACTACTATTTCTATATATGTGCTAAATAAAAATTAGCAAAATTGGATGAAGAACACGCCCACTTTTTAAAAAAAATTTTTTTTAAATTCAAATTTTAACAAAAAATTTAATATCTTTACTGTATATAAGTAAATTAAGTCAAAATTCAACTCCAGTAATGATATGATGCAACAAAATACAAAAATAAAAGAAAATTTCAAAATGGGCGTGGCTCCGCCCATTTTCATTTAGTGTGTCTAGAATTTTTTTAATGCCATAAGTCGAACAAAAATTTACCAATCCTTTTGAAATTTGGTAGGAGCATAAATTCTATGACGTTAACTGTTCTCTGTGAAAATGGTCGAAATCGGTGCTAGCCACGCCCAGTTTTTATACACAGTCCACCGTCTGTCCTTCCGCTCGGCCGTTAACACAATAACTTGAGCAAAAACCGATATATCTTTACTAAACTTAGCCCACGTACTTATCTGAACTCACTTTATCTTGGTATAAAAAATGGCCGAAATCCGACCATAACCACGCCCACTTTATCGATATCGAAAATTACGAAAAATTAAAAAAATGCCATAATTCTATACCAAATACGAAAAAAGGGATGAAACATGGTAACTGGATTGGTTTATTGACGCAAAATATAACTTTGGAAAAAACTTTGTAAAATGGGTGTGACACCTACCATATTAAGTAGAAGAAAATGAAAAAGTTCTACAAGGCGAAATCAACAGGCCTTGGAATCTTGGCAGGAATACTGTTAGTGTTATTGAATATATAAATAAATTAGCAGTACCCGACAGATGATTTTCTGGATCACCTGATCCACATTTGGTCGATATCGCGAGAACGCCTTCACATATACATCTAAGGGCCACTCGCTTTTAAAACCCTCATTAATACCTTTAATTTGATATCCATATCGTACAAACACATTCTAGAGTCAACCCTGGCCCACCCTAATGGCGATATCTCGAAAAGGCGTGCACCTATAGACCTAATGCCCACTCCCTCTTAAAATGCTCAGTAACACCTTTCGTTTGATACCCATATCGTAAAAACATTCTAGAGTCACCCCTGGCCCACCCTAATGGCGATATCTCGAAAAGGCGTCCACCTATAGACCTAATGTCCACTCCCTCTTAAAATGCTCAGTAACACCTTTCCTTTGATACCCATATCGTACAAACATTCTAGAGTCACCCCTGGCCCACCCTAATGGCGATATCTCGAAAAGGCGTCCACCTATAGACCTAATGCCCACTCCCTCTTAAAATGCTCAGTAACACCTTTCGTTTGATACCCATATCGTACAAACATTCTAGAGTCACCCCTGGCCCACCCTAATGGCGATATATCGAAAAGGCGTCCACCTATAGACCTAATGCCCATTCCCTCTTAAAATGCTCAGTAACACCTTTCGTTTGATACCCATATCGTACAAACATTCTAGAGTCACCCTTGGTCAACCTTTATGGCGATATCTCGAAAAGGCGTCCACCTATAGAACTGAGGATTACTCCCTTTTAAAATACTCATTACCACCTTTTATTTGATACCCACATCGTACAAACACATTCCAGAGTCACCCCTGGCCCACCCTAATGGCGATATCTCGAAAAGGCGTCCACCTATGGACCTAATGCCCACTCCCTCTTAAAATGCTCAGTAACACCTTTCGTTTGATACCCGTATCGTACAAACATTCTAGAGTCACCCCTGGCTCACCCTAATGGCGATATCTCGAAAAGGCGTCCACCTATAGACCTAATGCCCACTCCATCTTAAAATGATCAGTAACACCTTTCGTTTGATACCCATATCGTACAAACACATTCTAGAGTCACCCCTGGCCCACCCTAATGGCGATATCTCGAAAAGGCGTCCACCTATGGACCTAATGCCCACTCCCTCTTAAAATGCTCAGTAACACCTTTCCTTTGATACCCATATCGTACAAACACATTCTAGAGTCACCCTGGCCCACCCTAATGGCGATATCTCGAAAAGGCGCCCACCTATAGACCTAGTGCCCACTCCCTCTTAAAATGCTCAGTAATACCTTTCGTTTGATACCCATATCGTACAAACATTCTAGAGTCACCCTTGGTCCACCTTTATGGCGATATCTCGAAAAGGCGTCCACCTATAGAACTAAGGATTACTCCCTTTTAAAATACTCATTACCACCTTTCATTTGATACCCATATCGTACAAACACATTCCAGAGTCACCCCTGGCCCACCCTAATGGCGATATCTCGAAAAGGCGTCCACCTATGGACCTAATGCCCACTCCCTCTTAAAATGCTCAGTAACACCTTTCGTTTGATACCCATATCGTACAAACACATTCTAGAGTCACCCCTGGCCCACCCTAATGGCGACATTTCGAAAAGGCGTCCACCTATAGACCTAATGCCCACTCCCTCTTAAAACGCTCAGTAACACCTTTCATTTGATTCCCATATCGTACAACTAGAGACACCCCTGGTGCACCTTTATGGGCGATATCTCGAAACGGCGTCCACCTAGGGAACTAAGGATCACTCCTTTTCAAAATACTCATTAACAGCTTTCATTTGATACCCATATCGTACAAACATATTCTAGAGTCACCCCTGGTCCACCTTTATGGGGATTTCTCGAAAAGGCGTTCACCTATAGAACTAAAGCCCATTCCCTTTTAAAATACTCATTATCACCTTTCATTTGATACCCATATCGTACAAACACATTCTAGAGTCAGCCCTGGTCCACCTTTATGGCGATATCCCTAAATGGCGTCCATCCATAGAACTATGGCCTACTCTCTCTTAAAATACTCTTTAATACCTTCCATTTGATACACATGTCATACAACCACATTCCAGGGTTACCCTAGGTTCATTTTCCTACATGGTGATTTTCCTTATTTTGTCTCCATAGCTCTCAACTGAGTATGTAATGTTCGGTTACACCCGAACTTAGCCTTCCTTACTTGTTTTTTACTAGTTTCTTTAAATAAACGTACAAGAAAAACATTTTGATTCAAAAATATTAATTTTTTATAAATAATTTCAATTATTTGATAAAATGGCAAAAAATGGTGATGAACGAGTTTCTACCGTCATGACGGCCGTAATATTTTATGCCCTGCCGCTATATTACGTTACGATGAACTTCATCGTCTTCTTACTTTCCACGTGATTACACTCCAAATAAGTTTTGCTGAAAATTACGTCGAAAATAGTAGGCAACACATTACCGAATATTATCGACCTAAAATTACACAACTATATATTTAGATATTTTTGTTGCTTTTTAAACAAAATAATTGTAAAATTTTACACAAATTATGTCTAAATTTTGATTACCTTTTGAACATAATATGTTAAATTTTCTGCATTTCTTGTTTAATAAAAACAAATACACAGATATTTATGTATGTATACATATGCATATATACAGTACTGAATATTGAACTCGAAATCTCCAATATTCATACTTTTATACTAGTGTAAAGGCAGATAGATCCCTTCATCCACTCAGTCATATGAATGCCCCGCTGCTCGCTTTGCAACTGATCTCTAAGTACTGCCTTTTTGCTGCTATTCCTTTATACACCATTAGGTACATACTAATTCTATATGTTTTTAATCCTAATTGTGTGGAATACTTATAAGCTAGAAGGCTTAGTAACATTGGGTTTATAGCAGTGGTTTTATAAGCAGTAGTTCCTATGTTCACTATTATATCAATATTAGTATCTGTATTTAATTAGTGAGAAATGCTCATATTGCTTTATCCAATTGTATTTGTTATTGATATTACTTAAAGTATTTTCTACCTGCTCCGAATAGCGGAATATGGGCTTCGCTCTTCTTTCTGATCTATAGCGAGTTCTGACAAGAAAACGTTCTGGGAGGGAACGTCTCATTTCTTTCGCAGAATATTACTTGATTTGCATGTTGTGTTTTAAATTTTCTTCGGAAATCTTCGCTCTTTCAATGCACAGGGGTCAGTTTTTCGCAGTTTTTCATAAACAATCTCAGATTCGATTCATCTGGTCCTGTCACTGAATATGCTTCTGCACTATATAGAATTATAGATACGATAAGTGAACTGTATAGTTTAATTTTCGTTTGCCGAGAGAGGCCTTTGCTTGCCCACCCACTTTAAAGTAGAATAAGTTGGCAAGAGAAACTCTGTGCTGAATTTCTAAGCCAACGTTGCCCTTCACCAGTTCAGAAATTATAGATGGGGCTATAAGTGACCGAGTCGCCAAGTCGTTGTACAAAAATACCTACATATACCTAGGTTAGAGAAAAGTAATATTTAATTGCTTCGTGCCACTTTTTTAAAACTTTTCACATAAAGTGGAACATTTGGGATACGGGGCCTACATGTTTTTTACCGACTCTGAAACCCTTAAATGGTAGATATATACTTACTTTTCCAAACCACTGCGAGGGTCAACTCTGCTTAAAAAACTTGTTTTCCAAATGTGTTTTCTAAGCTCCTTTACAACATGGCGGCCAAACGTAATTGCATTTTTGCATCATTTGCAAAACTTATCCCAAATTTTACTGTCCCTTTCTGTATAAAAAAAAAATTTGATTTCTCAAAAGCATATCACAATTTACACAAGAACGCAACCAAAAAAGAAATGTGTACATGGGACTAAACACATGTAACTATATGTATTTCCGGAGCCCGAATTTCAAGGCAGATTTGCCAATGCAAAATCTCGAGATATTTCCGAAAAAATCATAATACAAAAATTGCAGTTGTGAAAACAAAGGTAAATATTTTTCAACAAAGGTCATGTCTATGATATTACAATATTCTGCATAGGAATTTGAAGATTATATATGGATGGAACTCCGATTTTATAAGGATGAAATGGTAGGCGAGATATATTGGTTTCCTTTTGGCTTCGGCTCAGAGTGGTTAAACATTTAAACTTAGGAAATACATTTTAAATGTTCAAACAAAGGTGGCGAAAAACAGATTCAAGTTTACTATGGAAAAGTATAAGAATAGTAACATGAGAGTTGGTTAAAGTTTTTCTATGGAAAATTTTTGATATTAGGTTGAACTGGTCGGTCAATAAAGACCTCACATAGACTGAATGTGTCCATAGTGTTACGAGAATTTGTTTTGCGACCAAACATTAAAAACACCATCTAGGTACCAGGACTTATGTTATAAAATAACTCCGTCTTCTTGGCGAATACTAGAAGTTTTCGAGATCTAGCAACTCTGCTGCTCCTAGTAGCTGCGGCCTTGCCATAGCAAGCGCAAAACATGAACACAGAATATGCTGAACCATTTCTTCCGGCAGCTTGTACTTCCTACATCTCCTGTTCCTGACGAGGCCTAACTTAATATGCCCATAATGCCCATTATGAGCCTTAAGTCTTCCCTCTTTAGAGACATAAGCAACCTCGTCAGTCTAGCGTTGTAGGATTCGCACATGATCTTAGAAATAACGCGGCCCCGCGCTTCATCCATGCCTTTCTTACTCGATGGATCACATGCAACTCCTGTCTCCTTTTGATTTATCCCAGACGGATTTGAAGATCTGTTGTACGCAGTTGGCAACGGCTTTGACAAGATGATGTTGCACTCCTCCAACTCATCTACGGTGGTAAACTCTTTAGGTCGCCCCAGTCTTCCTGCTACATATATCAGGAATTTGTACCAGTCTTGTCCTAGGGTTTTAAAGGTTTTTCGATTCTCTACCATCTTAAGAGGAATGCTGAATCTGATATATGCATGGTTTGAGAATAGCTTATGAAGGACCCCCCATTCATAGCCCGATATATCATGCTTAGAGCTCAATATGATATCAAGTACATTACTTGTGTTAGCCACCTGTAGACTACTCTGTAGTGTATAAAAAAAGGCACTAGCCTCTATCATTGATATCGTCCCTTTGCCATACGCTGTGATGCGCATTCGCATCCACGCCTATGACAAACCGTCCTCTGCACCCTTCTTGATGAACCAGCTTTTGGAAACTCCTCTGGTGGGCCCTCTACGCCATTTAGCAGGATGCAAATATAACTGTTCTTTTCCCCCTGTATTGCGACCACTGCTATGTCTTCAGTACAGAAATTAGATTGTATAGACTAGTATAGATATTTTCTTATAATTACTGCTGCTCTCACCCAGATTTCCTTCTTTGCGTAATAAATTCTGAATCCAGAAACCTTTCTTCCAGATGAGAGCCACTGTTTCTGTATCAGCGCCACATAAAACGAGCCCTACTCACTATCGCCACCTTACTGTTTTGGAGGTTTATTTGTAAGACTCGCAACACCATTGAGCTGTTTGTCTATCTCTAAATTCTCGACCACTGTTCTCAGGCAATGGATTTTTCCCGCTAATTTCAGGCTCTGGAGGCCCGTTCATACCTCCCCTTCTCGTAGAGTTGTATGCCTATTTGTAAGACTACCAGGATCTTTCAGCTGTTTGTCCACTTCCAATATATCCGCCTCTACGGCTGTTCCCCGTCTTTTGACGTTACTCCAGGTTTACGCGGTCCCTTTCTACTTACCCTGTTTTTAGCAAATTGTGGTTTTAGCCACTTAGAGAGGATTGTCCGTAAGTGTACATAGTAAAGAAATATATATATGGCTTAAGCTGAATGTTATATATACAGCTGTAATTTCTCACACATATTTTAAGGGAAACTTCAAAGAGAAATGTCAAAAACATTAAATAATCCTAAATAATCCTGTAGCTGAAATATATGTATATATAGACATATGCCAATTTTTTTTCTTAGCAAATACCAAATAATGAGTAGGAGCGACCACGCCCATTTTCATGGAATTGTTACAGTTTCATGTTAATGCCAACAACTGTAACTTGGTAACAAAATATAAGGGCATCATTCTGTATAACGAACGAAAGCTCAGAAAAACGATTCATCTCTGGACGACTCCGTCTATCAATCATATTCTCTACCACTTTCGTTCGGCTTTTACTTTTCTTACGTAATGTCGAAGAGAAAACTAAACCATTGTAAAATCATGTCATTTATTTAAAAACTTACAGGCAACTTCGAACAAGCTGGGAGCACCAACGCATAACCATTTGAATTAATTTCAACCGGGAAGCGAGTCCATTCAAACGTTGACTGATCCGCAAGTATGATTTTAATTTTTGAGGGCGGATAATGTGCGTTCTGGTGTTGCTGTCGAAACTGGTAGAACGGCTAATATGCGCAATATCTCATTTACACGTTCGAAAGCATTTGGACTCACCATCTGGAAAAATAAGATAAATAAGAAATATAGCATACACATTTTTAGGTAATCATCAAAATTGTACCCACCTCAAGTGCATCAACAACGTTTTAAAATTCTGACCATCGACTCGCCTTCTCCACATTTTGACTTCCATTGCAAACTCAGTTTTGGAACAATTCAGAACACTTTCATAAAATTCATGCAGTTTATTGAATTTTTCAGCGTTCTATTCAAAACACCGAAATTTTCGAAAATTGATTGGTGTTTCAAGTAACGGCTCTGGATATGAGTTATGAATACATCAAGGAATGGAATATAGAATGCGTTTCTATAATAATCTTCGTCGCTCTCAGTATCAACGTTGCATCTCTTTAATTGATGTTTACTGATGCGTGCTTTCTTATATAGCGCATCCCTCTCGAGGGGTTGCCAGCGCAATGAATAGCTTCTCCAACCCAATTGTCAACCTCACCTACCCGTGTCGAATACTGTTTCATTAACAGCTTAGGCTCTGGCGACCACGAACTCCGATGGGTCTAGGGGGTGGGAGGGTGGTATGGCCTAGACGGTTTTATGTGGTCATAACCAATCGTTTCCCGAGATGGTCGGGCTGGTAACTTTATTGTGCTTGTTACCGGAACGTACCGGATCTGCATCCGGCAAAGGACCATCAACATCGATTACACTCCCCAAGGCATTCGGGGAGTGTCCTTATCGCTACAACAACAACAGCAACCTTTGAAATTGCACGCTAGAAATATCAGGTTGAAAATGAGAAGCTTGTGCTGAAGTCTTGTCGTTTTTCCCATCTGCTATCTTTTCAAAGGTTTCTAATATTGCTGGCTGAAGTTCAATCTAAGTGCATACCGATTCCTGATATTGGCCCATCTTGTTGGGCAGACGCTTTGCAATGTTTGTCCTCGACTTTCTTTTTATACCCATCTGTACTTTTACACAGGATATTATAACTTTGATTGGATAAGGGTTGGTTGTACAGGTATAAAGGAATCGAGATAGATATAGAATTCCATATATCAAAATCAACAGTATCGAAAAAAATTTGATTGAGCCATGTCCGTCCGTCCGTCCATCTGCCAGTTAACACGATAACTTGAGTAAATATTGAGATATCTTCACCAAATTTGATAAACGAGCTTATATGGATCCAGAATAGATTGGTATTGAAAATGAGCGAAATAGGATGATAACCACGCCCACTTTTTATATATATAACATTTTGGAAAACATAAAAAACCTGATTATTTAGTAAATAATACACCTAGAATGTTGAAATTTTACGTGTGACTGATATTGAGACTCTTGATAAAAATTTTAAAACTTTTTTTAAATTGGCGGCGGTGCCACAATGCATTTCCCAACGTTTCTGGAGCCGCAACTCGACGAAAAATTTGGTGCACATGTATGCCTTTTAACAGGAAATGTTTTCAGTAAAAACGGACTAAATCGGTGTAATCGCTTTTTATATAAAATATTTTTTAAAAGTGCGTAGATGCAGGTAATAAACTATTTCTAGTAAAAGTTGAAAAATTTCGTTAATAACCCTGCCCCTTTTTTGTAATAACGCTTTTTAGTACAATGGCAATTGTGTGTCTCTGTTTATTGTTCTGTTATATCTTTATTTTAAAATAAACAGTAGGAAAATCCCCATATCTGAAGGAAAACTGCATTATTACCCGCGCAAGGTCATTGGGGTTAGCCCCTGTATCCTTTTTGCTTCTTTTAAACGAAAATTAGTTCAGAATAGAACCATATGTATAAGTATTATTGCGCAGCCTTTATAACACTATTAAGCACACAAAACAAAGAACAACAGCATTTCAAGTGTACAGCTGGGTATGTAGTGTTCGGTTTCACCCGAACTTAGACTTCCTTACTTGTTGCATAATCGAAATTTTTTTCTGAAGAACTTTTTGCCTTTTTGGCCATCGGTAAAAATCAAAAAAAAATTCACCCTGCCTACATCATGTTACAATCAAATATACGACATAAAATAATGAAGTGAAAACCTTCCCCGGAAGTACAATCCAAGACCCGCCACTGCTTATATTTATATTCCTAAAAAGGAAAAGGGCTACAACTCAGATATGACCATGCAAAAACATGCATAAGTTCTTATATTCTGCGGTCAACTTCCAAACACCTATATATTTCATAGAGCAAGATTCCAGAGCCGCCAGACGTTACTCATCCGCTGCAAACAAAATGTGTCGAAGAGTGTAATGTTAGCGTTTACTATGCACACCATTTTTACCTATCGCATATTTTATTTTATACAGGAGTAATCCAAAATTTTAACTTTTTGAGAAAAGGCAAAAAAAGATTTACTTTTTCGTAGAATTCCACTATAAAAATGAGATTCAAATCTATGTCCGTTAATATGGTCTTTAGAATAAAAGTCAGTATGAACTCGTCAGTTGGTTATCTTCGTGGGTCATAAAATCAAAAAAAAAATCTAAATTTAGAGTTGAATCAGTTTGCAATAGTGCAATCATAGAAACTGCAAGATCACAGTACTGCTAGATACATTTCGTGGGCGTGAAAAATCTTCACGAAAAATCTCCGATTTTTCGGTAGCCACTATCGACTTGATCGGTGGTAGCGCCTCGCAATTTTTTTTTTTGATATCCTACTTAAGTCAGTAGAAAAAATCGGTAGCCTTAAACGAAAGAGAAGTTTATGTTTGCATTACTCATTCATTCATAGGTCGACCCGTCAGCCTATTTGTCCGTGTGGTCATCATCATTGTTTTGCAGAAAATTTGATTTAAAAAATGTATTGTATTGAAATTCAACACACTGCCTCTTCTGACACCTACTAATACTCCTGTGAAAAATAAATATTTTAAAATTGAATAGGGTTTGTTATGGGCCACTTGTGAGGACTCACATTTCGAACGTACTAGTGGCTAGTGATAGATGAAAAGGTCAGGATTCACCCTCACTCATGTCTGCCTGGGGTGGCCAAAACAAATTTTCTTTAATTTCGCGTGGGTGGCATCGCCAAAGATTCCAATGGTGTGGGAAAATTCCCAATAACGGCAACCACCATGGCGTACCTATACAAGGTGACAGCAGACTCGCAAGTTTTTATAGTATTTGACACAGCAACTTTTGGCGCGATACGATTTTGACATTAGTCCATCGGTTCACAAAAACAAGGTACATGGAGCTTTTAATAATAGCGTAGGCATGTCACCTTGGCCACCACCTTGTATGATTCCACCATGGCAATCACAGATAAATCATGCCATTTAACGGTGGTTCTCCATGGCGCAGTCGCAGTAAGGACTGAAAATTTTGGCTTCATAACGGCATGACGGCGGAAGCGCCATTTTAGAAATCATAAAGAAAAGTGTAGCTCAAGTGCGCGGTCGACCGGGAAATTCGAAATATTCCGAGGAAACTTGTCAATAATGCAATAAGTTGCTAATTATACACCTATGTGGAATCGCTATGTAACGTGTAAAAGAACAAAAAAAAATTCCAATCCGAAATTTCCGTAGAAGCCAACAAAAAGTAAAAAAAAGAGGGCTGAGGCACTGAAATAGTGAAACGCGGCTTCTGCATTGTGTGCTACGTACCGCATGGCCGTGGGAACGCGTCCCATTGAAACGAAACTTTATATGTAAAACACTGCCAAAAGGTCAAATAGCAAATCGCTGTGGCAAATGAGAAGCCCGAAAACAATTTGCGGAGTTACCTATAAAAGAAAAAGGTTTAATACTTTACAATAATAAACGCCACTTATTTTACTTTTTTCCTTTTCCCAGGAACACCCAACTACCACCATCAACCACGCCTACCAAAACCTGCAACAAAAGGCAGAGGCCCACCTAAACGTCCTCCTGCGACCACAACAACGACAACAAAAAGGCAGAGGCCCATCTAAACAGCCTCCTGCAACCCCAACCGTGACAACAAAAGGCAGAGGCCCATCTAAACGGCCTCCTGCAACCCCAACAGTGACAAAAAAGGGCAGAGGCCCATCTAAACGGCATCCTGCAACCCCAACAGTGTCAACAAAAAGGCAGAGGCCCACCTAAACGGCCTCCTGCAACCCCAACAGTGTCAACAAAAAGGCATAGGTCCACCTAAACGGCCTCCTGCAACCCCAACAGTGTCAACAAAAAGGCAGAGGCCCACCTAAACGGCCTCCTGCAACACCAACAGTGACAACAAAAGGCAGAAGCTCACTAAACGGCCTCCTGCAGCACCGACAGTGACATCATAAGGCAGAGGCCCACCTAAACGGCCTCCTGCACCACCTGCAACGACAACGGCGAGCAACTCCAATGGCCTGCAGCCTGACTTGGGTGTGTTCGTTCCAAAGAAAAAATATAAACTGAAAATGAAATTTTAAAATTTAGAAAGCTTAGAAGTTGGAAGAAAAAAGAAATGTACTTAACGTAATTGAACACAATCTAATTAAATTATCGTAAATTAGAACTTAGAAAAAGAAAAAAAAATTAAATGGATTTGAAATAGGAAAATCTAACTAAACACAAACAAGAGGAAAATTTGGGGTTAGAAAAACTAAAATTTAAAATAGATTTGAAATAAGAAAATCTAATTAAATCCGTACAAAAGGAAATTTGATGGGGGGGTTAACGGTTAAGCGGATCGCGTAATTCGGTCAGATTTCCTCACATCTTGGTACTACATACAATATTGAGCTTTTCTTTCTCTCTTTTTGCTTAGGGCTTTCCTTAAGACATTACAAATAAGTTCTTAGTATAAGGGCAGCTTGGTTTACGACAATCACTTAAGGTATTATATCGGAACAGTTGTAAGGAATATGGTCTTACAAAATCAATATCCAAAGGGATTTAAAACTTGTTTTTTCTCCTTAACGACAGGAGACATAAAGAGGATATAGAATCGAATTAGCTATCCGTAATGAACCCGATTTGATCTTGATTTTGACCATTAGTTAATTTTAATCTCCAGGGGTTTACCTCGTATTGATTAGATATATAACCATTTGACTAAGTTTGATTACAATGAATTGTTAATAAATTTTGTATTATAAATGGGAATGCTGATTTTCCTTATTATTTAGAGGGCACGTAGGTATACAGGTAAGGGGCCACCGAAATATAGGTCCGTCGGTGGCCATCGTTTTGAGGGCGGGATCAGCACCGGGCGTCGCAACAACACCCGCGCCGCCCCCTATATATATTCGGCCCTTCTCACCTTTTTTTTTACTTTCAGTCTTTTTTCCGGTCATTTCCGGTTCGGTTAATTTTGTTAAATTTTTTTTGCGGTTAAATTTTTTTTTGAATTTCGTCCTTGAATGTTTAATGGTCTGTCCGTGGCATCCGGTTCGACCGGATGCCGTTTTATTTTGAAATTATAAGCGTTTTGATTTGTCTCTGCGCTTTTGTCAGTTTTTTTTTAAAATCATGATATGACCTTTTTCTGTTTATGGCGCAGGACAGCAAGGTTGGCAAGAACCCAGCCCAGCCGACATGACTAGCCACTGTGCACCACAATATCATGCTGACTGCCTTCCTTGCTGCTCCCATAGAAAATGCGTTTCCATAACAATTTCCGTCATAATTCATTACTTTGGCTCCCTTGCAGAACGGCAAGTTATTTTTTTAGCTCAGAATTAATATCAAAAATTTGTGAAAAATGTATGAGTTAGGTTAACTCTGAGGTAAAAAAATTAATTTGCCGTTCTGAAGGTGGGCCTTAGCGGCTACGGCAATGGCTTGACGATAATTCAATACTCAAAGCAACAATTGTAAATGAACAACTTCGTAAGGCTGTCTTAAAAACTCTTCAAAACGCGCGTGGAAACATCTACTAAGTTCCTTAGAATCTTTTAAAAATCTTTGCATCGACTTCAAAAACGGTTGAAGATGTTGTGATGTTATTTAAAATCGTCTCTCCTTTTCAAAATAGAGTTGCTCTAAACAAGAATTACAAAATTGGTTGATTTCCAAGACCAATTTCTATATAAACATTAAAAATACACATATAAGGCTCACGTAAATATACGAGATCTGTTGCCGATTAAAAAATAATTATCTATATATATATAAAAAGAAAGGCTAAATTGTGTGTTAGTTGGTCGCCGGTGTTTGAAGAGATGCGTCGGTCGATTTTCTTCAAACTTTCACATAAGTTGCGTATATCTCACGCGGTGGTTATTACATAGGTTTGGTTGCGATCGACGCACAGGGTCTCGAGATATAGGCCAAAACTTGGATCAGGGTAAGACTAGGATGTGTTTTTACATTATGGGTATTAAGTTGAAGCTGCTGATGTGTGCTTAAGTACAAAGTAAGTTTTACGCCGCTGGGTGCCTACGGTATCGGGATATAGGCCAAAACGTGGACCCAGATACCCTTAGAATATGTGTGTATTATGGATATCAAGTGAAAGCTGTTGCTGAGAGCTTTAAAGTAAAATTTCTAGAATGTCTGTGTATTATGGATATCAAATGAGAGCTGTTACTGAGATCTTTAAAGTAATTTTCATTGTGGTACTCGATTGAGTCGCATCAACCTGGCAAAACTGGTAAATATGCATGCGAACCCGAAATAAAAACATGAATTAATTATTAATAATACCCACATACTTATTTACATACGTCATTAAATTTTACATATGCACATACATATAAAGAACAAGCGGTTTACAATTTTGCGGTGATACGTTATAAGAAATACAAATTTAAGTTGCCTTAAATACATAAATATGAAGATAGATCGCAAACACTACAAATGACAAGTCGGAGGCAAACGATTACACTAATATAAGACAAACAAGAATTATAATTACATCTTTATATATATAACAGTTTTCGTCATTTACCAAATTTCACGAGTATTGGTAAATTTTTGTTCGACTTCAGGCACTAAAAGTATTCTAGACAAATTAAATGAAGAAGGGCAGAGCCACGTCCATTTTGAAATTATCTTTTATTTTTGTATTTTGTTGCACCATATCATTACCGGAGTTGAATGTTGACATAATTTACTTATATACTGTAAAGTTATTCAATTTTTTGTTAAAATTTTTCTTTTAAGATTTTTTTTTTAAAAAGTGGGCGTGTTCGTTATCCAATTTTGCTAATTTTTATTTGGCACACATATAGTAAAAGGGGTAACGTTCCTGCCAAATTTCATCATGATACCTTCAACGGCTGCCAAATTACAGCTCACAAAATTTTAAATTTCATTCTTTTAAAAGTGGGCGGTGCCACGCCCATTGTCCAAAATTTTACTAAGTTGCTATTCTGCGTCATAAGTTCCTTGGTAATGAATTATCGCAGTTTTTCGGTTTTTCGAAATTTTCGATATCGAAAAAGTGCGCGTGGTTATAGTCCGATTTCGTTCATTTTAAATAGGGATCTGAGATGAGTGCCTAGAAACATACATACCGAATTTCATCAATATACCTCAAAGTTTACTCAAGTTATCGTGTTTGCGGACGGACAGACATGGTTAAATGAATTTCTTTTTTCGCCCACATCATTTTGATTTATAGAAGTCTATATCTATCTCGATTAGTTTATACCGTTACAGGGTACCGTTATGCGAACAAAATTAATATACTTTGTGAGCTCTGCTCAGCTGAGTATAAAAATATATATTAAAGAAATTTATGATAGTCTGTAAATTTGAAATTTCAATACCTTGTTATCTTTGAAACTATGTGTATCTATCTCCTTAAAAAAATTTCAATAGCTTTCAAAATAAATTTTCCATCTGCGTCTTGTTCGATACCGAAAAGAGGTTTCATTTTGCTACAGGATGCATAAAATGTTTGCCTAAATGTTTCAACCTTCAGTCCAATAACTTTATTGAAGTGATCATAAAGGCATTCCTTTCGAAAAATCGTAGGCCAATCATTTAAAATATTTTTAACTGTTGGAGTTTGTTGCGAATCATTGAAAAAACTTCTTAGAAGTGAAAAGCAATCTGTCGTGTATTGTTTAACAGTTTCATTTTCAACTGCACACAAATTTTTCTTTTGATACATTGATATTAAATATTGTTTATTAGTATGAGCGTCTTTGTTATTATCGTCTGTGTTTAGTGGTAGTAAATTTACACAACTTCTGGATAATGCGTTTAAAATTCTTTTTTTGTGAGGCATACGAGGGTTTACAGATTTCATTTTTGATGCAATGTTCAAAAATTTGTTACGGTTTCTCATTGTAGCGATTAATGAAACTGCGTAATGTGAAATGACAATTCCTTCGCCATCTCCCTCAATAAATGAATCTGGGTATTACCTTGAAGCTTTCTGTGCAATAGTTCTATAGACATTCATTGGTGTATATGATATACCTCGCAGTTCGTGGACTTAAACATTTGCGAATGACTTTAGGAGTTTGCCGAGCTTTTGCTTGCTGTTAAGTTTGCCAGTTATTTCAGGAGAAAGCTTAGCCAAAGGGATCTCAAAGTTCTGGAATAAGTCGTAAACAGTTTTCGAATTATCAATAATTTTTGAACAAGAGCTTGCATTTTTGCAAGGTAAGCCTGTACTAGAATCATCTGCGAAAACGTATATTATATTCGGTGTCTCATTATTTTGGCAGCTGTATTGGTTAGGTGCAGAAACTTCATTTTCCAACAAAACTTCTCTTTGGTTAACTGTAGAATCAGAAAAATCAAGATGTTGTTTGTTCTGTTGTGATAATGCGCAAAACTTTGCGAAGGCCTTTCAAGTGTTAGATTTTGAGATTGCGCTGGTGTTATTCTGCTATCATCGTCATCAGAGATGGTTAAGACTGGGGATGATCCTGACGCTTCATCTAAAAACGCACTTCGTTTCGTAAAAGATATGCCATTTTGACTCCAAATTTCATGGCACTTCAAAATCATAAGAGTACTTTTATCTTTCGGAAAACACTCCAAAATTTCGTTGTCATCTATGTCTGTTCCATCAGATTCTAAGACCAGTCTACTACCGCTTCCCAAGGCAGTCGGTTCTATGAACCGGAGCGACTCGGGATTTTTCCCGACCAAGGACTGTCATTTCAGTGTGACCCCATTTAATTTGTTTCGTCCCTCCCACAAATTGTCATCCTCCCAGCAGCTCCTTGCAGCAGGACTGCTACATATTCTCTTACTCCGGGAAGGTATCGAACCCAATCCGGGTCCGTCTCCTGACCCCGGTCATGAGAAATGGTTTTGCTGCATTTGCCAGAAAAGAATCTTTTTAGGACGGTCATACTCTGTTCAGTGTGTCTCGTGCAAGGGATGGTTGCATCGGACAGGTTGTTCTGGGCTTGATCCCAAAACCCGACGTCCACGTAACTTTTATAAATCTTTTGTGGCTCCTTGCTGCTCACGCCCAAGGGCTTCCCGTAGTCTACGCCTAAGCGTATCCCCACTACCTTCCAGCAGCTTCGCTGCTCAGCAAGCCACAACAAGTACCCGCTGCTGCTCGCGCCCCACGGCGCCAACAACTCAAACAGCTGATACCACTCATAACTACTACCTTCGTAGTAGAGCTGGTTGCAATGCTGAGCATCAGCCCCTGCCCCCGTCTTCTTCTCCCCCCCTCTTTTCTGGCAGCAATCGTGCAGGTCAGGGAAACAGACTCTTAGTCCCTGCCTCGGTTTGCACCGTCTGCCAGCACAGAATATATAGGTTTGCGACATCCGCTCAATGCAGCTCCTGCCTTGGGTGGTGCCACTTTCCTAGATGTTCTGGTCTCCGCGACGGCAACCCCCCGACGGGTTTCATCGCGCCATGTTGCCAGGTCGCAAACCCAAATCATCCGGGTACCCCAATGCTTGCCCAAGGGCGCCCAGTCCCAAGGCCACAACAGCAATTGCGTCCTGGCCTTCCACAACCTAGGCGTAGTCACCCCTCACTTACCCCTAGAGTGGCGGCGTCACCCCTCATGCACTTCAGAATTCTGCAGTTCAACTGTAATGGACTAACTGGGAAGATTACGGAGATAGTCGATTTCATGAAGCGGCACAACATCCGCATTGCTGCGATTCAAGAGACTAAACTCACAGCAAGATCTGCATTGCAGACCTGCTCTGGTTATAATGTCCACAGGAAAGACCGCGAGAGCGAAAATGGAGGCGGCCTCGCGTTTATTATACACCACTCTGTGCAATATCATATATTTGATCCTGGCATCGACCGCAGTGACAATGTCTTAGAACGTCAAGACCTATCTGTCCTGTCAGGCGAAGCAAATCTAGAAATGATCGCAGAACTCATAAACTGCGTCAACTGGCAGCCGATGGTAACATTGGCATCCGACCACCTGCCCATACTTATTTCGTTCGAGCGTACCGCCGACTTCATCGTCACCGAAAAACGCACTTTCATAAACTTCAAAAAAGGAAAGTGGGAAGAATATAAATCTGCAACAGACAGCAGCTTTGCTGCCCTCCCTATCCCGACTGATGCCCGCCAAGGGGAGCGTGCCTTCCGTAAGGTCATTGAATCCGCCTCGGCACATTTCATTCCCGCCGGGAGAATTCCCGAAATCCGGCCCCACTTCCCGGCGGAGGCCGCGAGCTTAGCGAGGGAACGCGACCTTATAAGACAGCTTGATCCAGGCGACCCCCAAATAAGGGATATAAACCAACGCATCAGATTGCTTGTGGACGAACACAAGCGGGCGAAATGGGAAGAGCACCTAAGAGGTTGTAACCTCTATACCGGTGTAGGTAAACTTTGGTCCACCGTAAAGTCCCTATCGAATCCGACTAAGCACAAAGACAAAGTTTCCATCGCCTTTGGCGATAAGGTGCTGTCGGATGCGAAAAAATGCGCGAGCGCTTTCTGCCGACAATATATAATGCATCCTACGGTCGACAAAGATAGACGGAGAGCCAATAGACACGCACATAAACACAAACTCAGCGCGTCACCAATTACCATCACCGCTAGAGAGGTTGAGGACGCCATTGGTCGCGCTAAACCATCCAAAGCAGTGGGCCCAGACGGCATAGCCATGCCGATGCTTAAAAACCTAAGGAAAGAGGGTTTCAAATATTTAGCGCATGTCTTCAACCTGTCTCTTTCCACCTTTGTCATACCCGAGAAATGGAAAATGGCCAAGGTGGTCCCGCTACTAAAGCCTGGGAAACCAGCTAACGTAGGTGAGTCATATCGTCCGATATCTCTCCTATCGCCAGTGGCAAAGACGCTTGAAGCCATTTTGCTCCCTTATTTCCAAGCACATTTGCAGCTAGCCCCTCATCAGCATGGCTTCAGAAAACTCCATAGCACTACCTCCGCGCTAAATGTCATTAGCACCCAGATATATTGCGGTTTGAATCAATATCCCCACCATAGAACAGTACTCGTAGCGTTAGACCTATCAAAAGCTTTTGATACGGTCAACCATGGCTCATTACTGCAAGACCTGGAAGGGTCCACCCTTCCCCCATGTCTTAAAAGGTGGACCGCAAATTATCTGGGTGGTCGGCAGGCATCGGTGCAATTCAGAAACGAAACATCAAAACAAAGGAGAATTAAACAAGGGGTGCCACAGGGTGGTGTCCTATCCCCGCTTTTGTTTAATTTCTACATATCTAAGCTACCTTCACCACCGGAAGGAGTCACAATCGTTTCCTACACCGATGACTGCACAATAATGGCCACAGGTCCAGGCCCAAAGATCGATGAGCTATGCAATAAAATAAACGGCTATCTCCCTGATCTCTCCAATTTTTTCGCCTCGCGAAACCTGGCATTGTCACCGACTAAATCTTCCGCGACCTTATTTACAACATGGACGCCCCAAATGTCGACCATATTGAACATCCACGTCGATGGCACTACGCTACCGACTGTCCTACACCCCAAAATCTTGGGTGTGACGTTTGATCAGGATCTACATTTTGGTGCGCACGCAACCGCAATTGTTCCAAGAATTCAGAGCCGTAATAAAATCCTCAAATCCCTTGCTGGCAGTACCTGGGGAAAAGATAAAGAAACTCTCTTGACCACATACAAAGCAATTAGCCAGCCGATTACGTGCTACGCGTCACCCATATGGTCGCCAAGCCTAAAAACCACCCACTGGAAGAAACTACAGGCCTGCCAAAATACTACTCTCAGAATCGCCACGGGCTGTCTTCTTATGTCCCCAGAACACCATCTGCATAATGAGGTGAGAATACTCTCCATCAGGGAGAGAAATGAGATGCTGACCAAACAGTTTCTGTTGAATACCCAGAAACCTGGGCATCCCAACAGACATCTGATTGACGAACCAGCACCGCCAGGGGCCTAAGGAGTCATCTCCGTAAGCATTTTGAGGAAATACGGCACCTGAGAACCCAGCCGTATGAAGCGGAAAAACACAAGCAGGTCCTTGGTGAACTCCATAGACAGGCGTCGGACCTTTATGTCGGGAATTGCCCGGTGAATCCAGTACTTGAAGAAAAATATCCAGAACTCGCAGAAGAGGAACGCATACTCCCCAGGGAAACGCGTGTCACTCTTGCTCAACTTCGTTCTGGATACTGTAACAGGTTAAACTCTTACCTATCCAGAAACAACCCCGACATACAAAATGTATGCCCTGCTTGCAATGTGTCCCCACATGACACCAACCATCTCTTTAATTGTAATGTGGAACCAACGCCTCTAACACCCCTTTCCTTATGGTCCACCCCTGCTGAAACGGCAAGTTTCCTTGGACTCCCGTTAGAGGATATTGATGACAATTTGTGATCGGTCGCGACTATTAGGTGGGGCGAGCATTGCTACAACAACAACAACAACCAGTCTACTACCATTAAGCGCATAGTGCTTTGCTAAAGTTAAAAAAAAATTAGCTTCAGTTTAAAAATTACTTGAAGTAGAAATCAAATACATTAAAAAATCACACTTGTACTTTTTTACTTACCTACTTCAATTATCAAACCAATAAATGGATGGCATAAGAACGCTTTTTTCTGAGATCTATCAGAATTCCAGACTTTACATAAGTGACTTATCTTGTTTGGTTGATTTTCCGACAGGGTGGATAAATGATGTATATTGGAACGATTTTCCGTCATCCCTTGTCCCTGACGATGGCACAACGCCGAAACCGGTTTTTCTCAAAACCAAATTTGACAAGGGATGACGGAATATCGTTCCAATATACATCCTTTACATAAGTATTTCTCCATGCTTTTGATTTAACAAAATGAGATTAACTCAAACTATATATCTCTAAATTAAGATATTACATTAAAATAATTAAAAATACAATAATTGATGGAAAGGTATATATAAATTAACTCATACTATATACTTTAAATTACATTACATTACATTTTGATAATTATAAATACAGTAATTGATAGAAAGATATAACTTTAGATATGTTCTACAAATGAACTAAACGGTGCAAAATAGTACTTATGATTTGAGTTAAATAATTTTATAGGCTGTTGTATCAAAAGTCTGTTGTTATTAATAACGCCAAATGTTTTGCTTCCTTCAGACAAAGATCCAAATAAGTTTGTTTCAATATTATGTTGCATATTTAACATACTACCATAAAGCATAAATTCAGTATAATACTTTTTTAGAAAAATTGAATCTACATTAAGCACATAAATTTCACTTTGGTCGTCTATTGAAAATAACAAAATCCTTTGCCTTATAAGCTGTTCCAAGAACGTTATCTTTGTTGACACGTATGTAAAATTGTTTGGAATGCTTAAGTTAGAATTATGTCTATTGTATTCATGAAAAGTATCAGATTTAACATATGTCGCCAACCGGACTTGTTTGAAATATTTGGTGCCTTTTTGCCAGAGTAAGCGTAATATTTTTAAAGTTCTTACACTTTTTTGCTATGTTTTTAAAGTATTGGTATTTGTGTTCAAAATGCATGGTAAACATGTTTTTTAAAAGACCAAATTGCTTAATTAAATCTGGATAGTATTTCAAGTAATGATGTTTGGTCTTAGGTTCATATTGGGAAAACATTCCTCCCTGTACTGAAAATACACATATATATAATGATTCAATAATTCAATCTGTGGCTCCGTTATTTTATGTGCACAAACGAGACGAGACAAATTAATAATCGCGGAAAATAATAAGTACACTGGATTTTCATAGGCAGAGATAATATTTAGAAAAACTAGTGGCATCAAAAACAAAATGTGTCTTACTTCATCTGCTTTACCTGGAAGTTTTTTCATTTTCGCACTTATGTTTGGAAAGACAAATGTAACTTGAATTGTTTTCTCAAACTTGATAAACAAGAGTTTGTGTAATCGAAAGTAAAATTAAAAGTAGAACTTACAGACTTTAGAATTCGGTTAGATCGTAAGGTACAATTCCCTCAAATAGATCATGAGCTATGCATGGTGGTAATCCTGGATTACAAACATGAAAATATTGAAGATCATTAAAGAGAGAGTTGCTTTTTACACCTCTGTTGAAATTTTTTTCACTTATTAGCTTTTTATAGTTATGTTCGTTTCTTAGTTCAGCAATTTCAACATCTTTTAATGTAAGATTCCTTCTTTCAAAAAAGCATTAGAGGCATACATATTCAGAAAAATTGAAGTTCTCGTTAAAACCCCTATTTGGTGGGTTATCCCCAATTATAGCATATACAGTTCCGAATAAATTATGTTCTATATTTTTGTATTGTTTTGAATTTTTATCCCTTGTGACTCTAAGATTTTAAGCTCGCAAAGTAGGGGTTTTAAAACAGCCTCAAACCCAAATTATTTCACATAATTTTCCTTACACAAGAGTAGCAATTGAACATTTTTAACCACTGACCTATATTTTACATCGATATTCCCTATCATGTAATAAAACCCAATCAACTTATGTTTTTTTTTTAGATGAGCCCAAAGGGTTACAAAGTTCGAAAGCATCCTGAAATATCAGAAGCTCAATACGTTTTTCTGTGTCATGGAAAAACCGTTGGTTCTTATACACAATGCAATCATTGTAATCAGAATATATTCTATCATTGGATTGCTTAGACTAGCAGAATATTTCAAAAAAATGATCACCGTTGAGTAAACATTTCAAGGATTCCAATAAAGGAATGTATGGAAAACGCATTCCTTGTGATAATTGTTTACACCAAGGTAGACTTCTTTTGGATCAACAAAGACGCTTTTGTTACCAAAATACTTATTTCGATTTCGCACGGAGAGAACGTATTCTAAATTTTCTTTTAAGTTTGAGCACTCGAGTAGCTTTGTTATCTCTATTTCCTTTTCAAGTATTTTTGGGTTAGCAAATATTTCCCAAATTTTTACAATATTAAAATCTATATTTTCCGTAAACATGTTAAGAAACTCTTTTAATAAAAATTGTACACACATCTCCGATACATTAAATTCACATGCTAGTTTATTTAAAATATTTGCAAAACTATTATCGTAAGCATTATTATTATTTAACACTTCATTATTATTCGATGAAGAATCTTCTTGTACGCAAGATGAATAATCTTTTTGTAGCTCAATATTTGGGAGACTTTGCTGTTCAGTTTTTTTGCAAGTGCAATTTTTTGTCAAGCTAGATTGTTTATGTTTTCGAAAAACATTCGATCGATAATAAACTTGATTGCTAAATGATTGCGAGCAAGTTATCATCGGGCATGCAACTTTTTCACTATTGGGGAAGAGTGTTAAAACGTGGGAGTAAATTTTCTTCCAAGAAATTGGCAAGGATTAACTGAACAACGGATCTGTGTCTTAGACAACAACTCTTTCTCTAGGAATCCCTTTTTAATGGGGTGACTTCGGCTGAAATGCACTTAATAAGAATTATAATTTGAAAAAAATTTCCCACATTTTGAAAACAAACACTTGAGCACCTTTTTTCACAAATTTTACACATAAACATTTTTAACAAATAAAACTTTGAACTTAATTGTATTATACGTATAATAACAGCAACCAGCACGGGATGAATCTGCTCCAAAAATTATAAAGACAGGTATAATAAATTCTGGAGAAATTAACTTGTTAAAATAAAAAAATAAATGCAAGGCGCGATAACCTCCGAAGAGATCTAACGCCGAGCTTTTCTTCCAATTTGCGTCGTGCTCCTCTTGATTTTCCCTACAAACTGGCCGGACGGGACCTACATGTTTTATGCCGACTTATTAATTGCTGCTAATTGACGCGCACTTCTGCGAGAAATTCTGCGAATGACAAAATGATGATTTTCATCAGCTAATTACCTGATATTTAGACAGCAATACTTAAGCTTCAACAACATTTGCCCAAATTCAAACACTTTAGGTGTAAATTTGTATTATTGCGGAAAATTACGCAAACTGTGATTAAAATTAAACAACATCTGCCTAAATACAAACAATTTAAGTGGGAAATTGGTATTATTGAAATTACGGAAATTGGGTTTTTTTTTTATTTCTACTAGAGTGAAAATGATTGTTTTTTTTTAGACAAGGAGCACATTTTCAACAAAAATGTACACCTAAAATGATTCTAAATTTTGGTAAAAAATTTAGAGTGTACTTTTACACTACAACATTTCTGACAACATACATACTCTACGGCTATGTAGCGGCCGCTATATAGCGGCACCGCTTTCAAGGAAAACAAGCCTTAAGGAAGTCTAAGTTCCGACGAAGCCGAACATTATATACCCAGCGTGTGGTCTCATACATATGTATATATTGAGGATACAGTTATGGAGAAATGCCAAGAGCAAAAAATGATATGAAAGCTGAAACAAAATGCCTATACATACGCAAATCTCGTTAAATTTGGTCGCTATTTGTTCGAATTTGTTATTCAAGGTTTTTTGAAGAGCTTAATTAAAAGGAGCGGACCAGGGCAATATACAACTTTTTTTAAATTTTCATACTTTTCACTACCATACCTATATTGCTAATAACGTCAAGTGTCATAATTATACTCTTTCCATTTGTGTTGGTTAAAACTTTAAGCACATTTTAAAAAAAGTTGGCGTGGTCGTTAACAGATTTTCATCCGATCTAAATATAATAGCAAGAACCATAGTTCTGCCAAATTGCAAAGTGATGCTAACGGCTTCTGTTTAAAGGCTTGCAAAGCTTTTTTCTTCTGCTTAATGCCTAGTGCCTTGTCCAACTTCCAAAATATTATACTTCTATTATGCTTTTTGTTTAAAAAAATCGCCGTACCAAAATTCATTAGGATCGGGCGTCTCTTCTTCGATTTATGGTAAAAATATTTTCAAGAATTTTTTTATTACCATATAATTACTGACGTGAAATATCAGTGTAGTTTAGTTATAATAATAATAATAATACCCAACGGATTAAACCCTCCAAAGCCCGCCCGACCGGCGCAAGGGGCACATCCGCATGACGCACGGATTTGTTATTGCCGAGTTGTTGATAGGCGGAGGTTTGTTAAGCGTCGAGATCTAAAACTGCTCAGCTACAGAATAAAAATCATCAGCTGAGTACTATACATAACAGTTAGAAATTACATAGAAATTATACATATATATACTACATTGTTAAATAAGTGAACATTTTTAATTTATTTGAGTTTTTTTTTTTTTTGTTAAGAGTTAAGATAGGATAAGACAGTTTTCTTTATGGTAAAAAGTGAATCCGTTATATCAAATGAATTAGAATGAGTGTTAAAATCATGACACAAACACCGAAAAGATTCATTTAATTCGAAATTAGTTCTACACTGCCTCAAAAGAAGAGGTTTGTAATGTCTTGACACCCGTGATGGGACGTTGAAATTTACTTCGTTCAAAAGAATTGGAGGAGAAATCAGTCCATTCAGGAGTTTAGCCATAAATATAACGCCTGTCATTTCTCTACGACTTGCAAGAGTTGGAAGATTGATAAGCTTTAACCGACTAGTATAAGGTGGAAGATTATACGCAGAGTCCCACTGAAAATTCCTTAAAGAAAAAAGTAGAAATTGCTTTTGTATTGATTCAAGTCCATCTGCATGAACTCGATATTGTGGATTCCAGACTATTGATCCGTATTCTAGTATCGGTCTAACTAAGGTGATGAAAAGGGCTTTAGTTACATAAGGATCACTAAATTCGTTGGACCACCGTTTCACGTATGAAAGAACACCTCTAGCCTTATTGACAGTAGCATTAATATGAAGGTTGAAACTAAGTTTAGCATCTATCGTGACTCCCAACTCCTCAAAATAGTTTACTGATAGAAGACAAAAATTATTAATTACGTAAGAGGCTGCTGGCAAAGATCTTCGAGATAGGCACATGAATTTGCATTTATTGAGGTTCAGCGGCATTGAATTTACGTTGCACCAAGTAACTAGGCAGTTTAAATCCGCTTGAAGCAAGGGACGTTCTTCGATAGACGCATAAGACCTAAAAAGTTTTACATCATCAGCATACATTAAGATTTTGGAATATTTTATAGTGGTACAGATATCATTAATAAATAGCAAGAACAGAATTGGACCAAGGTGGCTGCCTCGTGGGACGCCAGAGGGAACATCGATGGCATTTGAAAAAGTATTTTTAAAAATAACTTTTTGCGTTCGACCCCAGAGATACGACGAGATCCACTGGGTGATACCAGGTTGGAAGCCAAGCCGATCCAGCTTTTAGATAAGTAAGGAGTGGGATACTTTGTCAAATGCTTTACTGAAATCAGTATAAATAACTTCTGTGTGAAGATTTTCTCTAAATCCCTTAGAAACATGAGTTGTGAACTCAAGTAGATTAGTAATGGTAGATTTGCCTTTACAGAATCCGTGTTGCGGTTCTGCAATCAAAGTAGAAATGGAAAATGTTGGCTGATTGGTAACGATAGCTTCAAACAACTTTGGGATGGCCGACAACTTTGCTATTCCTCGATAGTTCTCTACACACGACCTACTACCACTTTTGTGAAGGGGTATGAGAGAAGAATCCTTCCAAGCAGAAGGAAAGACTCCACTTTTTAGGGACATATTGAATAAATCAGTTAGAGGCTGATAAATGTGTTCAGCGCATTTTTTAAGAAAACAAGTGGGAATTAAATCAGGACCGTACTTGTAAGATTCTTTCAAAGACGTTAAATATGAAAAAACTTTATCCGGATATATTTCTGGAATATTAATGGTGTTAAGTGAGTTAAGCTGAAATAGATATTTATTTGAAAAAGTATTAAATTCATTGGAATAGTTGGACTTGAAAAATTGTGCAAAGAAGTTAGCAATATCTTGATCGTCGCTAGACAAATCACCCTGGTATTTTAAAGCAGAGGGAAACCCTTTAACCCTACGTTTAGAGTTCACGAAATTATAGAAAGCTTTCGGATTGCAAGTTATTTTCCTTTTCATCTTACAGATGTACTTTTTGTTTAATTCAAAATATTTATGACGCAAAATAGAGTAATGCAAGTAATCGGAGTGAGAGCCCGACCTTTTGTATAATTTGAAGAGGCGAGATTTTCTGTTTTTTAAGGATTTCAGCTCTTTAGTGAACCATATTTGGACTGATTCGGTAGACACACGTTTTCGCTTAGGTACGTGATTTTCCAAAATACCGTAAATGGTGGTATAAAAGTCAGAAACATTTTTGTCAATATCTACACCATATTTGGGCCAAGCCACTGTAGATAAAGTTTGATTAAGTTTACTAAAATTAGCCTTCGCGAATTGAAATCTGAAACTAGAGTCGTATTTAGTAGCAATGCTACTCGGAGAATTTCTTTCGAAATCGTATGCTATTTCCAGGGAAGGATGGTAAGGGTCTTCAGGTACAGTAAGAGATTCACCCCGGCTTAGAGTACATTTTGATGTATCATCGACAAATACCAAATCAAGGGTCCTCCCGAACATGTTAGGAATTATATTTATCTGTTTAAGGCAAAGTTCAGTTATTTCGGCTAAAAATTCGTTGTTGGACAGGTTAGAAGAAATAGGTACAATATTCTGATCATATATGGTCCATAATACATGCGGGAGATTAAAGTCACCCAGGACTATTATCGAATCAATGGGCTTCATCAATGAGTTAACAATTTTGAGCAGGGAAATATGATCCATATACACCGAAGGATCAGAAGATGGTGGGATATAGCAGACCGGGATATAGACACAACCCATTCCGAGATTGATTCTAATGCATTTGAATTCTGTAGAATCAATAATGGGTAAATTAACCTCAGCTGAAGGTACAGAAGAATGTACCGCAAGCAAAACTCCACCTCCAATTCTGTTCAAGCGGTCATTTCTGTATATTTGGTAATCATGGCAAAGAATCTCTGAGTTAAATACATGAGGTTTTAGCCAAGTTTCAGTTAAAGCGATAATGTTGTAATTGCAGTTAAACGATTTCAAATACAATTCAGTTAGTTTAGTGTTTAAACCTCTAACATTTTGATAAAACAAATTTAGGACCGATTTAACATTCAGTTTTTTGATGTAATATTGTTATGTGGAAGTGTAGCAAGATTTGAAATATTAGTATTACGCCTACGCTCGAATTCCCGCACAAAAGCACCGGGCGGCCAAAAAGAATTATTTAATATAGTATCAAAATGTTGTGCGGATACATCAATCCTAAAAGACGAAATATCCCTAGGATAGTTAAAATTGAATTTTCGAACTGTCACGTTTTCAAATTTAAGCTTAGCGATGATGTACGACTTTAGGTCCTCTTCTGTGGTGTCTTTATCAAATCCTGACACAAAAACAGATTTTTTAATAGGGACAACAATAGGATTGTTAGACGGCGGTTCGGATTCCGTAGAAGGGTTTTGTGGATCTTGATTATCTTTTGCAGAATATTTTTTAGGTTTTGTTAAAGAAATCTTGGATGAAGATGGCTGAGCTGGTAAGGGACTTGAAGATGCCAGATTTATTAATTCGATAGTTGGGGGTGCTGTAACTACGGGTGGAGGAACTTCAGCAACGGCATTGAGTGTCGGAGCACTAGAGGAGGCATTACAATTTCTATGTTGGTTTACGTTAGTTAAGTCATCCTGATATTTGAAAGACTTAAATAAGTTTTCATACTGGATGACTTTCTTTCTTATACAGCAAAAGTTTTACATTTGGTTTTTTAAAAGTGGGCGTAAATTTTTAGAATTTGCAAAGCAAAAATATATTTAAATATTCGGGTTAATAACCTTTTCATATGTCTAAAAATATTTATTAAATCTCTAAATGGAGACTTAGAATAAAAAACTATGTTCAAGATAAATTTCTTTTCGGATAATATTATATACTAGCTATACCCGGCGTACGTTTTAACGCCCGAGATCGAATGAATGTTGCGTTATTTTTTCTGGTTTGTTTGTTAATAATTTAGTTTATGGATATGTAAATTGAATTAAATTTTGTACGCATATTTGGAGAAATTTTCGTTTAAAACCTTTTATTATTGTATCTTATTCTAATGCATGTGGGTACACAATATTTTTGGTTTTTTCGTTCGGTGCAAAGAAAAAAAAAATGTTTGACGTTCCAACTCCAGAGCAAGCAATATATAGCTGGCCATGGGAAAAGCACGGACTCTCTAAATTTAATCCTGCAACAGTAAGCGATTGTCCTTGTGTTTTGTTGATTGTAATTGCAAAAGCAAGGCGTACAGGAAACTGTAGGAGCTTCAAATTGAATGGCAAAACTGTAGGAATCATTGGGATCCGTGGAATGAGCACATCTTCACCTTCGCTTTTACCGCTGATGGTTGTTGTTTCGATAACATCCGGCATTAATTTCTTAACGCAAAGTTTGGTTCCATTGCACAATTTTGGTGGATCTAAGTTCCGAAGAAGCATGATTTGTGAACCAATTTTCAAAGTTAATATATGCGCAGGCATTCCAGAGAGTTTAGAAATTCAATTGGATAATTCACAATTTGATCTTCATCTGTAACTATGTCGATCGATTTATATTTCGCCACTTCACCAGGAATTTGGTTTTGAATGCGATCATTGATTTTGTTAACATGATCATTTTTGGGAGCTAAGATTGCTCGTTCGCATAGCCAAAAAAAACTTAAATTTAAAATTCTTTATTCTGAAATATGAAAAACCTTCATTTTTAATACTTCATGGTTGAAGGAAATCCTTGCACTTTACGTCTTGAGTTTACGAAACCAGGAAAAGACTGGGATGGAGATAATATTCATTCTCGTTTTACAGATATTAGGTAGGCAGGTAAGTATAATGGCTGCGACCCTGATCGCCCAAATAGCTAATGGAAAGCGGTTTTGATGCCATAAAACTCGTCTGAACCTACTGAGTACGACATGGAAATGTTTTACAACCAGCCTGAAATGTTTATAAAATCAAGAATTTTTGCCATCCCTATTTCCGCCAATCTTCTTAGATCTTCCAAAAAAGGGCTCCCGAATGATCTTAAACGGGTTATAGCTAGAGTCGGGCTTTTAAACAGAAAGTGCTCGATAGTCTCTTTTTCAGCATTGTCCTTAAAACTTCTGCAGTGGTAATTGTGCGGAATGCCCATTTTTTCCGCATGCGTGCCTAAAGCCCAGTAACCAGTGTAGACCGCTATAAGTTTTTGGGTGTCGGCCATTGATCTCCCCAGCAGATACGTTGTTTTTCTTTCGTTGTAGTCCGGCCAAATGGCTTTTGAAATCGCACAAGCCGCGGTGCTCTTCGATTTTTGTTGGGCTTTGTTCACATACAAATCTCGAATATCTCCCTTGGCCACCCCAAGGGGTATACCTACTTCGACACTGGCTATTCCCTCAGCCCCCTCTACTGAGCCTCTACGTGCCAGTTCATCAGCCATCTCATTTCCCTCGATTTCCCTATATCCCGGAACCCAGGGTGTCGGTCAGCGCCGATAAGAGTTGTTTGCATGACCTTACCAGCTTTGAGATAGTATATGGTGCAGCTAACGCCTTCATTGATGCTTGATTGTCAGAAAGGATAGACACTTTGCCAGTTATGCTCCTAGCCTCGAGTAATTTACAGGCCTGCCAAATTGCGAGGACTCCTGCTTGAAATACACTGCAGTATGACGGTAGTTTGAGCGACGCTTACAGATATTAGTTTTTGTAACATTTTATATTCAATCCAAAATATTTCTGACGCAAAATGGAATGCTGTAAGTAATGTCTGTTTAATTCTGAATTTTTAAATAATTCAAATATCCCGTGATTCTATTTTTTATGGATTTGAGATCCTTAGTGAACCTTTGTTCATCATAGGAACATATACGTTTGGGAATATATTTTTCAAACAGACTGTAAAGAGTACAATTAAAAAGGCGAAGCCATCTATATCATCATCATTTTCAGGCCAAATTATTTCAGACAATTCTTTATTTAACATTTAAAAGTTGGCTTTAGAAAAACCAAATTTAAAACGACTAATGGTTGAAGATGCAGTACCACAACATTGATCATTACTTCGGGTAGAGCAGACTTGTAAAAAATTAAGATATGTCATCAACATAAATTAATAGCGTTTTCTTTTCTGAAATAAACTGTTGCCTAAGTAAATGGTAAAGCCTTGATAGAGTTACCCCTACCCCAGAAAATTTTAAACATTTATAGTGCATACAAAGAACTCACCATATTCACTCATATTAACAGAGTATATGTGGAACTTAAGAGCGAATTGAGAGTTTCACAGAGTTCCACTGCCACACCGCCATTTTATACAGGGTAAAAGTGTAACGCTTTTGCGTTGCGAGCAGGCAACAATTTTCACAAAAGAACGAAATACCCCGTAGATTCGTTGCCTTTTTTTTAGAATAGAACAACAACCCTTGCGCGGCGTACAAAAAGTGTAACACTTTAGCCAGAAAAGAAAACGCTATAAGTCTAGGCCTTCCCCAAATTTATTAGGGATGATGTTAATTTGATTAAGGCAAAGCTCGAACATTTCATCCAAAAAGTCATTTCAACCAAGTCTGAACGGAATCGGAGCAATGGTTCCATCAAAGGTGTTCCACGATATCTGAGGTAGGTTGAAGTCACGTAAGACACCAACGAGTCACAAGTTCGTGGCATCAAATGTATAGTTTCGAACACGGAGATAAGTTTAAGGTGGTGTCAGAGGCAGTGGGAATGTAGAAAACAGGCAAGTACATATGGACGTTGCCTAATATAATACGGATGCTCTTGAGCTCAATGGAGTTCGTAATAGGAACGTTGAATTCCTTGGAAGGAATTGGAGAATGAACGGCGAGAAGGACACTACCTTCGACCCTGTTAATGCGATCATTTCTGAAAACCTGGTACTCATTAAACAAAATTTCAGTATTAAAAATGTGAGGTTTCAGGCAAGTTTCGGCGAATGAAATAACGTGACCTGGCGAGATATCTCGATCCTAGATAAATAACGATTCCGAAATAGTCCAAAAAAAGTCGCGAAATGACTCTGACGAGATCCCGGACCGATCCCGAAAACCATTCATAAATGGCGCCGGAAGGGTCGGCAAATGATCCCGAAATAATCCAGAAAAGGTCACGAAATTACCCTGACGGGATCCCGGAGGGTTCACGAAGACCATCCAGAAATGATCCCTGAAGGATCCCCTAATGATCCCGAAATATGTAGTTCCGAAATGAAAAGTTCCAAGACGACACCGACATAGTCCCGAAAAAGTCGCCAAATGACTCTGACGAGATCCCGGACGAATCCCGAAAACCATCCATAAATGATGACGGAAGGGTCGGCAAATGATCCCGAAATAATCCAGAAGAAGTCCCAAAATTATCCCGACGGGATCCGAAATGATCCCGGAAGGGTCCTGAAATAACCCCGACCGGATTAAAAATAAGGTGAAGCTAATAATAAAAGAATGTTAATAAGGCAGCAGGCACGGAAAGAAGAGTTACAAACAAACAAACATACAGGTGAAGCTAATAAAAGCGTGTTAATAAAAACAATTGAAGGAGGGTGGATGGCGGGAGGAAAAGGAGAGGACCACTGATCGTGTTTCCAATATTGTTTAGATCTCGATCCGTATGAGCCAGATACCAAAAATTATTGATTTAGGAGAAAATTTATTTCAAGTTATAACAATTTATAGATTTTGACCAGGGTGAAGAGGAGGAGGGGGGGGGGGGGGGGGGGGGAGGTGGGGGAGGTGGGGGAGAGTGTCACTGCTTAAAAGTTATAATGTGTAAAAATTATTAAAAAGCAATTTTTCAACCCCCTTTCCATTTTTAAAAATATCTAGCCAGTAGACTATTTTCTATCTGTATGCTAAATTTCATCAAAATCTGTGTAGCCATTCTGGCGTGGTTCAGTCACAAAGACTAAAAAATTAAATTAAGTTATAACTGTTCCCAAGGGGTGTGGACCTCCCCTCTTTTCAAAAATATATAGCTTGTAGATCCTTCTAGAAAATTGACTATATGTGTACCAAATTTTATCTAAATCCGTCTAGCTGTCCTTGCGTGGTTGAGTCACAAAAACAAACGTCTGGACATCCAAACTTTCACATTATAATATTGTGGCGAATATTAGCATTTCTAACACCACTATGCTGTAAGTAAATAAACACAACGACAGTAAGCCATTTATACGCATACATAGAAGGCAACGAAGAATATTTCACACACATAACCAACTGATTGAAGCGAAGAAATTATTTCACATACACAAGTAGTCAGCAGATAAGAACGAAGAAGAAAGAGAAACAATCACAAATCACGTTCTCATCAGCTAAGAGCAGAAGCTGTTACACATTCATAGGTATATAGCTAGAAGAAAGACATAAGTAACGTTCCAATGACGTGTGAACCAGATACGGATAGAAATTTAACATGCAAATGCTACAAAAACGTTGTGATCCTGATATTTATCTGGTTAAATTTCTGGTCCGTACAGCAGTTCTGTTCGTTTTGTTTTATAGTAGATTTTTTGAGAGCTAGCCAGTTTTGAGTTGGTAGCACTGAAATAAATATGTGTACATATGTGTATACATAAAAGATTTTGCTATATTTAAAAGCAAAAACACGGCAAGAGTAAACTACTAGAAGGAAATGTAATTCTATCAGTACCTTAAATTTTTGTGTAAATTTCTTCTTATTTTCAACAAACAGATGTTCGTGAAAAGTCTAGACTTTCGGAGAAATAGGTGAACGAGGCTAACTGGGAGTATAAAAGCAACGCGGTGCAAGTGATAATAGCCAGTTTGATTTAACACGCTATTAGTGAAGTACGCGATAATAGTAATTATGAAGTACTACTGCCACAGTAAAGTTGTAAATGAAGACCATTTTGCCATACCGAATATTGGAGTTCGACAGTTCAGAGATTCGAACGATTGCAGAAGGTGCAAAACAAACAGAATTTCCCAATATTATTCACAATGTTCAATCTTCAAAGTCGCTTCGAAAAGCACAAACCAATTTTCCAAAGCTTTCGCCAGTTATTTCTCGAGCAAATATTCAGGGAAAGGATATGCACAGAGCTCTACAACTTGTATGAAGAATTACTGGATTGTTTCGAAAGTGATTTCGTCTCTGAAGTTAAAATGAGGAGGCAAAAATTTGTTGGATGCGCTGTCGTGTAGTTTTCTTAAAATCAAAATCTCCAGGACCTGAAATTTTCGTTTTTTTAAGGTAATAAATGTGAGCGCATTCAAAAATGTAAATATGTTATTGCAAGTTTTTGCAAGATTGCCAGTTACTACTCTAGAACGTTCATTTTCAACCTGAAATGTGAACGCAATCAAAAATGTAAAAAAAATGTTTCCAATATAGTGTTATGCCAATGATAGTGTAATGCGCTCAAAATTTAGTACACTACCCCTACCCATGACTTTATTAAAAGAAAGCATAACCTAGTTTTGGTCTCGAACTTTATTCGTTAAGATTACAGCCAATGACACTCAAGGTAGATGTACTATGGCAACGAATTTAGTTCTGTGTATGTCTGACCATCATAAAAGCTTCAATTTTTTGCAGCGCTTTGTTTTTTGAATTTAACACTTCTTCCCTCTCGTATGCACTAGTACCTAGGAAAACTTTTTTTACGCTGCAATTGTTAACATAAAGATGTTAGTTTAATAAAAGGAAAAAAACATGTTTTATGTTTTAAAACCCTGAAACTGTCACGTATTAGATTCAAGTTAATACCGAAATTGTTGTGCAAACATTTTAATAATTAAACTCAATTCCGCCAGGACTGATCAAAAACTAATAGTGAAATTTTACCGACATTGTCTTTAACAAGTTTGACGCCCTTAGTAAAAAGCCAGTAAAGTATAAAAGGTGAAATCAGAGAAAATTGAATTGTTTTTTAGAAATTTAAATTTTTTTATTTAAACAAGAAATTTAGTGATGAGTAAAGGAGCGTTTGTTTGGTTAATGAGTAAATTATAGTCAACGAAATATATTGGCATTAAAATTTCTAAAACGAATTAAAGAAACCTCACTTTTTGCTTTGGATGGCAGCATTACACTAGTAATCTTTACTATCACTGTAGTTTTTATTGATAGTAAAGATTTTCCCGCTTTTATTAAGTTTTAGCGATTAGTGGACCGTTCTATGCACAACCCTGAACTCAGAGCAAATCAAAGGTAATGGGGGTTAACACTTCTTTTCGCTTGTTGATTTTTTTTAAAATTCTATATAATAATATTTTTAGTTTTACTAAAGCCACATCATCGTTTTTATAAGAAGATAAAAACAATTATTTTTATGTATAACACGAGGCTTTTCCCAAAACTAAACGTACTTACGTGTCACCCCAAGAAATGCTTAATACATACAGCGCATCCAGCAAACACAACTGTTGATGAGTCGCTGAGTGAAAACTTCCTGAACGCACCGTTGAGTATTTTCGATCTACTGACTGGTTAGGATTTTACTTTTTTTACTGAGGGAAACTTTTTTTGCTACATTTACTCTACCTTTAAATTTGTATTCGCTGATAGCACCCGTTTACTTACCTATTTTTAACCATGTATGTATTAAAATATTTTGTTGCATACATGTTGAGCTCTCTTGGTCGAAAGAATTTGTGGAAATGAAGCATCATTCCACGTTTCTGAATATATTATTAAATTTCAACTAATTTAGAAGAAAGGGGTGGCATTTCGTGTGTTGTCAATGTTAAGGTGAGTTAAGGTTATCGCACCAATCAGGAATCTTCTGAACTATGAAAATTCAGTACATAGAACACATTTACTTATGTACAACCACATACCCTTATATTTACATAATGATTATTTATAAAGAATTCATTCAAATGGTAAACATATATTAACAAATGAATATACATACATATATATATGTAGCTTCTGCTTATTTGATGCGAACTATGTCCCCATATGTCAGATTGTAAACCATCGGAATTGGAATACTAAAGTTTGGCACGAACTCCATCTACCCTTATGACTGAAGTGCAACAAATGTATCTACATGGGAATCGTTTCGTAAATTCTATTAAGTAGAAGCTTGAAGCAATATACTACGCTCTACTTCTTCCATTTTCTAGCATCCTTATTATGATTATTACATTTTTTTTTCCGAATCGTACCGGAAGTTTCGCAAAACTTTTTTTTGTTCGTAAATATTTGCACTAAATTGGAATGAAAACCACCAGCCAATGTTTCCCTCAGACGTAGGGGATGGAGAAAACAACCCCTAACTGGAGGTGGAATGAAGGTAAAGAGATTGCCATTATACACAAATTGAAATTTCTTTCGCAAAATGCTTACAACTAATGCATAGTAAAAGATTGAATTGATATCAAAAATAAGAATAAGAGAAAGTCGAAGTACAGTTTCATACATGCATAAATGCAAATTGTTTAGGATAATTTTTCTGCAAAGCACTTAAAAAGATATATGTATACATATGTATATGTACATTTTAGTACTTTATATTAACGTTATAAGTCGCAACATACTTGGTCTCACTTATTTCTTGTTAAACTCATCTGGCAATGTTCTCTCGAAATTATGTTCGGTGGAATATTAAGATTTAAGAGGAAAATTTAAAAAAAGGTCAAAGTCTTAGTTTTTTATAACAAAAAAATCTTTAGAAAAGTATATTTGTAATAACTTGATGTGTAATAAATGAATTCCTTTAAGATATTCTTGTTAATAAAAAAATTTAAATTTTGACATTTTTTAAACTTTTCCCTTAAATCTCAACACCGGTTAATGACAATGGTTATTTACTCATTTTGTTTTGTTTATTTTCGGATGAATATAACTGATGAATATTGGAATTATTAACGGCCTCCCCCAGTCAAATATCTTTCCGCAGAACTACAAGTGGCAAGTGGAATTCTAAGTCCCATGCTCTCTGAAATCAAGAATGCCTGTCTAAGACACTGTTTTTGAGTTCACTTAACGCGCCTATTTTTCAGGAAAAATAAGACCAATGATTTTTATTAAGTGGATGCTTTTAAACTTTAATTTTATTCGTTGTCTCTAATAAACTGGATATTTTTACAAAGTTATTTCAATATTTATACCTTTTAAGTATGATCTGATTCTGGCTTTAGATCGTACATAAAAAACATTCATATATGCGAGTATGTAACAAAAGCATATCATGTATTTGTACGCTATATGCTAGGTATGAAAATGAAATGAAAACAAAGAATAAGGAAAATTGGCAAATTAGCAACAATGTAGTTCATTTTAGGTTCACACCGAGTTAATCGAAACTGTCGGTGACATCCCCTCGCGTGTAAACTAGCTCGTCTCAGTATGTTTACTTCGCATATCGCAGACATCTAGTACTGCAATTTTGACTACGGGCCGATGAAGTATACCAGATGATGTTTTGACTTTCACGCTTCGAACTTGGCCATCCTTAGCTGACACAACGTCTACTACTTTACCTTACGGCCAACAATTGCGGGGGACATTTTTATCTACTATAATCACGATATAGCCTACACGTACCGGGGGCTGTTTCGCGAACCATTTACTGCGTCGCGATATGATAGGAATATATTCTTTAATCCATCTGTTCCAAAAACTGTCAGCAAAGTTTTGAGACTGACGCCAACGTTCACGAAGGCTGGAGCTGTCGTTGCAAATAGGCTTGTAGCCACTCGACGACTCAATAAGCCGATGGTTGGGAATAAGCGCCTCGTCATCATGACTCTCGAGCGACACAAAGGTGTGTGGTCTGGAATTGATCACAAATTCCACTTCACATAATGCATTACGTAGACTCTCGTCGTTGAAACTCGTAGATGGAAGAATATGACACACTACGTTTTTGACAGATCACACAAGTCTTTCCCACACTCCACCCATATGGGGTGCACCTGGAGGGTTGAATGTCCATTTTATCGTGTCAGAAGATAGCGTAAGATCCGGGAAGTTGATCTCCTTGAGCTTAGCGCATATAACCTTCTCCGTCGCCTTGAAGTTAGTGCCATTGTCTGTGAATATCTCTCTGGGATAGCCCCGTCGTGAAATAAAATAGCTTATCGCTATTATGCATGAGCTTCTGTCTAAGCTGAATACTATTTCAATGTGTATGGCACGGATTGTTAAGCACGTGAAAATTGCACCCTATCTTTTTTCGCGCCTTCTTCCTACGACCACCTGTAGGGGACCGAAATATTATATGCCGACGTACGCGAACGTCCTCTCGAACGCGGCAAGTCTTGCCGATGGTAGAGCTGCCATTTGCGGGGCTTTCGGCATACTTCTGTTGTTTTTGCATAGCTGGCAACAATTAAGAACATTTTTATAGAGAAGTCTAACACGTGGTATAAGGTATTGTCCGCGTACATGGTTGATATTTGATTCGTGCATTTGGTGGTGGAATTGCTCGTGAGCCGAACGTACGATAAGAAATGTGACGTAGTTAGAAGCAGACATGAATATAGCGTCTTTTCGGTTATTCATTCATTCATTAATTTATTAATCATTTTCTTAATGCTATGTACATATTTTAAATTTCCATATTGTATTCAACACATTAACTATAACATAGGTTAAGAAAGGTAGATGGCATTTATTCAAGTTTTCCGCGCGACTCCTATTCCTGATTATACCTGTCTCGTCCAAGTAGACATCCAGAGAATAAAATTTGCTCGACCTTTTCAAAGGTTTCCCGTGCAGCAAAAAAGTTAACTCCTCGTTGAAATCTGTTTGAGCATACTTAATGAGAAAATATTGAGATTTTTGGATCATTCCGAGGCCAATAGCTGACTTTGTTCTTTTAGATAATATTTTTGAATGTAGTTTTTGTATGTAGAGCTATAAAGGTCGCTACTGCTCTATACAAGCGTCCCCAGTTAGAAAAGTATTTAACGTGCAGCTTAATATTTCGTAATGGTATAATTTCAATTTGTAAACAATAGTGTCTGAGCTCCTTTAAGTCAGCATCATTTGAGTTTACGTCGGTGCAATGCGGCCAGTTCTTCTGCTCTAACGCTAAAAACTCCGGCCCTTCAAACCATGGCTTGTAGGCCGTAACAGTAGGGCTAGTTATTTTAGTCGGCGGGATTCTATTTCGAGGTTATCCACCTCTATTGATCTGCATTTGATATCTCGAGTATATGCCCTATGCATAACGTATTGAGGAAAGTTTCTGGAATCCATCCGGATCCACTGCAATATCGTTTTCCACCAAAGCATAGAGGTTATGCCAATTCGTTGCACACTGGCTGCCGTAGAGACCAGTCGGGTGCGAACAACCGCTGCCTGTAATTGCAGCCTCGGGATTGACAATGGCTTGGGGGTGCGACTTTGGATATTGCCGCCGCTGAGGTGACAGAGACATCGTTGTCTTTTAGTATTCTTAAATAGCAAAAAGCTGCATACACGTTTTCTCCCGCATCGACGAAGTTGTACATCGTCTGCCTCTTTAAGTAATGAGGAATAACAGCGAGGAATTTGTACAGCAGTTATAAATTGCACCATAGTTTTCCAATGGTACCATTTGTCGTAAAGTTTGTCATATAAGGGATCGTCCCAGACAATACCGGACCGCCACACATCTTGGAGAATTTTCAATCCTACAGTGTAGCAGTTGACGAACCCCAAAGGAGAACCTCTCTTTTTGTAGTCGCCAAGTTTTCACCTGAAAATATACTTGAAATTGTCACTAGTTGGATGCCAAAACATACCCAGTATCTTTGTAGTAGACGCCGTGTACCGACAAGGGGTGATCCGTCAATTTATCAAGCAAGGGTTTGCAGTTTGAGGACCAACCGCGAATATCGAACCCAGCTGCACGGTTTATATATCCTTAACCTGTGTAGCCAATTTTAGGGCGCATTTTACGTCGTCTTCGCTGCCGATGAAATCGTCGACGTAATGATTTTTCTTTATGGATTCCGCTGCAAGTGGAAATTCATCGCCGAATTTATCTGCATTTTTATCACGTTCGAAATGAGCTATGCAAGGAGCGCAGTTGAGACCAAATGTCCGAGCTTGCATAACATAAACGATGTTTCGGATCGTCCCTGTCATCGCGCCATACAAATCGCTGAGCGTGCATTTCCGTTTCTCGAACCTTTCTGCGGTGAAACATTTCGGCAATGTTTCCACATACAGCAACTCTACCGACCCTAAACGCTAGCAAGATTTGTACAAGTAGGTTCAGCAGATCAGGACCAGTTAAGAGAAAATATTTTAGTGATTCTCCATTAGTTTTCGCAGCAGCGTAGCACCATAGAAATTTTACCAGGTTTATTGGGGTCTTTAACGACGAATGTTGGTAAGTACCAAACTTTCTTTCTGGGAATTTAAATCTCAGCTGTCGATAGCTTGTTCGCGTACCCCTTGCTGACCAAGTTGTTAATCTGCTGTTGCATGATAGATCGCAGGGTAGGATCTTTAGCAAATTTCTTTTCTAAGCACATCAGACGTCGTATTGCATTTGGATAAATGTCAGGCAGAGGCGCATTTATATCTCGCCACAACAACCCAATCTCGTAACGGTCGCCAAGTTGCTGGTACGTGGTGGTCATGATATTTAAAGCTTTAACACCATCCTTTGAAAGCATCTCCTTTGATTTTGATGACTCCTGTGCGAAGAATTCCTTCACTATTTCATGCAGGTGATCGTATTTCAGTTGGCAGTCACACGTATGAACATTCATATGAAATTTGTCGTTTTGGTTTCTCTCACACCCCTGCAGTGTTCAACCCAAACGCGACTGGGAGGCTATTGGCCGACATCAGGCACCTTCTTTAACTTTTAAGCGCAACGGCCAACTTCCAATTATCAGCACCAATAACTACCGACAGTTTTGTGTTATTGTACGATTCGTTGGGAAGCCCCCTAAGGTACTGATATTTCGATTGCATATCAGTTGTGTTAAGCGACTCTACTAGGAAATCAAGGTTATCCACCGTGCGTACATTTTCCAGTGTGAATTTATGATTGAGGGTCCTACCCGAAATTTCTATGGACGCCTTTTCAGAGTCTTCTTCGATGCGAGTGGTATTAACAGTCCAACGCAAACATAGAGTTCCCTTTTCACCTTTTACGCCAAGTTTGTTAAACACTTCCCTTTCTATAAGAGTCGCTGACGAGCCTTCGTCTAAGAATGCGTGAACATCGACCACTGTATTGCCTGAATACAAACGAACAGGTAAAATTCTAAAAAGGGACGCGACTCCTCGTGGTTACTGTTGTGATTGTTAACTTGTTCAATTGATACCTCGGCGTATTTGTGTAGTAGAGGGTGGTGTTTTGTAGTGCAGTGCTCTATTCCACATGCTTTGTTTATGAAACATTTGCGTCTATGCGAACCAAGACATTGCCGGCAAAGATTGTTGGCTTTAACTACTTCCCATCTACGTGGTAAAGCAAACCTTTTAAATATTTCACACTGTGGCACTTTATGGTCGTAGCCGTTACATATGCAACATTGTTTGTTAGCTGTATTATAAGATACTGACTTCAACTATTTTGCACTACTTGCAATGGTATGGGCGTTAACCGTGGCATTGATCTTTCCTGGTGCCAAGTTGACAAATCTGCTAGCCGCTTCTGCTAGACTGAATATCCAGTCACTAAATTGCTTCACGATCGGAATAGTATTATCTTTTGGATGGAGAGCCCAGTTCATCTTATAATTATTGTAGAGTTTATCGACGAATTCCTTAAATAATAGTGGATTATGGAGATGCATATGCATCTGGCAACTTTTAATAGTATTGCAATATTTCTGACAAAAAGCGCGAAATCAAAAAGGCGTTCCAATTTATCTTTTGGAGGGGGCATTGCTCGAGCTCTATTGCTCATGCGTTCAAGTATGTACTCCGGCTTTCCAAAACACATTCTTAAAGTACGAATAATATCGGGGACCATTGCAGGCAGGAACAGTTTCGCTCTAACCATATCGCGAGCTTTACCCTTGAGACAGGCTTGGAGCCTTATGAGATTTTCCGCGTAGCTATATCCGGCAACAGCTGTAATATTTTCAAAATTGCTGATAAAAGTGACCATTCCTCTGGGTCGCCATTAAATATAGGAAGCTGCTTTGGGATCGCTTGCCTTGCCACTAGTTGCGAATGTGACGGTTCTACACTCTGCGAGAATGGAGAAAAACAATAGAAGGAAGCTCACTGCATTGTGACAAAATTCTGTATTTGCTATCCAAATATTGTTGTTGTATCTCCATTTCTTCTTTAAGACGCTCTAATTGAAGGTTTCGCTGTATGTCGTACTTATCACAATTGTCGTTTAATGCACTCACTTGTTGACGTGGCACTGTATTTGCATTAATACAATATCTACGGGGTGCGTCGACGACTTTACCGTAAAGGGTGTTTGCGGAATTGTATGCGAGGCAGCATTCGTAAAAGTCGTGCTTACAAGGTTGTGATGTTGCGAAGTTAAAAATTTTTTGTTACAGGCACTGCGATGACCTCAGCAATAGGTGTTGGGATAACCGTGGTGGCTGTTGTGGTCAGAGTTGACGCCCTTACGATCGTTCCCAATATTTGCGCTGTTGTAACTGGTTGACACAGTGGAACATATTGCGTATGCCCGTTACTTTTATTAGTATTTGGTGATGATGAAGCTGTTGGTTGAGCAGTTGTAGCTAATACGTCGCGCCTACACCCGACGCAGCTCCAGCTAACGTCAGCAACATTGATGTCCACTCCGACGCACTCGAAATGATACCACGAATTACAGGCGTCACACTGGACCATTCGCTCATTGTCCACCTCTTCACATACTTGACAATGTTGATCCATGTTAATTGGTTTTAACTCGCTTTATTGGTTTTAATCTCGAATTACACTTTAAAGTTTAAAAAATTGTTGCGTTCATTTAACGCACCTGTTTTTCAGGAAAAATAAGAACAAAGATTTTTAATAAGCGGATGCTTTTAAACTTTAACTTTATTCGTTTCTTCTAATAAACTAGACATTTTTATAAAGTTACTAGCAGACCCGGCAGACGTTGCTCTGCCCTAAATTTGGCCTATCTGCATACATTTTAATAAGCTTTTCCGTCTAACTCTGCCCTACCCCTCTACACTTTTTCCTAATCTTTTTATTCACTCCTCCCTCCGTTCGATTCATCTCCATCTTCGTCTCATTCTATCTCTTTCTCAGTCTCCTTCTCTCTTTTCTCTTCTCTCAAGTTTTTCTGCTCCTTCTTCATGTCTAATTGCCAGTCCCAGAGGGTGGTATGTATTTTGTTCCTGTCCCATTCCGAGTCTCAGTCCCAGTCCCACTCCGAGTCTCAGTTTCAGTCCCAGTCCTAGTCCTAATCCCAGTCCCAGTCCGCCTCTGGTATACTTCCCGGAAAAAAGCATCGTAAATACTAATATAGGGAAATTTATATACGAAATTTCGAAATCGAATAGGACATATGTAAACAGGTATGTGGGTATTATTAATTCTTGTCTTTATTACGGCTTCGCATGCATATTTATCAGGTTTGCCAGACTGATGCGACTAAATCGAATATCACAATGAACTTTAGAGCTCTTAGCAACAGCTTTCATTTGATATCCATAATACACATATATACTAGGTGTATCTTACTCTCTCACTTACTCTGTATTATAGCACACATCAACAGCTTTCATTTGATATCCATATTGTATAAACACATTCTAGGGGTACCCGTGTCCACGTTTTGGGCTATATCTCGAGACCCTAGCCTCCCAGTTGTATGAAAATTATCCTGTACTATAGCACACATCAACAGCTTTTATTTGATATCCATATTGTATAAACACATTCTAGGGGTACCCGTGTCCACGTTTTGGGCTATATCTCGAGACCCTAGCCTCCCAGTTTTATGAAAATTATCCTGTACTATAACACTCATCAACAGTTTTCATTCGATATCCATATTGTATAAAAACATTGTAGGGGTACCCGGGTCCACGTTTTGGGCTATATCTCGAGACCCTAGCCTCCCAGTTTTATGAAAATTATCCTGTACTATAACACTCATCAACAGTTTTCATTCGATATCCATATTGTATAAAAACATTGTAGGGGTACACTGGTCCACGTTTTGGGCTATATCTCGAGACCCTAGCCTCCCAGTTTTATGAAAATTATCCTGTACTATAACACTCATCAACAGTTTTCATTCGATATCCATATTGTATAAAAACATTGTAGGGGTACCCGGGTCCACGTTTTGGGCTATATCTCGAGACCCTAGCCTCCCAGTTTTATGAAAATTATCCTGTACTATAACACTCATCAACAGTTTTCATTCGATATCCATATTGTATAAAAACATTGTAGGGGTACCCGGGTCCACGTTTTGGGCTATATCTCGAGACCCTAGCCTCCCAGTTGTATGAAAATTATCCTGTACTATAGCACACATCAACAGCTTTCATTTGATATCCATATTGTATAAACACATTCTAGTGTCTTCGTTTTGATCTTAAGACCCTAGGCACGTAGCGAAAAGAAAGGTAGATGTTGGCCGATTCTCAGACCTTCCCAATATGCTCACAAAATTTCCTGAGAATCGGTTCAGCCGTGTCGGAGGAGTACAACCTGTAACACCGTGACAGAAAATTTTATATATTAGAAGATATTAAAATTGGTATATGTCCGATTTCTTCGATTTTCAATAGCGATGGCAGATCAGTGCCAAGATAACAAATTTCAATAAGATATCTAAAAACTTATAAGTTATAGTGTTCATAGACGGACGTACGGACGGACATGTCTATGGCAATGGCCTTATTTTTTCACCCTGACCATTTTGATATGGAATTCAAAATTTAACTCGATTAGTTTATGCCGTTATGCCCCAGCGGGTTAGCGGGTTAGGATATACCCGCGGTAGGTATGCCTGTCGTAAGAGGCGACTAAAATACCAAATACATTCAAAGGTTTGTGTAGCGCAACCATTTCAGGTTGCCAGCGCAATATATAGCTTCTCCAAACCCAATTGGCAACCTCACCTATCCGTGGCGAATCCTGTTTCATTAACAACCGAGGCTCTGGCGACACCGAACTCCTCATGGATCTAGGGGCTGGGAGGGCGGCATGGCCTGGAAGGTCGCATGTGGTCATAACAAATCGTTCCCGAGATGGTCGGGCTGGTACGGGTACGTATCGGATCTGCATCCGGCTAAGAACCATTAACATCGATAACACTCCCCAAAGCCTTCGGGGAGTGTCTTTATCGCTAAACAACAACAACAGCAACAAATTACACTTTTTCGAGCATTGCTCAGCTAAGTATTATTACGAAAGGCCCATTTTCGAATGTCCATGGATGTATTTAGGAAGCTAACTCTGTAACTTGGAAAACAGAGAAATAACTTTTTTGCTGTGGCTCAATGCCTTAAAAAAATTGGTTTGGTCCAATATTCCAAAAAAATGTATTTCGCAGTATAGAATTCTTATTAAAATTGTTTCCTCAATTTAACAAATTTTCTATTCTTTTATATTAAAGACAGTTGCACATTTGGCAGATTTCCCTGTTTTAAGAAATAGATCTTTCTTTGTAGACAAAATATTCGCTTCCTGTCGGACACATTTTTTTTTTCGCATAAACACCGATTGTATTTAAGAAGTAGTAAGTAATTTATAATGGAGTCCATAGAATGGTGGATTTGCCGGTCAGCCTAGTGCACCTCTGGATATATAAAGAGTTCGAAGTGAAAGTTTTCCATAACAAATTAATTTTAACTAAACAAGTGCGCAGCAGCAGTCCAAACATAACTACACGCTGCTGCCAATCACAGCGTTTCCAAAATGAAAATGACAACATGCCAGACTATAATACTAACAAAAAGGAAATACCGGTTAAAAAAGTAATTGTGGAAAAAAACGAATGTGGACATCAGGTGTCGCAGCAATTTACCTTCATTGTTCATTTAATTTTGCACAGTACTTAACCGCAGTATGCCATTCCACGCATTTGCCTTCAAAACAGAATTATGGTAAAATGTTCATTTCTATTGAAAAAGGGTTGATTTTATGTTTCATATTGCACAAATCGATGGGATGTTTTCTTAAAACTGATCAAACAACATAAAAAATTTAAACAGCCCTCAATATAATAACCCATTTCCCAAGCGTAATTGTAGTGTAAAAAAAGTTAATGGTAGTGGGTACAACATAGAGAAAAAGAGAAAGTTTTAAAATAAAAAAAAAATTTATAAAAAAAGATCTTTGCACTGAAGGTAATGCCTTGGCCGCTGTGTCGCATATGTCGCGGACATATTTCGCGCAATATATATTTGGAATGTTTTTAGCATGTTATTGAAACTTATTTGTATTCAATAAAAATTTAATTGAAACATCATCAATCTTCTGTTATTAAAACCTTATATATACATACAACCAGGGCCATAGAGAGAAAATCCGGGCCCGGGACTAAACAATTTACGGGCCGCCTATAAAAAATCCACCAATACATTCGATTAATTTGATTAAATGGCGTCTCAGTCATTATTCATTATTGATGGATTACATCAAAACAAAATTTTGCTACATCAACTAAATGATTTTTTACTAAGAGCTGAAAATAAAATTAACACAGAATATTTACTATTTATACTGTTTTATTGTAACGTAGAAATAAAATTCTCTTTTAACAGCCACGTATTGTTTTAAAATTTAAATAATGATGTATATTGGAACGATTTTCCGTCATCCCTTGTCAAATTTGGTTTTGAGACAAACGGGTTTCGGCGTTGTACCATCATCAGGTGTATTACATATATGAGCACAATGAATTATTTTAAGATGACTTTTAAACTTTTCACGGTTTCGAAATCTTTTTTACAAATAAAGCATAACAGTTTAAAATCTTCTAGATATTTATAAGTTTTATTTCTATTACCCACGGTTAAGTTTGTATAATTACCCGTTTAGCTGCTTAGTGTTGAAATTTTTGGAACGCTAATTGCTATGAACCGCAAGCAACAATTCAAATACTCCGATTAACCTTAATAAAAATTGGGAAGGCTTTATACATTGATTTTAAAATGTTTGAATCATTTGTTTGCTTACCTGGTCTCTAGAATCGCTAAAAAAATTTTTATTTATAAGAAAAACTACTAAGAATTTATAAATTTGCTGCGTTGTGACTTTTGACTTTGAATTGGAAGCACAGAATGAACATAAATGGCGTGATCTTCACCTAATTTGAAATTCTACAAATATTTTGTTAGATTAAACAAGTTTCTTAGGTAATACAGCAAGTTACCTAAGATAACTTGGTAAAAATAAACAGGTTATTAGGTAGTTTAAAGAAGTTTCCTAGGTCTAATTACAAATTACCAAAGATAACTTCTAAAAGTAAGCATCAAATTTGTTAGGTTAACCAAGTTTTATAGGTGTTTGGGCGATGACTCAACTCACCCAAGGCCCTTCTCGACGGGCCTGGCCATATGTAACAAGCCTTGTATGAGGTTCGACTTTTTTGCTGCGAAGTTTATGTACATACAAAGAACCTCTGATATTCTATACATACTAGCAGACCCGGCAGACGTTGTTCTACCCTAAATTTGGCCTACCTGCATACATTTTAAAAAGCTTTTTCCATCTAACTCTGCCCTCCCCCTCTTCACTTTTCCTAATCCTTTTATTCACTCCTCCCTCCGTCTTTTTCGCTTCATCTATCTCCATCTTCGTCTCTTCTTATCTCGTTTGTTCCAGTCCGAGTACCACTCCGAGTCTCAGTCCCAGTCCTAGTCCTAATCCCAGTCCCAGTCCGTCTCTGGTGCGAAAAAAGGATCGTAAACACTAATATAGGCAAATGTATATACCAAATTTCAGGCAAATCGAATAGGACGTATGTAAATAGGTATGTGGGTATTATTAATTCATGTCTCTATTTCGGCTTCGCATGCATATTTATCAGTTTTGCAGGTTTATGCGACTAAATCGAATATCACAATGAAAATTACTTTATAGCTCTCATCAACAGCTTTCATTTGATATCCATAGTGTATAAACACATTCTAGGGGTACCCGGGTCCACGTTTTGGGCTATATCTCGAGACCCTAGCCCCCCAGTTGTATAAAAATTATCCTGTACTATAGCACTCATCAACAGCTCTCATTTGATATCCATATTGTATAAACTCATTCTAGGGGTACCCGGGTCCACGTTTTGGACCTAGCCTCCCAGCGGTATGAATAATAGATGTTGGCCGATTCTCAGACCTATTCAATATACTCATAAAATTTAATGAGAATCGGTCAAGCCGTTTTGGAGGAGTACGGAAGCGAACATTGTGACACGAGAATTTTATATATACGAAGATATCCTTTATTATATTGTTATATATTTTTTAACGAAAGTTGTATGAAATTATTATACACCACAATTTGTTCAATTGCTTTTGATATACACACTAGAGATACACGCCGCCGATAAATGCCGCCGCCGCCGATTTTTGTTGTTTTTCGCACGCCGCCACCGAATGTCAAAAATATCGGCGCGGCGGCGGCGGCGTCCGGTGCGTTACTATATTTTCTACTCGTTTAAGACTGTTTGGGCCATTTATTGTTTATGTCGAAAATTGGTCAGATATGATCGAAAGTGACATCAGCGTATGCGCATCACTGCCAGTTTTAAGAAACTAATGCGAAATTTAACTCTTTCTAACCGTTCAAAAGCTATTTAAAAAAAAGACACTTTCAATGCTAGCTTAACACGGATCTTGCATCACCCAATTCACCTAGTTATTAAATCAAAACTGTTATGTATGAAACGAGATGGCAGCGCCACGACAATAAATTATTTATATATACATCTGGCAACTGTGTTGCCAGAACATTCTTTATCTTATTCTTTATTACTTTTTTATCTTTCAATTGATATACTTTTACGCATTAACTTTAAAATGTAACAATTAACTTATTTCATTAATTAAATAAACACTCATATAAAAAAAGTGGTGTCAGAAGTGTATTTAAAAATGAGCCTTACACCGGAGGATTTAAAAACAGTGTTGGATGCGCTAGCAGGAGCAATCCGAGGAGCTGTGGAGGAGGCTGCACAGAATGCTGCGGCAAATACAAAGGTAAATCGTTCGTTGTCACCCAAACCGCCGCCGTTTAGTATTACGGAATACAAATTAGAAGATAAATCCTCAGTACAGGATTATTTCACACGTGCAGATTGGGCATTACAGTTGAGCAAGATTCCAGAAGCGGAACAGCTCAAGTTCGTACGTGTACACATGGGGACAGAGCTTAATAAAGCGCTAAAAATTCTTGTAAGCCCCAAAACACCAGACTCGCTCAACTACAGCGAAATAAACAATATCTTGATTCGCCATTTTGATGGCTGTAGGAATAAGTATGCAGAAAGTATCAAGTTCCGGCAAAACAAACAAGAAAAGGGAGAGCCGATTTGCAAGTTCGCCCTTCTTTAAGAGAAGCGGCTGTACACTGTGAGTATGGAGAATTCTTAGATAGAATGCTACTAGAGCAATTGTTGTATGACGAAGAATCACGAGTTATTTTTAATGAAGTTATTGCAAAGAAACCATAAAATTTTGCTGAAGCATACGAAATTGCGCATACAATCGAATTAACACAAAACACCACAACAGACTTAAGTGCACAGAAGTGATACAAACAAGCGAGCCAACGTATAAACTGGGCTACGCACCAGTTAAAAAAAAGAAATACAAATTCGAAAAACCCGAGTGGCGAAGAACCGATGCAGAGGGCAAAAGAGAAAGGGTCCAATTGTTACGGATGTGGGGGGCAGCACCGTAGAAAAGACTGCAAATTTAAGAATTCCAAATGCTTTGCATGTCCCACCACATCGCCAAAGTGTGTAAGACCAAATAAGATCAGATTTCAGAGGATGAATGTGAATCAGTTCAAAAACTAAACAGTGTTAATGCATGCAATGCAGTAGATAGAAAAATGGTTCCTATATATATAGATGGGAAACAAATTCAGATGGAATTAGATATGGTTGCACCATGGCCAGTAATGAATTGCAAAACGTTGCGTTCGATTAAACCAAATTTTAAGTTGTTAAAGACAGATCGACGATTTACAAGCTATACGGGCCACAAGGTGAACTGCATTGGACGGGTCGTAGTAACTGCGACAATGGGGAAAACTTCACGACGACTTAATTTGTATGTCGTTCAAGGAGATTGTGATACACTTTGCGGTCGAGAATGGATATCGCAATTCGCACGAGAAATAAACTTCACTGAACTGTTTTCATCGTCTAACCGAATCAATACTATAAATTCAACAGCACCAAAACTATCAATAAACCAACAAACGCGACTGCAACATCTCATTACACGTTTTGAGGACATCTTCAGTTGAGTGGGCCACCTGCAAAAGTAAAGCTCAAAGCTGGAGGAGCGCGATGTACCGATGGCGATGACAGAGGAGTATGCCTAGGAAATAGATCGTAAAATTCAGTCAGGTTTTTACAAGAGAGTGAAGCATTCAGAATAAGCCTCAACAACACACGCAGTAGCAAGAAAGAATGGGGGTATTCGCATTACCGGTAATTATAAGCCCACTGTCAATCCAAAAATGATCATGGACGAACAGCCGATTCCAAAAGCAGAAGATTTGTTTAATAAAATGAAAAATGCTACAATATTTTGTCACTTAGATATAACAGATGCATATACGCATTTAACAATTACCAATGAGTTTGCGCATGTATTGACATTAAATACAGTGGCGCATGGGTTAATACGACCTACTCGTGTGGTATATGGACAGCAAATATTCCAGCTATCTGGCAAAGAAAAATGGAGACTGTGTTACAGGGAGTCCCAAATGTTTTAAATTTTTTTGATGATATCTTGGTGTTTGCTGAAAACTTCGAGCAGCTACTGATAGTTTCGGAAACGACACTAAATCGCATTAAATTACATGGTTTGCATTTGAACAAGTCAAAGTGTGTCTTTGCGACACCATCGGTGGAGTTCTTTGGCCATCGCATCGACAAACAGGGCATACATAAATCCGAAAAACACATTGAAGCGGTAATAAACGCTCCCAGGCCAACGACTTTCGAAGAGTAACAGCTGTTTTTAGGAAAATCCACGTATTATAGCGCATTTATTCCAGATTTGGCCACAAGTGCACAGCCATTGCGGGATATGCTGAAAAGAGAGAAATTTTACTGGACTAAGGAGGCAACGCAGCGTTTGCCCTATTGAAAGGGACGTTGGTTTCACCTCAAGTGTTGATGCCATACGACCCAACACTACCTGTACTACTGGCAACAGACGCGAGTCCAACAGGACTAGGAGCCGTGCTTTCACACCGAACGACCAATTGCATACGCAAGTCGAACATTGAATGCTAGAGAACAACGCTATCCATAGATTGACAAAGATGAATTGGCAATTGTGTGGGCGGTTCAGAAATTTTTCAAATATTTATACGCGCGTCATTGGACACTAATCACCGATCATAAGCCATTGTCACAAATATTACAACCTGACAAATTGCTTCCAGTATTATGCATAAGTAGAATGGCGAACTGCGCAGACTTTTTAAGCAGATTTGATTTCGAGGTAGTGTACAAGAGCTCAAAGGCGAACGCGAATGCCGACTATCTTTCACGCGCCCACTTTCAGCCACCGAAATCATTACAAATTAAGCAGTTGCAACAGACAGCCATGACGAATCTAGACGAATATGATGAGTTCGACCACTTCATTATTCGCCAAATCAACCAATTACCACTAAGTTCAGAACACATAGCAAGAAAGTCCAGAAAAGATGAACGAATGGGTAAAATAATTAAACTACTGGAAAGTGGCCAGTGCTTGAAAAGGGCAGGGTACAAATCCCCAGAAGTCAATTATAAGTTGTCCTCCGGATGTTTGACGTTCGAACATCGTGTTGTTATTCCACCAAAATATCGAAACAAACTGCTTGACAATTTACACACGGGGCATTTAGGAATTGTTAAGATGAAAGGGATTGCTCGCTCATTCATATACTGGCCGGGCATAGACAATGATATCGAGAATATTGCGAACCAATGTGATGCATGTGCAAGACAAGCAAACAAACCGGCAAAAAGTGAGGATCATCATTAGGAATACCCCAAGGGACCATGGGAACGTATTCATATCGACTATGCGGGACCTTTCGAGGGAGCGTTGTTGCTGGTAATCTCGGACGCATACAGTAAGTGGTTAGAAGTGCGAGTTACTAAATCTATAACAGCAACGGCGACAATTGCGTTGTTGGACGAAGTGTTTGCGGCTTACGGCGTGCCGCTAACTGTCGTTTCTGATAATGGAACAAATTTCACTTCTGAAGAATTTAACAACTTTCTGACAGCAGTTGGTGTTAAATATCACAAATATTCAGCGCCGTATCACCCAGCAACTAACGGACAAGCAGAGCGTAGCGTACAAACAGTCAAGAAAGCATTGAAAGCGATGGGTCCTACGAGTAGTTCATTAAAGACAAATCTGAATGAATTTTTGAAGCAACAGGGTCATCACCAGCACTACTATTTATGGGGCGACAGTTGCGCACAAGGTTGAATCTGATTCGACCACAGGAAATTTCAAAGAAGGTAGAAGAGAAGCAATACGTAAAGTCCAAGAAAACTATTAGAGAGTTTGAACCAAATCAAAATGTTTACTTTTTGTCTGGAAATCCACGAATTTGAAATGGCTCAGGGGAACCATAAACGCACGTGTAGGTGATCTGCACTATGAAATACTCTTCATTGGGAAAAGTGTAAAACGGCATGTGGACCAAATACGCAAAGCCCGGTTGGACCTGATAAAACAGCTCTGGAAATTGATTATTACAAGGCGAGGCTGTCAACCGAAGACAACACTAATGAAACCGAGGCATCAGCTGAAGTAGATAGCACTGAAGCAATAACGCAACCGGTGGTTACTGAAACGGCGCAAAACAAATCGTGGGGATTGGAAGATTTTGAAGGCTTTGCTTCGGCCAATAGTACAATAGCGCAAAATCCTACATCGACACCGAATACAACACCCGAAACAAGTAGGATACCTAAAATTCCACGGAGATCAACCAGATAGAGAAGGGCACCTGTCGGATACTCACCTTAGCCCTTGCAGATGAGGGAAAAATGTTATGTATGAAACGAGATAGCAGCGCCACGACAATAAATAATTTATATATACATCTGGCAACTGTGTTGCCAGAACATTCTTTAAATTCTTCTTTATTACTTTTTTATCTTTCAATTGATATACTTTTACGCATTAACTTTAAAATGTAACAATTAACTTATTTCATTAATTAAATAAACACTCATATATATAAAAAACACTAAAAGAAAAGTTTGATAATAAATTTTTATGCTCACTTTGCATATTTTTTTCAAAAAATTAATAATGAACAATGACTTCAAATAAAATGACTCAAGGCGAATATGTTTTCAAATTATCCTCAAGTTGTAAAAAGAGCAAATTACCCAAAAAGGTGCCGAATTTTTAAAAAAATTTATATTGCGATTGGCTGAAAGAATAAGCGAAATCAGTGATGCAAAATCCTTTAGTAGGTTCTAGGGGCATACACACACCTTCGAAGTAATTCTTACCTCATATTTAAGTTGAGGATATATGTATGTATGAGAAGGGTTGGAAAAATCACTTGGGCCTACATTCAAACATCTGTTGTTTATTTGCGAAACTATACAATAGCGTCTGAAATTTTGATTTTCACACTTCATCCTTCAACATCAAAGCCTCCCAGTTTGGCATTTCCTAAAGTTGGCGGTCCTATCCAAAACTAGTCTCTTGGAGTGAATTACATTGATTATAGCCTGTCAACCAAGTTTAAATATCACCTACGAGTTACGGCTCCTTTTAAAAATGTGAATTCCTAGGCACATATTCTTACCAGACTTTGTCCGTCGCAAGAACACTCAAAGTGGTGAAGCAAAAGCTTTCCCAAGACAGTCGAACTAATGACCGTGTGTGTTACTACCCTAACGTAGTGGACAGTCGAACTAGTCATCCATGTTGTTGTTGTTGTTGCAGTGCTTCGCCTCATCCAATAGGTGTGACCGATCACAAATTGTCATCAATATCCTGTTTCAATAGGGGTGGACCATAATAATAATAGTAGTTCGACGTTGTGGCAGCGCACTGCCCGCAAGTGGCCCAGTGACACCAGGCTAATCCTGTTCATAGTTTTTTTTATTTATTAATTTTATTACATATTTATAATTGTTTTTGTTTTTGGTTTGTCAAGCGTCGAGATCTCAAACTGCTCAGCTACAGAAGAAATATCATCAGCTGAGGGTAAAACTTAAATTAATAGAATATAGAAACAAAAATATACAGCATTAACGATTAAGAGAGATAAGGACAGTCTTTTTATAGAAAAAAGGTAGTCTGACATATCAAATGTATTTGAGTGAGTGTTATAATCTTGGCACAAACACCGGAAAGGTTTTTTAAGTTCGAAATTCGTTCTACATTGTTTTAAAAGAAGAGGTTTGTAGTGTCTCGTAGTGCGACAGGGAACACTAAATTCACTTCATTCAGGAGAAATGGGCTTGAAATCGATCCATTCAGTAGTTTTGTCATAAATATTACGCCAAGAATTTCTCTACGACTAGCAAGAGTTGGAAGATTGATAAGTTTTAACCGATTAGTATAAGGTGGAAGATTAAATGAAGAGTCCCATTGAAAATTCCTTAAGGCAAATAGTAAAAACTGTTTTTGTATTGATTCGAGCCTGTCACTATGGACTTGAAAACGCGGATTCCATATTATTGAGCCATACTCTAATATCGGTCTAACCAATGCTGTGAAGAGGGTTTTTGTAACGTAGGGGTAGCTAAACTCTTTTGACCACCTTTTCACAAATGCTAAGACACCTTTAGCTCTATTGAATGTGACACTTATATGAGTGTTGAAGCTGAGTTTTCAGTTCATTGTAACTCCCAAGTCTACAAAAACATTAAAACTTTCAAGGTTTTGGTTGTTAATTGTGTAAGAAGCTGGTTGTAAACTCCTACACGAACAACACATAAATTTACATTTCTGAAGATTAAGCGGCATGTAGTTCACATTGCACCAAGCAGCTAAGCAATTTAAATCCGTCTAAAGTCAAGAACGTTCTTCAATCGACGCGTAAGTCTTAAAAAGTTTTACATTATCAGCATACATCAAGATTTTAGGATATTTTATAGTAGTAGCGATGTCGTCTATAAATAGCAAAAACAGAATCGGGCCAAGATGGCTGCCCTGAGGAACACCAGAGGTGACACTAGTTATACTCGAAAACATATTTTTAAAGATTACTCTTTGTGTTCTGCCACAGAGATAGGTGGAAATCCAACGAGTGAGACTAGGTTGAAACCCAAGCATGTCGAGTTTATATACAAATAAAGAGTTGCATACTTTATCAAATGCTTTACTAAAATCGGTGTATATAACGTCGGTGTGAAGATTTTCACTTTTATGGGGAGGGATGAGAAAGGATTCCTTCCATGCCGTCGGGAAAATTCCATACTTCAAAGATAGGTTAAACAAATCGGTAAGAGGTTTGTAGATGAATTCTGCACATGTTTTAAGAAAGCATGTGGGAATTAAGTCTGGGCCGTACGTAAAAGATTAGTTTAGGGTTTTTAGGTACAATAAAATATCTTCAGGTAATAAGTGTGGAGCAGGGATTGAATTACTTGAATGCAGTTCATAAGGATATTTCCCAGGTGACAAAGCAATCTCGCCGGAATAATTAGATTTGAAAAATAGAGCGAAGAAATTCGCAACCTCTTGATTGTCGCTAGAAATGTTACCATTAAACTTCATAGCGGAAGGAAAACCCTTTACCCCACGTTTAGAATTTACGAAACCATAAAACGACCGCGGGTTGCTAATAATTGTCTTCCTAATTTTACAAACGTAAGCTTTATAGCACTTTTTATTAAGTTCAAAATACATATGACGCAGAATACCATACTTACTTGGAAAAATATTGATCTGATTAAGACAAAGGTGGGATACTTCATACAAAAAGTCGCTGTTACACGTCTTAGATGAGATGGTAAAATATTATGGTCATAGGTGTTCCATGATATATGCGTCAGGTTAAAATCGCCCAAGACAAGCATTGAGTCGTATGGCTTCATCATCGAACAAGCAGTTTGTATCAGTGAAACATGCTGCATATTCACTTATTGATCAGATGAGGGAGGAATGTAGCAAACGACTAAGTAAATCCGTCCTCTGTCTAGCAGGATTCGAACGCATTTAAATTCAATGTCATCAGTAGCGGGTAAATTAACCTCCTCGGATGGTATTGAAGAATGTACAGCCAGCAAGACACCACCCCCTGTTCTGTTTAAGCGATAATTTCTATAAGACTGATACTCGTCACAAAGAATTTCGGAATCAAAAACATGTGGTTTCAACCAAGTTTCAGTAAAAGCAATAATTTTGTAATTACAGTGAAATGATTTAAAATACAGATCTGTTAACTTTTAGTTTAAACCTCTTACGTTCTGGTAATATATACTGAAGGCAGATTTTAAATTCAATTTTTTGGAACAGAGCTTTGGCGAGGAAATTGGGCGATATTCTCATTTGTCTTATGAAGGAACTCGTGAACAAAACCTACGGGCGGCCAAAACGAGCTAGTTAAAAGGGTTTCGAAATCTTTTAAATAAAAATCAATTCTAAACGAGGAAATATTTATTTCATAATTAAACTTGAATTTTCTTATCGTCATGCCGTCAGCCTTTATTTTTGAGGCAACATGGGACTTAATGTCATCAACAGAGGTATCGTTGTCACATCTAGACATAAAAATAGATTTTTTTGCGGGAGTAAAACCAGCTTCTTAGCGGATGTTTCTGCTATAGGAGGTGCAGTTTGAGACTCAGGGATGGTTGTGTTCGTGACCCTACAGCTTGTTCGAGGCACTACAGCTTGCGGATTTGGGGAAGCTAGGTTTATCAACTCTTGCACTTGGGGTGAATTGCTTTATTTTGATTACTACGATTAATGCACTCAATTTTATCACAAAACACAGTTAAACAATTAGGTAAACCAATTTAGATTTTACAAATTAGCACAGCAATATTTAAATACAACACAGCTACAATGACGCTTGCGTTTTTAGAGGGTTGTTAAGGGGCAGTTAACATCTTTAACTTAAAATCGGTCGATTTTCATTCTAAAATATCGTTTCGATTTAACGAAGACTATGGAATCAGTGGTGTGAACACAAATGTTTTCAAACTTTGGTCTACATTTTAAAATTTTATCCGGGGTCCTTGTAAAATTTTAATTATATAGACGCGCCGACGATTATACGATTTTCACTCATAAGTTACGCAATGACATCCACTTAGACTGCTTATGATTTCGAGGGCGCCATCCTTGGCCAAATAGTCACTCCCCAACGTTTCAAGTTGTTTCTCTGGTGTAGCTCGGCAGCATAGCGCGACAAAAACATCCGTTAGAAAGTCTTTGGAGCTACACCTAGAGCTTCTAGGAGAGTGACGTCGACGAAGGTATGAGTTCGAAGTCGCAGCCCTATAGCTTCTGTGTTGGCATATGTTATGAGGGTAAGGAGGCGTGGTAGCGACTGGTGGTCGGGATTGCTACTGTTCGCACATCGGGAATTGTAGCGTATATAATAGAGTCTACGCCGCCGCCGTCGATAAAGTGATCGGCGTAAACCTCTAATACATACATATGTATGTAAATATTTACAATCGTATCTACTTTTCATTACTCGCACTCGCAATGTCTTCTTTGTCTAAAGCGTACAATAACTTAGCAAAGGTTGACTATCAATTTGCTTTGTTTTGTTTGTTCAGCCAGAAGTTCCAGTGTCAGTTTTGTTAATTTATGAATGAATAAATAATAGGTAAATTATGCATACATTCATACATACGTACATACGTATTTGTTATTCAAATTTTTACTGTTCCCGATGCATCGCAAGGCAGAATCACTATGATTTTCATATTCAGGAGGAGAATGGGATATAAATAAGAATTTCTTTTGGTAGATACAAAATAATTTGCATAGTTCCAAACCGCACGTGAGTAAATTTATTGATATGAAAAAAAAAAACAAGTAAGGAAGGCTAAGTTCGGGTGTAACCGAACATTACATACTCAGTTGAGAGCTGTGGAGACAAAGTAAGGGAAAATCACCATGTTGTAAAAAGAACCTAGGGTAACCCTGGAATGTGCTTGTATGACATGTGTATCAAATGGAAGGTATTAAAGAGTATTTTAAGAGGAAGTGGGCCATAGTTCTATAGATGGACGCCATTTAGGGATATCGCCATAAAGGTGGACCACGGGTGACTCTAGAATTTGTTTGTACTATATGGGTATCAAATGAAAGATGTTAATGAGTATTTTAAAAGGGAGTGGGCTTTAGATCTATAGGTGGACGCGTTTTCGGAATATCGTTATAAAAGTGGACCAGGGTTGACTCTAGAATGCGTTTGTACAATATGGGTATCAACCGAAAGGTGTTAATAAGTGTTTTAAAAGGGAGTGGGCCTTAGTTCTATGGGTGGACGCCTTTTCGAGATATAGCCATAAAGGTGGACCAGGGGTGACTTTAGAATGCGTTTGTACAATATGGGTATCAAATGAAAGGTGTTAATGAGGGTTTTAAAAGGGAGTGACCCTTAGTTGTATATGTGAAGGCGTTTTCGAGATATCGACCAAAATGTGGACCAGGGTGATCCAGAATATCATCTGTCGCGTACCTTAATATGGTAGGTGTCACACCCATTTTACCAAGTTTTTTTTTAAAGTTATATTTTGCGTCAATAGACCAATACAATTACCATGTTTCATCCCTTTTTTCGTATTTGGTATATAATTATGGCATTTTTTTCATTTTTCCTAATTTTCGATATCGAAAAAGTGGGCGTGGTCATAGTCGGATTTCGGCCATTTTTTACACCAATACAAAGTGAGTTCAGATAAGTACGTGCACTGAGTTTAGTAAAGATATATCGATTTTTGCTCAAGTTATCGAGTTAACGGCCGAGCGGAAGGACAGACGGTCGACTGTGTATAAAAACTGGGCGTGGCTTCAACCGATTTCGCCCTTTTTCACAGAAAACAGTTATAGTTCTAGAGTCTAAGCCTCTACCAAATTTCACAAGGATTGGTAAATTTTTGTTCGACTTATGGCATTAAAAGTATCCTAGACAAATTAAATGAAAAAGGGCGGAGCCACGCCCATTTTGAAATTTTCTTTTACTTTTGTATTTTGTTGCAACATATCATTACTGTAGTTGAATGTTGACATAATTTACTTGTATACTGTAAAGATATTACCTTTTTTTTTTAAAATTTGAATTAAATAAATTTTTTTTTTAAAAGTGGGCGTGGTCGTTCTCCGATTTTGCTAATTTTTATTAAGCAGACATATAGTTATAAGTGTAACGTTCCTGCCAAATTTCATCATGATATCTTCAACGACTGCCAAATTACAGCTTGCAAAACTTCTAAATTACCTTCTGTTAAAAGTGGGCGGTGCCACGCCCATTGTTCAAAATTTTACTAGCTTTCTATTCTGCGTCATAAGTTCAACTCACGTACCAAGCTTCATCGCTTAATCCGTATTTGGTAATGAATTATCGCACTTTCTCGATTTTTCGAAATTTTCGATTTCGAAAAAGTGGGCGTGGTTATTGTCCGATATCGTTAATTTTAAGTAGCGATCTGAGATGAGCGCCCAGGAACCTACATACAAAATTTCATCAAGATACCTCAAAATTTACTCAAGTTGTCGTGTTAACGGGCAGACGGACGGACGGACGGACATGGCTCAATCGATTTTTTTTTCGATACTGATGATTTAGATATATGGAAGTCTATATCTATCTCGATTACTTTATACCTGTACAACCAACCGTTATCCAATCAAAGTTAATATACTCTGTGAGCTCTGCTCAACTGAGTATAAAAAACAGGTAGACGTGTTAGTATGATTAGTTCAGTGTGTTCCAGAACCCATTTTACATTTTATAACGGGGACGATTTATGCACATGGTCTTAAAAGAAAAAGGTGTGTTTCATGTCTAGAATTGCTAAAAATTATCAAAAATGAAGCTGCTAGCTAAGGCAAAGTTATCTAAAGCTGCCAACTCCATATACTTTCCATACATTTTGAAATTTCAACGTTTTCATTTAATTCAGTTTTTTATTTCTTTTGTTGGGTGGAGTTAGTAGCTTTTACCGCGGCGTCAATGCCAACAATAAAAAACTAAAACTTGGCGCGATTTGCCTCTTACGTGATTTCGGCCGAGCTTCTCTTCCAATTTGCGTCGTGCTCCTTTTATTTTCCCCCACAAATTGGCGGGACGGGACCTATATTTTTTTGTTCCGACTCCGAACGGCATCAGATGAACGGCGAGGCAGATGAACTTTCACTGATAAGATTTTCATAGCAGAAATTCACTCAGAGTGTTTGCCCAAACAATTCCGAGTAGCGACACCGATGAAAAAATTGTATCTAATTACAAAACCTTTTTTCTAAATTCTTGATGATATTTTGCCCGGGATTTGAATCCAGGATCCTCGGTGTTGTAGGCGGAGCTCTCTACTAACACACCACGGGGGCCAGTACAGGCGATAACAAGTAAGGAAGGCTAAGTTCGGGTGTAACCGAACATTACATACACAGCTGAGAGATTTGGAGATAAAATAAGGGAAAATCACCATGTAGGAAAATGAGTATTTTAAAAGCGAGTAGGACTTAGTTCTATAGGTGGACGCCTTTTCGAGATATCGCAATAAAGGTGGACCAGAGGTGATTCTGGTGGCCACCGTGGTATGATGGTAGCGTGCTCCGCCTATCAAGCCGTATGCCCTGGGTTCACAACCCAGAAAGCAACATCAAAATTTTACAAATAAGGTTTTTTAGTTAGAAGACAATTTTTCTAAGCGTGGTCGCCCCTCGGCAGTGTCTGGCAAGCGCTCCGAGTGTATTTCTGCCATGAAAAGCTCTCTGTGAAAACTCGTCTGTCTTGCAGATGCCGTTCGGAGTCGGTATAAAACATGTAGGCCCCGTCCGGCCAATTTGTAGGGAAAATCAAGAGGAGCACGACGCAAATTGGAAGAGAAGCTCGGCCTTAGATCTCTACGGAGGTTATCGCGCCTTACATATATATATATAGAGGCGATTCTAGAATGTGTTTGTACGATATGGGTATCAAATTGAAGGCATTAATGAGGGTTTTAAAAGGGAGTGGCCTTTAGTTGTATATGTGAAGGCGTTTTCGAGATATCCACCAAAATGTGGACCAGGGTGATCCAGAACATCATCTGTCTGGTACCCTTATTTATTTATATATGTAATACTACGAACAGTATTCATTCCATGATTCCAAGGGATTTTGATTTCACCCTGCAGATTTCTTCATTTTCTTCTACTTAATATACTTCAACACCCATTTTACAAAGATTTTCCTAAAGTTATATTTTGCGTCTAAAAACCAATGCAATCACTTTGTTTCATCCCTTTTTCGTATTTGGCGTAGAATTATGGCATTTTTTTAAATTTTCGAAAATTTCGATATCGAAAGAGTGGGCGTGGTCATAGTCGGATTTCGCCCATTTTTCATACTAAGATAAAAGATTTCAGATAAGTACGTGAACTAAGTTTAGTAAAGATATATCTCTTTTTGCTCAAGTTGTCTTGAAGGACATACGGTCGACTGTGTATAAAAACTGGGCGTGTCTTCAACCGATTTCGCCCATTTTCACACAAAACAGTTATCGTCATAGAAGCTATACCCTTACCAAATTTCACAAGGAGTGGTAAATTTTTGTTCCACTAATGGCATTAAAAGTGTCCTAGACAAAAGAAATGAAAAAACGTGGCTCCACCGTCCATTTTGAAATCTTCTTTTATTTTAGTATTTTATTGCACCATATCATTAATGGAGTCGAATGTTGACATAATTTACTTATATACTGTAAAGATATTAAATTTTATGTTAAAATTTGACTTAAAAAAAAATTTTTTTTTTAAGTGGGTGTGGTCGTTCTCCGATTTTGCAAATTTTTATTGGGAATACATATAGTAATTGGAGTAACGGTAATGGTTATAGTCCGATATCGTTCATTTTAAAAAGCAATCTGAGATGAGTGCCAAGGAACTTACATACTAAATTTCATTCAGATACCTCAAAATTTACTCAAGTTATCGTGTTTACGGACAGACGGACGGACATGGCTAAATTAATTTCTTTTTTCGCCCAAATCATTTTGATATATAGAAGTCTATATCTATCTCGATTAATTTATGCCGTTACGGGGTACCGTTATGCGAACAAAATTAATATACTCTGTGAGCTCTGCTCAGCTGAGTATAGAAAGTGTATTTATTTCAAGAGCGAATTAAAACGAAACTTATAAAATCATACGTAAAAGTGCGTTAAAAAAATGGCAGTAAAAGCTTGACTTAGCATTTTTTCCCTTAAAACAAGAACACATCGATTTATACAGTGAAACATGGACTATGCGTTTTTTTCCATAAGAAGCAGACTATTTCGAAACCATTTCGGACAATTACAGGATCACTTCAGAATCATTTCGAGACTATTTCGGGGTCAACTTGGAACAATTTCAGGATCTATTGGACTTTTTTAAGTATAATTTCGGGAAAATTTCAAGAATATCTATTTACTGTTTCTGGACAATTTTGGGCAAGTTTAACAGCTTTTGGGTACACTTAGGGATTATCTTAGGTATCATTTCGGGACACCTTCAGGATGAATTCAAGACTATTTCGAAACCATTACGAAACATCTGCAGGATTATTTCGATACTATTTTGGGGAACCTGTAACTGTCAAACTGAAATTGTTCCTATTAGGTTGTGAAATAGTTTCGAAATGCTTCCAAAAATATTCCAGAAGGGTACCCGAAATAATGCTTCAACTGCGCCAAAAACGTCCCGAAACAATCTCAAAATAATTGTGAGGTATTCCCGAAATGACACAAAAAATCGCGAACTAGTCTCGAAATTATTTCGACACTGCGCGAAATTATTTCGAAGTAGCCTTCAAATGATGTGAAAGTTTTCCAGAATGGATACCTTAAATATCCCGGAAGCGATCCCGAATTAGACCCAAAGTGGTCCAAAAATATATGATACAGTTCCAAAATATTATCGAAGCCAGTCAACGCTTTACGCATGGCATCGAATTTTGCGTCGTTTTGAAGCTGGCGTCACGCACGTTGAAAGTTTTCCTGCCACAATGAACGCAAAAAGAGAACTAAAATCTTGATTTTTCGCATATATTTAATACTCCTAATTGCTAATAGAAAATGCAAGCAATGAGTTTTGAATTCGAAACCAAAACAAGACAGCCTACAAAATGTTTGTGATTGTAGCAGCATAAGTGTGACAAGACAAAATTTAAATTTAGGTACATTTGGTTATTGAATACAAAAACAAAAACGTTTAAACAGCAATATATCGGCACTCTGATGTTTGGGAATGTACCTAGCCTTCTGTAGCAATATAGGAGTATTACATATATGATTTTTCGTCATTAATAAAATGTAAATAATTTAATTTAAGTGAAAAAGAAAACATTATTGTAAATTGAATCGAATTAATTAGAACTAGAATAAAATTGAGCAAAATTAGAAGACTGCAAAGAAATTGACTGCACTGAAAAAATGGTGCTAGTAATATCAACAAATCGGTTCTGTTTTTCTTGACTTAACGGCGATTCAGTGAAATTAATCGAATTGTGGTTAATTCGACTGAATTCTTTGTAAAACGAACAAATTAGTTTAGTCATTTCAAGAGAAGAGAAATTGTCGCTCTTAAGTTAACAAAATTCTGTAAAATTTACAGATTCCTAATCAATCTAACTGATTTTTCTGTTAACACAATTGATCTCACTGGTCATTTCCACAGCGATAATCAGTCAATACATGAGCAAATTTCAAAGAGAATTTTACGCTCACTGCGCTCTCTAATTTGTACTTATGACGTTAGTGCCACTTGTTAAAAAAACACCAAAATAAGAAAACCACCGAATCGAAAAAACACACAAAATGCGAAAACAACAAAAAACTAGTTTTTCAGTTATCAATACAAAGCGAAAAAACGCTTTTTTGAATTTACTGTGCAAAAAATTATGAGATACCGTGACACCTATTTATCGGGTACGATTTTGCAACTTCTACTCCAAGCGAAATGCAAAATTGCGCCCTCTTGTTGCGAAAGTTTAGCTTGAATGAACAGGATTTTTCGAAAATTAGTAACATTTTGTTCAAGTTTTTACGAATTTTCACTCACTCGAAAGAGTCTAATAAAATAATAAAAAACACTCTTTTTTAATATTGATGTTTCCGACAACATAAAGGTTTGAGTTGTTTTGGAATCGTTTCAACTTAAAGGGTTACGAAAATTAAACTTGCCGAATTACATGTAAAGTTACTCCAGTGGTGAATTACCTTCCTGCGATTTGATTCTTTACTTTTCTATAACTTACAAGTTCTCTATTTAAAATGTTATGTCAAACATGTATACTACAAGTTTTGTTCGAAACAATCAAGTGTGGCAACTACATGCGAGAGAAGAAATTGAGAATAAACTTAGCTGCAACTGAAAGAATTGAGAATCAGTTTTGTGACTACTATTTTCATTTCTATTTGAAAAGCGAAGTTCAAAACTATAAATTAAATAAATTATAAAATATAAACTTTGGAGAAAGTGCGTTTAATAAAACAAAATAATAAAGTGTATAATGTTTAATGTGTGCCAGCACATTTGACGTACGCACAATTGAAGTTCGGTTAGTAAGTGCGTTTATATATATATGTATTTATATGTAGCAAGTATGCGTATTTATGTATGCACAAATTTACGTATGTATATGGCAAAATAGGTACTTTCGTACAAAGCTGTCGCAACAAATTTTTTTGTTCATTTGACTACTAACAGCCTGATTCTAATGTGGTAAGAACTTTCTTTACCACGGCAACTTTCTTCTTGTGGCAACTTTTGCACCCTTTTGGTGTTCTGCCCACGAAAGTAGCCGGATAATTGTTTACTCACTAAAATAGGGGGTAACATCGATGTAACCACACAAAAAAGCTGTTAATTGCAAAAATAAATAAAACATTTTAAGCGCAAAGCAGAATTGTAGTGAAAATTGAACGGTTTAACAATAATATATATATATATATATATATATAGATATATAACAAAATTTCTAGTTTATTGTTATTGCTACTTATTGAAGAAGAAGAGGATGAAATTTTGGATAGAAGCCACAATTTGAATTCGGGACCATAGTGATCCCATGAACCTTCCCTGTGCTACATTCAAGCATCATTTTCGTTTGCCCACAGAATTTACTTGTTCATCTCCACTTTGCCGCTTTTATTGTTGGTTTACACACTTATATATGTATGTATGTATTCTATTTTAAATTTCCCCAAAGATACTAGTAATTTTTTTCGTGATGACAGCGTTACCAACTGGGCAAGAATCGCGAATGAAAGTTCTGGTAACGATTTTCGGTGACATAACACTTCGGTTACAAATTTACCGGTAAAATTCAGAATCAGGCCGTAAAACGGTCAATTACGAATCAACGATTTGTGCGCAGTTGATTCAACATCTTGTTACGATGGCTAAAAATTTACAGAAATTTCGGTTGAATTGACCCTTATTTCGGTTGATTTTACCAGTCTTTTTCTTTCAGTTTGACAACGAAAGCAAAACGAAAGTTTTTGAACTCCTTTTGTGTTGAACTCCGTTGGGTTGTTCTTGGATTGAGAACATAGCCATCGGGACGTATGTGTCAGTTGTTGACGCTATGTAAGCGCCAAAATTACGCAAAAGTCGAATGTGTTTGGGCCATATGAACGCGCTTGAACTTTTTGGTTTACATTTTTTTATAGGCATCAGATTAAAAATAAAGCTTTTTAAAAGTTTCAACTGCGCAATGACGGAATGAGATTAAATGTAATTAGGTACGAGAAAATAGTTAACAGTGTTGTTATTGAAGTTCATGGGGTTTTGAAATCACTTACGGGAATAGTTTTAAACAAAACACCTCTTCCGAAATTAAATCTATGAAAATGAATAATTTTTGAAATAAACTTCTTTTTTCAAAACTTTGAAAGAGGATACCTTAACTGCAATGCTTTTGAGTGTAGAAGCTTTGAAAAAGATAAATAAATATCATGTATGCCAACCCAGCAGCTATTTTATGACTTAGCACAATTTGCACACTGAAAACTAATTTTTTCTCTTGACTTAGCACTTTTTACTCAATATGTTTTCCCATCACTCCTCACTTTTAATGATTGAAATAAAACACTAAACCTACATATATGTTTCACAAAAATACTATTTATTTGTCAAACTATTTCTAACGGTTCTGAACTGGAATCTTTTGCCGGATGGTGCGCAGACAATAATTTATATTTAAATTCAAACAAATGCTGTGTTTGTCTTATTCCACAAAGACAACTGCCACATACTTTATCTAAATACTAAATCTCTTTTTCGTTGTCAGGAGAGTAAGAACTTGGGTGTAATTTTCAACTTCAAACTCGATTTTTCTATAACCATTGACTTCGTAGTTTCAAAATTTGTTGCAATGGTTGGGTTCAGTAGACGTAACACCAGTCACTTTAAGGGCCCTATGACGTTGAAGGCACTTTATATATCCTAGGTCAGAAGTAGTCTGGAATATTGCTCAATAATATGGAATCCTTTCTATGAATCTAACTCCTATAAAATTGAGAGAGTTAAAAAAATGTTTGCAAAAATTGCTTTACGTATTCTTCACTGGCTAGACGGCCTCCCATCATATACCAGCAGGCACAACTTGCTTGGTCTTCAGGCTTTGCTTGACAGAAGAACTTTTATCTCACTCATGCTTCCCCATAATGTAATAAACTTTAGCAGGAGTTGCTCTGATTTAACTAATTTGTTCATTCAATAGATTCCACTTCGTGATCTTCGGCATAATAGATTATTTATCGAAATAACTCATAAAAGGAATTATGCTATGAATGAACCTATAACTAGAAACATACCTCTAGCAAATCGATTCAGTAGTGTTCTTAATTTTATTAACAGCTTATATAAGTTTAAGCTTGAATATTTTTCTATTTTTAACTAGTCTGTAACAAAGCATGTAGTTATCGATATGTAAGAATTGAAGTAGATTATGGTCAGCGCAAAGCATTTATCAAACACCAAAGGCATATCTCAATGGGGTGAATCCAATTTCAAGGGGTTGTGTTGCGCAACCCTCTCAAGGGCTTGCCAGCACAATATATAGCTTCTCCAACCCAATTGTCAACCTCACCTACCCGTGACGAATCCTGTTTCATTGACAGCTGATGCTCTGGCGACCCCAAGTTCCTCATGAAACTAGGGGGTGGGGAGGACAGGATGGCCTAGAAGGTTTAATGTGGTCATATAAATCGTTCCCGAGATGGTCAGACTAGTACCTTAATAGTGCTTTGTTACTGGAACGTACCAGATCTATATGCGGCAAAGGACGATCAACATCGGCCCAAAGCCTTCGGGGAGTGTCTTTATCGTTAATACAACAACAACAACAAAGCACGTACTTTTGACTAGTAATTCTGATTGATATTATTGACTGGTTGACTTAGCACATTTTTTTTGAACAGCTCACGACTTAGTACATTTACACATCATTGCAAACAGCACGTAAAAATGAAAAATTAAAAAATTGTTTTGTTGTGATCGATGTATTTTGAATTCAGTTTTAATAAATAAATAAATAAATAAATGAAAACTGCATTAAAATACAGTTTTTCAAAAAAAATGACTTAGCACATTTTCACATTAAGCTAACGATATATATTTTAATCCAAATTTGTGGTACATTTATAGAGTTATCGCTTTCAAAAATATTTCTGTATTACTTCCAGTTAAAATATTTCTTGTGCCAAGATACTTAGTTTTGAATTATCTTGCACGGTTTTACACCAGAATTTCCTGGAATTCCTTGAACTGCTGCTTTGAGGTGGGTGAGAAAGATTTAAATATCGACGTTCCAAACGAGAAGGTACGCTTTCAATTTTTTTTCATAGAATATTTTGTAAAAATTTAAAAAGTTGTTACTTTTTGTTAGGCACGTTGTCCTTCACAAACTCTCAATATCTCTCGGTATTACTTACTTAATTTGCGCTTAACCGTTTAAGCGGCTAGGGCTCTACCAACCGGCGCCAACTGGTCACACCAAGTGAGTTTAAATCGTTTTCCACCTGGTCCTTCCAACGGAGTAGGAGCCGCCCTCTACCTCTGCTTCCATAGGCGGGTTCCGATAGAAACATTTTCTTGGCCGGAGCGTCATCTTTCAAAGCCCATCATTAAATCTTCTTCTTTACTCGCCATCGCCGACACGTAGAAGCCCATAAATCTTTCGAAGAACTTTTCATGCTTCTGCACCATATAGCAGGACGGGTACGATAAGTGACTTGTAGAGTGTGATTTTTGTTTGCCGAGAGAGGACTTTACTTTTCAATTGCCTACCTAGTCCAAAGTAGCATTTATTGGCAAGAGTGATTCTTCGCCGGATTTCAGAGCTGATGTTGTTGCTAGTGTTGATGCTGGTCTTTTACTATTTCGAAATTATGGCTGCCAACAGTAGCACGGTACTTCGTTTTGTCCCCATTCACCATCAAACCCATCTTTATCGCTTCTTTTTCCAATTTGGAGTAAGCAGAACTAACTGCGTGGGTGTTTATTAATTGCACGCTTTCATAGAATTCTATATCTCTCGATATGCTTGAACATAAATTAGGTGAGTGGCAAGTACACTTCATATAAAACATACTAAGTAGTTTCACTATTTAACTTAGTTTCCAGTTCACTGTCATATTTCTTAGAGACACAAGCGTATTTAAATTAATTATTTTAACTCGACTAGTGACAAAAGTGTCTCATGGAACGTGTTTCATAACCAATCGAAATATCTAGCCACTTAAGCAAGACTTATCACTACATAGTATAAAACAAAGCCGCTTTTTCTGTCCCTATATCCCTTTGAAGCTTAAACCTTTGAAATTACGCAACGGATTTTGATGCGGTTTTTTTAAATAGATAGAGTGATTGAAGAAAAATGTTTATATTGTTACGAATGTTAGCAAAACTAAGGGGTGCTGTTATCTCTAAGCCGATGCTAAGCAGTGACGTGAATTCACTTCAATAATTCAATCATTATGTATCTTCATAAACGAAACAATAATTGCGCTACCCATATGTACCATGTATGTATACGAGCAGCGGAGAGTCAATTCACAAACACATGCATATATCTTATCTGAGTTGTCACAAGAGAGGGTAATAATTTGTGCAAGTATTACTCAAATGAGAAATTATAAATCTGTATTTGTAGCTGAGAAATTTATAACTAAGTAAAATTCTGGAAGCGCCTAGAAGATGCCACGAAGAAATCACAGAGTATAAAAGCATCAGCGGTAGAGGCGCTATGGGCAGTTTTGATTAAGACGATATATAGCGAGCAATAGCAGTATTATTTTGAAGGAGAGTTTCATTTGAGCTATCAATCAGTTTGGTTATTAAGCAAGCTAATCGTTGTAAAGTTTGAGTGTTATTGTGAAGTACTTTAATAAAGGCCATTTTGCATTATTAAATATTGGAGTTATTTATTCAACAGTTTAGTGATTCTAACTCAGCAGAAGATTGCAAATAAGGGGAATTGCAAGTAAATTCGTTACAATTGGTGTCAGAAGAGGAACTGTTGAATAAATTCCAGAGGACAACAAGGACATGGCAAAGTTCAGTGAATTGAAGATCCAGCAACTGAAGAAGGAGTTGTAGAGACGTGGATTGAATACAACCGGCATTAAACTCGAACTTCAGGCACAACTACGAGAGGCAATGGAATTAGAAGGAATTGACGTGGAAGAGTATGACTTTCATCTTGAAGGCGAGGAAACAACAAAAATGGAAGAGACTGTTACGCACAGAGTTACGAACACAGACTTGAACACGATTTTGGCTGCAATATCTGCTCAAACATCGACAGTGGCTTCTCAACTGGAATCGCAAAAGACAGATATAACATCTCAACTGGCATCTCAACTAGAAGAACAGAAAACGTATATGTCATCACAGATGGAATCCCAAGAGACACGAATAACATCAAACATGGAAACACAACTGAAAGAACAAGAGGCACGCATAACAGTACAACTCGAAGCACAGGTGGCGCGTATATCATCAAAACTCGAAACGCGTATGGACGAGAAAATAACGCAGTTTGAGGAAAAAATCGAAGCCGAGGTGGATGCTTTGAGAGGTCGTATACAGGAGTTGCAATTAAATCGCCCAGCTGTTTCAGCAAGCAATCCAAAGGATAAAAATCCAGAGTTTTATAAATGGCATACGGGACGTAGAAACGAAGCGAGCGAAATATGCAAACCCAAAACCTACATTCACAGAAACGGTATCCCATGCACGAGTAAGCCCGCATACAAAGCTCATCGCGTGGAAGTGGGAAGGCCAGATTGGTTAGACACAATTTTGGAAGCACTGAAGGGGTTTCAACAGAAGAATGCCGGAGTTATTAAATGTTTCAAGTGCGGCAACCCAGGTCACATTGCACGTCATTGCGATCTTGGTCCTAATAGTTCCAACAATGTGGGTGGCCGTAAACGCAAAGCTGGCGGAAATGAGCAAGAGCGTGTCGGATGTAAAAAACGAGAACTTGCCCCGGCTATTGAATGTCCTGTGATATCTGTGTCGCAAATTGGAAGGAAATCAAGCAGTCTTACCGTCAGATGGAATGTGGATGGCAAGGAGCGTGTACTGACTGTAGATACGGGCGCATCTTATTCCATAATCCGATCTGACTTGGTCAACAGGAGAGTAAAACCGTTACCCGGAACAAAGTTGCGTACGGTCACTGGCGAGTATAACCAAGTCCAGGGAGAAGTGGTATGTGAAGTCTTGATTGTAAAGGTCACAGTTCTACACAAATTCGTTGGGACAAAGATCGTCGAAGAAGTCATATTGGGAGTGGACTTCTTGGTTGACCATGACATCAGGATCGATATGCAGAGAAAGATTATGCAGTATAAGAACCAGGATATACCACTTAACTTCAAGTTGGAGAAAGGGTTCAGTAGTAATCGAGTAATGGTGGAAAAGACTCGACAAAGGCCACGAAAGTCAAAAGAAAAGGTTGATGGATCGAATGGGCCAAATAAAGCGAAATTAAAAGTACCTGCGAGAAAAAGACCGGCATCGACACACCCTAATGGACGCACTAAAATGACTGAAAAAATTTTTCAGAAGGAATGCAAGGGTGGTTTCAAGCCAGCGCGCACTACTGTTGTGAAACGTTCAGACGATAATGATGATGCAAAGTCAATCGGCCGAGCGCAAGCTCTACGAAGTAGTTCATTGGCCAAGCAACAGAGTGCGAGGGAACGATCCAGGATAATGAGTAGTAAGATGAAACACAGGTACGACAAGGAAAATAATTCGGAAGGTTTCCGGGAGGGAGATTTGGTACTGCTATACAACCCTTACCGGCGGAAAGGTGTTCCAACCAAATATCGGTGCAGTTGGGAAGGCCCGTAAAGAATTGTGAAGACGATCAGTGATGTCATCTACCGCATACAAGCAATTGGGAAACCACGAAATAGAAGAGTGGTACATTTGGCGATGCTATCAGCGTTTAGATCGAGAGATTTGTCTGATCGGGACGATCAGACTTAGGTGGAGGGCAGTGTTACGAATATTAGCAAAACTAAGGGGTGCTGTTATCTCTAAGCCGATGCTAAGCAGTGACGTGAATTCACATCAATAATTCAATCATTATGTATCTTCATAAACGAAACAATAATTGCGTCTACCCATATGTACCATGTATGTATACGAGCAGCGGAGAGTCAATTCACAAACACATGCATATATCTTATCTGAGTTGTCACAAGAGAGGGCAATAATTTGTGCAAGTATTACTCAAATGAGAAATTATACATCTGTAGTTGTAGCTGAGAAATTTATAACTAAGTAAAATTCTGGAAGCGCCTAGAAGATGCCACGAAGAAATCACAGAGTATAAAAGCATCAGCGGTAGAGGCGCTATGGGCAGTTTCGATTAAGACGATATCTAGCGAGCAATAGCAGTATTATTTTGAAGAGAGTTTCATTTGAGCTATCAATCAGTTTGGTTATTAAGCAAGCTGTTCGTTGCAAAGTTTAAGTGTTATTGTGAAGTACTTTAATAGAGGTCATTTTGCATTATTAAATATTGGAGTTATTTATTCAACAGTTTAGTGATTCGAACTCAGCAGAAGATTGCAAATAAGGGGAATTGCAAGTAAATTCGTTACAATATGTATAATAAAATCCATTAAATAGTGGAGAAACTCTGTTATTTTTGAAGTTTCTAATGTGATGTCCTAAATAATTACATTTTTTCCGCTTGCATTGCAAACGTAGGCTGAACCCTACGAGGTTTAAAAAAAGTACAATACGATGTACAAGTATCCGTACCTCAGTACTTCGAAAAATGAGTACAAGTATGTACTTGAATTGTTGAAGTATAAGTAAAGTAGTTGTAAGTTATTTCGAAGTACTTTGACAAGTATTGAACGGTTTTGAAGCGGATCAACTAATATTTTTTAACAATCAGCTCAACTACTGATCGAAACGGTATTTTCCAAAAATATGAGACCTTTTATGATACAAAAAATTTGTGTAAAACTTTCGCTAATTTAGTGAACATTTGCTGGAATAATTCCCTTTCCACAGTTCAGAGTGACAGATATCCAGCAAAAAAAATTAAACTTGGCCCGTCGTTACAAGATGGAGTTCTGCAGTTTTTTATGATTTTAAAGAAGTATGTACAATTTAATATTTGCAGTCTTGTACACTTTACCCGAACTCTTAACACAGATTATTGATGATAAGATCATGGCAGGCACGATAAGTGCTAAATGCGTACATTGTGATGTACGCCTAAAAGGCAATACAAAGATTACTTCGAAGCAACTTGATTGGGTGGGAACAGTTTTGACGAAAATGTTATTATACGGCATCACCACTCTCAACCGTGGAGAGGGAATCCTTCTGAAAAATGTTTTAGGGAACGTCGCTAAAGTTATGAGTCGTCCAAAATTAGTGAACAAACTAGACGAACGATTTACAAAAATATTTGGTATAATAAAAGACCTCATATCGACAAATAAGTACTTTTGTACGACGGCCGATATATGGTCTTCAAAGCATAAAGGTTTCTTCGGGTACACTTGCCATGGTTGGATGACAAATTTAATAGGAATTCGGTAGCACTAGCGTGTAAAAGGTATTCTGGGCCGCATAACCACATACGCATACATGAAATGATAGCAGATATAAATAATAATTGCGGTCTGGTATCATCAAAAATTGTGGGGACCATCACAGACAATGGGTCGAACTTTGTAAAGGCTTTCCAAGAGTTCGGCATGTCTAACTTGGACGATTTTGATGACTCAAACGATTCAAAGATACAAATGATTCAAAGATACAAATGATTCAAAGATATAGTTTCAAATCGTTTTTGAACTTAAGTTTTCATTGAAAGATTTTCAGAAAATGCAGTATTTTATGAAAAAAATCGAACTGACTTTAGACATCAGAAATAATAATAGAAACATTAGGATCGTCTCTAGTTACACCTGTGGTAACAAGGTGAAACTCAACATACGATGCTGTATGCCGGCTTTTAGATCACATAAATAAATTAAAGAAACTTTTTGAGAAGCTAAATATAGGAAAAAGGGGCAGTAAGTCTGCTACAGGTGTATCGTATTTGAAAGAATATAAAGAAGTAATGTCGATTTTCGCTGAAACATTAAATTTTTTACAAAGAGAAGATAATCAGACCAATTCTAAATATTCTCGCGGAATTTTGTTCTCGCGGATTTTTTTATTCCCGCGGAAAAATTCCTCCAATTCTGTTCTCCTAGGGAGAACAATAATTGGGGAATAGGAATTTCGAATTTTCGAAGTCAGCTGTTTTGTCAATTGAAATTTCGTTGCACATTTCTTATTTTGTTTAAAAAATTGAAAAGTTTAATTATTGTTGCAAATTTGTTGGAAATTAAGAAATAAAATATAAACAATGCACAGTATTTATTGCATTTCACGTGGTATTGACTGAAATGAGTAATGAATTGGTGCCACAGCAACATCAACAGCGGAACATAAGAAGAAAACGGCCGCATAACCCAAATCTGCCGGAGTTGCCTGCTTTCATTCAGCAAAGCAATTTTCTGGCGGCCAAGGTGAGTGGAATTCATCCTTCGTCATATGCCAAAATTTATTTAAGCCTTATTAAAAAATCCTTGCGCAATTTCTGGATGGCTGCATCAAATATGAATATCAAGAGCTCTACCGTTGCTTTGATATACTTTTCGACTTAAAATAAAGAATATTGTGGTTGTAGTTGTTGTTGTATTAACAGTGAGAATATTGTGGTAGAATGTTAATACATATTTTAGCACAAATTTGTACAAATAAGTGTTCTTTTTAAAAGAACCAATTTCCTTTAACTATTTTGATGCATTTCCTTTAATTTAACAAGTGAAAAAACTCCTATGAAATGGCAGAGAAATCTCCCTCTCCCTCACATTCATAATACCTACTTTTCTCCTATAACCGGTTTCCGCTTTTTCGAACATTGTTCAGAATAGGAGGAAAGGGAGAAGTGAAAAAACTCACAAGGAATTTTTATTTAGAATACGAGGAATGGGAGAAGGGAAAAAACTCGCACGGAATTTTCGTTTAGAATTGGGCTGAATATGTTAGATGGTTATCTTCTTCCTACGCTTTTGACACTTTTTGTAAAATTTGTAAATTTTACGATTTGAATCATATTTTAAGCTATCTGAAGAAAATTATGACGGTGTTGTTGCAGTTTTTTTATGCCCTAGCATGAAGCTCAGATGGTATAAAGCCTTACAAGATATATCAAATACTACAATTTCCAACGCAGATATGTACAAAATTGTTATCACTGAAGCAACTCTTCGCGCAAGAACACACACGGAGATCCAATTTGGAAATCCAGGCCGACCGATGCACAAAGAAATGATTTATTTGTTTCCTTTAAAATTCCAGGTATTAGTACCTTATTCTTTACCTTTGTATGCATTTATGAAAATGATATCTTTATTAACCCTCAATTTTTTATAATAGATGAGCAATTCGAAGAAATAGGCCAAGATCAACCAGCACCCTTAAGATCATCTAACTTTGACAAAATGGTTGAAGAAGAATTTTACAAGTATCTTAATGATACATCAACAGATTTCAATATGCTTCAGAGTTGTCCTCTTATGAAGGACCTATTACTCAAAATGAATACGCCCTTAGCTTCCACCGACACAGTAGAGCGTTTATTTTCCTTAGCAGGCATTGTTTGTAGTCCTAGAAGGCAATAAATGACGGGCTTTTCGTTTGAAAAGCTAGTACTAATGAAGGCAAACAAAAAACTACTTTCAAATTTATACTTATTTAATATTGTAACGAATTTACTTGCAATTCCGCTTATTTAAAATCTTCTACAGAGGTTCGAATCATTAAACTGTTGAATAAATAACTCCAATATTGAATAATGGAAAAATTGTCTTTATTACAGCACTTCACAATAAATAATACTGCTATTGCTCGCCAGATAGCGTCTTAATCAAAACTGACTCTAGCGCCTCTATCTGTCGCTGCCTTTTATACTCTTTGATTTCCTCGTTCGCAACTTCTAGGCGCTTCCATTTCCAGAATCTACTAGTTGGCCATCAGCTATCAAATTTCTCAGCTGTAACTACAATTGCCCGATTTTATACCTCCTCTCATTGCATACTTTTCGCGTTGCTTCTCAGCTGCGTATACGTACATATGTGTTGACATAATGATTGATTCGTTTATGTAGATACAAGTGACTATCTCCTTTATCGTTGTTGCGACTTTGTTTACTTAGCATCAGACTAGGGATGTGAGTATCGCTTAGTGTCACTCATATTCGTCACAATATGTTGTTTTACTTCTTACTGATTTCTAATATGAATTTTACTCATATTCAATAAAAATTTTATAACAGATGGTGTACATTTTCATTTTCCATTTATGAATCAAAATGACTTATTTTATCAGGAAAAGTACTTTCATGTACTTGCAAGTATTTCATAAGTATATCTACTTGTACTTTCGGATTCGAAGTACAAGTACTGTAGTACTTATACTTTGTACTTAGATTTGAAGTACTTAAGTACTTGTACTTATTTGGTACTAGTACAAGTATGTACTGAGTATTTTACAGGTCTGGTACTAAGTATTGTACACATTGAAAAGGTCTACAGAAAACTCCGCGATGATATATGTCTATCTCTTACGGACACCCCACAATAACATTTTTTATCCCGTTCTGGCTAGGGTCTTGAGATCAAAATGTGGACCTGGGTAATCCCGGGATGTGTTTGTACAGTATGGGTATCAAATGGAAGCTGTTTATGAGTACTTTGATAGGGGTATTTCGTAGCCCTGGGTGTCTAGGGTCTCGTGATATAGGCCAAAACGTAGACCCGGGTGCCCCTAGAATGTGTTTATAGAATATGTATAACAAATGAAAGCTGTTGATGAGTGCTTAAGTACAGGGTAATTTTCATACCTATTTGCGACTAGGGTGTCGAGATAGAGGCCAAAACGTGGATCAGGGTAACACTAGGGTGTGTTTTTAAATGGTTTTATTTAGGTTGACTTGACTGCAGCCTGCACGCACGGCCGTCCGTTGTGAACGAATTTTGTAATTAAAATTTAAGTAACTTCCCGATAAGCTACAAGCTTGAAACTTGGAATATAGTTCAGAACCCGATGACAATGCAATAATACAAAAAAAATCATCGCTAGATGGCGCAAGGATCGAGATATTCACAAAAATCGTATTTGTGGTCCGATTTGGCTCATATTTGGAACAAATATTACATACAGTCCGGTAGAAGTGACATCAAAATATTTTGGAGTTGGAGGAGGGACAAGCATACGCGGCGCAGAGTCGAGTAAAGTCTTTCAAAGGATTATGTATTGAGGACTTAGATTGTAACAAGTTGTCAGGAAAGAGTCCTTGTAATAATGAGTCACTAAATGAACTAAATAGAATGAGAAATAATAGGCAATTAAATAAAGACTAAAAACTTGAAAATAAAATAATTAAAACAAATTTTTTAAGTTAAACGGTTTTATTGAAAACAATACTTACATGAAATAATAATAAAACTAAAAGCTAGAAAATAATTAGGTAGGTCCTAGGTACTTGTCATCACACTACTCATCAATCTAGGGCGTTGATCAGACAATTAAATAAAAGCGTTTAGCGCGTGAAATTTCTAAAACTGTGAGGCGTGGCATTACCTGATTAAGGTTCAGTTGGTCTTATATATGACTATCAATAGAAATTTTACGCGTCAAACGCTTTTAATTAATTGTCTGATCAACGCCCTAGATTGATGAGTAGTGTGATGACAAGTACCTAGGACCTACCTAAATATTTTCTAGCTTTTAGTATTATTATTATTTCATGTAAGTATTGTTTCAATAAAACCGTTTAACTTAAAAAAAAAAATATAATTATTTTATTACATTATGAGTATCAAATTGAAGCTGTTGATGTGTGCTTTAGTACAGAGTAATTTTTATACCGCTGGGTGACTAGGGTCTCCAGATATAGGTCAAAACGTGGACCCGGATACCCCTAGAATGTGTGTGTAATATAGACATCAAATGAAAGCTCTTGCTGAGACCTTTAAAGTAATTTTTATTCTGATATTCGATTTTTTCACATCAACCTGGCAAAACTGATAAATATGCATGCGGAGCCGAAATAAAGACATGAATTAATAATACCTACATACCTATTTACATACGTCCTATCGATTTGCCTGAAATTTGGTATACATATTTTAACGAATTTGCTGCAAATCCTCTTATTTGCAATTCTCTGCTAAGTTCGAATCACTAAACTGTTGAATAAATAACTCCAATATTGAATAATGGAAAAATGGACTTTATTAAAGTACTTCACAAAAACACTTATACTTTGCTACTCGCTGGCTTAATAACCAAACTGATTGATAACTCAAATGAAACTCTACTATTGGCCGCCAGATCGCGTGCTTAATCAAACTGATTGATAGCTCAACTCAAACTGAATTACAGCGCCTCTACATCTGTCGCCTTTTATTCTCTTTGGTTTCCTCGTTCGCATTTTTCTAGAATCTACCAGCATTGTCCATGACCTCTCAAACTTCTCAGCTATAACTAAAATTGCACAATTTTATACATCTTTTAGGCCCTTCCAGACTCTACTAGTCCAGTAGCACTCAAACTTCTCAGATATATGCATGTGTTAGTGCATTGACTCTCCGCTGCTCGTATACGTACATGGTACATATATGTAGACGCAATTATTTATTCGTTTATGTAGATACATAATGATTGAATTATTGATGTGAATGTTTGTAGTTTACAGTCTCTCGCGCACACATAGGCGTATAAGTAAATGCATCTGTGTGTGACATCTCTCGGCTGCCTTATATATGTGTATACATGATTTGATTATTGACGTAAATATCGCTTAGCAGGCCTTGGCATCGCTTTAGTGATGGTATAGCTTAGTGATGCTAATATCCGTGACACTGCCCTCCACCTAAGTCTGATCGTCCCGATCAGACAAATCTCTCGATCTAAACGCTGCTAATCTCTCCAAATGAACCACTTTCATTTTGGTTCGTGGTTTGGTAGTGGTTTTTATGCGGTACACTACATCATTGATCCGTTTTACAAATTTTTATGGGCCTTCCCAGTTACACTGCAATTTCGGGGACAAACCTTTTTTTCGTTGTGGGTTGTATAGCAGCACCAAATCTCCTTCCTGAAACCCTTCCGAATTAATTGCTTTATCGTACCTCGCTTTCATCTTGTCACCCATAATCTTTGCTCGTTGCCTTACCAGATCGTGTATCTCTCTCAGCTCTTCTTCCAAGACACCAGTGGATTTCTTGACATTCCTCTCCGCATCGGCATCTATCCCATACTTCAAATCAGCTGGCAGTCGAAGGTCATTGCCAAAAATTACCTATGCGGGAGTTTGGCCTGTTGTTTCATGTACTGCCGATCGGTAGGCCATCAAGAATAATGATATGTGTGTATCCCAGTCCTTATGGTACTTGCCTACTACTTTCCTTAAATGCTCCTCCAATGTTCTATTAAAACGTTCCACCATACCATCGGACTGAGGATGCAATGCAGTTGTCCGCGTTTTTCGAATGCCCAACTTCTTGCAAATTTCTTGGAACACAGCTGATTCAAAATTCCTTAAAATCTGCTTAATTTTCTCGAGTGTTTTCGTGATTCCAAGACGGCCTCCACTTGGACCATTGTGCAGTTCGCTGAGCACGTCAGGAATCCTCTTTCTGGGAACAACTATCAGTTTCTTCTTGCATTGACCATCCTCACTCTCCCATACTCGATGCAAGCAACAGGATATCAATTCCAAACTGTTCCACTGTGCCCAATATGACTTCGCAATGGGACTCTTTGCTGACATCTCCTCTCTACTTGGTCTTTCGTTTTGTTCGAGCCCTTGCACAACATGTGACAGATCTGTATCTTCTAGCTGACACGTTCTTAGTTGTTCCTTGCCCCATTCATCCGTACACGTTATAGTCATTATCCGGACATCTATAATGTCTTCTTTAGCCTCGGCCTTTGAACAGTGCTTGCATTCCAAACTACATGGCCTTCGTGACATTGCATCGGCATTTCCATGGGTACTACCTTTTCGATGTTCAATGGAAAAGCCATAGCTTTGTAGTCGCTCGATCCACCGTGCCAGTTGTCCTTCTGGATTACGGAACTGCAGAAGCCATTTCAACGCCTCGTGATCTGTCCTGACATGGAATCGCTGGCCGTAGAGGTATTTGTGAAAATGTTTAATGCACTCTACCAATGCCAACAGCTCTCTCCGCGTAACACAGTAGTTCCTCTCTGGTTTTCCAATCGAACGGCTGTAATATGCAACTACCTTCTTCTGTCCATCGACCAGTTGTGATAAAACGCCTCCTATAGCATATCCACTCGCATCTGTACATAGAATAAATGTTGCTCCTGGAATCGGATATGCTAACATTGGGGCAGTGCACAAAAGCTCCTTCAATGTTTGGAAAGCCACTTCTTGCTCCTTCTTCCATTCAAAAGCTTTGTTTTTTCTTGTAAGCTCATGGAGGCTATGGGCTACGCTGAAAAAATTTGGTACAAAATCGGCGGTAATATGTGCACAGCCCAAGGAAAATTCTCAATTCATGTAGGTTCTGTGGTCTTGGCCAATCCTTACAGCCTCTCTTTTTTTGTTCGCAGTGCAGATGCCCTCTGTCGTTACCTTGTGACCCAAATAGTTGACTTCCTTTTTAAACAGCGCACACTTTTTGGGAATTAACTTCAGACCGGCGCCAGCTATTCTCTGGAAAACTTCCTCCAAGTTTTTAAGATGTTCATCAAAGTTCTTGCCCAATACGATGATGTCGTCCAGGTACACCAAGCATGTTTTCCAATATAGTCCTTTCAGTACCTGGTCCATGAGTCTCTCAAAAGTAGCTGGTGCATTACAAAGTCCAAAAGGCATCACTGTAAATTGCCACAGACCATCACCGACATTGAAGGCTGTTTTCTCTTTATCTTCCTCCTTCACCTCAACTTGCCAATAGCCACTTTTCAAGTATAGTGTGGAAAACCATTTCGTACCAGATAGCGAGTCCAGAGTGTCGTCAATTCTTGGCAATGGGTAGCTATCCTTTTTCGTAACGTCATTCAACTTCCGGTAGTCCACGCAAAACCTAATTTTTCCATCCTTCCACAGTACTACCGGTGAGCTCCATGGACTAGCTGATGGTTCGATGACGCCGCTCTCGCTCATTTCTTGTATGATTTGACTAACCTCTTCCCGCTTCGCCAGTGGAACACTACGTGGAGCTTGACGTATCGGCCTCGCGTCTCCAGTGTCGATTTGATGTTTCACTATATTGGTGCGGCCTGGTTTGGAACCATCCTGGTCAAATATGTTTGCGTACTTTAGGAGCAGTTGCTTTGCCTTACTCTGATAATCTTCCTCTAGCCCCTCCGTCCATTCCGTGATGTCATTTGAAAGATCAGTGTTACTAGATGAAACGTGTTCTTGGAGCTGATCACAGTTAATAATTACTTCAGCCTCTTGGCATATTCCCAAAATAGCTCCTTTGGTCAGTTTGAGTGGTGACTTGAACTCATTGAGTACTCTTACCGGAATACGTCCATCTTCTTTTGTCATAGCCAGGTTTTTCCTATAAGTACGTTCGGTGCTGATTTGTTTGCTGCTTCGACAACCCACAATTTGTTTGTCCCACAATCTCCATCTACATTTTCCCAGATGACTGCTTCGGATTTTGGTGGTATTTGCTGACTCACTTCCACCAGTACTCGTTTACTGCTTTAGCCTCTCTCGTAGCCGAAATTAAGTGGTACATCCATGTTCTTATATCGCATCTTCTTGCTTTTCATGTCGATCTTGATGCCTTGGTTGATTAAGAAGTCCACTCCAATTATGATTTCATCAACAATTTCTGCCACTATAAAATTGTGTACTACAGTGACGTTCCCAATTGCGACTTCACATTCTACTTCTCCAATTACCTGGGTGTCCTCTCCCGTGGCTGTACGTAATCTTGCTCCAAGCAATGGTCTTATCTTTTTTATTAATAAATCCGCTCGAATGATGGAATGAGATGCACCCGTATCTACAGTCAGTAAACGTTCCTTTCCGTCCACATGTCCTCCAACAGTAAGATTGCTCGATCTTCTTCCAATTTGCGAGATAGAGATTATGGGGCATTCAATTGCGGGAGCCAGCTGTCGCCCCTTGCTTTTGACTCGATTTAGTTTAACGATTGAGTTTCTTGGAGATTTGCTCATCACCTTCTGCTCTGCGCTTACGACCACCCACATTGTTGGAGCTATTGGGACCGGTGCTGCAATGTCGTGCAATATGACCTGGGTTGCCGCACTTGAAACATTTAATAACTCCGGCATGTTTCTGTTGTGATCCCTTCAGTGCTTCCAAAATTGTGTCTACCCAATCTGGTCTTTCCACTTCCACACGATGAGCTTTGTATGCTGGTTTACTCAATAGCGAGGCCGTTTCCTGAGTCAATGCATGTGATACCGTTTCAGAAAATGTCAGCCTTTGGTTTGCGTATGTAGCTCGCTCGTTTCCACGTCTCGTATGCCATTTATGAAACTCTGGATTTTTACCATTTCAGTGTATTCCACGGGTGCATCCGCATTTGCAAGATAAGCCAATCTTTCAATATCTGAAGCAAACTCCTGCAATGTCTCATTTGCTTTTTGGTAGCGGTTTTGCAACTCAATTTGGAATATCTGTTTTCTATGCTCGCTTCCATAACGTCGTTCTACAGCAGCCATCAATGCTTCATAATTGTTCCGATCTCCTTCGGGAATCGTCTGTGGGATTTCCGCTGTTGGCCCCTTCAATGCCACGAACAGTGCAGCAACTTTTTCTTCCGCATTCCAGTCGTTCACTGCTGTGGTCTTCTCAAACTGTAGCTTGAAGACCTGGAAAGGAACAGAACTGTCAAATGATGGTGTTTTTACCTTTGGATTGCTTGCTGAAACAGCTGGGCGGTTTAGTTGTAACTGCTCCATACGACCTTTTAACGCTTCTATTTCGGCATCAATTTTGTCCTCGAGTTGTAAAATTTTTGCATCCTTCCAGTTTCACAAAGAGCTGCGATGATACACGCTCCGAAATTTGTGCCAACATTTCAGATATGCGTGCCTCTTGCGCTTCCAGCTGAGATGCCAAATATGTCTCCTGTTCTTCCAATTGTGATGTTATACGGGTTTCCTGCGATTCCAGTTGGGAAACCATATACGTCTTCTATTCTTCTGGTTGAGATGACATATACGTTTTCTGGTCTTCTAGTTCAGATGCCAGTTGAGATGTTATATCTGTCTTTTGCGATTCCAGTTGAGAAGCCACTGTCGATGTTTGAGCAGATATTGCAGCCAAAATCATGTTCAAGTCTGTGTTCGCCATTGTCTGCGGTGTTTCTTCCATTTTTGTTATTTCCTCGCCAACAAGATGAAAGTCATACTCTTCCACATCAATTCCTTCTGCTTCCATTGCCCCTCGTAGCCGTGCCTGAAGTTCAAGTTTAACGCCGCTTGTATTCAATCCACGGCTCTCCAACTCCTTCTTTAGTTGCTGGATATTCAATTCACTGAACTTTGCCATGTCCTTGTTGTCCTCTGGAATTTATTCAACAGTTCCTCTTCTGACACCAATTGTAACGAATTTGCTGCAAATCTTCTTATTTGCAATTCTCTGCTAAGTTCGAATCACTAAACTGTTGAATAAATAACTCCAATATTGAATAATGGAAAAATGGCTTTATTAAAGTACTTCACAATAACACTTATACTTTGTTACTCGCTGGCTTAATAACCAAACTGATTGATAACTCAAATGAAACTCTACTATTGGTCGCCAGATCGCGTTCTTAATCAAACTGATTGATAGCTCAACTCAAACTGAATTAAAGCGCCTCTACATCTGTCGCCTTTTATACCCTTTGTTTTCCTCGTTCGCATTTTTCTAGAATCTACTAGCATTGTCCATGAGCTCTCAAACTTCTCAGCTATAACTAAAATTGCACAATTTTATACATCTTTTAGGCGCTTCCAGAATCTACTAGTCCAGTAACTCTCAAACTTCTCAGATATATGCATGTGTTAGTGCATTGACTCTCCGCTGCTCGTATACGTACATGGTACATATATGTAGACGCAATTATTTATTCGCTTATGTAGATACATAATGATTGAATTATTGATGTGAATGTTTGTAGTTTACAGTCTCTCGCGCACACATAGGCGTATAAGTAAATGCATCTGTGTGTGACATCTCTCGGCTGCCTTATATATGTGTATACATGATTTGATTATTGACGTAAATATCGCTTAGCATGCCTTAGCATCGCTTTAGTGATGGTATAGTTTAGTGATGCTAATATCCTTGACAATATAAATTTGCCTATATTAGTATTTACGATCCTTTTTCCGGGAAGTAGACCAGACGGACTGGGACTGGGACTAGGACTAGGACTCGGACTGAGACTCGGAGTGGGACGGGGACTCAGAATGGGACTGGAGCAAAATACATACCACCCTCTGGGAATGGCAATAAGGGATTAGAAATACTTGAGAGAAGAGAAAAGAGGAAGGAGACTGAGAAAGAGATATAGTGAGACGGAGATAAAAATAGATGGAACGAAAGAGACGGAGGGAGGAGTGAATAAAAGGATTAAGAAAAAGTGAAGAGGGGGAGATCAGAGTTAGACGGAAAAAGTTTATTAAAATGTATGATAGGCCAAATTAAGGGCAGAACAACGTGTGTCGGGTCTGCTACTTTTCTGATAAGTCCATTTTTCATCAAAAAATTATGTCATTGTGTTTGCTCAAAGATCCAACCCTTCTGTTTTTGTGGGCTTGCCTAAATTATCTCCTAAGTGAATTGTCATTGTTTTGCTAGATTTTATTGACTTGGCAATTTTCGTGGTAAGAAATCCATTGAAGAAAATTGAAAATGATATCTGGGTTAATGAATGTGTGGCAAATTTTTTGAGCAGTATTTTGAATTTTTGCCTCAGCGAAAAGGAAAGAAAAGTATCAAAATCGTGGCTACTGCATGAAAAGGACCAAAACTGAAGAAAGGGACCAGCGGACCAAATGGGGTTGGAAGGAGCCATTTTTGGTCCAAATGGACCAAAGTGGCAACCGTGGAAATAGTTTTAACTTTAAAGGTTGCTTATAATATTCGGTAAGTAAAAAATATTGTAATATTGTTATCAGATAGTTTTAGATCTTTTTATTAGAATAATGTTTTGTTAAAATGTTTTACTGTGAAATTTGTGAAGTTCTTAGATATCAAAACTTACCATCGCCATGCGTAAACTTTTTAAAATTAAAAATTTTTGAACCAAAACATAATAGAGGGAGCAAAAATCGCCGCAAATTTAAACAGTTTTGTGTGTAATGAGTTACACAGTTGGTTGCTTAACCATTCATTCAAAATCTGCTTAAGTTGGCTTGCCTAAATTTAGTCATATATAGTTGGTAGCCTACCATAATCGCTGTAAAAGCAGCCAAGAAAGTTTAGATTGTAAATGCCTACTCTGTGTGTAAATGATCCTCACAAGCGCGCTGTCAATAATAGCCGATTTTTTTTGCAAGCAAGTGGCAGTAAAACGGGGTGTAGATTAGTTAATTGCATACAAAGCAACAACACTAGGTAGGCTAGTCGAGTTGGCTAACCTGTTTGAGATGAAACCGCTTGGTTAGTTGGTTGCTGTGCTGCTCGGCCATGGAGCCGGGCCCAAGAAGTGCTATAGGGGCAATTTTGATGCACTTTCTCCTGGAACCAATTATATTTTTAGGCTTGTGTACCCTGCGTATTGTTTTACTCAAACCACTTGGTTAAAACAATATACTTACTGATGTTCTTGATGCGGCAAATTGACACCGCCTTTATGTCCGGCAACACATAATTGCCTATAGTTCGGGACCGAAAACTCGTGAGGCTGGGCACTCGCAGAGGAAGTGAGTAACCGATTCCTCGGCACCCTCCTGTCTACAGCTCCTACACGTCTCATTATAGGGGATATCCATTCTACCCGCGTGTGGGCCAAACGGTCAGTGCCCTGTAATAGTGGCCGTGATTCTGAATATTTTCTTCCTAGACCTATTTAGTAGATCTTCGGTTCTTTTCTGGTTGTACTCTGGCCAGATTAGTTTGGTGATTCTACAGATGTCCGTAGACTACCAATCATGGATTGCTATTTTCCTAAGATAGTTGAGAATGTCTCTTTTAATTGATGTGAGTGGTAAATGCACCATGACTGCTTCCGTGATGCCTAATGATGCTCCCACCTTTGCTATTTCATCCGCTTTTTCGTTGCCGTCAATGTTCCTGTGGCCGAGTACCCAGCTGAGTGTGATAGCTGCCTGGTTAGCTGCTTCACGTAGCACCCTCTTACAGTTATCGACGGCTTTAGAGGATGTGTATGGTAATTCTAGCGCTTTGAGCGCTGCTTGACTGTCGAAGTATATGACTACCTCACCGTCTATCCGGGTCTGCAGCAGGAAGATGCAGGCCTTCACTATTCCTTGTAGCTCTGCTTGGAAGATACCAGCTGTGTTTGGAAGACGGATGGGGATTGCGAATTTTAGTTGGTTGGAGAAGACACCTGCGCCGACGTCGCTGTCCATTTTGGATCCGTCAGTGTATAGTGAGGTGACCCCCTCCCTGCCAACTCTGTCGGCCGACCAATCCGTTCTAGAGAGTATCTGCACCTTGTAATTCCTGCCGAAGATCAATATTTTTGGGAGGTAATCTGTTCACGAATCCACATCGGCGAGCTTCGTTAGGATGTCACTGTGGCCATACCGTTTTTCTTTCCAGCATCTAGACCCCCTTAGCCTAATGGCTGTGCTGATCGCTGTATATTTGATTTGGAGAGCCAGTGGCAGCAGGTTAAGTATAACGTTTAGTGCGTCCGTCGGGCACGATCTTAGTGCACCTGTTACCCCTGGGCATTTTGCCCTTTGTATTTTGTATAGTTTTTTAATGTCTTTGTCCAGGCCAGGCCACCAATCTGTGGCTCCGTATGCCAGGAGGGGCCTTATGACCGCCGTGTAGAGCCATATCATAAGTTTTGCCTTTAGTCGCCAGTTTATGCTGACTCTTGTCCTGCACGAGTAGTATGCGGTATACGCCCTCTCTACTCTTTTTTCGGTATTGGTTTTCCAATTTAACTTGTTGTCTATTACGACGCCTAGGTACTTAACTCTAGTTGAGAGTGGGAGCTCCGTGCCATCTAGTGAGATCAGCCGAAATGTTGGTATTTTAGTTCGGTTATTGAACATTATCAGTTCTGTTTTGCTTGGTTTGATGTTGAGGCCGCACGATGCCGCCCAGGTGTGTAGCCTGCTTCGCGCACCCTGAAGGATGTCGCTTAGCGTGAAGGGTAAAGCCCAAGATACTTCAATAACCTCATCGTCTGCGTATGCTACTACCTTAACACCATTCTTGTCGAGTTCGAGTAGTACCTCGTTTAGTGCAATGACCCAGAGCAGTGGCGAGAGGACCCCGCCCTGGGGTGTACCTCTACCAGCTTTGCGAGTCATTGTCACTGAGCCCATATCCGCTTGTATGGTTCTGTTTTCCAGCATTGATTGAGTCCATCCACTAATGTGGTTATCAACTCCGGCCCTTTGTAGGGCTTCCACTATTGTGCCGGTTTCGATGTTGTTGAAGGCGCCTTCTATATCTAGGAAAGCTGCTAGTGTGAATTGTTTGTAGTGTAGTGATCTTTCCACAAAACCAGTTAGCTCGCGGAGGGCGGTCTCAGTTGATCTTCCCTTCAAGTAGGCGTGCTGTGCCTTTGATAGTTTTGCTCATATTATTATTGATCTAATGTAGATATCCAGAAGCCTCTCAAGGACCTTGCGCGTAAAATATGTGAGGCTTAATGGCCTGTAGTCTTTGGCATTTTCATATCTGCGTCTGCTCGCCTTTGGCAGAAATATTACTTTTGTTTTCCTCCAGCTTTGTGGAATATAGGTTAAGGCAATACTCGCTCTGTATACCGTTTCCAGCCGGAGGACATTGGATCACCTAGCTTTTGTAGCATTACCGGGATAACGCCATCCAGTCTGGGCGATTTAAATGGAGAGAAGCCATTTATAGCAAACCTGATCCTTTCGCTGTCTATTATCATGTCCAGTAAGCCCTCTGAGGGCTGAGAGTCCCTGCAGAGAGATTCTTTTACTGGTGCTAGATCGCATCCTGGGAAGTGCGTATTGATGAGTGTGCTCAGGGAGTCCTCTGCTGAGTTTGTTCATAGGCCTACCTCACTTCTTACGAAGTGATTGTTGTGGTGTTCTTTGGACAGAGCTTTACTCAGTCTGGGGGACAAACGAATGTTTTCTATCGAGAAGCAGAAGGATTGTCAGGACACCTTCGCTACCCTTATAGCTTTTTTGTATACTTTGAGCGCCTCCCTATATGGCTGCCACTCCTTGGTTGTGAGGCACTCATTAAAAGCCTTCCGTACTGTCGTCCTAAGTTTCCTAAGGTCCCCGCTCCACCAGGATGGGGACTTCTTCTTACGAATAGTAAAAGGGATGCACTTATTATAAGAGGTAGTTATGGCGAGCTATACCTTGCCGACTAGCTCATCGAGCTTTTGCGGGCAGTTTATGTTAGGTTCGTTTATTTCTAATGCTGGTGTAGTTAGCCTTACAAATTTATCCCACTTTGTTTTTCTTAGGTTTCTGTAGCGATGAGTCTGACAAGATCCAAATTTGAGGTCGAAGAAGATCCAGCGGTGGTCCGAGAGAGAGGCTTTGTCTGACACTCTCCAGTTATCCACTAGCGTCGGGTCATCATCGGTTGTCAAAGTTAGATCTAGGACTTCTTCCCAGCCCTGAAACCTGTCTGAACTAGGGAATATAAAAGTGGGCTTGTGGCCGCTGTTACAAATGCTGAGGTTGAAATTAATAATAAAGTGTAGAAGGGACTCACCTCACTCGGTGGTTGAGGGGTTGCCTCATATCGTGTTTCTTGCATTGGCATCGCAGCCGATAATTATACTGCACCCGCCGCTTTTATTTATAAAGTTTGGAAGCTCTGCAGGTGGGGCCATCCTGTCATGAGCCATGTAAGCCGAGACCACGTAGATTGCCTGGTTGGACACGCTCTCTAGCTTTACCACTGTTAGGTCTGCTGTGCTGTAATTTGAACATAAGAAAGCATTTCTACCTTTTTTGTTTAAAATGCCTGGTCTTGGTTTACCTACATCCGTCTTGTAGAGTAGATTGTGTGTGCTAATGTTTAGCCCCTGACTTCCTGATTGTGGACCCAGGGCTCTTGGATTAGGCTGATGTTGGCATCCTCCTCACCGATAAGGATCTTAAGATTATCTGTAGCACTTTTAGAGTCTTAAACGGGTTCTAGACAGAGCCAGGCATTTACACAGAAAATGCCGGACAGTCTCTTTTTCATCTACGTCCTTACAACTTCTGCAGTGGTCATTGTGCGGAATACCCATCTTTTCCGCATGCGTGCCTAAAGCCCAGTGACCTGTGCATACCGCTATAAGTCTATGGGTGTCGGCCCTGGATCTCCCCAGAAGATACCTTGTTTTCCTTTCGTTGTAGTCCGGCCAATGGCTTTTGAAATCACACAACCCGCGGTGCTCTTCCATTTTTGTCGGGCTTTGTTCACATAAAAATCTCGAATAACTCCCTTCGCCACCCCCAGGGTATACCTACTTCGACACTGGCTATTCCCTCACCCCCCTCTGCTGAGCCTATACGTGCCAGTTCGTCAGCCATCTCATTTCCCTCGATTCCCCTATGTCCCTCCTTAGGGACTCCTCGCAAATGGCCACCAGAATTGATTTGCTGGTTTTCGACGGCGTTTCTTCTTTTATTAACTGCCATCCTGCAATGGCCGGAATGTTGCTGTTGTTAAGTTTGATACAGTACAGCAGCTGCTCTCCCGAGTCCTCCAGGTGGGAAGCCAAATGCGCGCACGAGGTCTTTTTGGAACCTCTGAAGCCTTATCTGGAGGTTGTTTACCTCTCCGCTAATTTGTGCTACACACCTTGTCAGAAATTCCAACGAGACCTGGTCCGCGCACTTAATGATCCTATGGCCTCTCAGGGTCTCGGAGGAGTCAAAGACTGGGAGAAGTCCAGTGTGGCTATCGCGCACGTGCCGCATGGCAAGTTTCGACAGCCTGACCTCGATCTCCACCCAGTTCTGTTGAATCTTTGCTGGCGATCGGCTGTCAGCATCCACTATTGCCACTTGCAGGTGGTCTCTGGCAACTTCATCGAAGTATCTCCTGGATATCTGTTCCGTGTCCGCCCGTTTGCGCTTTTTCGAAACAGCCTCACTGCTATTTTCTTGGCCGGATCTGTTTCTCTTTCGTGAAGCGTCGCCAGACGATCTTGGTTGTCTAGGGTATTGAGGAGTCGGATGCTCACTTGGAAGTATGCGACGTCCACGTAACCGCTTGCGATCTCGCCATTTTGTATCCTCCGTAGAGTATACAGCGCTCGCTGGTACCTGTTACGCCCGATCTGTCCTTGGCTTTTTTCCTCTTCTTTCCTTTGGAGGCCTGTGTACTGTGGTTGGTACCACCAGCCTCTTTAGATTTAGAAGTTGGTCCCTGGGTACTCTGGTTGGTACCCATCTGAACCTTTTTTGATGTTGTTGTTGTGACTGTTTGAGCCTTTGGTGTACTGTGTATGGTACTTCAGCAAGCGCTGATAATCGTCTCCTGGCTGGAGGCAAGAAGCGTCTCCTCTTCAGTCTCCATCGCATGTGGTAACGGGGCCCTGTGTATGTTGATGTCCGTAGTCATTGTCCTTGTCGGCGTCGCCGTCTCGGTATCCGTCAGCGTAACGTCTGTTGGAGAGTCGTTTGTGCCCATCGTCATTTCGTTCGAATTTTTGTTTTTTTATTTGTTTGTTTATTTGAATTTTGTTCCATAGTTGGTTCCACGAGTAAGCCGGAAGAGGTTGGTCACTCGTCCGCAGAGCCGGTATTCGTAGCGAAGGCAATTATACAACCGACCTTGCCCGGGCGTCGGAGAGGACCGTTCGGGAACAGCCAATCCAATAACCCACCCGCTGGCCATTCATCCATCGGCACGGGTACCTCGCTTAAGCAACAGTCGAACAAGAAATGGATACTATTGTGAATGAGCGAACGATATGTACATACGAATGTGCAGATAAACGAAAACATACACACAAACACGCCCATTCCATGCATCTTGTTTCTGTAATTATCTGGCTAAGTTTCAAAATCGTACTGAGCTAGAAGTAGAAATGCACAAGCAGATAAAAAAAAGTAGCAATTAGCGTATTTTCTTCCACCTAGTGATAGAACCTTTAGAAAAAGTATCGATACCGTTACTCAAATAAAATAAGCGGATCAAAGTATCGATGCTAATACTCATACTCAGTAAAAGGTATCGAGTATACTCGATCCAAGTGAGTACTTCGGAAGTTTTACCAAACATAAAGGAACTTCTTTTTTTTTTTTTAAATGAGATCGTATGTTTTGAATTTAATAGAAAACCATTAAGTAAGTTTAAGTTTGGACGAAACCGAACATTATATACCCATTTGTGTGCTCTTACATATATCTTAAGGATACATTTAAAGAGAAAAGCCACGAACATTAATTGATTTAAAAGATTTTTTATTGACTTATGGCGTTAAAAAATGTTTTACCGCATCGTCGACAATTTATGCTCAAGTTATGGTGTTAATGGACTGAACTTTGTTGATCTTAAACATGTAGACCATCGGCACTTGGTAAAATATCGGGGAAAAGTATCGAGGTAAGGTATCGATACTTTACTCAGTACTTGGAAATAAGCATCGTGTACGAAATACTCAAGTAATGGAAATGTATCGATACTACTCACTCAGTAGTCGTACCGTTCTATCACTACTTCCACCAACTGTATGGTTCCCCAAAGATGAAACTGTTTGGCTAGTTGAAGCGCTTTCGCAAGCTTGCGTGCAAAAAAACGCAATTAATAATAACAATTAAGGACGGGACTGTCTTCGGCTGTGCCGAAGACTTCATACCTTTCATGAGTGGGGCTGAACAATAATTTTATCCCGTTCGTAACCTCCAAATAATCGGATTTACAAGATAAGAAATATATAGTGAACAGATGTACATACCTAAACGATTTTTAAGATAAATATAAAATAAAAAATGGCAAAAAACCCCCTTATCTGAAAGATCGATTGTATGGGATATATATTATATATAGCTCCGATCAAAGTGATTTTTTCAGGATATCTTCTATGATATATTAGAATATATATCACCGAGTTTCATGTTTATACTTTCCAAATTGCGGTAGGAATGGCCAAAATCGTCTTATCTGAACGATCGGTTGTATGGGAGATATATGTTATAGTGGTCCGATCCTACCGGATCCGCCAAATGTCTAATATAATACAAAAATACATCCTTGTGCCAAATTTCATTGAGATATCTTAAAATTTGAGGGACTAGTTTGCGTCCAAACAGACAGACGGACGGACATGGCTATATCAACTCAGTTCGTCGCCCTGATCAATTCGGTACACTTAATGGTGAGCCTATCTTCTATATTTCTCAACGTTACAAACATCGGACCAAAGTTAATATACCATTTCTTGTTTATGAAAGGTATAAAAATGCATTAGGAATTATTGCCTCCATTTCCAATTTCTTCGCTAAAAATTTGCGAAGTTACAAAAATAAATTGTCATGATAAGCTGGTTTAGCAGGGTTATACTGCCACACCGTCATATTATGCAGGGTAAAGTGTAGCACTTTTGTTTTCCGAGCAGGTAACAATTTTTAAAAGAGAACGAAATACTTCGTAAAGACGTATCCTGCATATTAGAATGGAATACAATATGTTTATAGCCTTTCCGCAGAGTATAAAAAGCTCAAAACCTTCTCCGGAAAAGCAAATACTATTCGGCTTTCAAAGGGCTTCTTTCAAACATAATAATTTGTCCATAACAAAAGCAGCCTGGGCGGGAAACGGATTTTACGATCCATGAACGAAATCTTCATTTTAAATCATTATTGCTCTAAAATGGTGAATCGGATTAATAACATAAGTAAACTAGTGAGAACGCACGCTCATCAGATTAACAGTTTATTATAATATAATATTAAGGAATAAATAAATAAATGTAAGGCGCGATAAACTCCAAAGAGATTTTAGGCCGAGCTTCTCTTCCAATTTGCCTCGTACTCCTTTTAATTTTTCTTACAAATTGGGGGGATGGGGCCTGCTTATTTTATACCGACCCGAGCGGCATCTGCAAGGCAGATGAGTTTTCACTCAGAGCTTTTCATGGCAGAAATACACTCGGAATGCTTGCCACTGCTTGCCGACTGCCGAGGGTGAACCCTACTTAGAAAAATGTTCTTCTAGTTGAAAAACCTTGTTTCTAAAATCTTGATGTTGCTTTTGCCTTTCGTAATTACTGCCCCTTCTAACAGTTAGATACTTCAAATTTCAACGAATTCTTACGTATAGAGCATTCATTGTTGTCTGAAAAAATTGTATAGATCGGTGGTATATATAATATATATCCCATATAACCGATTGTTCATATAAGAAAGTTTTCGTAATTTCTTTCCAATTTTAACAGCTAGAACCTCCACCGTAGGCCAGGTTAAAGTGGCTGCCTCCGATGTCCGAGCTGAGACTCACGTAGGCCGTTGTGGCCCGTTGTGCTACCACGCGGGGGGCCCGTATTTCCTGTTACCCTACTTTCGAAGAAGAAGAAAGTTTAGACCCCAGTGAGGCTAAACCAGCGCGTTTGCTTAATGAAACACAAGATGTCGTTTGGGTTTATAAATTCAATCTCCGCAAGGCACCCAAAAGAGTGTCTGTGGAGGCATTGGTACCTGGTTTTTGACAGTGCGGGACAGTGGCACAGATAGTGCTCAACGCTTTCTATCTCCTCCTCGTCTCTACAGCTGCGGCAGAAGTCATTTGTCTGCAGGCCCATATAGGCACCGTGAGTGCCCATGAGACAGTGACCTGTAAGAAGGCCCGCAAGTGCGCTAATAGGGATACCGTTTAACAATATCACCGATCGCGATCTCTTTTCATCCGGCTTAGACCAGATTTGTTTGGATATACTACATGTAGGTTCCTTGGCCCATCTGGCGTTTGCCTGATCTGTGAAAAGAGATCGCAGGTATTTGCAAGTGTTGAAAGGAGGGCTGGCCCAACCAGCGGAGGTTATTGTCTGCAGGTTGGTGCCTTCACTAGCAAGCTCATCCGCGGCATTCTTTAAAGGCAAGACCCTTCTCTATCTTAGTAGTGATATCATGTAGAGCTGTCTCTACGGATTTGCCCTTAGAGTAGGCGTGTTGGTTGTTGGAGATTAGTGCCTTATTTGCCGATTGTCTAATGTAGGCGTCCAGCAATCTTTCTAGAACTTTTAGGAGGAAGGAGGTCAGACTTATTGGTCTGAAATCCTTTGGACTGTTGCCCGATATCCTTCCTCCTTTGGGTATGAAGACTATCTTTGCCTTGGTCCATTCCGTGGGGATATAGACCAGGTTGAGGCAAGCCTTGTAGATTTTAGTTAGCAGCGGGCTTATAAGATCGCTTACAGCTTGCAATTCAGCGGGAAATATTCCATCCGTTCCCGGAGATTTGAAGGGTTTAAAGGACTTGATTGCCCAGATAACTCATTTTTCGCTTACAATGTGCTCCATGGGTCGAAACGGCTTTGGGTTAGATTGCGTGTTTAAGAGGTATGGTTGAGATCTGCAGCCTGGAAAGTGAGTGCTGATCAGGGTTTCCAGAATTTCCGTACTAGAAGTGGCCCATTCTCCGTTCGCTGTACGAATGCAGCTTGGGGGTATGGGGTTTTTGGAGAGGACCTTTCGTAGGTGATTGGCCTCTGAGACTTCTTCGATGTCATTGGTGAAGTTCTTCCAGGAGTCCCTTTTGGCCTTCTGGATTAACTTCTTAAAAGATCTTAAGGCGTCCTTACAATGGGACCAGATTCTAGTGCGCTTAGCCTCGTTAAAGAGTTTTCTGCTGTTTTTCCTCTTCTCGGAGATTTCAGGGTTCCTTTTTACCCCTTGCCTTAATCTCCGGGCAGGCTACTCTGAAGGCAGCGTTACAAGATTTGGTGATAAGATCTAATGCTTCTTCTATTTTTGACGATGAGTCTAGCTCACCGAGAGAAGCAAATGTTGTGTCTAAATGAGGCCCTTCATCAGTTGTTAGCGGCAGGCTCGGCCTACCGTGAGAAGCGTTCTTTAGAAGAGTAGAGGATAGGACTTTTTTATAAAGGTTCCAGTCCATACGTCTCCTCTTCCTGTAAGCCACCCTAGGCGGTGTACGCAAGAGCAGAGAGAAAATTATATACATAAACAAATTTCCCCATATGCTTCCGTATATAGCAAATATAGTTGTTTGAAAAATTTGAAGAGATCGGTCGAAAATATATAGCATATGTCCCCCACAACTAATTGTTCAGATAAGAAACTTTTCGCAATTTCTACACCATTTTAATAGCTAGAAGCTTCAAATTGCACCAAATGCTTACGTATATAGCATATATTGTTGTCTGAAAAAATCATAGAGATCGGTGGTATATATATTATATACCCCATATAAATTGTCATTTCTGCCCCTTTTTAACAGCTACAAGCTTCAAATTTCATCAAATACTTACGTTTACGTCATATATTGTTGAGATAAGTGATTCATGGTCATAGCGATTTCACGCAGATCATAAAAAAAGTGAAACTTTGCATCCTCACACAAAGTACCTAGCTATATTTTATTTTATTTTTATCTTGGGGATGTACACTATATACTATTGTAACGAATTTACTGCAATTCCTCTTATTTGCAACCTTCTACTAACGTTCGAATCACTAAACTGTTGAATAAATAACTCTAATATTCAATAACGCAAAATGGCCTTTATTAAAGTACTTCGCAATAACACTGATACTTCACAGCTAATAGTTTGCTTAAATCAAACTGATTGGTCGTCCCTCAGCTGGTGCTGCTTTATACTCTTTGGTTTCCTCGTTGGCATATTTCTAGGCGTTTCTATTTCTAGAATTTACTACTTCTTACCAGCTATAAACTTATCGGCTTAACTACAGATTATAGCTTCTCGCATAGCCATATGCGCGTGTATATGTGAGTGATACTTCCACCGATGATTGCCTACTTTTGGGGGTATCTCAGATATATGCATGTGTTGGATTAGAGATGATAGGATCCCTTAATGTTGCTAATATTCGTCACACTGCCTTCCACCTAAGTCTGATCGTCCCGACCAGACAAATCTCTCGATCTAAACGCTGCCAGCCTTTCCAAATGAACCACTTTCAGTTTGGTTCGTGGTTTGCCAATGGTTTGTATGCGGTACACTACATCGTTGATCCGTTTTACAATATTGTATGGGCCTTCCCAATTACACTGCAATTTCGGCGAGAAACCTTTTTTCGTTGTGGGTTGTATAACAGCACCAAATCTCCTTCCTGAACCCTTCTGAATTTATCGTATCTGGCTTTCATCCTGTCACTCATAATCTTTACCCGGTGCCTTACCAGATTGTGTATATCTCTCAGCTCTTCTTCCAAGACACCAGTGGTTTTCTTGACATTTCTCTCCGCATCGGCATCTATCCCTATCGTCGCAGGTCATTGCCAAAAATTACCTTTGCGGGAGTTTGGCTCGTTGTCTCATGTACTGCCGATCGGTAAGCCATCAAGAATAATGATATGTGTGTATCCCACTCGTTATGGTACTTGTTTACTACTTTCCTTAAATGCGCTTCCAATGTTCTATTGAAACGTTCCACCATACCATCGGACTGAGGATGCAATGCAGTTGTCCGTGTTTTTCGAATGCCCAACTTCTTACACAATTCTTGGAACACAGCTGATTCAAAATTCCTGCTTTGGTCAGAATGTAACTCCATTGCTACACCATACCTTGCAACCCCATCGTTTGTAACCACTTCTGCTACTGTTTCTGCTTCTTGGTTTGGGATTGGGTATACCTCTGGCCATTTACTGAAATAATCCATAATCACCAGTACGTATTTGTTTCCGCGGTTGCTAGTGTGAAATGGGCTTGCGACATCCATGGCGATCCTTTCAAATGGTGCACTAGAGTTATATTGCTTCATCTGGCCATGACTTCGGGTTTTAGGCACATTCGCTCTGCTGCAACGACTTTAAGGTGTTTTAATTTTAATTTTTTATTGTGTGAGTCATTTACCGCTCTATATTAATTATTTAATTATTCAAACCTCGCAGTTTGCAATCCACTCAGCGACTCACTGACGGCAACCAGCCCCATAGAATCTCTGCTTAATCTTCTCGAGCGTCTTGATGATTCCAAGATAACCTCCGCTTGGACCATTATGCAGCTCGCAGAGCACATCAGGATTCCTCTTTCTGGGAACAACTATCAGTTTCTTCTTGCATTGACCATCCTCACTCTCCCATACTCGATGCAAGCAACCGGATATCAATTGTAAACTGTTCCACTGTGCCCAATATGACTTCGCAAAGGGACTCTCTGCTGACATCTCCTCTCTATTTGGTCTTTCGTTTCGTTCGAGTACTTGCATACCATGTGACAGATATGTATTTTCTGACACTTCCTTAATTGTTACTTGTCCCATTCATCTGCACATGTTATAGTCATTAGCCGGACATCTATAATGTCTTCTTTAGCCTCGGCCTTTGAACAGTGCTTGCATTCCAAACTACATGGTCTTCGTGACATTGCATCAGCATTTCCATGGTACTACCTTTCCGATGCTCAATGGAAAAGCCATAGCTTTGTAGTCGCTCGATCCACCGTGCCAATTGTCCTTCTGGATTACGGAACTGCAAGAGCCATTTCAACGCTGCGTGATGTATCCTGACGCGGAATCGCTGCCGTGGAGATACTTGTGAAAAAGTTTAATGCACTCTACCAATGCCAACAGCTCTCTCCGTGTAACGCAATAGTTCCTCTCTGGTTTTCCAATCGAACGGCTGTAGTATGCAACTACCTTCTCCTGTCCATCGACCAGTTGTGATAAAACGCATAGCATAGCCACTCGCATCTGTATCTAGAATAAATGTTGCTCCTGGAATCGGATATGCCAACATTGGGGCAGTGCACAAACGCTCCATCAATGTTTGGAAAGCCACTTCTTGCCCCTTCTTCCATTCAAAAGCATTATTGTTTCTTATAAGCTCATGGAGGCTATGGGTTACGCTGGAAAAGTTTGGTACAAATCGGCGGTAATATGTGCACAGCCAAGGAAACTTCTCAATTCATGTAGGTTCTGTGGTCTTTGCCAATCCTTACAGCCTCTATCTTTTCGTTCGCAGTGCAGATACCCTCTGTCGTTACCTTGTGACCCAAATAATTTGGTTCTTTTTTAAATAGCGCACACTTTTTGGGACTTAGTTTCAGACCAGCGCCAGCTATTCTCTGGAAAGCTTCGTCCAAGTTTTTAAGATGTTCATCAAAGTTCGTGCCCAATGCGAAGATGTCGTCCAGGTACACCAAGCATGTTTTCCACTGTAGTCCTTTCAATAACTGATCCATGAGTCTCTCAAAAGTAGCTGTTGCATTACAAAATCCAAAAGTCATTACTGTAAATTGCCAAAGACCATCTCTGACGCTGAAGGCTGTTTTCTCTTTGTCTTCCTCCTTCACCTCCACTTGCCAGTACCCACTTTTCAAGTCCAGTGTGTAAAATTATTTCGTAACAGATAGCGAGTCCAGAGTGTCGTAAATTCTTGGCAGTGGGTAGCTATCCTTTTTCGTGACGTCGTTCAACTTGCGGTAGTCCACGCAAAACCTCATTTTCCCATCCTTCTTCTTCACAAGTACAACAGGTGAGCTCCATGGACTAGCTGATGGTTCGATGACGCCGCTGTCGCTCATTTCTTGTACGATTTGACTCACCACTCCCCGCTTCGCCAGTGGAACACTACGAGGAGCTTGACGTATCGGCCTCGCGTCTCCAGTTTCAATTTGATGTTTCACAACATTGGTGCGGTGTGGTTTGGAACCATCCTGGTCAAATATGTTTGCGTACTTTAGGAGCAGTTGCTTTGCCTTACTCTGATAATCTTCCTCTAGCCCCCCCCCCCCCCCCCCCCCCACCCCGTCCATGCCGTGATGTCATTTGAAAGATCATTATTACTAGATGAACCGTGTTCCTGGAGCTGTTCACAGTTAATAACTACTTCAGCCTCTTGGAATCTTCCTAAAAAAGCTCCTTTGGTCACTTTGAGTAGTGACTTGAACTCATTGAGTACTCTTACCGGAATAAGTCCATCTTGTTTTGTCATAGCCAGAGTTTTTCCTACAAGTATGTTCGGTGCTGATTTGTTTTCTGCTTCGACAACCCACAATTTGTTTATCCCACAATCTCCATCAACCTTTGAGTGCTTCGGATTTTGGTCGTATTTGCTGACTCTCTTCCACCAGAACTCGTTTACTGCTGTAGCCTCTCTCGTAGCCGAAATTAAGTGGCACATCCATGTTCTTATATCGCATCGTCTTGCTTTGCATATTGATCTTGATGCCTTGGTCGATTAAGAAGTCCACTCCAATTATGATTTCATCAACAATATCTGCCACTATAAAATTGTGTAGTACCCATCACATTCCCAATTGCTACTTCACATGCTGCTTCTCCAATTACCTGGGTGTTCTCTCCAGTGGCTGTACGTAATCTTGCCCCAGCAATGGTCTTATCTCCGTGTCCTACGAAAGCAAGTTTGTTTGCCCTTCCTCCAATTTGCGAGATAGAGATTGTCGGGCATTCAATTGAGGGAGCCAGCTGTCCCCCTTGCGCCTGACTCGCTTTAGTTTAACGACTGAGTGGACTTGGAGATTTTCTCATCTCCTTCAGCTCTGCGTTTACGGCCACCAACGTTGTTGGAACTATTGGGACCGGTGCTGCAATGTCGTGCGATGTGACCTGGATTGCCGCACTTGAAACATTTCATAACTCCGGCATTTTTCTGTTGTGATCCCTTCAGTGCTTCCAAAATTATGTCTACCCAATTTGGTCTTTGAACTTCCACACGATGAGCTTTGTATGCTGGTTTACTCAATATTGAGGCAGTTTCCTGAGTCAATTCCTTCCCGTATGCTATTTATAAAGCTCTGAATTTTCACCCTTTCGATGTATTGCACGGGTGCGTCGGCATTCGCCAAATGTGCAAGCCTTTCGACGCAACCTCCGACGCAAACTCCTGCAAAGTCTCATTAGCTTTTTGGTAGCGGTTTTGCAACTCTATTTGGTATATCTCCTTCCTGTGTTCGCTTCCGTATCACCTCTCTAGAGCAATGTTTCGTAGTTGTTCTGCTCTCCCTCGGGAATAGTCTGTAGGATTATAGCAGCAGATCCTTTCAATGCCACGAATAGTGCAAGAACTTTACCTTCAGCACTCCAGTTCTTCACATCTGCGGTCTTCTCAAACTGAATCTTAAACACCTGGAAAGGAACAGAGCCGTCAAAAATGGAGTTTTTTTTTTACCTTCGTATTGCTTGCTGAAACAGCTGGGCGATTTAGTTGCAACTCCTGTATACGACCTCTAAAAGCATCCACCTCGGCATCGATTTTTTCCTCAAGCTGCGTTATTTTCTCGTCCATATGCATGCCTATGGAGTTGGCATACACAATATCGCAAAACAAAAAAACAAAAACTGCTCTGAGTAGGTTTCAAATAGTTCTGGAGTTCCTGAAAAGGAGAAAAAAAGTTCTGGCTTTTTAGATAGAAAAAAAAACGTTTTTGAAATTTGTGTATGCCAACTTCACGTAGCATAAAAAGTGTCGAAAATCGATTAAAAAAAAAACTGTGCTGAGTGGATTTTCAATAGTTCTGGAGTTACTGAAAAGGATAAAAAAAGTTCCTGCAGAATTTCGCCAAATATCCACATTTTTCAAAAATTTGAAAAATTTGAAAATTAGAAAAAAAATTGGTCTGAGTAGGTTTTTAAAAGTTGTGGAGTTCCTGAGGAGAAAAGGAATTTCTGCACAATTACGCCCAATATTCACATTTTTTCAAAAGTAAAATTTTTTAAAAAATGTTCAAAATACAAAAAAAAATTGGTGTTCTGAGTAGCTTTTAAAAAGTTCTGGAGTTCCTGAAAAGGAGAAAAAAAGTTCTGCAAATTTACGCCCAATATTCACATTTTTCCAAAAAAAAAAATTTTTTCAAAAATGTTCAAAATCAAAAAAAAATTGGTGTTCTGAGTAGCTTTTAAAAAGTTCTGGAGTTCCTGAAAAAGAGAAAAAAAGTTCTGCAAATTTAGGCCCAATATTCACTATTCCCATTTTTCCAAAAGTCGAATTGTGGTAGTGCGCCATCGATGTCGCGTTTCGACACGTAGAATACGGTCATATATTCGCAAACTTATATCTGGGATAGAAGGCAAATTCTAGCAAGTTGTTACAAAGTGACTTTAAAAAAGCTAAATAAGCTCCACCCAAATGTTCACGTGCATATACACAAATTTCTTCAAAAATGGCCGCACAGCTAAGAAGATGACTATCATCCTTACTCTTTAAATCACTTTCTCCTCCGTTCTTCTAGAATAGCTATTGTTGCTATAGAAACGAATGCACACACCACTTTCTCGCCCGTAATTCTCATGATGCGGAAGGGATGATAAGTAAGAATTCTCATTTTATACCAAATAGCCAAACAAAATGTACAAAATCGCTCGAAAACCACCAAAATCGTTAAGAAAAACAAAATCGTACTCAAATAAAAAATTTTCGCCATCTCTTTTTTTGTGTGTGCTGTACTATGGTGGAATAATGCCTATTGAGACAGCTAACTGCCACTTCGAATTTTGATATCACAATCTTTGCCATGTTGATTTTAACTAGGGACTCAAACTGTTATATTTTTATAATAAAATTCCTTCAAAAAAAATTATTTCCGGAATTAAATTTTTAAATTCGGAGTTTTATTTATTAAGTGCGAAAATAAAGGTTAAACGCAGTCTTTTATTTTTCAAGAACAGAATAAAAGTCCGGCCCTATAGCTATGAAACGACTAGTCGAAATGAAACGATTTTTTTTTTTCAAACAGAATCCTTCTTGTTTCAATAGAAAGCGCTGTGTCAAATATTAATGCATATCTCGATTGGATCAAACTTTATGGCCAAAAAACAGGTGTATTAGTATTAGTATAGTACAATGATAGTTGGTTATGGTTTTTTGAGGACAAGTTTCTATTATTAGTAATAAAAATTTTGATGTGTTTCTACAGATTTAAAATCCAGATATTTAACTAAAAAATCTGTTTCATCTGTTTGAGCTGCTCCATACCTATAGGGCCGGACTTTTATTCGTCCTTAAAAAATAAACGTCCGTATTTAAAATTGTGGATTTTTTTTTTATTTGTGAATTTTTAAAATAAATGCTTTGTGGATCCCCGGAAGCTCATAAACTTTCGCATAGGACATTTTTCGAGTAAAAAAAAAGACAAAAATAACTATTAAAATGGATCCCTGGTGAGAAAAACATTTTAGAGTGTTATTTCACAATGTGCTGTGCAGCTTGGCACCGAAGATCCTAGGTTCAAGTCCCGGGCAAAGCAACATCAAAAAATTTGGAAACAAGTATTTTTCAATTAGAACAAGTAAGGACGGGACTGTCTTCGGCTGTTCCCCGGGCGCAAGAAAACCTCACTACGCCACTGTGGGAAATATGCTATATATACGATGGATCTCATCCATTTTTTCAGACAGCAATATTTACAATAAACGAAAGCATATGGTGAAGTTTGAAGCTTCAATCTGATAAATTGAGGAAGATATGACAAAAAGCCTCTTTTCTGAAAAATCGGTTGTAACGAAATGTTTAAAATTTTTAATGAACGAGTATTTTTTAAGAGAGTATTTAGAGTTGTGCTTTTTCGTTCATTTCAGAGATTCGAATCTTTCGTTCTTTTTCTGATGAACGAACAAGTTGTTCTTTTTGTTCATCTGTTCTTTTTTTTTCAAGCAAATTTGTTCACTGATGCTCGCACCCGCGAAAAAAGCCAACAAGTATAAATGGGGGTGTGTATGCAGCAATGCTTTGTGTAAGTATATTTAAATGTGTACTGAATAAAGTAGTTAATATATATATGTATAATTAACTTCAAAAAAAAATTACAAATTTCGGAAGATCCAGGAAATTGAAAGAGTACAGACACAAATTGTAAATATAAACTTTTCAAGTTTAATAAATGTAATAACTCGTTAGCTTAATGTGAAAATGTGCTAAGTCACTTTTTTGAAAAATGGTATTTTAATGCAGTTTTAAAACTGAATTAAAAATACATCGATCACAAGAAAAAAATATTTAATTTTTTAATGTTTACGTGCTGTTTGCAATGATGTGTAAATGTGCTAAGTCGTCAACTGTTTAAAAAAAATGTGCTAAGTCAGCCAGTCAATAATATCAATCTGAATTACTAGTCATTTCTTTGTGCGCGCATTTTATTTATTTATTTAATTCATTCAGTCTAAAGGTACATACTTTGTTGTTGTTGTTCTTGCTGTTGCATTAAAGATAAAGACCTTTGCCACATATAGATCCGGTACGTTTCGGTAACATAGAACTATTAAGGTACTATCCGGACCATCTCGGGAACGATTTATATGATCACATTAAACCTTCTAGGCCATCGCGTCTTCCCCACCCCCTAGTTCCATGAGGAACTTGGGGTCGCCAGAGCCTTGGCTGCCAATGAAACAGAATTCGCCACGGTTAGGTTAGGTTGACAATTGGGTTGGGGATGCTATATATTGCGCTGAGAACCCCTTGAGAGGGTTGCCTACAAAACCCCATGAAATTGGATTCACCCAATTAAGACATACCTGGTGTTTGATAAATGCTTTGCGCTGACCATAATCTACTTCAATTCTTACATATCGATAACTATATGCTTTGTAACAGACTCGTTAAAAATAGAAAACAATTCAAGCTTAAACTTGTATAAGCTGTTATTAAAATTAAGAACCCTACTGAATCAATTTTCTAGATGCGTAGTCCTAGTTATATATTCATTCAAAGCATAATTCGTGTTATTAGTTATTTAGATAAATAATCTATTTTGCCAGGTATCATGCATTGAAATATGTGGAATGAACAAACTACATAAATCAGAGCAATTCGTGCTAAAGTTTATTACATTATAGTCAAGCATTAGTGAGATAAAAGTTCTGCTGTCATGCAAAGCCTGAATGCCAAGCAATTTGTGTCTGCTGGTATATGATGGGAGACCGTCTGGCCAGTGAACCATACTTTTGCAAAATTTTTTTGAATTCTCTCAGTTTTATAGGAGTTAGATTCATAGAAAGGATTCCATATTATTGAGCAATATTCAATACGACTTCTGTCCAAGGGTATATAAAGTGCCTTCAACGTCATAGGGTCCTTAAAATCACTGGTGTTACGTCTACTGAACCCAACCATTGCAACAAATTTTGAAACAACGAAATCAATAGTACTAGAAAAAGAAAGTTTGGAGTTAAAAACTACACTCAAGTCTTTACTCTCTTGACAAAGGTTAAGAGATTTAGCATTTAGTTTGTGGATAAATTTTGTGGCTGTTGTCTTTATGGAATAAGACACAACACAACATTTGTTTGAATTTAAATATAAATTATTGTCTGTGCACCATCCGGTAAAAGAGTCCAGATCAGAACCGTTAGAAATATTTTGACAAATAAATAGTGTTTTTTGTGAAATATATAGTTTTAGTGTTTTATTTCAATCATTAAAGGTGAGGAGTGATGGGAAAACACATTGAGTAAATAATGCTAAGTCGGGGAAAAAAATTTGTTACGAGTGCGAAAATTGTGCTAAGTCATAAAATAGCTGCTGGGTTGTCATACATGACTTTTGTTTATCTTTTTCAAAGCTTCTACACTGAAAAGCGTTGCTATTAAGGTATCCCCATTCACAGTTTTAAAAAAAGAAAGTTATTTCAAAAGTTACTCTTGTTTTTTTTTCTCCTGTAAAATTCGTAAGAGTTAACTTAGCACATTTTCACATTAAGCTAACGAATTAGTTTCTTACAAAACATGTTTTTCATAGATAGTCCATAGGTACATATATTGTCGTGGCAGTGCCACACACAAAGATGACCACACATATCTTTAGTGTAAGTGACATAATCGACATTCGTGCTCACTGTGAATTTCAGCGTATGTATGTATGAATTTACAATGTTCGTGAACGAGAAGAGGGAAGAATAACATTAGATAAAACGAACTAAAAGAACAAATGAACTAAAAGAACAATTAGAACCGAAATCGAAGATCTAGTTCACTTGTTCAGTTGAGAGACCCGGTCAATTGAACAAGTTCAGAACGAACCGACCCAACTCTAGATGTATTTATTCTTAACCATTTATGTTGCATTAACTTGGCAACACACATAAATATGTCCATACGTACGTCATACTAGGTTCAAACACACACCAAATTGGCAATTTATACTATTTGGGCAATTTATTACGCAATTTGTCATATAATAAATTGTAATAATAAATTGCCAATTTAAAAAAAATTGCGTAATAAATTGTTTCAAACTGCAAATGCAACATTGTAAAGTGTGTTTATTGAGTATATTTTAACGTCAGCTACGCATGGCTGAACTATGTGGTTGGCTCATCTCATCAGCTGATTTTATGTCTTTCTTTTCACTGGAGTAGGGATTGTCAAAAGAAGATGGCAAACTCAAAATGAAACCAAAACATTGAACACATTTTCTTACAACACACAAAAATTTCAAAGTTTTATGTTTTCATTCCATTTCATTAGCCTAATAATGTGGGTGTTCATTTTGACAGTCTGAACAAAGGTATGTTCTTGCTGTAGAGATGAGCCAACCAGCTATCAAATTACTATTGTGTAAGCTAAATCGAGTTGTATGAACAGCACTCAATTCAAATCGAAATTTCCTCAATTTATTTTTCTGTTTGAACATAGTATCAAGGTGATATGAAATGAAAACTCATACATACATTCATACATATCTATAAATGTACTCCCGAAGCTAATAAACGCCAGCGAATACTATGTATGTACGTACGTGATGCTTAATGTACCACTCAAAACATGTTTGCTCTCACAGTTCACAGCAAACAAACACACGCAGAATTTTTTTTTTTTTCCTTTTTTGTAAATGTTACTTTTGTTTAGACAATTTTGCTTATATTAGAGAAGAATCAAGTTTTTTCTCAATGAATAACGAAGGCAAATATTTCAAAGTTTTACTGCAAAGAAGAAAGATTCCAATCGATCCATCCGTTTTGAATTTATAGCTGTGTAAACAAAAAATTTAAGATTTTTTACTACAAAAGTGTTATTTTTTATTTCGGTTATGTACATTATTCTCTTTACATTAGATATCTTATACAAATGATGATTCGGATATTACGAATGGGATATGATTATTGCATTAATGAAACATATGAAGTCTTCGGTACCGTCCTCATTGGTTTACTGCTAATTCTGAACAACTTTCAAAATCGTGTGCACAGTTAGTTAAGTTTGATTAGGGTCTTAAATTAAGTCAAACTTATTTATAAACTACCAAAAATCATCAGAAAATAGTTATTTTAAGCCAAGTCACTTACGTTTTCGCACGAATCGAGTTTTTAAGCTCCCCAACTTTGCTTTCTAAACTCTGCGAAGCTACAGTGGCTCACAAAAGTATTCTGCATTGGACCTGATTATAAAAACCTTTGAATAAAAATTTTCATTTTATAATTTATTTAAATTTCAAAATATAATTTCTATTTGCCGTAAACTAAACAAATCAAAAAAAAAAAATCAAATTTCTTTGCTCACAAACGTTTTTGCTTTGTACAAATACTTTTAAAAAAATCTTAGATGCTATTTAACACTTTTTATGTTAGCCATCTTTTTTGGAAACAGGATCTGACCGATTTTTAATAGATTCCACCAGCTTTCTGCAAATTTCTGTCGTAATTTTTTCCTACTCTTCGAGCAAAATAGATTCAAGGTCACTTTTCAACGTCATCTTCTAGATGGGACCAAAACTTTTCTACCGGATTTATGTAAGGACTTTACAGAGGTGTTGGTAAGTGTTTGGTGCTCAAAAGTATCAATTTGCAACACCATGGGCTATGATGACCTTGGGGTCGATGTCTTGTTGAAACAGGAACTCATTATTTGACATACCAATTTTTTGGGCACTGGAGTGTAGATCTTCTTTTAAGATGGACAAATAAACATAATTATCCATTGTGCCTTCTAAATAAACCAGACATATATTCCCACAGCATGACAGAACCTTTACCATACTTGACGGTTGTTTTAATATTTTTGAGTTGCAGCTTTTCATTTCGCTTATGCCAATTCATGCGACGACCATCTGCGCTTCCCAAGGCCGTCGGTTCTATGTACCGGAGCTAATCGGGATTCTTCCCGACCAAGGACTGCCATTTCAGTTTAACCCCATTTAATTTGTTGCGTCCCTCCCACAAATTGTCATCCCCCCAGCAGCTCCTTGCAGAGCGACTGCTCCATATTCTCTTGCTCCGGGAAGGTATCGAACCCAATCCGGGTCCGTCTCCTGACTACGGTCCGGAGAAATGGTTTTGCTGCGTTTGCCGGAAAAGAAACTTTTTAGGACGGTAATACTCTTGTCAGTGTGTCTCGTGTGAGGGATGGTTGCATCGGACAAGTTGTTCTGGGATAGACCCCAAAACCAGACGTCCACGTAACTTTTATAAATCTTTTGTGGCTCCTTGCTGTTCACGTCCTAGGACGTCCCGTAGTCTGCGCCTCAGCGCCCCTCCGCTACCATCCAGCAGCCCCGCTGCTCAGCAAGCCACAGCAAGTACCCGTTGTTGCACGCGCCCCACGGCGCCACCAACTCACACGGCTGCTCCCACTCATACCTACAATCTCCGTAGTAGAGTCGGAAGCAATGCCGAGCATCATCCCCTGCCCCCTCCTTCTTCCCCCCTCGTTTCCGGCAGCAATTGTGTAGGTCAGGGAAACAGAATCTTAGTCCCTACCTCCCTTTGCACCGTTTGCCAGCACAGAATATATACGTTTGCGACATCCGCCCAATGCAGCTCCTGCCATGAACGGTGCCACTTTCCTAGATGTTCTGGTCTCCGCGATCGCAACCCTCGACGGGTTTCATTGCGCCATGTTGCCAGGCCGGTTACCCAAATACATCGGGTACCCCAATGCCCAACCAAGGACGTCTAGTCCCAGGGCCACAACAGCAATCGCGTTCTGGCCTTCCACAACCCAGGCGTAGTTACCCGTCCCTTACTCCCAGAGTGCCGTCGTCTCCCCCTATGCACTTCAGAATTCCGCAGTTAAACTGTAATGGATTAACTGGGAAGATCACGGAGATAGTCGAATGCATGAAGCGGCACAACATCCGCATTGCTGCGATTCAAGAGACTAAACTCACAGCAAGATCTGCATTGCAGACTTGTTCTGGGTACAATGTCCACAGAAAATATCGCGAGAGCGGAAATGGAGGGGGCCTCGCGTTTATCATACACCACACTGTGCAATATCATATATTTTATCCCAACATGGACCGCAGGGACAGTTTCTTAGAACATCAAAGATTATCTGTCCGGTTAGGCGATGCAAATCTAGAAATCATCAACATGTACATCCCTGCTGTGACCTGTTGCCCCAGTGGATACCGCCCTGATATCAGCGGCGTACTCACTGGAAACAATCGCGTTATCTTAGGCGATTGCAATGCCCATCACGATCTATGGCATTCAAACTTGCGGGTGGACAGTAGGGGTGAGATATTAGCGGATCAAATAGAAGAAACGACGTTCTGCACTATAAACGGAGACGCCCCCACACGTATGGTGGGAAGCTGTCTCAGTTCGCCGGATATTTCAATCGTGAGCGCAGAACTCGTAAACTGTGTCAACTGGCAGCCGATGGTAACATTGGCATCCGACCACCTGCCTATACTTATTTCGCTCGAGCGTCCCGCCGACTTCATCGTAGCAGAAAAACGCACTTTCATTAACTTGAAAAAAAGGAAAGATGGACGAATACAAATCTTTTACAAACAGCTTCCCTCCGTATCCCAACTGATGCCCGCCAAGGGGAGCGTACTTTCCGCAAGGACATTGAATCCGCCTCGGCTCGTTTCATTCCCGCCGGTAGAATTCCCGAAATTTGGCCCCACTTCCCGAAGAGGGTCGCAATTTAGCGAGAGGACGTGACCTTATAAGACAGCTCGATCCCGGCGACCCCCAAATAAGGGATATAAACCGAGGCATCAGATTGCTTGTGGATGAACACAAGCGGGCGAAATGGGAATAGCACCTAAGCGGTTGTAACCTCTCTGCCGGTGTAGGTAAACTTTGGTCCACTGTAAAGTCCCTATCGAATCCGTCTAGGCACAATGACAAAGTTTCCATCGCCTTTGGCGACAAAGTGCTATCGGATGCGAACAAATGTGCGAGCGCTTTCTGCCGACAATACATAATGCATTCTACAGTCGACAAAAATAGATGGAGGGCCAAGAGACACGCACGTAAACATAAGTTCAGCGCGTCACCAATTACCATCACCGCCAAAGAGGTTGAGGATGCCATCGGTCATGCTAAACCATCCAAAGCAGTGGGCCCAGACGGCATAGCCATGCCAATGCTTAAAAGCCTTGGGAAAGAGGGTTTCAAATATTTAGCACATGTCTTCAACCTGTCTCTTTCCACCTTTGTCACACCCGAAAAATGGAAAAAGGCAAAGGTGGTACCGCTACTAAAGCTTGGGAAACCAGCTAACATAGGAGAGTCATATCGCCCGATATCTCTCTTATCGCCAGTAGCGAAGACGCTTGAAGCCATTTTGCTCTCCCACTTTAAAGCAAATTTGCAGCTAGCCTGTCATCAGCATGGCTTTGGAAAACTCCAAAGCACCACCACCGCGCTAAATGCCATTAGCACCCAGATAAATTGCGGTTTAAATTAAAACTCCTACCATAGAACAGTACTCGTTGCGCTATACCTACCAAAAGCTTTTGATACTGTCAACCATGGCACGTTACTGCAAGACTTGGAAGGGTCTACCCTTCCCCCATGTCTTAAAATGTGGACCGCAAATTATCTGGGTGGTCGGCAGGCAGGGGGCAATTCAGAAACGAAACATCAAAGTGAAGAAAAATTAAACAAGGGCTGCCACAGTATGGTCTCCTATCCCCACTTTTGTTTAATTTTTACATAACAAAACTACCTTCGCCACCGGAAGGAGTTACTATCGTTTCTTACGCCGATGACTGCACAATAATGGCCAAAGGCCCGGACCCACAGATCGATGAGCTTTGCAACAGAATAAACGGCTACCTCCCTGATCTCTCCAGTTTTTTCGTCACGCGAAACCTGGCATTATCACCGACTAAATCACCCGCGACCTTATTTACAACTTGGACGTCCCAAATGTCGACCATTTTGAACATCTACGTCGATGACACTACGCTACCGACTGTCCTACACCCCAAAATCTTGGGTGTGACATTTGATCAGTATCTAAATTTTGGTGAGCACGCAGCCGCAATTGTTTCGAAAATCCAGAGCCGTAATAAAATCCTCAAATCCCTTGCTGGCAGTACTTGGGCAAAAGACAAATAAACGCTCATTACCACATACAAAGCAATTGGCCAGCCGTTTGCGTGCTACGCGTCCCCTATATGGTCGCCAAGCCCAAAAGCTACAGGCCTGCCAAAATACTGCGCTCAGAACCGCCACGGGCTGCCTCTTATGTCCCCAGTATACCATCTACATAATGAGGTGAGAATACTCCCCATCAGGGAGAGAAATGAGATGTTAACCAAACAGTTCCTGTTGAATACCCAGAAACCTGGGCATCCCAAAAGACATCTGATTGACGAGCCAACACCGCCTAGGGACTTAAGGAGTTATCTCCGTAAGCATTTTGAGGAAATACGGCACCTGAGAACTCAGCCGTATGAAGCAAAAAAACACAAGCAGGTCCTTGGTGAACTCCACAAACAGGCGGCGGACCTTTATGCCGGGAATTGCCCGGCGAATCCAGTACTCGGGGAACAGTACCCAAAACTTGCGGAAGAGGAACGCATACTCCCCAGGGAAACCCGAGTCACTCTGGCTCAACTTCGTTCTGGATACTGTAACAGGTTAAACTCTTACATATCCAGAATCAACCCCGACATACGAAATGTATGCCCCGCTTGCAATGTGTTACCACATGACACCAACCATCTCTTTAATTGTAATGTGGAACCAACGCCTCTAACACCCCTTTCATTATGGTCCCCCTTGTCGAAACAGCAAGTTTCCTTGGTCTCCTGTTAGAGGATATTGATGGCAATTTGTGATCGGTGGCAGCTATTAGGTGGGGCGGAACATTGCTTTGTTGTAGCAACAACAACGACCATATGTTCCAAATAAATTATATTTGCTATTATCACTAAAAAATACTGTTATTCATAAGTCAAAACCCTTCGTTTTGCACTTTTTAGCGAAAAAAAGAGGCCTTGTTCTTTACTAACTTTTGAAATTAATAGCTTTTTGCATGCTAGTCGTACTTGAATACCATTTTTTCTAAGCTCCCTTCGAATTGTTTCGTCAAATTCTTGGTTTTTTAGAGTAGTTTGAAGTTTCGCCTTGACTTTCGGGGTCGATGTATGAAGGTAGGACTAGAAAGGCAATGGAAATGTAAAGCCCTCTCTCTTATGATCTACAAGTCAATTGTCGTACCCGTCATGCCCGGACCTCTACGCGTTGGCGATGGCGAGTACCGAAGAAGACTTAATGATGAGCTGAACGAGCTTCACGCAGACATCAACATAGTCCAGCAAATTAAAACGCAGAGGCTACGCTGACTGGACCACGTTATGCGAATAAAGATTAAATAAGTAACTAAGATGTATGAAGGTTTCCACGGCTTTCCTTTAAAATTTTACGTTCTTCTCTCACTGTCAATGATTTTTGTCGAATGCTTCTTGTCATATTTTCTAAATTACTGCGCTCTTTACACCATTTTATTACACTTGAAATCGTTTGGCGACACCGACTTATCATTTCACTGATATAATTAACAGTTTTTCCTTCATTTGCAGATATTAAATAGTTTTTTTGTAGCTGCATTTAGTTCCTTACCCTTTGACAATTTTGATGTTCTCAGTAGTGCAGTAAAGAATTAAATGCATCTAATTATGAGAAATAATGATAATAATTCGCGTTAGTAGCCACCAGTATAACACCCACCTGTTTTTATACCCAGCTGTACTTTTACACAGGGTATTATAACTTTAATTGGATAACGGTTAGTTGTACAGCCATGTCCATCCGTCCGTCCGGACTGATAATGATATTCTTGATAAAAATTTGAAAACATTTTTTAAAATGGGCGTGATACCTACTTGTGATAAAATCAATTTTACAAGTTTTATTAATCATAAATCAAAATCGTTAAACCTATCGTAAAAGCAGAGATTTAGCCTTTACTATAAGGAATGATTTGAAGAAAAATTAACGAAATTGGTTAAGGACCACGCCCACTTTTATATAAAAGATTTTTAAAACGGTCGCTGACGAATAAAATAAGCTATATCTTTGGAAAAAGGAGCTTTATATCAATGGTATTTCATTTCCCAAGTGGATTTATAACAAGAAATGGTAAAACCTTCAAATTTTAAAAAATGGGCGTGGCACCACCCCTTTTATGACTGAGCAATTTTCTATGTTTCGGGAGCCATAACTCGAAGAAAAATTAGTTCAGAATAGAACCATATATATATGTATTATTGCGCAGCCTTGTAACACTATTAAGCACACAAAACAAACAACAATGGCATTTCAAGTGTAGAGCTGGGTATGTAATGCTCGGTTTCACCCAAACTTAGACTTCCTTACTTGTATTTTTGTAAATTTGGGTTAAGAGTTGAGTTATTATTCATTATTTAAAAAATATGGAATAACAATAAAATTCTATTTTTATTCAGTTATCTATACATATTATAAAAAGTAAATTTTTTTTTTCCTGTCGCCGCTTGAAGCCCAAAGGCGTGGACGGATTTTAACCAAACTTACACACAAGTCAGGTACAATATCTATGCAACTATTAATGCTAGACTACTGAAATTTGGTAAGGCGTTATATAAGGTAAGTATCTATCCTTCATTGAAATCGGAAAAGGGGGCGTGGCACCTCCTATACAAATGGGATCTTTCATATTCAATATCTATGGAAGTATTAATGTTAGACTACTGAAAATTGGTAAGGCGTTATACAAGGTAAGTCCCTATCCCTATCCCTACCCCTATCCCTATCCATTTCCCAATTGAACAAACGTATTTTTTGCCTTTTCCGCACTTTTTTTTATGCCGTATACTTAATTTACAATAAGAAATTTCCTACACATCACTTATGTATATGCACATATAATATTTCAAATTTCAAAATTTCCAAACAATTTTGTTTTATGAATATTTTTGGTTCTACCTGTTCAGCAGGTAGCCGCCTGCGATTTCAAATTAATAAAACTCAATCAAAGACATACATTCATATGTACATAGAGATATTTAAAATTACAAATTTTTAATAGCGCTTTACTTTTTGCAATAGTAAATAAAATTTATTTCACGAAGACACTCTTAAAGTTTTCCTGCTTCTACAAACGTGTTTATTTTAGTGAAAAGTGGTGTGATAAAAAACCGAATTTATTTACGAGGTCACTCTTAGAGCTTTTGTGCTGCAACAAACGAGTTTCTTTTAGTGAAAAGTGCTGTGATAAAAAAGAGCATTTATTCCACCAATCTTTATTTTAAGTTTTGGGCTGTTAGTTTTCGTGAAAAGTGGAGTGAATTACAAAATGCCTTCCACGCGACGTCGGTCGCGGAGAACACAAAATAGATCCAACGAAAGAGAATGTCGATCAGACGAACAACGAGTACATCACAATGCCATTGACAGGGAACAATATGCCAGGTTACGTCCAGGTCAACGCAACATCAATATTCCTTTGAGTGGTGCCGCATTTCAATATCACAGCGATATCAATTATAGTTTGCATAAATTTTTGGTAATTGGCATTAGGAACAATGTATGTCCATTTTGCTGTGCACTAAAATTTAAAAGCAAAACGCCTCGAATGTGTTGCGCCTCAGGAAAAGTTCGGCTAGAGGAATAGCAATGCCCACCAGAACCATTAGCAACACTAATTTCTGGTTCAACAGCGGAATCAAGACATATTCTAGCAATATACAAATATACAATTCAAGTTTCGGAATGACTTCGTTTGGAGTTACCAATATAATAAGACGTAATATAACGTTCAAGGCGGCCACCGTGGTGTGATGGGTAGCGTGCTCCGCCTATCACACCGTATGCCCTGGGTTCAACTCCCGGGCAAAGCAACATCAAAATTTTAGAAATAAGATTTTTCAATTAGAAGAAAATTTTTCTAAGCGGGGTCGCCCCTCGGCAGTGTTTGGCAAGCACTCCGGGTGTATTTCTGCCATGAAAAGCTCGCAGTGAAAACTCATCTGCTTTGCAGATGCCGTTCGGAGTCGGCATAAAACATGTAGGTCCCGTCCGGCCAATTTGTAGGGAAAATCAAGAGGAGCACGACGCAAATTGGAAGAGAAGCTCGGCCTTAGATCCCTTCGGAGGTTATCGCGCCTTACATTTTTTTTTTTTTTTTATAACGTTCAAGGTAATTTCGGTGTACATAAAACATTTAAGATGAAACTTTTCACAGGATATCGGAAACGTTTCTTTCCACTTATTTGCGTTACCTTTACATTTGACAAAGATAAAACTTTCACACTAAAACTGTTTCTCTAAGTGCTAAGTGGAGACATAAGAATATAACCTCTAACTTTACTCAGCGTAAGAAGTTTGTTACATATACGTTAAATAAAATATTTCATATTAATAAAATTTGTCAAATTAGGAAAACTTAAAAATATAGTTTTTTCATGAAATATTTTTCAATAATATTTTTTTGTCAAACAAAACCTGTGAATATTAACTATTTCCTTAAGTTTTTACGCAAATAAATGTCAATAACTACTTAAAGAGCTTTTCTCATATGAAAGGTTGATAAATGTATTACGCTGAATTAAGCTAAGTGTATGGCGTTATGATATAAGTGTAAATGTAAAAAAAAACTAACCTAAACTTAACTTGCCGTAAAAAATTTTCTAAAATCATCGTAAATATGGACTGCGTAGAAAATTTTAAATTTCGTAAGTTATTTTTCCTTTGAATTTTTTTTAAGTTTTCTGTCCTGCCTGCTTGGTTAAAATTTGATATAATATTATACTTCAAGTATTTCAAAGAGCAACATTTTTTCTGTCAGTTTATTTTTTATATTTTCTGTTCTACCTGTTTGGCAGATAGCCGCCTGCGATTTCAAAATAAGAAAAACTCTCTCAAAAATGTAATTGGTCCAATGCTATATAATTTTTGGGAATTTTTTTCACATGAAGTGCAACAATAGTTTTCAATAATATTTTTTAGTTTAGTCACATCGCTCTCCATTTAAGTAAAACAAAGACCTGGGAATATGTAATTTACAGGTTCCTAAGTTTTTCACATAAATGTTTTTAATAACTGCTTAGACAGTTTTACATATACCACGTTCATAGAAGAAGTATGTTAAGTTATCAACCTACTAAGTACGGTTAACTTTCTAATACGTTATTGGAAAAGCTTTAGTACTATTTTTAACACTTTTTTCTACCTTTTTGGTACTTCTTTTTTACTACTTTTTGATCCAATTTTACTACTTATTAGCGATGGCTTTGGTCGGAACTGATGAGGTTCATCTTCCGGTAAAGCTGGTTCAGCATCGAATGGTAATTGGAATGATGCATTATTGCCGACATATGGATCAATTGCATCCCATACACACATATGTTTGTATGTATACATACTTTTTTTTAAATAATACATGAATTATAGATACCGATTTATAAATATGAGGCTTTTTCACTTCTCAGAGAAATAATTGGTTTCTGAAAGTTTAAATTAAAACGGAGAACATAAGAGGTTATGGGCTGGGGCCTAACAGCGCGGTCTCTCCTTTTTTGAATTTTCCAAATGTGCATCTTGATTATTTCCCAAAGGGTGCATAGTAACTTAGTGTGGATTCCAGGACCACGGAAGTGTTTCGAGCAGATCCCGAAATTATCCCCAAATGATTATGCGGGAGTCCCTAAAATCATCAAATGACCACGAGGAAGTCCCCAAAAGGATCCCCGAATGACTCCCAAATTACGCTACAAAGACCCCGAGGGAGTCCCCAAAACCATCCCGGAATGACCCCCTAAAGAGTCCCCAAACCCATCCCGGAATGACCCCCAAATGACCGTGACGGAGACCCCATAATCGTCACGGAAGCACCCCCAAATTACTCCGGGAGGACCCCGAAAGAGTCCCTAAAACCGTGCCGGAATTACCTCCAAACTAGTCCAAGGGAGTCGGCAAAAATATCCCGGAACGACCCTCAAAAGACCCCGAGGGGATTCCCAAAATTATGCCCGAATGATCCCGAAATGCTCCGGGAAGACCCCGAAGGAGTCCCCAAAACCATCCTGAAAAAACCCCGGGAGGACCCCGAGGGAGTCTCAAAACCATGCCGAAATAACCCCTAAAAGTCCCCGGTGGGATCCCGAGGATGATCCCCAAAAGACCCCAGGAGGATAGCGAGAGAGCCCCTGGAATGACCCAAAAAATATCCCGCGAATACTCCTCAAAATCATCTCAATATTACCCTCAGAAGCTTCAGAACCACACGCGAACTGGTTACGCATATGGGTATATGTTCAGGGTATCTCGAGGGTTTATTTTTTATATTTGTATAACAGAATAAAAATTTAAATTTTATTGTTATTCCATATTTTTTATACTCAGTTGAGCAAAGCTCACAGAGTATATTAAGTTTGATTGGATAACGGTTGGTTGTACATATATAAAGGAATCGATATAGATATAGACTTCCATATATCAAAATAATCAGGATCGAAAAAAAATTTGATTGAGCCATGTCCGTCCGTCCGTCCGTCCGTTAACACGATAACTTGAGTAAATTTTGAGGTATCTTGATGAAATTTGGTACGTAGGTTCCTGAGCACTCATCTCAGATCGCTATTTAAAATGAACGATATCGGACTATAACCACGCCCACTTTTTCGATATCGAAAATTTCGAAAAACCGAAAAAGTGCGATAATTCATTACAAAAGACAGATAAAGCGACGAAACTTGGAACTTATGACGCAGAATAGAAAATTAGTAAAATTTTGGACAATGGGCGCGGCACCGCCCACTTTTAAAAGAAGGTAATTTAAAACTTTTGCAAGCTGTAATTTGGCAGTCGTTGAAGATATCATGATGAAATTTGGCAGGAACATTACTCCTATTACTATATGTACGCCTTATAAAAATTAGCAAAATCGGAGAAGGACCACGCCCACTTTTAAAAAAAAATTTTTTTTAAAGTAAAATTTTAACAAAAAATTTTATATATTTAGAGTATATACGTAAATTATGTCAACATTCAACTCCAGTTATGATGTGGTGCAACAAAATACAAAAATAAAAGAAAATTTCAAAATGGGCGTGGCTCTGCCCTTTTTCATTTAATTTGTCTAGGATACTTTTAATGCCATAAGTCGAACAAAATTAACCAATCCTTTTGAAATTTGTTAGGGGCATAGATTTTATGACGTTAACTGTTTTCTGTGAAAATGGGCGGAATCGGTTGATGCCACGCCCAGTTTTTATACACAGTCGTCCGTCTGTCCTTCCGCATGGCCGTTAACACGATAACTTGAGCAAAAATTGACATATCTTTAATGAACTTAGTTCACGTGCTTACTTGAACCCACTTTATCTTGGTATAAAAAATGAACGAAATCCGGCTATGACCACGCCCACTTTTTCGATATCGAAAATTACGAAAAATGAAAAATATACCATAATTCTATACCAAATACGAAAAAAGGGATAAACATGGTAAGGTAATTGGATTGTTTTATTGACGCGAAATATAACTTTAGAAAAAACTTTATAAAATGGTTGTGACACCTAACATATTAAGTAGAAGAAAATGAAAAAGTTCTGCAGAGCGAAATAAAAAACCCTTAAAATCTTGGCAGGTATTATATATATAAATAAATTAGCGGTATCCAACAGATAATGTTCTGGGTCACCCTGGTCCACATTTTGGTCGATATCTGGAAAACGCCTTCACATATACAACTACCACCACTCCCTTTTAAAACTCTCATTAATACCTTTAATTTGAAACCCATATTGTACAAACAAATTCTAGGGTCAGCCCTGGTCCACCTTTATGGCGATATCTCGAAAATGCGACCACCTATACAACAACAACCACTCCCTTTTAAAACCCTCATTAATACCTTTAATTTGATACCCATATTGTACAAACACATTCTAGAGTCACCCCTGGTCCACCTTTGTGGCGATATTTCGAAACGGCGTCCACCTATAGAACTAAGGTCCACTCCCTTTTAAAATACTCATTAACACCTTTCGTTTGATGCCCATATTGTACAAACAAATTCTAGGGTCACCCCTGCTCCACCTTTATGGCGATATCTCGAAACGGCGTCCACCTATGGAACTAAGGATTACTCCCTTTTAAAATACTCATCAACACCTTTCTTTTGATACCCATATTGTACAAACAAATTCTAGGGTCAGCCCTGGTCCACCTTTATGGCGATATCTCGAAAATGCGACCACCTATACAACAACCACCACTCCCTTTTAAAACCCTCATTAATACCTTTAATTTGATACCCATATCGTACAAACACATTCTAGAGTCACCCCTGGTCCACCTTTGTGGCGATATTTCGAAACGGCGTCCACCTATAGAACTAAGGCCCACTCCCTTTTAAAATACTCATTAACACCTTTCGTTTGATGCCCATATTGTACAAACAAATTCTAGGGTCACCCCTGGTCCACCTTTATGGCGATATTTCGAAACGGCGTCCACCTATGGAACTAAGGATTACTCCCTTTTAAAATACTCATTAACACCTTTCTTTTGATACCCATATTGTACAAACAAATTCTAGGGTCACCTCTGGTCCACCTTTATGGCGATATCTCGAAACGGCGTCCACCTATGGAACTAAGGATTACTCCCTTTTAAAATACTCATTAACACCTTTCATTTGATACCCATATCGTACAAACAAATTCTAGAGTCAACCCTGATCCACCTTTATGGCTATATCCCTAAATGGCGTCCACCTATAGAACTATGGCCCACTCCCTCATAAAATACTCTTTAATGCCTTTCATTTGATACGCATGTCATACAAACACATTCCAGGGTTTCCCTCGGTTCATTTTCATAAATGGTTATTTTCCCTTATGTTGTCACCATAGCTCTAAACTGAGTATGTAATGTTCGGTTACACCCGAACTTAACCTTCCTTACTTGTTAAATAATGAATAATAACTCAACCGTTTATTTATTTATTTATTTATTTATTAGCCTACAATTTAAAATTTATACAGACTAAAATGTTCAATTTAATTAAAAATATGCAGTATATGCGATATAAATAATACACTTATTCTACAAATTTATAAGTAGGATAGATTGTTGTGCATCAATTCTTATACGTATGCCCAAGCAGGCAGCCGTCGTGAGGATCTCTGAAGGACGAGAATTGCTCAGAAAAGAGCTGTGTGCCCATTAGAGAGCCGACGTAAAGCGCTTAAAATTTACAAAGATAGGAATGACCGATTATCACCGATTATCGCTTACCAAGGCAGTCGGTTCTATGTACCGCAGCGACTCGGGATTTTTCCAGATCAAGGACTGTTATTTCAGTGTAACCCCATTTAATTTGTTGTGTCCCTCCCGCAAATTGTCATCCTCCCAGCAGCTCCTCGCAGCGGGACTGCGCCATACTCTCCTGCTTCGGGAAGGTATCGAACCCAATCCGGATCCGTCACCTGACTACGGTTCGGAGAAATGGTTTTGCTGCGTTTGCCGGAAAAGAATCTTTTTAGGACGGCCATACTCTAGTCAGTGTGTCACGTGCAAGGGATGGTTGCATCGGACAGGTAGTTCTGGGCTAGATCCCAAAATCAGACGTCCTCGTAACTTATACAAACCCTTTGTGGCTCCCTGCCTTTTACGCCCAAGGGCGTCCGTAGTCTGCGTCGATTTCATGAAGCGACACAACATCCACATTGCTGCGATTCAAGAGACTAAACTCACAGCAAGATCTACTCTGCAGACTTGTTCTGGGTATAATGCCCATAGAAAAGATCGCGAGAGCGGAAATGGGGGCGGTCTCGCGATTATCATATACCATCATATACTCAGTGCAATATCATATATTTGATCCCGACATCGGCCGCAGGGACAATGTCCTAGAAGGTCGCGGCTTATCTGTCCGGCCAGGCGATGTAAACCTAGAAATCATCAACATCTACATCCCTCCTGCCACCTGCTGTACCAGTGGATACCGCCCTAATATTAGCGCCTTACTCACTGGCGAGAATCGCATTATCTTAAGCGATTTCAGTGCCCATCACGACCTATGGCATTCAAACTTGCAGGCGGACAGCAGGGGTGAGATGTTGGTGGACCAAATAGAAGAAACGACGTTCTGCACAATTAACGACGCCCCCACTCGTATGGTAGGAAGCCGTCACAGTTCGCCAGATATTTCAATCGTGAGCGCAGAACTCGTAAACTGCGTCAATTGGCAGCCGATGGTAACATTGGCATCCGACCACCTGCCAATACTTACTTCGCTCGAGCGTACCGCCGACTTCATCGTAGCAGAAAAACGCACTTTTATAAACTTAAAGAAAAGAATGTGGGATGAATACAAATCCTTTGTTTCCCTCCCTATGATGCTCGCCAAGGGGAGCGTGCTTTCCACAAGGTCATTTAATCCGCCTCGGCTCGCTTTATTCCCGCCGGTAGAATTCCTGAAATTCGGCTTCATTTTCCGGCGGAGGCCGCAAGTTTATCGAGAGAACGTGCCTTATAAGACAGCTCGATCCCGGCGACCCCCAAATAAGGGATATAAACCAACGCATCAGATCGCGCCTGGATGAACACACAGGCGAAACAGAAGGAGCATCTAAGCCATTGTAACATCTCTGTCGGTGTGGGTAAGCTTTGGTCTACCGTAAAGTCCCTATGGAATCCGTCCAATCACAACGAAAAAATTTCCATCGCCTTTGGCGACAAAGTGCTGTCGGATGCGAAAAAATGTGCGAGCGCTTTTTGCCGACTATATATAATGCATTCTACGGTTGACAAAGTTAGACGGAGGGCCAACAGACACTCACATAAACATAAATTCAGCGCATCCCCAATTACCATCACCGCCAAAGAGGTTGAGGATGCCATCGGTCAAGCTAAACCATCTAAAGCAGTGAACCCAGACAGTATAGCCATACCGATGGTTAAAAGCCTAGGAAAGGAGGGTTTCAAATATTTAGCGCATGTCTTCAACCTGTCCCTGTCCACCTTTTTCATCCCCGAAAAATGGAAAATGGCCAAGGTGGTTCCGCTACTAAAGCCTGGGAAACCATCTAACATAGGAGAGTCATATCGCCCTATATCTCTCCTGTCGCCAATAGCCAAGACGCTTGAACCCATTTTGCTCCCCTATTTCAAAGCAAATTTGCAACTAGCCTGTCATCAGCATGGCTTTAGAAAACTTTATAGCACCACCACCGCGCTAAATGTCATTAGCACCCAGATAAATTGCGGTTTAAATTATTATTCCCACCATAGAACAGTACTCGTTGCGCTAGACCTACCAAAAGCTTTTGATACTGTCAACCATGGCACGTTACTGCAAGACTGGAAGGGTCTACCCTTCTTCCATGTCTTAAAAGGTGGACCGCCAATTATATGGGTGGTCGGCAGGTGCAATTTAGAAACGCAACATCAAAAACAAGAAGAATTAAACATGGCGTGCCACAGGGTGGCATCCTATCCCCACTTTTGCTTAACTTCTACATATAAAAGCTACCTTCGCCACCAGAAAGAGTTACTATAGTTTCCTACGCCATTGACTGTACAATAAAGGCCACAGGCCCAGGCCCACAGATTGATGAGCTTTGCAACATAATAAAAGGCTTCGTCCCTGATGTCTCCAGTTTTTCCACCTCGCGAAACCAGACATTATCACCGACTAAATCATCGGCGACCTTATTTACAACATGGATGTCCCAAATTATCACCATTTTGAACATCCACATCAATGGCACTACGCTACCGATTGTCTTGCACCCGAAAATCTTGGGTGTAACGTTCGATCAGGATCTAAATTTTGGTTAGCATGCAGCCGCAATTGTACCGAAAATCCAGAGCCATAATAAAATCCTCAAATCTCTTGCTGGCAGTACCTGGTAAAAAAAAACGCTCATTACCACTTACAAAGCAATTGGCCAGCCGATTGCATGCTACGCGTCCCCGATTTGGTAGCCAAGCCTAAAGACTACTCATTGGAAGCAGCTACAGGCCTGCCAAAATACTGCCCTCAGAACCGTCACGGGTGTCTTCGTATGTCCCCAGAACACCATCTACATAATGAGGCGAGAATACTCCCCATCAGGAGAGAAATGAAATGCTAACCGAACAGTTCCTGTTGAATACCGCGAAACCTGGGCAACCCAACAGATATCTGATTGATGAGCCAACACAGCCTGGGGGCTTAAAGTGTCATCTCCTTAAGCCTTATGAGGAAACACGGCACCTGAGAACACAGCCGTACACTCTACAAACAGGCGTCGGACCTCTATGTTAGGAATTGCCCGGTGAATCCTGTACTCAAAGAACAATACCCTAAACTTGCAGAAGAGGAGCGCACACTCCCTAGGGAAACGCGATTCGATCTGGATACTGTAACAGGTTAAACTCTTACCTATCCAGAATCAACCCCGACATACAAAATGTATGCCCTGCTTGCAATGTGTCCACACATAACACCAACCATCTCTTCAATTGTAATGTTGAACCAACACGCCTCTAACACCCCTCTCATTATGGTCCACCCCTGTTGAAACAGTAAGTTTTCTTGGACTACCGTTGGAGGATATTGATGACAATTTGTGATCGGTCACACCTATTGGATGGGGCGAAGCACTGCTACAACAACAATAACAACAACAACAACCGATTATCATCACTCAGAATATTTTGAATAACGATAAAATGTTATTCATTATACAAGAAATGCTTTAATAAAAAATAACTTGGTATGCATCAACCAGAAAATTTAAAATGATGATTAATTTTTCATTTTTATTTATTTTATTTCAAAATGACTCAACCCTGCTGTCCACACTTTCCCACCGAATTGGAAAACGCAGAACATGTATTGTTTCACTCCCCTCATTTTTACGCGAACGACCCTCTGTACGCAGAGCTTTTGGAGAAGAGCCTCCAATTGGTAGTTTAGCTCCCCGAATTGTTGTACTGCTGTGAGCAGGATGGCCTTTCTAGTTATGACGCAAATGATGCATGCGAAAGGGAGCGCAGAGAAATGCGCATGCATAGCAATGGCGACTAAATAGTAAATTTGTCCCAGGAAATTAGTTTTATTATTGACGCAAGATACTAGAAGGAGTATTCAGTTCAACCTACTTATATTTATCGAGGAAATTCGATGATATATCCACAACCTAGTGTTTATATGTCATCGATTCAGGTTTTAATAAAAATATGAACCATTAAAGTTGGTTTCAAGCTTAAACCATGTGGGAATCACAAACATTTTTCAACAATAATCACCACAAACACACACAATGTACACAACGACAAACTCCAGAAGCAAATATGAAAAATACCATAAAATTGGGCATGAGGTTAAATGAAGATTGGTTTTCAACAAAACGAACATCGAACACGAATCGCAGGTGCCGCGTTGGCTATTATCACTTGATAATAAATTCGCCTTACCAGTGTCAAAAAAACATTTTCGCGGATTAAAATGATTGGAACAAGGAGTACAAAGCTTTGAGAACGAGGGGGAAAAAAAATTTGGTAAGGAGTGACACTGCGAAAAAAATCAATACTTTTCAACAAAGGATGATAAACAGCACCAAAGAAAAGTTTATACTAAAAACATCGACAGACACAAAAAGTTTCCTCAACCAACACAGGAACGAGATCATAATAACGAATGCAGACAAAGGCACTAAGACAATGTTGATGTACAAGGACGAATACGAACTAAAACTGAGAAAGTTGCTAAACGGAAAAAAATTATGAATGATCCCACACAAAAACTCATGAGGAAGAACAACACAATTATAAATAATCTTTACAAACAAAAGAGACTCCACGCAAAACAAAAATTTCAGCTGACATCCTCGGCTGTAAGTGCCTTTAGAGTAAGATTACACAGCCACCGATAAACCGAAAAAATGCAATCAGCTGATGAAATCGGCCGAGCTGGTGTTAAAATTGCAACCGATTATCGACCGGCAGCTTTTTTTCTTCGCAAAAATACGCTACCGTTTATGCTCTTATGTGCTTATCCCATAAAGGGCGGCTGTTTTGCACATAATTAATTATTTTTCAGTCTATCGCACAAATAAATAATTTTTCACTGTCAAAGCAATCAATGAAAAACGATAATACTATGTTCAAACAGAAAAATAAATTGAGGCAATTTCGATTTAGATTGAGTGGTGTTCATAAAATTCAATTTAGCTTTCACAATAGTAATTTGATAGATGGTTGGCTCATCTCTACAGCGACAACATACCTTTGTTCAGACTGTCAAAATGTGCGTGTTTGTATTAAGCGAATGGAATGGAATGAAAACATAAAACTTTTAAATTTTTGTGTGTTGTAAGAAAGTGTGTTCAATGTTTTGGTTTCTTTTTGAGTTTGCCATCTTCTTTTGACAATCCCTACTCCAGTGAAATGAAAAAAAAAAGATATCAGTTGATGAGATGAGCCAACCATATAGTTGAGCCATGCGTAACTGACCTTTAAATCTACTCAATAAATATACTTTACAAGGTTGCATATGCAGTTTGTTTTTTACGCAACTTTTTTTAAATTGGCAATTTATTACTACAATTTATTATATGATATACTGCATAATAAATTGCCCTAATGGTATAAATTGCCAATTTGATGTGTGTTTGTACATAGTATAATGGCCGACAACAATTCGGTGATCGGTTGAACTGTACACACGCTCATCTAAATAAATGTGTTTATTTTCATCGGACGATCAAAATCGGTGGCTGTGTAAGCGTACTCTTAGACTTTACGAACTTGCAAAAATTCACAAAACACACACCCATCTTAGAACGAATCAAAATTAAAAATCAAAATCAAAATGTTATATTCGAAAAAATTCACTTCAACTAAAAGAAAAAAGTCAACAACCTCACAATTCAAGACGTCGAAACCCTCATCTCATTCGACGTCGTATCTTTATTTACGAATAAACCCATACATTTGGCAATACGCACTATTATATAAAAATAGATAAGTTGGCGACATATACACAAATAGACAAAAAACAATTCCAGACGATAGGTAATCGATTTATGTTTACGTGACAAGAATTACTTTTCATACAACAACGACCTATATCAACAGATCTACGGAACACCAATGGGTAACCCACTATGTCCAACCATTGCAGATATCGTACTGGACAAAATATTGGACGACAGCCTCGCTGAATTAAAAAGCAAAGACAAATATACCAAATACATATCCAAATATGTAGATGACATATTCGCAATTGTAAAAACCAAACACGTGGAAGACATCCTAGCAATATTTGACGCACAGCATACCAAGATACAATTTACTAAAGAACTAGTACGGAACTGGATTATTAATATGTAATTAGGTACGAGAAACCCTCACTGCGGTAGGCACCTTGTCGTTGTTGTGAGGGCTTAGCCGAACTCCATAATGCCCGACAATGAGGCGGAGCTGTTTAGGACTGACATCTACGCCGTTTCGCCTCATACGAGGGCGGCGGGATGTCGGTGACCAAGAACTGCCAACCCCCTAATCCAGGGTGTTATGCGGACCGTGCCTATTGGACGATTTGCAGCCAGGGGATAAATTCGGCTGTATTCGAACGGAGCCTTCCCGATACCGGGCCACCTCGGGAAGTATTAATGGCCTTACCACAGTAAGGGGCGCTGTTGTGGCGTACGGTTCTTTCCCCATATATAATACTGGACCGCTGAGCCCGCCTTGTCGGGCAGGTGGTCGTACGACCAAGATGAACGACTCATTACCTGACTGTAATAAGGACGATGTAAAGAGGAGGACTGAGTCGCAATCCAAGGACGACAAATACGAATTAAGCGATGCGTTGGACTCGGGAAGCGAGAGTAGTGCTGATTGAATGAACTCCGTTTTGGAGAAGCACACAAATGAAAACGGAGTAGAAGAGTGGAGAAGGGTACGGAGCAGAGGAAGTAAAAGAGCTCTCTCGCGTGCAGCACTAAGAATTGTACAACGCTTGGGAGCAGTGGTCGACTCAACAGAAGTGGAGATCGAGCGCTTGGAATGGGCCCATGAAGCGGTAGAAGTAGGTCGAAGGCAGTTCAAAAGGTTTGCTGCGAGAAACCCTCGGTTCTGCAACCGGTACGAGGAGGAAGAAGCGTCGAATGGCAGAATGAAGAGGCGACGTTCGGCGGAAGGCGACAAGCCTGCTTTCAAGAGGCAGAAAGGACCCAGTCCTAGAGCCGCGAGGCAGGGAAGTCGCATAGACAAGACAAGTAGGCCCAAAGCTGTAAGACAGATGGGCTCCAATAGCGAGGTAGCAACTACCTCGAAAGCTGCGAGTCAGAGGGAAGTTCCAATTAAGGAAGTAGGAGATAAACCAAAGGGAGATAACGCTAAGACTCCGGCTTTCTCGGAGGCGCTAAAGGGAGTTAACGCTAAGACTCCGGCTTTCTCGGAGGTGCCAAAGGGAGATAACACTAAGACTCCTGCTTTTCCTGAGAAGATGAGTGATGTGGCAAAGCAGTCACTGACTGTGGCGCTGGTTGATCGTAGCAGTCCTTTCGGACAAATGACTACTGAAAGGTGGAGATCTGTGGAAAGGGAGCTTATTAGCTTAATGCTTAAGATGATGCGGGAACAACCAAGTAAGCCCCTTCTAACCTTTGATTCGGGTGATGGTATAATGGTGTGAAGATGATAGCGTGCGACAACATCGCGAGCTTGCGGTGGCTGGAGGAAGTGGTTCCAAACCTCCAAAGGCAAGGTACGAACGCGCGGTTTGAGGTGGTGGATAAAGCGCAAATACCCACGGTACCAAAAGTTAAGGTATGGATACCATGCGTGATGAAGTCGGAGGATACACTGCGACTTCTGCAGAATCAGAATCCGAACATACAGACACAGGATTGGAAGGTACTTACTGTATCTCGGCCTACCGAGGATGGTCAGTTCTATATCTTCCAAACAAACAAGCAGGCGGAGGATATTTTGTACACGCAGCTTGGTAAAATGTCCTTTGGCACTGGCAAAATTTACATGCGACTCAAGAAAAGAAGTCCCGAGGATAAAAACCCTAACACGCTAGAGGTGGGCGAAGTCGAAAAGGACCTGAAAAGCCTAAGGGAAAAAAGACAAGTGGAGGTCCCCGACGTCACCACGAACGTGCTAGAAGAGGACCAACCGCTAAATGGTGCTGTGACTCGCACAGAGTAACACCCTGCACAACAGTCACGAGAGGCTGAAGGGGGCCTCGAATAATCTAAACCAAAAGGGCAAGGGGAGGACGACGACGTCAAGACGAAGGTGCTGGAGGGGGACAAACAGCCAATGGCGTGGCGCTGGTCCAGGAGCCGTGGCTCTCATCGGGAGGAAAGGTTTCTGGATTTAGCGCGCGCGGGTTTGGCGTTTACTACGCGCAAACGGAAGGACGGGTGCGAGCTTTAGTAATGGTAAGGAAACAGCTGCATTCATATATGCTGCCTAATTACACCACTGAGGATCTCGTAGCGGTGGCCGTTGAGCAAAAGAATAAGCAGGCATTTATCCTGGCGTCCTGCTACATGGCCCATGCTGCGGAGGTCCCACCGATGGAGTGCAAAAGGCTAGTACAGGAGGAAGGGCGCAAAGGGCGGTTGGTCATAGGCGCAGATTCAAATGCGCACCACAATGCGTGGGGAAGAGCAGATACGAACGAGAGAGGCGAATCTCTGTTTTTTTACATCCTGCAAACCAATTTGCAGATAGGCAACAGGGGAAATGTCCCTACATACATTGGTCCAAACATCCAGAAATGTTCTGGATATTACATTGAGCTCCGAGCGTGATATATCAAGGTATGATTTGATGGTTCTTGATAGACCATCCTTCTCCGACCATGCGTATATCAGCTTCAACATCCCCCTAAAGAGGGTAAAGAAGGGAGGAAACTTTAAAAACCCCAGGTCAACGAACTGGACTAAATTCCAGAAACATGTAGAAACAAAACTGGGACAACCCAAAGAGGTTGCTAATGTAGAGGAACTGGAGGAGTCGAGTGAATTCCTAACAAGGACGCTTATGACTGCGTATAACAAAGCTTGCCCTCTAAGAAGATTCAGAGGAAAAGCAAAGCCGCCATGGTGGAGCAGTGAGCTGAGTCTTCTAAGAAGACAGGTAAAAGAAATGTTTAAGCTCGCAAAGACCGCGGAAAGCGAAGCGTGTCGGGACGAGTACAGGGATCTACTGAGGATCTACAAGCGCGAAATTACCAGGGCGAATAGAAACTCATGGAAAAGTTTCTGTACGGACATAGAGTGCTCCAGCGAAACAGCACTGTTAAAAAAAGTCCTAGCAAAGGGAAACATAGTCCAGGGACTAATAAGGAAAGAGAACGGGGAATGGTCACGTAATAGTGAGGAATCCCTTGAGGTGCTTCTCGATAAATATTTCCCATCGGGAGACGGTTTAGAGGAGCCAGCAGACATCACTCACACTTCGATCACGGAGCTAGTAGTGCCGGGCTTGGTGACCGATACCAAGATCGAGTGGGCAGTGAAGACGTTTTCTAAGTTTAAATCGCCGGGCCCAGATGGTATATTCCCGGCCATGCTACAAGTCTCAAGTAGGGCGGTCGTGGAATGGCTTAAAATAATATTCGATGGGTGCATACGACTGAATCATGTACCGCACTCTTGGAGAACTGCTCGTGTAGCTTTTCTACCAAAGGCGGGGAAGATCGGTCACATGTATTCCAAAGACTATAGACCCATTAGCTTAACATCATTTCTGCTCAAAACCTTTGAGAGGCTGATAGATGTGTACATAAAATCCAACGTGGATGAAAAGCTGCTCTCCACAACACAGCATGCGTACACCAAAGGCAAGTCGGTAGACACCGCATTGCATAGGGTGGTAATAAGCATAGAGAAATCCCTGGAATATAAGGAGTATGCTCTAGGAGTCTCCTTGGACATTCCCGGGGCTTTCAATAATGTTGCAAAATGGGCGATTATGGATGGTCTTAATTACATTAAAGTACATCCTGCCTTAATCAGATGGATCGGCTGCATGTTAAATTGCAGAAAGATTACATCACAATGGGGATTGTACGAGGCCACGAAATCAGTGGATAGGGGCACGCCGCAGGGAGGAGTGCTATCACCTCTGCTGTGGACGCTGGTCATCAACCAACTGCTCAGGCAATTCGATGAGGCACCCGTAAAACTTACGGCTTACGCAGATGACGTTGCAATTGTCATAAGTGGAAAGTGCCTTCCAACGATTAGTTCTTTGATGGATCGGGCGCTTCGCGATATTCATACCTGGGCACCTAATGTCGGGTTGAAAGTCAATGCGGAGAAGACGGATATGGTCTTGTTTACAAAGAGGTACAGGGTCCCAAATTGGACCAGGCCTAAGTTAGGAGGGGTGACCTTACAGGAAAAACCTTGCACAAAATATTTAGGAATCATCCTAGACAGTAAGCTGTCATGGAAGCTCAACGTAGAGGAGAGGGTTAAGAAGGCCTCAACGGCACTCTATGCATGTAAAAGAATGCTACGGTGTACGTGGGGCCTATCGCCCTCTCTCTCTCCTTGGGTTTTTACAGCGATTGTAAGCCTATTCTATACTATGGAGTTCTTGTTTGGTGGAAAGCCACACAAAAAACAACATACCTCAAAAAATTAGAGGGGGTATGCAGACTATCGATGCTTAGCATTACGGGAGCCCTGAAAACAACCCCGACGGCTGCACTTTATGCCATTTTGCACATCCCACCCGTAGATGTCCCCGAGAGTAAGCGAAGGCGAGAGGTGCACATGATCGACCAAGCGGGAAAGGCGTGGGTTCAAACGCGGGGCTATAAAGTGTCGAAGATTATGTGTAGGTCTTACACCCTTAGACTAACACAGTTGCTCCTATCATTAAAAAGAGAGGACTGTAGACTCATGACGGGTATTCTGGCAGGACACTGCTTTCTGGCGTCACATGCCTTTAAACTAGGCTTGGTCAGTGATAGCAGATGTAGGAAGTGCGGGTTGGAGGAGGAAACGATCGAGCACGTTCTGTGCTCGTGCTCTGCACTTGCCAGGCTAAGACTCCAGCTATTAGGAGTGATACAGCTGTCAGATCTAGAAGCAGCAAGTGGCTTAAGTCCTAGGAAGCTTCTAGTATTTGCCAAGAGGACGGAGTTATTTTATAACATAGGTCCTGGTTTTTGATAGGGTTTTTCAGTTTGGTCGTTAAAACAAACTTCTGGTAACACTACGGACTCAATCAGTCTATGTGAGTTCCTCATGGACCGGCCAGTTCAACCTACCTACCTAGGTACGAGAAAATAGTTAACAGTGTTGTTATAATTATTACAAACTCTAAGGGAATCATTTTAAACAAAACACTTCTTCCGAAGTCAAATCTCTTTGGCATTTGGCAAAGCTGAATATAAAAATTGATTTTTTAAACGCAATTCATTGTACATTTACATATAAAGTTATCACCTTAGAAAAGTATTGCTGTCTTACTTCCAGTTAAAATATTTCTTGTGCCAAGATATCTAGTTTTCAAGTATCTTTCGTGGCTTTACACCACAATAGTCCTTGAATTCCTTGAACTCATTGCAAGTACACTTAATATAAAACAACTTACTTTCATTAATTTACTTAGTTTTCAGTTCACTGTCATATTTCTTAAAGATACACGTGTATTTGAAATCGAACCTCAAAAAATATCGATTTAATCGATTAAACCGAGTCGAGGAAATTAGATTGCTGCTTAATTGCAATTAATTAATCTGATGTACGAAATAAAAGCCCTCAGACGATGTATGGTCCTATACGTGATGGCTACCGCTAGGCCATGTTATGAGAATGCAGGAAGAAGCTTCGCACAGGTAGTATTCCTAATATCACCCGTATTTTGATGCAGATGAAGGGAAGACCTTCACCAAGAAGACTTGATCTCGCATAGCCATAGTTTATGGTTCTTAATTCGATGAGTTTTGAAACAAAATAAACAGCTACCTCCCTGATCTCTCCAGTTCCTTCGCCTTGCGAAACCTGACATTTTCACCGACTAAACCATCGGCGACCTTATTTACAACATGGAAGTCCCAAATGTCGACCATTTTGAACATCCACGTCAATGGTACCACGCTACCGACTGTTTTTTACCCCAAAATCTTGGGTGTGACGTTCTATCAGGATCTATATTTTGGTGAGCATGCAGCCGCAATTGTACCGAAAATCAAGAGCGGCAATAAAAACCACAAACCTCTTGCTGTCAGTACTTGAAGTAAAGATAAAGAAACGCTCATTACCACTCACAAAGCAATTGTACAGCCAATTGTATGCTACGCGTCCCCGATATGGTCGCCAAGCCTAAAGACTACTCACTGGAAGAAGCTATAGGCCTGCCAATATACCGCCCTCATAACCGCCACGGGCTCTCTTTTTATGTCCCCAGAACACCATCTACGTAATGAAGCGAGAATACTCCCCATTAGGGAGAGAAATGAAATGCTAACAAAACAGTTTCTGATGAATACCCAGTAACCTGGGAATCCCAACAGATATCTGATTGATGAGCTTATCCGCCCAAGCGCTTAAGGAGTCATCTCCGTAAGCATAATGAGGAAATACAGCACGTGAGAACACAGCCGTATGAAGCTAAAAAGCACAAGCAGGTCCTCACTGAAATCCACAAACCGGCGTTGGACCTCTATGCCAGGAATATGCCCGGTGAATCCTGTACTCAAAGAACAATACCCAAAACTAGCAGAGAGGAACGCGCGTCACTCTAGCTCAACTTCGATCTGGATACAGTTACAGGTTAAACTCTTACATATCCAGAATCAACCCCGACATACAAAACATATGCCCTGCTTGCAATGTGTCCCCACATGACACCAACTGTACTGTAGAACCAACGGCTCTAACACCGCTCCTATTATGGTGTACCCCTGTTGAAACAGCAAGTTTCCTTGGACTCTCGTTGGAGGACATTGATGACAATTTGTCATTGGTCGCACCTAGAGATGGGAAAGGGGTGAATAAAAAAAAAATGAATGTAAGGCGCGATATCCTCTGAAGATATCTAAGGCCGAGCTTCTCTTCCAATTTGCGTCGTGCTCCTCTTGATTTTCCCTACAAATTTGCCGGACGGGACCTACATGTTTTATGCCGACTCCGAACGGCATCTGCAAGGCAGATGAGTTTTCACTGAGAGCTTTTCATGGCAGAAATACACCCGGAGCGCTTGCCAAACACTGCCGAGGGGCGACCCCGCTTAGAAATATTGTCTTCTAATTTAAAACCTTATTTCTAAAATTTTGATGTTGCTTTGCCCGGGGTGCGAACCCAGGGCATACGGTGTGGTAGGCGGAGCACGCTACCATCACACCACGGTGGCCGCAAAAGGGGTGAATACCCAAATGGTAAATACCCGGTAAATTGGTTATATATGGAAGAAATGGCTAAATACCCAGATATTTGCCCAAAAGAAGGGTAAAAATAATATTTTGGTAAATATGGGAAACTGTTGAAGACATGATCCAATTTTCGGACTAAGTCCGTCCCCTCTCCGTCTGGCAACACCCGGCCAGTGCACCAAGCGCGAGAAACAGACCAGCTGTGCGTGCAAAAACCACCGCGCTCTCCACTCTAATAAGTTGATCATAAACTACCCGCCCAATTACACATCGTGCGAGTATCGTTCGTGCAGTTTTCTCATCCGCCCGCCGTCGCGCAGTGTTTAAATATTTAAATAAATTCATTTTTAAACGGGTTTATTTAGGTTGACTGGACAGGCTGCACGACCAGCGCGAATTTTGTAATGAAAATTTAAGTAACTTCCCGATAAGCTACAAGCTTGAAACTTGGAATATGGTTCAGAACCCTATGACAATGCAATAATAAGAATGAAATCGCCGCTAGGTGGCGCAAGGATCGAGATATTTACAAAAATCGTATTTGTGGTCCGCTTTGGCTCATATTTGGAACACATAATACATACAAGAATAGAAAGCGACCTATGAAAAAAATTGCCGCTAGGTGGCACAAGGATCGAGATATTCACAAAAATCGTATTTGTGGTCCGATTTTACTCATATTTGGAACATATAATACATACAAGAATAGAAACCGATCTATGAAAGAAATCGGCGCTACGTGGCGCATGGATCGAGATATACACAAATTTCGTATTTGTGGTCCGATTTGGCTCATATTTGGAACACATAATACATACATGAATAGAAAGCGACCTATGAAAAAAAAATCGCTGCTAGGTGGCGCAGGGATCGAGATATTCACAAAAATCCTATTTGTGGTCCGATTTGGCTCTTTGAACAAATATTATATACAGTCCGGTAGAAGTGACATCAAAATACTTTGGAGCACATAAGTTCCAATTTTGTTAGTGAAATTTCATTACAAAAATTCATTTCCCAGTAGAAGTGACGTCAGAATACTTTGGAGCACATAAGTTCAAATTTGGCTAGTGAAATGTCAGTATAAAATAAATTAAAAAAATTTTTTTAAGCTAAACGGTTTTATTGAAAGCAATACTTACATTAAGTAGTAATAATACTTAAAGATAGAAAATAATTAGATAAGTCCTAGGTACTAGTCATCACACTCCTCATCAATCTAGGGCGTTGATCAGACAATTAAATAAAAGCGTTGGGCGCGTGAAATTTCTGAAAATGTGAGGCGTAGCCTCACTTATCTTACTTATGACTATCAATAGAAACAAAAACAACATGGTTCTAAATTATGTTGAAACTATTTTATTTTGGCTATGAATATGTGCCAATAAAAGTAAATTTACTTTATAAAAATGCAAAAAATATATTTTCTGCCCATTTTGATCAACATATATTAAGTTGTTCCTGCAGTTGTCAAAACTTCGGAGGATACAAAAATCGAACGATTCTAGAAAAAAAATCGAACGTTCATTTTTTAAAAAACAATCGATTAAAAATCGAATCAAAATCCAGCTCTAATATCTAGCCAATAAAACAAGACTTTTTTTCTGATAAGTCCATTGTTTCGTCAAAAATGAATGCACATGTGTTTGCCTAAAGATCCAACACTTCTCTTTTTAATGCCTCGACTAAATTATATGCCAGGTGAAATGTCATTGTTTTGTTTGGCAATTTTTGTGAGCAGTATTTTGAATTTTTGTTTAAGAAAGAAAGAGTGAGATACACATGGAGCGAAGTAGCAGCGATATTGCCAGAGTTTGATCCGTGTGATATTTCATATTCATCAGTGCAATTTGTCGAAAGAATTGAGCAACTAGGAAATTTGTATCGTTGAGAAGGCACACTGTTAACTTTCGGAGTTCTCAGCAAGCTTAAGCAAATCTATGGGCAGATGCGCAGCCAGCATTTTCTAATTGGAGCGAACTCGTAAATTAATTTTTAACGTATGTGACCCGGCCTATGAAAAGGTGGCTTTTGACTCAAAAAAGAAATTGCGAGAAACAGCTGTTAAAGAAAAACAATGCATTTCTTCAGTTTCTTAGTAGTTTTCTTTTTTTTTTTTTAGTTATAAGCCACCTTTTCATAGGCCGGGTCACATATGATTTCCCTATTCTCATATGCTAAAAATTTACTTACGAGTGAGAATGTTGTAGAATTTTATTACAAAATGTTAACGGTTGGAAGAAAAGAATGTATCGATGACTGTGTGATAATAAATAAATAAATGTAAGGTGCGATAACCTCCGAAGAGATTTTAGGCCGAGCCTCTCTTCCAATTTGCGTCGTGCTTCTTTTTACTTTTTCCTACAAATTGGCGGGACGGGACCTGTTTGTTTTACGCCGACTCCGAACGGCATCTGCGAGGCAGATGAGTTTTCACTGAGAGCTTTTCATGACAGAAATACATTCGGAATGCTTGCCAAACACTGCCGAGGGGCGACACCGCTTACAAAAATTTTCTTCTAATTGAAAAACATTATTTCTAAAATTTTGATGTTGCTCCACACCCCGGGCATTCGGTGTGGTAGGCGGAGCACGCTACCATCACGCCACGGTGACCGTGTGTGATAATACGATACATAACACTACTCGACAAAAAAAATCTCCAAAAATAAAATAGGCCTTTCCTAAAGTAAAATTTTCTCCTGATTCCGAATATGGCTTCCATTTTCAAGTGGCAGATCTAGTTTCCGAGATATCGGCGAAAATTCCCATTTTTGCAAACACTACTTCATATAGGTAGAGCAAAAATTTGTTTTTTTTTAATTTTTTCGTTTTAAGCTGTTGAATTATACATTATACTAATTCCCTTAACTGCTGAATAATACATTATACTAATTCCAATAAACATTTCTTGCCTTCACCTCCTTTCAGTATCTTCAGTAGTTTGGCCACTATGCCAAAAAACGTTGAAAAAATTTTGAGAAAAAAAAGAAATTTTTTACAAAATTTCAGATTTAACCACTTAAAAATCGGAAAAATTCTATGGATGAAAAGTTAGCCCTCCTATGTTGTAGGCAATTTAACTACGAAAATTTTAAGCATACCAGTACAACAATCGGACGTGCCGTTAACTTGCACGCCTCTATCCTATGATTTTTATAGAGACAATTTTTATTCAAACTACGTTTTTATTTTTATACTCAGTTGAGCAGAGCTAACAGAGTATATTAACTTTGATTGGATAACGGTTGGTTGTACAGGTATAAAGGAATCGAGTTATATATAGACTTCCATATATCAAAATCATCAGGATCGAAAAAAAATTTGATTGAGCTATGTCCGTCCGTCCGTTAACACGATAACTTGAGTAAATATTGAGGTATCTTGATGAAATTTGGTACGTAGGTTCCTGAGTACTCATCTCAGATCGCTATTTAAAATGAACGATATCGGACTATAACCGCGCCCACTTTTTCGATATCGAAAATTACGAAAAACCGAAAAAGTGCGATAGTTCATTATCGAAGACGGATATAGTGATGAAACTTAGTAGGTGAGTTGAACTTATGACGCAGAATAGAAAATTAGTAAAATTTTGGATAATGGGCGTGGCACCGCCCACTTTTAAAAGAGGGTAATTTAAAATTTTTGCAAGCTGTAATTTGGCAGTCGTTGAAGATATCATGATGAAATTTGGCAGGAACATTACTCCTATTACTATATGTATGCTTAGTAAAAATTAGAAAAATTGGAGAACGACCACGCCCACTTTTAAAAAAAATTTTTTAAGTCAAATTTTAACAAAAGTATATAAGTATATAAGTAAATTATGTCAACATTCAACTCCAGTAATGATGTGGTGCAACCAAATAGAAAAATAAAAGAAAATTTCAAAATGGGCGTGGCTCCGCCCTTTTTCAATTAATTTGTCTAGGATACTTTTAATGCCATAAGTCGAACAAAAATTTACCAATCCTTGTGAAATTTGGTAGGGGCTTAGATTCTAGGACGGTAACTTATTTCTGTGAAAAAGGGTCGGCCGTTAACACGATAACTTGAGCAAAAATCAATATATCTTTACTAAACTCAGTTCACGCACTTATCTGAACTCACTTTGTATTGGTATAAAAAATGGTCGAAATCCGACTATGACCACGCCCACTTTTTCGATATCGAAAATTACGAAAAATGAAAAAAATACCATAAGTTTATACCAAATACGAAAAAAGGGATTAAACACTGTAATTGGGTTGGTTTATTGACGCAAAATATAACTTAAGAAAACAGCTTTGTAAAATGGTTGTCACACCTACCATATTAAGTAGAAGAAAATGAAAAAGTTCTGCAGGGCGAAATGAAAAGCCCTTGGAATCTTGGCAGGAATACTGTTCGTGCTATTACATATATAAATAAATTAGCGGTATCCAACAAATGATGTTCTGGGTCACTCTGGTCCACATTTTGGTCGATATCTGGAAAACGCCTTCACATATACAACTCCCACCACTCCCTTTTAAAACCCTCATTAATACCTTTAATTTGATACCCATATCGTACAAACATATTCTAGAGTCACCCCTGGTCCACCTTTATGCGATATCTCGAAAAGGTGTCCACCTATACAAACGCATTCTAGAGTCACCCCTGGTACACCTTTGTGGCGATATCGCGAAAAGGCGACTACCTAAACAACTACCACCACTCCCTTTTAAAACCCTCATTAATACCTTTAATTTGATACCCATATCGTACAAACACATTCTAGAGTCATCCCTGGTCCACCTTTTTGACGATATCCTGAAATGGCGTCCACCTATAGAACTAGGGCCCATTCCCTTTTAAAATACTCTTTAATACCTTCCGTTTGATACACACGTCATACAAACACATTCCAGGGTTACCCTCGGTTCATTTTCCTACATGGTTATTTTCCCTTATGTTGTCACCATAGCTCTCAACTGAGTATGTAATGTTCGGTTACACCCGAACTTCCTTCCTTACTTGTTTTATAACGTTTTATTATATACATATGTTTGCACATTAAACTGTATGCAATTGAGTAATATGAGTATAAATCAGCAATTCAGTAAAAAACAGCAACGACAACAACAATAAATACATCCATTGTCTCCCGTATTATTGTCCAGCAATAATCTCCCATCATTTCTTCATTCCAAAAACCTTGGTAACGCTTTTCAAAAATTATGAGGTCTTTGGGAAACCTTTCACCCTGTTCATCACTTTCAGCACCTAGGTTTGCGTGAAAATTATCCAAATGTGAATGCAAAAAATGCATTTTGAGGGACCTGTTGCATTTAATAGCACTGTAGTTTTTCAACAAGGCTTTGACCATCTCTCTATAGTTGCGATCTTTGTTGTTGCCAAGAAATCCACTAAAGACTTGCTTAAAGCTGTCCCAAGCAGCTGCTTCTACTGTGCCCAGACGGCCATGCTACAAGTTTCAAGTATGGCGGTCGTGGAATGGCTTAAAATAATATTCGATGGGTGCATAAGGCTGAATGATGTACCGCACTCTTGGAGAACCGCTCGTGTAGCTTTCCTACCAAAGGCGGGGAAGATCGGTTACGTGTATCCCAAAGACTATAGACCCATTAGCTTAACATCATTTCTGCTCGAAACCTTTGAGAGGCTGACAGATATGTACATAAAGTCCAACATGGATGAAAAGCTGCTCTCCACAACGCAGCATGCGTACACCAAAGGCAAGTCGGTAGACACCGCATTGCATAGGGTGGTAATAAGCATAGAGAAATCCCTGGAATATAAGGAGTATGCTCTAGGAGTCTTCTTGGACATTGCCGGGGCTTTCAATAATGTTTCAAAAAGGGCGATTATGGATGGTCTTAATTACATTCAAGTACATCCTGCCTTAGTCAGATGATCGGCTGCATGTTAAATAGCAGTAAGATTATGTCACAATAGGGATTGTACGAGGCTACGAAATCAGTGGACAGGGGCACGCCGCAGGGAGGGGTGCTATCACCTCTGCTGTGGACGCTGGTCATCAACCAACTGCTCAGGCAATTCGATGAGGCACCCGTAAAACTTACGGCTTACGCAGATGACGTTGTCATAAGTGGAAAGTGCCTTCCAACCATTAGTACTTTGATGGATCGGGCGCTTCGGGATATTCACACCTGGGTATCTAATTTCGGGTTGAAAGTCAATGCAGAGCAGACGGATATGGTCTTGTTTACCAAGAGGTACAAGGTCCCAAATTGACCAGGCCTAAGTTAGGAGAGGTGACCTTACAGGAGAAACGTTGCACAAAATATCTAGGAATCATCCTAGACAGTAAGCTGTCATGGAAACTCAACGTGGAGGAGAGGGTCAAGAAGGCATCAACGGCACTCTATGCATGTAAAAGAATGCTGGGGTGTACGTGGGGCTTATCGCCCTCTCTTTCTCTGTGGATTTCTACAGCGATTGTAAGCCCTATTCTATACTATGGAGTTCTTGTTTGGTGGAAAGCCACACAAAAAACAACATACCTCAAAAAATTAGAGGGGGTATGCAGACTATCGATGCTTAGCATTACGGGAGCCCTGAAAACAACCCCGACGGCTGCACTGTATGCCATTCTGCACATTCCACCTGTAGGCCTGGTAGCAAAGAACATAGCATTAACAATCGCAACCAGGCTCGGTGCCTCGGGGCAGCTTGAGCACCGACCATATGGCCATAGTAGTATATCGTCATCAATCACAAGACGAACAGACTACCTGATTCCCTATCTGCGCTTCGAGGGAGATCTTAAGGTCAAAATAGAGGTGGATGGTTTGCGCAAGGGTGCGCAAATGGCGGACGAGGCGATACATGTGTACACAGATTTTTCCAAAGTAGTGGAAGGAGTAGGGTCTGCGGTATACTGTGCTGATCCGGAAATAAGCAGATCCTACAGGCTGCCGGATTACTGTAGCATTTTCCAAGCGGAAATATTAGCCGTAACCAAAGCAGGAGAAACCCTGGAAGAGAATAGCTTAAGCTGCAACCGTGTTGATTTTTATATTGACAGTCAAGCAACAATTACGGCAATAATCTCGCATAGCACAGCATCTAAATGCGTTTTAGAGTTTAAGCAGTCTCTAGAGAGAATCGGGACAGGGAGAAGCATACATCTATAAATAATAATCTATAAATAATATAAAAAATTAGAAATATAAAAATAATTTTACCTGAAGTTCTTTTTTAATAAAATTTTATAGTATTAGTAAATATTTAATGAACACCCCACACAAAAACAAAAACAGTATATAATTATTGAAAATGGCATTAGTACTATTTTAATTCTTAAAATAATAATTTCCATCTACCTTTCTTAAGCTATGTTATAGTTAATGTGTTGAATACAATGTGGAAATTTAAAATATGTACATAGCATTAAGAAAATGATTAATAAATGAAATGAAAATGAAAATATTAGGTCCCAGAGCATATGGGAATAGATGGGAATGAAAAAGCCGACTAACTAACTAAAAATGGCGCTTCCCTTGAAGCTTGCTCCGTAGACGTCCCAATTAAACCGGACGAGATTAAGCCAAGGCGAGAAGTGCACATGATCCACCAAGCGGGAAAGGCGTGGGTTCAAGCGCGGGGCTGTAAAGTGTCGAAGATTATGTGTAGGTATTACAACCTTGGACTAAAAAAGTTGCTTCTATCATTAAAAAGAGAGGACTGCAGACTAATGACGGGTATTCTGACTGGACACTGCCTTCTGGCGTCACATGCCTTTAAATTAGGCTTGGTCAGTGATAGCAGATGTAGGAAGTGCGGGTTGGAGGAGGAAACGATCGAGCACGTTCTGTGCTCATGCCCTGCGCTTGCTAGGCTAGAACTGCAGCTTTTAGGAGTGATACAGCTACCATAGATAGAAGCAGCAAATGGATTAAGTCATAGGAAGCTTCTAGTATTTGCCAAGGGGACGGAGTTATTTTAAAACATAGGTCCTGGTTTTTGATAGGGTTTTTCAGTTTGGTCGTTAAAACAAATTTCTGGTAACACTACGGGCTCAATCAGTCTTTGTGAGGTCCTCACGGACCGGCCACTTCAACCTAACCTAACCTAACCTATATAAAGGTAGTTCTTAAAATTTTTTTATCATCTTTTTATTACACTTTTTTTGTATATACTTACTTGTAAACAGTAGGGAAATCCCCATATCTGAAGGAAAACTGCATTATTACCCGCTCAAGGTCATTGGTGTTAGCCTCTGTATCCTTTTTGCTTCTTTTAAACGAAAATTTGTTCAGAATAGATCCATATATATATGTATTATTGGGCAGCCTTGTAACATTATTAAGCCCGCAAAACAAACTACAATAGCATTTCAAGTACAGCTGGTTATGTATAATATCGGTTACTCACGAGCTTAGACTTCCTTACTTGTTTTAAATATATCTGAAAAAAAAACCAGCGACTACGGGGTACTTTCTGTGATTTTGTATTTAATTTCGGTATATTATTTTTCGAGAAATTTTTTGACTGATAGTGGGGGGACCAATAAGCAACAATGCCTATCATTTACTTGTTAAACATTTTATTAAATTCAGGTGGTATTTCAGCACCTCAGTAATCTCTGTTGCTAATATATATAAATTTAAACACAAATTTAACCCATTTTCTACCGCTGTTGCGTTTTCGCAACGGCAACTTCGAGACTTTAAAACTCTTATGAAATAAAAAGTGTTTGTTAGTTTTTCGACTTTACAAAAAAATTTGGACTTTGATCTTTACAGTTATGGCTTAAATTTGTATTACCTTGGTCTTGTATCGATTTACCACATGTCTGAAAAATGTCTTAAAAATAATGATTTTTTTATGTTGTTGGCTGAGTAAAAAGAAAAAATAAAAGTCTAGTTTTGTTTCAAGTTTTTATACAAGAAAACCTGAAATTTATATGTTTGTCAAACTTTTGCCAATTCAGCCTTTGTTTTCTATTTAAAATCAGCTGTTAAAAGTAGGTGTTGCGAAAACGCAACGCTGGCTAAAACGATGCATTTGACATTTAGCTTTTTATGACATTTTATTTGGCGCAAAAATGTATGTTTATATTAGTTTCATATAACATTAGCCTACTGTGAAAAGGAAAGTTTAAGGAAAGACACTTCGGAGAACTTTTCATCGTTTTTGGTAAATATTGTGAGTATTTAGTTTTTTTGCTTGTATTTTGGTTAGCTTTTTAATATATTTATTAGAAAACAATGAATCGTCAGCGTTTTTTAACAATTGGGAAAATTGAATCCTATACTAATACATCAGTGAGGATGAAGGTGCAGAAACATCGGTTTCTGCTAGAAGGAAAATTGATAAAGTTGTTTCGAAAACCATACAGAAATGATTCCGGAAGGATCCCAAAATGATCCCGAAATAGTCCGGAAATGACCCAGATGGGATCCCGCACAGATCCAGAAATGATCCCGGAAGGGTCCAAAAACTATCCCGGAAAAGTAACAAAAAATCCCGAAATGGCTCCTACGGCATCCCGGACGGATCCAGAAATGATCTCGGAAGGGTCCCCAAATGATCCCAAAATGGTCCCGAAATGACCCTGATGGATCCGGCAAACCATCAAGAAATTATGCCGGAAGGGTCCCCAAATGATCCCGAAATAAAACAGAAAAAGTCACGAAACGACCCCTAGAGGATCCCCAAATGATCCCGTATTAGCCCCGAAAAAGTCCCAAAATGACCCTGACGGGATCCCGAAAGGATTCCGAAAACAATACAGAAATGATGCCGGAAAGGTCCTCAAATGATCCCCTAATAGTCCCGAAATGACCGTGACGGGATCCCGACAACTATCCAGAAATGATGCTGACAGGGTCTGCAAATGATCCCGTATTAGTCGAAAAAAAGTCCCGAAAGGACCACGACGGGATCCCGGACGAATCCCAAAAACCATCCAGAAATGATGCCGGTAGGTATCCCAAATGATCCCGAAATAGTCGCGAAAAAGTCCCGAAATGACCCCGACGGGATCCCGGACGGATCCCGAAAACGATCCAGAAATGATACCGGATGAGCCCCAAAATGATCCCGAAAAAGTTCCCAAATTACCCCGACGAGATCCCGGACGGATTCCGAAAACCATCCAGAAATGATGCCGAAAGGGTTCCCAAATGATCTCGTATTAGTCGCGAAAAAGTCCCGAAATGACCCCGACGGGATCACGGACGGATCCCGAAAACCATCCAGAAATGATGCCGAAAGGGTTCCCAAATGATCCCGTATTAGTCGCGAAAAAGTCCCGAAATGACCCCGACGGGATCCCGGACGGATCCCGAAAACCATCCAGAAATGATACCGGATGAGCCCCAAAATGATCCCGAAAAAGTTCCCAAATTACCCCGACGAGATCCCGGACGGATCCCGAAAACCATCCAGAAATGATGCCGGAAGAGCCCCCAAATGATCCCGAAAAAGTCCCCAAATTACCCCGACGATATCCCGGACGGATCCCGAAAGTCATCCAGAAATGATGCCTGAAGAGCCCCCAAATGATCCCGAAAAAGTCCCCATATGACCCCGACGAGATCCCGCACGGATCCCGAAAACCATCCAGAAATGATGCCGGAAGGGTCCCCAAATGATCGCGAAATAGTCCCGAAATGATTCCGGAATAGTCCCGAAAATGTTCCAAAATAACCCCGACGGGATCCCGGACGGATCCCGTAAACTATACAGAAATGATCCCGGAAGGGTCCCAAAATGATCCCGAAATAGTCCCGAAATTACCCCGGCGTAATCCCGGACCGATCCCGAAAACCATCCAGAAATGATCACGGAAGGGTCTCGATATGACCCTTACGGGATTACAAATAAGGTGAAGCTAATTATAAAACCATGTTAATAAGGCAGCAGGCGCATTGGAGCGAATAAAAAGTTAGATAGAAACATACAGGTAAAGCTAATAAAAGCGTGCTAATAAAAACAATTGATGGAGGGCGGATGGCGGTAGTAGAGGAGAGGACCACTGATCGTTCCTCCAAAATTGTCTAGATCTCGTTCTGTATGTACCAGATACCAAAAACTATTGATTTAGGAGAAAATTTAGATTGAGTTATAACAATTTATGGATTTTACACCAGAGGGGGAGATAAAGGGGGGCGGGCGGAGGGTGTCACTGCTTACTTTGTAAGCTCTCGACTTATTTGACCCCTTGAGTCTGTGATATTGGTGAAGGCCAGTATACGTAAAGTTATAATGTGTAAAAATTATGAAAAATAATTTCTCGAAGGGGTCATGGGACCCCCACCCCTCTTTCCATGTTCGAAAAAAATTTCGCTAGTAGACTACTGTCTGTGTCCCAAATTTCATCAAAATCCGTGTAGCCATTCTGGCGTGATTCAGTCGCAAAGACGAAAAAATATAATAATTAAATTATAACTGTTCCTAGGGGGCGGGGACCACGCCCCTTTTGAAAAATATATAGCTAGTAGATCCTTCTAGACTATTGGCTATATGTGTGCAAAATTTCATACAAATCGGTCCAGCCGTTCTTGCGTTATTGAGTCACAAAGACAAACGTCTGGACAAACATCCAAACATCTTAACATCCAAACTTTCCCATTTATAATATATATTAGATTAGATTAGATATTAGATTAGATAATGAGTTGCAAACAGATGTACCACCTATGACGGATATATGTGGAGAGCTAGAAGTCGAGGTTCAATCAGATTTGGAAGATTTTGGGTCACCGCCACCATATTTATCTGAAACACCTGACGATGGACCATCTTGTTCTCGAAAAAACATCACAAATACTGCAGAAAAAGATTTCGGTACACCCAAATGGAAGAAAAGCAAGCGTATTGAATTTAATTTCGGATGGTACCATATAACAAGGAAGTAGGTGTAGGAGCATCTGTCGTACTATCATTGCTGGAAAATGTTACAAATCCAGGTCATCATGCTATTTATTTTGATAAGTTCTTTTCGTCATAGCATTTGTTTTGTTTATTGAACGAAAAACGCTTTAGAGCGACTGGAACTATCAGAGCAAATCGTGTTAGAGGTGCTGAAAAAATGCTCAAAACTGGCAGAAACCTCAAGAAACATAAATTTGACTACTGTTACGAAATAAATAACAAGTTTTTTAGTAGATCGATGGCAAGATAATGCTGAAGTAACAGTAATCTCTAACTTCAGAACTGTTGAACCTGTAACAGAATCACACAGTTGGTCTAAAACTGAGAAAAAAAGGTTATTGTTAAAAAACATGGACTTATAATGACTACAATCAACATATGGGAGTAGATCTCCATGACAATGCAGTAGCTAACTACCGTGTTAACATTCGTGAAAAAAAATGGTGGTGGCCCTATGGACCAATTCAGTGAACAGTACAACTGTTAATGCATGGAAAATTCATTGCTTGGTTAGTAAATCAGAAGGAACTCGTCCTATGTCTCAAATTGCTTTTAAAACGGAAACAGCATTATCTCTGCTTTTATATTGCGAAGAAGAAGTTTATCGAGAAAGTAGTGATCCATCAGACATTGAAGAAGCAGAGAGACCACTTCATCTTCCTCGAACTAACGTCCGTGATTATGTAGTATGGAACCCTTCAGGCAACAAACGTAAAAGATGTGCAATGTGCCATTTGCAAACTGTTTATGAATATAAAAAATGCAATTTGAGGTTACACCCAAAATGTTGTGATGAATATCATACAAAATTGGACAGTAAGAAAAAGATATGTTAATTATAATAAGGTTAATTATTACAAAATAAAAATACTTTTAACTTTATTAAATAAACTACTTCAACTAAAAACATTTTCAAAATCACTATTGACTAGACTTCGGAATTTATTTGATTATTTGAGTGCATCACATTTTACAGCGTTTCTCCCAACGTTGCGTTTTCGCAACAGTCTCTCCTGTCGCATCCAGGAGACCTATCAGCCTGAAAACTTGTAATAGCGTTCAGTAGTCCTATAATAACAACCACACAAAATTTCATGCGATTTCCTTCACGGAATCTAGTATCGGGAGAAAATGGGTTAAAACAAGCGGCGCAGAGCCGTCTAATTAAGCATTTCGAAAGTTATCAAACTCAATACAACAATCGCGGGAATCTCAATATTTACTTTTAGTATGATTATTGAAAATTAAATTCCGACGATACATATGGAATATGTTCCTACAAAAACTGAGGCTAGAGGCAGGGCCGTAGAGAGAAAATCCGGGCCCGGGACTAAACAATTTACGGGCCCCTATAAAAATCCACTAATACATTTGATTAACTTGAATTAATGACCTCTTATTCATTAATCATTATTGATGGATTATATCAAAAAAAAATATTTTGCTACATCAACTAAATGATTTTGGACTAAGAGCTGAAAATAAAATTAACACAGAATATCTACTGTTTATACTATTTCATTGTAACGTAGAAATAAAGTTCTCTTTCATCAGCCACATATTGTTTCAAATAATATGTTCTAGTTATTTGGAAATATTTGAATACATTTCTGATAAATTTAATGATGATTATAAATTTTAATTATTCAACATAGAAGGTTCGGATATCAAAGAGTGGCTTTTATTGCTTTTTTCGCCGCAAAATTGTTTATAATAATATCAAAATTTAACTGTCTAGCCAAAACGGATTCAACACAAAGCGTGGCAAGTCCTGAAACTCGTTCTTGAGATGAACACGATCTATGAAAGTTTTTGATTCTTCAAAGGACGCTGAAGGAACGTTCTGTACTAGCTACAGTGACATGTATAGTGCAAAAGATACGTAAAGCAACACAAATGTTGGGGAAAATTGTATACAGATTTTGAACATATGTAGATGGCATTTAGCAATTCCAATGGTGACAGACCTTTATCAAAATTTGCTTCGTAAATATGTTTCAAGTGAATTATTTCGCATTCTAAGCTTTGAGAAATGTCCGACTTGTATTTTTCGACAAATTTTGCTGCGCTCGCCTGGACCGTAGTTTCATCCATGTCTTCAAATTGCTACAAAAAGGAAATCGTCTCGCTCAAATTTCTCATAGCTGCAAATCGTTCAGTAATGCCAGTGATTACCGAACCAACAATCACCAGGAACGTATTGTTTTTAAAATCAGACTCTGAATAATCCATAATCATTTCATTTAGACTATCTTCAGAACGTCTTTTGGGTTTTCTCTTTCGAATGTCCGAAAACTTTGGCGAGATGTTCAATTCAATAGCAACTGTTTTGCATTCATTTAAAATTGTTTCCCATTGGTTTCTGATTAACTTCAAATCAGCTAATAAAGCATCTAGACGTCGGACCTCAACATCTATGTTGGCATCTCTAGCTTGGAGGACCACGTTTCTTTCATTAATGGTAGTCAGTATTTTGAACCAGATTGAGGACAGCAAGACACATTCGAACTTGTTGATGTACTTGAGAATGCCGGTAACATCTCCGTATGCTTGCGCAGTCAAATTTAACTTTTGTATAAAAGACTATGAAGAGAGCTCTCGGTACATTTTTTTTGAGGATGTCCCATCGTTGTGGAGTGCTGCTGAAAATAGTAAAATATTTTTGTGCAACTCCGAAGAAAGTAATTGCAGCCGTACAATACCACATAAATTGAGACTGTGGGTTGCACAAGGGGAGTAATCAGCATTCGAGTTTTTGTCGAGAATGTGACGTAGAGCTCCGTTGTAAGCTTCTTTCATATTGGCGCCGTTGTTGTACCCTTGTGTATGACAATTTTTTAATGGGATTTCATGTTTAACTGGAGTATGGCAAATTAGATCAGTGATTTTCTGACCAGTTTTTTAGTCACAATTCACGAAATCAAAGCCGTTCTTGAATTGTAAAATTTGTTGCTTTCGAATTGAAATGGAGTTAGCGAAAAATGAACTTAGTCAACGTGACTAGCATCAGGCATAGCATCAACGATAATAGCAAAATACTTGGCAAATTTCTATAAACTCGTTCTGAATGTATGGGAAAGATAGTGAACTTGTAAACGTTTGTGCTGCTGTTCTGAAATCCTAAATTTCTCCAAATGATATCTAAGTGCCGGATCATAATGGCTTATGGGATCTTAGATGCCAAAAAAATGTCCCTTGTTTCTTTCACCAAAATATATACTTTCGCCTTTGAAAGCTAGGCCTCTTTCACCCAAAAACAAAATAGTGTCCAAAATTCTATATACAATTTCTTTCCACATTTGAGTTTCAGTGATTAGCTGTTCATTGTGAAGTACTTTAATAAAGGTCATTTTTCCATTATTCAATATTGGAGTTATTTATTCAACAGTTTAGTGATTCGAACTAGCAGAAGGTTGCAAATAAGAGGATTTGCAAGTAAATTCGTTACAATTGATGTCAGAAGAGGAATTGTTGAATAAATTACAAGGACATGGCAAAGTCAAGTGAATTGAAGATCCAGCAACTGAAGAAGGAGTTGGAGAGCCGTGGTTTGAATACAAGCGGCATTAAACTCGAACTTCAGGCACGACTACGAGAGGCAATCGAAGCAGAAGGAATTAACGTGGAAGAGTATGTCTTTCATCTTTCATCATTGATAAGTGTATCAATTGTAGCCTCCTTTTGAATTAGATTTTGTAAAGATCGCCATTGAATATAACATTTAGTGTGATCTTGAGTATTTTCGTGTGATGGCAATTTATCGTATAGTTTCTTCCATACGTGCAGTTTCAAATATCCGCCAGGACAACAAATTTTAGGTCGATTTTAAGAACTGGTGCTTAACAGATGACATGGTAGGCAACAAAAAGCATTGCTACTGGCACTCCACACTAACAAGTCACGCTCCACTTTCTCTCCATTTGGCAACATTCCGTTTAACAACGAGGTAGGAAATGCCTCGTCATGAAAATCACGTGGAGAAATAACAGGACACTTTTGATGACCTCGACGAATTATTTCGTTGACTCCTTCAGATCGCAAAAACTCATTATTCACGGTACGGATATCGAAGTCGTTTAAATAATCTGGATTTTTATACAGAGTTGGTGGTATTGTTGGAAGACTTTTTGAAGATGAACCTTCATCAGTGTCACCACGAAAACTTTAGGATTTCGAATTCATGTAAACATATATTTTTTTTGATGTGTTTATTGTCTCCTCACTGCTCGAAGGCCCAGGCAAAAAATCATGATCAATATTCGTTCCTTTTGAAATTCGGCTTAAAATTTGAACATGGAACAAGTAAAGACTCTCCTGAATTAAAAAAAAATTCCTTTCACCTCTAAATCGTGGCCCCCTGAGAAACCCCCGGCCCGGGGGAATCCCCCCATCCCCCCTCCCGTCTCGTCGGCCCTGCCTATAGGTCAATGTAATTTTTCGCTAATTTCAGAATTAAATTTATTGGCTCTTGTATGTTGATGATATAGCTATTTACGTAATATTTTAAGCAAACATTTTGCAACTTGAAACCAAATATTCAACCCTTTCCGACCTCAAACAATTAAAATTTTTTAAATATATATTTTTTAAATACAAGTAAATTTTCAGTGCACATAGAATTTTGTACATGTATTGTGATTTGAACTTTTATATAAATAATTTTGAGCAGCACTAATTGAAAGGATTGACTGACAGATAAGGTTATAAGAAACCTGGGCGGCAAGTAACTAGGGCACAAAATGGGGTCTCTAGCCCACACTATACGTATTTACAGTTCACATTAGAGTTGGTTTTGATGTATGTAAGTTGTAGGTATATTGCACCACCCCTTCAGCAGCTGATTGCTCAGCTTTTTCCAGAACTAGGCGAAATTATTTCCGTCGCGACTTACTTGGATCTCCAGAAGATTTATCCAAGGTTGAGATCGGTCTCATTAGAAATTATATCGTTGCTAGGTAAGTAGCTATTCCTAAGTCAGCGTTGTTTTATGTGGTATCACATTAGACCAGGGATCGCCACAAGCTCCTTATGGAAGCGTGACCACACCTACTTTCAAATCCAAAAATAAAAAAAATGGCGACGGAGCTATTAAAAAGTACACTGTAAAAACTTCGAAAATTCTTAAAATGATATTATTTTTGATAGAAAATTATACATTTTGTAATCCTGATAGAAGGTAAATTCATTCGATTTTTTTTATATTTAAAATTTTATAGTTTTTTTGTTTATATTTTAAAAAAAATTTTTTTTATACTTTTAGGCTTTTTATTTTTGATGCTTGTGGTTGATAATTTCAGAAGCGCTTCCAAATGCTGATTTGTAACTCTATTTCTGTTATTTGTTTTCATTTGCTTAAGGAATGAAAAGGAGCTTTCACAAATGTACGTACTACCAAATATTGAATTAAATTTTAAAATTTCTTGATGCAGTAAGGGATATTTGTCCTTGCTTACAACTTTCCAAAAATCAATGCCTTTTAAATCTTGTAACTGTAGTTCAGAGTCGCATTGTAAGTCGCATAACTCCATTTGGAGTTCTGGCCTCTGCTCAATTGCATCGCATGTCATGGATATAAAAAAAATTGGTAACATTTTCCTGATAACATCAAAGTCTTGGAATCTTTTAGAAAAGTTATTTTTCAAGCCAGTGAGACAAGTTATAAAAAAAGAGAAATTCTAAGTTGAATTATTATCCTCATTTAGAACCAACTTTAATGAATGAAAGTGATAAAGTTTTTTCTATGTTCATATCAGCTAATAGCACGCCAATTTTATTTCCAAACCCTTCAGTTGAGTTCACCATTTCAAAAATCGTTTCATTAAATACTTCCATTGAAATATTTAAATGATTTAAATATTTTGTCAAATCTGTCAAAAAAGCAAGATTTATATTAATTCATGTGAATTTCTTTTAAAATATCATCAAAGCCTTTCACTTCAGTTTCTATAAATACAGCAATTTCTTTCCTCAGTTCAAAAAATCGTTGCAGACATTTTCCCCTACTAAGCCATCTAACTTCCATATACATTAACAAATCGCCGTATTCGTTTCCGATTTCATCCAAAAATGTCTATGTGTTAATGAATTGTGCCCTCTTCTGATTCTGTTAACGATTTTTACGACTACGTTCATCGTATTAACAATACTAGTCCATTTTGCAAACAGAGACTCCTGGTGTATTATGCAATGAACCGATGGAACCCGTATATCGTTTTTCAAGAGCTGGCCAACAAAGCCTTCTTTTTTTCCAATCATTGCGGGTGCACCATCTGTACACACCGAAGAAAACTTTTCAATGTTAGCGCTTAAATTTAACCTTTCGTTAACGGAATTAAAAATATCAACTCCCCGAGTATTTTTTACTAAAGGAATTAATGCGAAAATCTCCTCGGATATGCTAAAATTTTCATTAACCATTCTTACTGCTAAAATGAGTTGACTTGTGTCGGAAATGTCGCAAGTTTCATTCAAGGCAATGGAAAAATAGCTACAGGAATTCAACTTTTCACCTAACGCTCCATCCAGAAAGGAATTTAAGTTTGCGATTCGGCGAGTCATAGATGCTGCCGAGAGAGAAACTTTATCTATTGTATCTGCCAACAAGGCACCCTCATCTCCGAAACAATGCAGCATTTCTTGGCAAACTTTTTTAATGAAAACTCCCTATGTGAAGGGTTTGTAATTTTTTGCAATGCTTATGCTTGCAATATATGAAGCTCTTAAGGGGGCATTGTCTAGGAAACGTTGTGCACGAGTTCTCAATTATTTTCAATATACGACAGTATATTTTTCGCATCCTGCTCAAAAAATGATTTTCGAAGGGCTTCCACTAGTTCTTTCCGCGATTCTCCCACTAAAATATCTGTGGAGAGCTCAGCATGACAACTCATATAATGCCTTCTCAAGTCGTGAGCACAAATTCGGCTTATAATGGTAAAACAAACCATGCATTGTGCTTCCTCTTTGAAGTTCGTGGAAAATAAAAATTCAACCTCCAAATCCATATAAAATTTTTTTTTACAATGTAGGACGCAATAAATTTGTCTCAACTTGTATCGCCAGTTATTTCAAAATAAATGCTTTTTAAACGGGTCTACTTAGCTTGACTATGTGTAGCGAACATAATTTTGTAATTCAAATTTAAGCAACTTCCCGATAAAAAAAAATTCAAGAACAACTTTTAGTTTTTATTCATCTGAAGTTTTTAAATATCTAAAACAAAAATTTTCTATTTGAAGTAATTCAAAAATTCTCATCTTCAAAAGATAACTCAATTAAAAGTAATTAAAAAAATAAAGTATTTTAACGAATTTTACTTGCAAATCCTCTTATTTGCAATCCTCTGCTAAGTTCGAATCACTAAACTGTTGAATAAATAACTCCAATATTTAATAATGTAAAAATGGCCTTTATTAAAGTACTTCACAATGACACTTATACTTTGCTACTCGCTGGCTTAATAACCAAACTGATTGATAACTCAAATTGAACTCTACTATTGGCCGCCAGATCGTGTGCTTAATCAATAACTGATTGATTGCTCAACTCAAACTGAATTACAGCGCCTCTTCATCTGTTGCCTTTTATACCCTTTGGTTTCCTCGTTCGCATTTTTCCAGAATGTACTAGCATTGTCCATGAGCTCTCAAACTTCTCAGCTATAACTAAAATTGCACAATTTTATACATTTTTTAGGCGCTTCCAGAATCTACTAGTCCAGTAGCTCTCAAACTTCTCAGATATATGCATGTGTTTCCGCTGCTCGTATTCGTACATGGTACATATGTGTAGACGCAATTATTTATTCGTTTATGTAGATACATAAAGATTGAATTATTGATGTGAATGTTTGTAGTTTACAGTCTCTCGCGCGCACATAGGCGTATAAGTAAATGCATCTGTGTGTGACATCTCTCTGGGCTGCCTTATATATGTGTATACTTGATTTGATTATTAATGTAAATACTGCTTGGCATGGCCTTAGCATCGCCTTAGTGATGGGATAACTTAGTGATGCTAATATCCGTGACACTGCCCTCCACCTAAGTCTGATCGCCCCGATCAGACAAATCTCCCGATCTAACTGCCGCTAGCATCTCCAAATGTAACACTCTTCTAACCCGTGGTTTCCCAGTGGTTTGTATGCGGTAGATGGTATCACTGATCTTCTTCATAACTTTGTACGGGCCTTCCCAACTGCACAGAAATTTAGCTGGAACACATTTCCGCCGGTGACGGTTGTTTAACAGTACCAAATCTCCCGCCAAGAAACCTTCCGAATTAAAGTTCTTGTCATGCCAGTGTTTCATCTTACTACTCATTACCCTGGGCCGTTCCTTCACACTCTGTTGCTTGGTCAATGAACCACTTCGTAGAGCTTGCGCTTGACGCATTGGCTTGACAGTATCGTTCCGCCGTTTCCCAACAGAAGTGCGCGATGGCTTGAAACCACCCTTGCATGCTTCCTGCAAAATTCTTGCAGTCGTTTTAGTGCGTCCATTTGGGTTTGTCAATGCCGGTGTTTTTCTCGCAGGTACTTTTGATTTCGCTTCGTTTGGCCCATTCGTTTCATCAACCTTTACCTTTGACTTTCGTGGCCTTTGTCGACTTTTCTTCACCAGTACTAGATTACTGCTGAAACCTTTTTCCAAGCTGAAGTTAATTGGAACATCCTGGTTCTTATAATGCATCACCCTTTTCTGCATATCGATCTTGATGTCATGGTCAACCAAGAAGTCCACTACCAATATGACTTCATCAACGATCTCCCCCACAACAAATTTGTGTAGAACCATGACCTTCCCAATCAATACTTCACATATCACTTCTCCCTGAACTTGGTTATACTCGCCAGTGACCGTACCCAACTTTGCTCCAGGTAACGGTTTTACTCTCCTGTTGACCAAGTCAGATCGGATCAAGGAATGAGATGCGCCCGTATCTACAGTCAGTACTCGTTCTTTGCCATCCACATTCCCTCTGACGGTAAGACTGCTCGATTTTCTACCAATTTGCGACACAGATATCACAGGGCATTCAATAGCTGAATCTAGCTCTCTATCTCTTACTCGCTCTTGCTCATCTCCTCCAGCTTTGCGTTTATGGCCACCCACATTGTTGGAACTATTAGCACCAAGATCGCAATGACATGCAATGTGACCTGGGTTGCCGCACTTGAAACATTTAATAACTCCGCCATTCTTCTGTTGAGATCCCTTCAGTGCTTCCAAAATTGTTTCTACCCACTCTGGCCTTTCTACTTCGACACGGCGTGCTTTGTACGCTGGCTTACTCAAAAGTGAGGCTGTTTCCTGAGTCATTGCATGCGATACCGTTTCAGCAAACGTTAGTTTTGGATTCGCATATGTAGCCCGCTTCGTTTCCACATCTCGTATGCCATTTATGAAGCTTTGGATTTTTACCCTTTCAGTGTATTCCACGGGTGCATCTGCATTTGCAAGATGAGCCAATCTTTCAATATCTGAAGCAAACTCCTGCAATGTCTCATTTGCTTTTTGGTAGCGGTTTTTCAACTCAATTTGGAATATCTGTTTCCTATGCTCGCTTCCGTAACGTCTCTCTAAAGCGCTCATCAATGTTTCGTAGTGGTTCCGCTGGTACTCTGGGATGGTCTGTAAGATTTCCGCGGCAGGCCCTTTCAGTGCCACGAACAGAGCTGCAACTTTATCTTCAGCATTCCATTGGTTCACTGCTGCGGTCTTCTCAAACTGTAGCTTAAAGACCTGAAAAGGAACAGAACCGTCAAAGGATGGTGTCTTTACGTTTGGATTACTCGCTGAAACAGCTGGGCGGTTTAGTTGTAACTGCTCCATACGACCTTTTAACGCTTCTATTTCGGCATCAATTTTGTCCTCGAGTTGTAAAATTTTTGCATCCTGCTCTTCCAGTTTCACAAAGAGCTGCGATGATACCTGTTCCGAAATTTGTGCCGACATTTCAGATACACATGCCTCTTGCGCTTCCAGTTGAGATGCCAAATATGTCTTCTGTTCTTCCAATTGTGATGTTATACGGGTTTCCTGCGATTCCAGTTGGGATACCATATACGTCTTCTGTTCTTCAAGTTGTGAAGAAATTTGTGTTTCCTGTGCTTCAATTTTCGATATTATTCGGTTCTCCTGCGATTGTAGTTGTGATGCCATATATGTCTTCTGTTATGCCAGTTGAGATGACACTGTCGATGTTTGAGCAGATATTGCAGCTAAAATCATGTTCAAGTCTGTACTAGTAACCGTCTGCGATGTTTCGTTTTTCGCTTCAATTTTTGTTGTCTCCTCACCATCAAGATGAAAGACATGCTCTTCCACATCAATTCCTTCTGCTTCCATTGCCTCTCGTAGCCGTGCCTGAAGTTCAAGTTTAACGCCGCTTGTATTCAATCCACGGCTCTCCAACTCCTTCTTCAGTTGCTGGATCTTCAATTCACTGAACCTTGCCATGTCCCTGTTGTCCTCTGGAATTTATTCAACAATTCCTCTTCTGACACCAATTGTAACGAATTTACTGCAAATCCTCTTATTTGCAATCCTCTGCTAAGTTCGAATCACTAAACTGTTGAATAAATAACTCCAATATTGAATAATGTAAAAATGGCCTTTATTAAAGTACTTCACAATGACACTTACACTTTGCTACTCGCTGGCTTAATAACCAAACTGATTGATAACTCAAATTGAACTCTACTATTGGCCGCCAGATCGCGTGCTTAATCAATAACTGATTGATTGCTCAACTCAAACTGAATTACAGCGCCTCTTCACCTGTTGCCTTTATACCCTTTGGTTTCCTCGTTCGCATTTTTCCAGAATGTACTAGCATTGTCCATGAGCTCTCAAACTTCACAGCTATAACTAAAATTGCACAATTTTATACATCTTTTAGGCGCTTCCAGAATATACTAGTCCAGTAGCTCTCAAACTTCTCAGATATATGCATGTGTTTGCGCATTGACTCTCCGCTGCTCGTATCGTACATGCTACATATGTGTAGACGCAATTATTTATTCGTTTATGTAGATACATAAAGATTGAATTATTGATGTGAATGTTTGTAGTTTACAGTCTCTCGCGCGCACATAGGCGTATAAGTAAATGCATCTGTGTGTGACATCTCTCTGGGCTGCCTTATATATGTGTATACTTGATTTGATTATTAATGTAAATACTGCTTGGCATGGCCTTAGCATCGCCTTAGTGATGGGATAACTTAGTGATGCTAATATCCGTGACAGTATATTTAACTCAATTTGATAACCTTACAGCAATAATAAGAAAAAAAAATCGCCGACAGGTGGCGCAAGGACCAAAATATTAAAAAATGATATATGTGTTGCCGCCAAAAAATGCTCCTACGCATCTAAGTGAGGATTTAAATGAGCCAAATCAGACAACAAATACGAGTTTTTTGAATATCTCGATCGTTGCGCTACCTAGCGGGAATTTTTTTCACAAAGCGATTTCTATTCCCGTATGTAATATGTGTTCCAAATATGAGCCAAATCGGACCACAAATACGATTTTTTTAAATATTTCGATCCATGCGCCACTTATCGGAAATTTTTTTCTTATTATTGCATTGTCATCGGTTTCTGAACTATATTCCAAACTCTAAGCTTGTAGCTTATCGGAAAGTTACTTAAATTTCGATTAAAAAATTTTGTTCGCTACACAGCGTCAACCTAAATAAAACCGTTTAAAAAAAACACGGCTATTATTTATTATATTCTATTAGATAAATGAGTGATAACCTTAAATTATCTTCTCCGGTTAATAGTGGTGAACAAAGCATGCATGTACTTCAAACTTATCACTAATATGTATATTCCATATTCAATTTTTAAGTCAAGTGAGACGAAATAAATTTTTGTCAGTGCACGTCTATTCATCACTTTGTTTTCTAAAAAATTATTTTCTAAAAATTATTGCACGTCTATTCTTCATTTTGTTTTCTAAAAAACTATTTTGTAAAAATTATTGCACGTCTATTATTCATTTTGTTTTCTAAAAAAATTGCTAGAACCATTCTGCGAGCAGAAATGGCGCTAGCACATACACAAACCCAGTCGGACTTGGTAGCTTTCAAAATTAACGCATTGCATTGTTTTCTTGAATGCATTTAAAAATACTTCTACATGCCTTCAATTCAAATTTAATTTAATTATTAAATAAATCAAACAAAGGTTCATTGTTTTCGTAGAGGTGAAACAAAAATATACCCAACAAGTAAGGAAGGCTAAGTTCGGGTGTAACCGAACATTACATACTCAGTTGAGAACTGTGGAGACAAAGTAAGGGAAATCACCATGTTGTAAAAGGAACCTAGGGTAACCCTGGAATGTGTTTGTATGACATGTGTATCAAATGGAAGGTATTTAAGAGTATTTTAAGAGGAAGTGGGCCATAGATCTATAGATGGACGCCATTTAGGGATATCGCCATAAAGGTGGACCAGGTTTGACTCGAGAATTTATTTTGTACGATATGGGTATCAAATGAAAGGCGTTAATGAGTATTTTAAAAGGGAGTGGCCTTTAGTTCTATAGGTGGATGCCTTTTCGAGATATCGCCATAAAGATGGACCAGGGGTGACTCTAGAATTTGTTTGTACGATATGAGTATCAAATGAAAGGTGTTAATGAGTATTTTAAGAGGACGTGGGCCTTAGTTCTATATGTGGACGCCTTTTCGAGATATCGCCATAAACGTGGACCAGGGGTGACTCTAGAATTTGTTTGTACTATATGGGTATCAAATGAAAGGTGTTAATGAGTATTTTAAAAGGGAGTGGGCCTTAGTTCTATAGGTCGACGCCTTTTCGGAATATCGTTATAAAAGTGGACCTGGGTTGACTCTAGAATGCGTTTGTACAATATGGGTGTCAAACGAAAAGTGTAATAAGTGTTTTAAAAGGGAGTGGGCCTTTGTTCTGTGGGTGGACGCCTTTTCGGGATATCTCCATAAACGTGGACCAGGGGTGACTCTAGAATGCGTTTGTACAATATGGGTATCAAATGAAAGGTGGTAATGAGTATTTTAAAAGGGTGTGGGCCTTAGTTCTATAGGTGGACGCCTTTTCGAGATATTGCCATAAAAGTGGGCCAGGGGTGACTCTAGAACTTTTGTGTACGATATGTGTATCAAATGAAAGGTGTTAATGAGTATTTTAAAAGGGTGTGAGCCTTAGTTCTATAGGTGGACGCCTTTTCGAGATATCACCATAAAGGTGGACCAGGGGTGACTCTAGAATTTATTTATACGATATGGCTATCAAATGAAAGGTGTTAATGAGTATTTTAAAAGGGAGTGGGCCTTAGTTCTATAGGTGGATGCCTTTTCGAGATATCGCCATAAAGGTGGGCCAGGGGTGACTCTAGAACTTTTGTGTACGATATGGGTATCAAATGAAAGGTGTTAATGAGTATTTTAAAAGGGTGTGGGCCTTAGTTCTATAGGTGGACGCCTTTTAGAGATATCGCCATAAAGGTGGGCCAGGGGTGACTCTAGAATTTGTTTGTACTATATGGGTATCAAATGAAAGGTGTTAATGAGTATTTTAAAAGGGAGTGGGCCTTAGTTCTATATGTGGACGCCTTTTCGAGATATCACCATAAACGTGGACCAGGGGTGACTCTAGAATTTGTTTGTACTATATGGGTATCAAATGAAAGGTATTAATGAGTATTTTAAAAGGGAGTGTGTCTTAGTTCTATAGGTGGACGCCTTTTCGGAATATCGTTATAAAAGTGGACCTGGGTTGGCTCTAGAATGCGTTTGTACAATATGGGTGTCAAACGAAAAGTGTAATAAGTGTTTTAAAAGGGAGTGGGCCTTTGTTCTATGGGTGGACGCCTTTTCGGGATATCGCCATAAAGGTGGGCCAGGGGTGACTCTAGAATTTATTTATACGATATGGCTATCAAATTAAATTTATTAATGGGTATTTTAAAAAGGCGTGGGCCTTAGTTCTATAGGTGGACGCCTTTTCGAGATATCGACATAAAGGTGGACCAGGGGTGACTCTAGAATTTGTTTGTACGATACGGGTATCAAATGAAAGGTGTTAATGAGTATTTTAAAAAGGAGTGGGCCTTAGTTCTATATGTGAACGCCTTTTCGAGATATCGCCATAAATGTGGACCAGGGTGATCCAGAACATCATCTATCGGGTACCGCTAATTTATTTATATATGTAATACCACGTACAGTATTCCTTCCAAGATTCCAAGGGCTTTTGATTTCGCCCTGCAAAACTTTTTCAATTTCTTCTACTTAATATGGTAGGTGTCACACCCATTTTACCAAGTTTTTTTCTAAATTTATATTTTGCGTCAATAGACCAATACAATTACCATGTTTCATCCATTTTTTCGTATTTGGTATATAATTATGGCATTTTTTCATTTTTCGTAATTTTCGATATCGAAAAAGTGGGCGTGGTAATAGTCGGATTTCGACCATTTTTTACACCAATACAAAGTGAGTTCAGATAAGTAAGTGAACTGAGTTTAGTAAAGATATATCGATTTTTGCTCAATTTATCGTGTTAAAATTTTCTTTTATTTTTGTATATTGTTGCATCATATCATTACTGGGGTTGAATGTTGACATAATTTACTTATATGCTGTAAAGATATTAACTTTTCCTTTAAAATTTGAATTTAAAAAACATTTTTTAAAAGTGGGCGTGGTCGTTCTCCGATTTTGCTAATTTTTATAAAGCAGACATAAAGTAATAAGAGTAACGTTCCTGCCAAATTTCATCATGATATCTTCAACGACTGCCAAATTACAGCTTGCAAAACTTCTAAATTACCTTCATTTAAAAGTGGGCGGTGCCACGCCTGTTGTCCAAAATTTTACTAGTTTTCTATTCTGCGTCATAAGCTCAACTCACCTACCAAGTTTCATCGCTTAATGCGTATTTGGTAATGAATTATAGCACTTTTTCGATTTTTCGAAATTTTCGATATCGTAAAACTGGGCGTGGTTATTGTCCGATATCGTTCATTTTAAATAGCGATCTGAGATGGGTGGCCAGGAACCTATGTGCCAAATTTCATCAATATACCTCAAAATTTACTCAATTTATCGTGTTAACGGACAGACGGACGGACGGACATGGCTCAATCGAATTTTTTTTCGATACTGATGATTTTGATATATGGAAGTCTATATCTATCTCGATTCCTTTATACCTGTACAACCAACCGTTATGCAATCAAAGTTAATATACTCTGTGAGCTCTGCTCAACTGAGTATAAAAATATTACTTCAAAAGTAATTTTACACGAAATTATAGCGGTTTAGTTCGTAATGGGTACAGCAGAATACATTCGGTTATGTGCGAGAGGATAGAATTCGTGCGCGCGGGGATGTGTGGCGCGCTTGCTATGCGGTGTGCTTGCCTGAGCGTTTTACAAAAACAATTGCGTGAAAGCGCTTATGGAGTGACGACCCCTGCATTATACCTTCATGCTGTCGCAGGGCCGCCGAGAGAAAATCCGGGCCCGGGGGGAAAAAAAAAATACGGGCCCCCATACTAAAATGAACGAATTCTCAAAATCAAAATTACCATCTTTTACATATTTATATGCATTTGTATATACAAAGTATATTTAAACGTATGCATGCGTACGTATTAGGCTGGGTCGATTTATTAACCGATATCGCGCCATCGATTTTTCGATAGGATTTGGGCTTAGGATGAAAAAGTTCCGCTACACATACCCAAAAATAATAATATTCGAGCCTGCGGGAAAAAATAGCAAAAGGGTCAATTTTTCAACCAAAACACTCCCCAAGACCCAAAAGGTATGTGGATTTTTTTTTTCAAAAACTGTTATCGCCAACGTTTTTACATACATACATACATGTATATCGCTGTATAAGAATTTGCATCATACCGAATTTTTCTGGTGGAACAGAAAACGAATTCAACTTTATGCTACAAAGCCAACGCCAAAAACCAGCAACACCTTATGCGGAGTGCAGACACGTTAAGATATTTTTAAAATTTGTTGAAATTTAAAATGATTGCTATATACGAAAGGTGATTAAAGGTGTGTTTTGTTTATTTTCTGTAAGCAAAAAGCTTGGATAGCATTTTGAGGTTCCCGGAGCCCTCCAAAGCCCGGGGGTAATTACCCCCTCAGCCCCCCCCCCTCTCGTCGGGCCTGTGCTGTCCAAGTAAGCTTCCCCTACCAAAGCAACCTAACCTTGTTTAGAGCAAAAAACTTAGCCTGTTTACACAATTGCGCTATAGGTATGTACATATATGTATATTGTGACGACTATGAGTGACACTAAGTGATACTCACATCCCTAGTCTGATGCTAAGTAAATAAAGTCACAACAACAATAAAGAGACAGTCATTTGTATCTACATAAACGAATCAATCATTATGTCTACACATATGAAGGTACACGCAGCTGAGAAGCAAAGCACAACCATATGCAGATATCTTATTTGAGATGCTCCTAAATGTAGGCAATTATAATTGTGGAAATGTCGCTCACACATTCAAGCACGGGGTATGAGAGAAGCTATAAAATCGTGCAATTTTAGTTATAGCTGAGAAGTTTAAGAGCTCATGGACAATGCTAGTAGATTCTAGAAGATGCGAACGAGGAAACCAGATAGTATAAAAGGCCGCAGATGTAGAGGCGCTGGAATTCAGTTTGATTTGAGTTGTCAAGCAGTTTCGACTAACACGCTATCTAGCGAGCAAGAGCAGTATTATTTTGAATAGCAGAGTTTCATTTGAGCTATCAATCAGTTTGGTTATTAAGCAAGCTATTCGTTGCACAGTTTGAGTGTTATTGTGAAGTACTTTAAATAAAGGCCATTTTGCATTATTACAAATTGGAGTTATTTATTCAACGGTTTAGTGATTCGAACTTAGGAGAGGATTGCAAATAAGAGGATTTGTAAGTAAATTCGTTACAATATGTAAGTCAGATATAAAAAAAATTGCAAAAATGCTTTCGATTATTTTTACAGAACATGATTCCTTACATTGGAATATAATTTTTTTGCGGAGAAATTCGGAACGTGTGCAATCCAGATTCGTCCGCCTTTCTCCTGCATTCTGGGCAGCGTTGTGGAAAAGAAGAGAGGGATCCTAGCGCTCCTGCGTAGTCAAGTTATTTTCTGATAAAGTAGGAAAGACGTAATTAAGAGCGCTGCATTCACGATTGAGAATAGGTTGTTATCAACAGGGCCGTGGAGAGGGGTGGAGGGGGGGGACTGCCAGGGCAATTGCCCTGGGCCCGAAAGGTTTTTGGGGGCCCGGCAAAGCAAAGCAGTATTGACAGCACTCTAACTAGTATTTCATAGATACATACATATGTTGTTGCTACAAAAAATTGTTTTAAAATTGAAAATCACTAAACTAAAATCATAAGCATCTGTATTAGCTAGGGGTATAAATGGGATGGGGTTTCCACTACTCTCCCTTCCAAATGAAAATCACGGCACTTCACTTTAAACTTCAAAAAATTACTTTATTAAACTTAAATCACTTCAGTCAAAAGGAGTCAACTAAAAATGATGTACATGAGCGGACGGTAGTTGATAACGAACTGATTTGGCAAATTTCCTAAGTCTCCTGCGCAGCAGGAAAACGGTAAGTATGTATGTATGTATGTATGTTAATATGAAAATGTACAAAGAGTATAAAAAATGCAGAAAACAGTAAGTAAATTCTTATTTTTCAGGGTGCTTGAAAAAGGTGAGTTAAGTAAGTTAATTTAAGTAAATCTAGGTATTTTAACAAAGGGTATGTGTCTTAGCACAGGTAAGTATTTTAGAAAAATGATTTAAGTTGATTTAAGGAATTTAAGGTAAGTACATATGTGGTTTTAAGAAGTGAATGTTTTAGTTAAATTTTACAAGGTAAGTTATTCTAAGGTAAGGATATGCATATATAAGTTTAAATTCATTGTAAATTCGTTTTTTTCATATTAAGTTCATTATTATATTATAATTGAATAATTAGGGAATTTTTTTTTTTTAAATTCAATCAAATTGGAATTCATGTCTCCAACATGGCGGCCGGCCTGCTCCGATGAAGGAAGCAGCAACTCCTGCATCTCTGCCAAGGTGGATACTGCTGTGGAGAACAGGGTTTTCAAGCGCCGCTGAGTGTCCTTGCGTCCTTCCCTCTTCTTTTTCGGCTTTGCAATGACCACTCATCGACTAGTGGGTTTCTCCTTCGGTTTCGGTACATTGCGTCGGTTCTTCTGCTTCTTGGTAGGTTTATCTTGCTGCCGATGTAGCAGCGTGTGGTGTGCAAGGCCGCATTTGCGGCAACGGTCCAGGGAGTCGCATGCGCCCGTAACATGGGATGTTGCCAAACAATTGATACAATATTTATGAGCCCGCACTGACTCATAGCGTTCTTCAGGGGTCATAGCCATGAAGGCGTTGCAATAGCGCAAAGAGTGCTTTTGGCAACAGAGCCGACAAGTGCTGTAACTCTCGTAGCGTCTGTAATGGGAATAAAAAGAGAGAGAAATATTTTGTGAGGTGAGTAGGGGGCTAACGATAGGGTTTTATGGATATCCTAGATTTTATATGCCACGGTGAGATCGCTAGAGTGAGGGTAGAGATATTATTCTGCTGGGGGAAGTGCGCAAAGTTTTGCAATGGGTCGTGTATATATTCCGCTTTGAGTGCGGACATCTACAATTCGAACATTTTCGTCCGATCCGGGATGAAGACGAGTGACACGTCCGAGTCGCCAGTCATTCGGGGGGAAAAGGTCATCTTTCACGACGACTAGATCACCTTCTTTGATGTTTGTCTGCTGAGTTTTCCATTTAGTACGCTTATGAAGTTCTTTGAGATATTAATTTTTCCAGCGCGTACTAAATTGATGGTGTAGAACTTGTAGTTTTTGCCATTTGTTGATGAGCGAGAGGTTCTCGGAGTTGGGTTCGGGTAACGCGAGTAGTGGAGCACCACGGAGGAAATGTCCGGGAGTTAGAGCGAGTAAATCATTTGGATCTTGCGACATCAGAGCTAGCGGTCTAGAGTTGAGAACCGCTTCGATTCGAGTGAGTAGGGTAGTAAATTCTTCAAATGTGAATTTTTGACTGCCTGCAACTTTAAGGAAATGGGTTTTAAAGCTTTTAACTGCCGCTTCCCATAATCTGCCCATGTGAGGAGCATATGGTGGGATGAATTGCCAGGACAGTCCATGAGTAGCATATTTTTGAGCTATGTCAGTTGCGGCTTCCTTGAGAAAAGAAGAAAGCTCCTTTTGAATGACACGACTTGCTCCAATAAAGGTTTTACCATTGTCTGACATTATTTTGTGTGGGAGTCCACGACGACTAACAAAACGAGCAAATGCTGCTTTAAAAGCAGCGGTCGTCAGATCTGAGCAGACTTCCAGATGGACTGCTTTTGTTGAGAAACATACGAATACACAAACGTATGCCTTTGAGTAAGGGGCCTTCCGTAAGATTGATGTTTTAACGAGAAAAGGTCCAGCAAAGTCGATACCGGTCGTGTGAAATGGGAGAGAGTATGTGGACCTTTCCGGAGGGAGTGCGGCCATTATTTGGGATTTAGCCTGTTGTTTGTAGATCGTGCATATCTTACAATGGAATATGCACTTCTTCACCTTTTGTTTAAGTCGAGGGATGTAGTATTCCTGTTGTATCATGCGGATCATCAGTTGTTTTTCGGCATGCAACAAGGTAGAGTAACTAAATTCTAAGAGTAAACAGCAAAACCGAGAGTTATCGGGAATTATAATGGGATAACGCTCATTGTAACTAAGATTGGCTTTTGCGAGCCGACCATTCACCCGCATTATGCCTGATTCGTCGAGCATAGGGTTTAGAGTTAACAATGAACTCTTTTTGTGGAGTGGTTTGTTGGACTGTAGATCTGCAATTTCGGCAGAGAAGTATTTATGTTGCGTCAACAGGATCAAACGAACTTTCGCTTGATGAACTTCCTCTTGGGTTAGCGTGATCGTTTTCAAAGTATCAAGACCTTGTGCTCTGTGTATAAATCGGTACATGTAAGCAACGACTCGTAGAGCTCTTGAGTAGGAAGAAAAGCGTTCGAGTAGATCAGGCACATCTACAGCATGAAATGCATGGGTGCGCTTTTGTTCCGGTGGAGTAGGGGTTTGTGTCACTGGTTTCGGCCAGGACGTTGGGGATTTGGCCAACCACTCTGGCCCCTTCCACCAAAGGGAGCATTCGGCTAGATCCTTGGGTGTACATCCACGGGTACCAAGATCTGCTGGATTATCTCCACTGGGTACGTGTTTCCAAGGGGCGTTACTCACGTTTTCCAGAATTTGTGAGGTTCTATTCGCCACGTAGGTCTTCCAGGTGTGTGGGGGTTTTTCTAGCCATGCTAGTACGATAGCGGAGTCCGGCCAGAGAAACAGGTCATGTGGAGTCAGAGTTAGGTGTGAGCGAATTTGTTTTATTAATTTTGTGAGTAGTACTGCTCCACAGAGTTCTAGACGAGGGAGGCTCACGGTTTTCACGGGAGCCACTTTGCTCTTTGCCACGAGTAGGTGAGTAGAAAACGTGTCCTTGCTATTCTGTACTCGCAGGTACACACAAGCGCAGAATGCTTTTTCAGATGCATCTGAGAATCCATGCATCTGAAAGGGTTTATTGGGTGAAAATTGAACCCATCGAGGTATTTTAATTTCGTTTATCGCGGAGAGATTTTCGCGAAATATGTTCCATTTGTGGAAAGCGCTGGGTTTGACTTGTTCATCCCAGTCAGTTCCTTCTAACCAGAGTTGCTGGAGGAGAGTCTTGGCTAGTATCATTATTGGCGATAGCCATCCTGCCGGGTCAAACAATTTCGCAACCGCCGATAAAATTTGCCTCTTTGTGTTCGAGTTTTCTGCGGGTATAGGGTCGTAAGAGTATGAGAAAGAGTCGTTTATAGCATTCCATTTTATGCCGAGGGTCTTTGTTGAGCTGGCATCGTGAAATTTGAGGAAATCTGCATCTAGGAGATCAGATTCTGGGATGGATTCCAACAATTTTGGGTGATTTTCCGTTATTTTCTTGAGTGGAAAACCGGCTGATTTCAACGCTTCGATAACCTGGTGTAGAGAGTCGTGAGCGGACTGTATACTATGTTCGCCCGAAAGTATATCGTCTACGTAGGTTTCGTGTAGCAATATATCATAGGCGAGTGGGTGGGTGGGCTTTGTGTCTTCTGCGAGTTGGTGCAGAGTCCGTATCGCGAGATATGGGGCGCAGTTGACGCCGAACGTCACTGTCTTTAATTTGAAGTCCTCCATCGGTAGCTGTGGAGATCTTCGGAAGAGAATTCTTTGAAAATTCTGATCTTCTTTATGAACGAGTATTTGGCGGTACATCTTTTCGATGTCGCCGTTAAATACGTACTTAAAAAATCTCCATTTGAGTAGGACGAGCATTAAGTCGTTTTAGAGTATGGGGCCTGTGTGCAACACATCGTTTAACGAGTTGCCAGAGTGGGTAGTTCTAGACGCGTTGAAAACAACGCCTACCTTTGTTGTTTTGCTGTCGGGTTTTAAGACAGCGTGGTGGGGGAGGTAGAACGACGAGTACTTTCCGTTCTCGATGACTTCGCGTGATGAAGTTGCCTCCATGTGGCCCATGGTGAGGTATTCCTCCAAAACTTCTGAGTATTTTTCTCTCAATTCTGGTCTTTTCTCCAAGGATCGCTCGACGCTGATGCATTGCTGCTGTGCTGCAATTCTCGAGTGTCCAAGGGCAAGGGTACTGGGGAATTCCTTTTTAAATGGAAGTTTTACCACATATCGGCCATCTTCCTGGCGGTGAGTGGTTTCTCGGTAGAGTTCCTCGCAAAATTGGTCCTCTTCCGACAGGGCTTGGGTGTCAGGTATTTCTTCCTGTTGCCAGAACTTCTGCAATAATGTGCTAAGGGTGTCGTCTGGGTTTCCAATAACTTGGGTGGAGAATGTGTTCACTTGTTCTTTAATAGGCCCGCTGAGTATCCACCCAAATATTGTATTTTGGGCTAACAAGGAACCACTTACGTTGGCTTGTAGCCCCTGGAGTATTATTTGGGGTGTGAGATCGCTACCTATAACCATGTCGATTCTCGAAGGGGTAAAACAGTTAGGGTCCGCGAGTGGCCATGTGGCAATTTCTTGCAAATCTATTTTTGACACTTTAATGCTGGGTAAGAAATGGGTCAGTTTAGGCAATAATATCGCTTGGGTGTTTATTTTTGTTTTGAGATCCGACGAGCAGAGTGTTATCTCGCAGATCTGGTCTGAGTTTTGAACTACCGATCCGCCCATTCCCGAGATCTTATAATGGGTTTTCTTGGTTGGTAGTTTCAAGAGCTTCTGGATTCGAGACGCTACAAATGTCTTTTCCGAACCCTGATCTATTAGTGCACGGATCTTGTGGTGTTCGCCATTTGCTTTCACCGTGACTAAAGCTGTGGGTAAAAGAGTAGTTTCGCTACTACTCGCGAAGTGAGTTGAGGTTGAGTTTTTCTTAAAAGGGTTTTGAGTGGCTTGGGTTTGGCTGGCCTCTTTTGAGGTTGACGCCCTGTTCGGGTCTTCAGCTGGAGGTGGCAGACCTTGAGGGGTTGTGTGCGTCCTGTTCCTCTGCTGCCTGGGTCTGCTATCTGGGTGGGATTTTCCTTGGAAGTGGAGTAGCTAGTGATGTCGTTTTTGGCAATACACGCATGTGAAATTGCTACCACAATCTCTTTCCAAGTGAGAGCAAGCTAAACAATTTGTGCAATAATTGTTTTCTTTTACGAATTTGCTTCGCTCTTGGGTTGAGAGATCTCTGAATTTTATACAGCTCATTAATGAGTGATTCAGATTGCAGAGTTTGCATGAGGGTTGCCTCTTTGAGTCCACATGGAATGTTTGCGTCTTATTCCTATAGTTCGATGAGGTTTGGGGTGTTGAGGATCTGTGGGTGAAGCTAGAGTTGGGGTTACGGGTTTTGCTCGGCCTATACGTACCAAGTCTTTCTACTACTTCGTACCTTGTCGTGAGAAATTTGTCCATCTCCGACCAAAGTGGAAGTTCTTTCCTGGAGTTGAGTGATTGTTCCCACAGTGCCAGGGTTTCATCAGGTAGTTTTGATGAGCATAAGAATACGAGAATGGGGTCCCAGTTATCAGTTGAGACATCGCTCGCATTTAGGGTCGAGATACAGTTATTTATGGTGGTTTGAATTTCTTGAATTCTTTCACCATTTTCAGAATAAACTGTGGGCATACTAAATAGGGTCTTTAATTGGTTATCTACGAGAATTCTCCGATTCTCGTATCGGGATTTGAGTGCTCCCCAGGCCAGCTCGAAGTTTTGATCATTTAGCTGATATTTTTTAATAATCAGAGCGGCTTTTCCTCGTGTTTTTGCTCTCAGGTGATAGAGTTTTTGGGCCTGAGATAATTTTGGGTGATTTATGTAGACCGCAGTGAACATGTCCCGGAATGACGGCCAGTCTTCATAACCGCCATGGAAGACCTCCGTGTCGCATGCGGGGACTTTGAGATAGGGTTCGTGTTGAGAGGGGGTATGGTTTACCTGTATGGGCATGTTGCTCAGTTGACTAGTTTGGAGGGTGCTAATCAGCTCGCTGATCCTGAGTTTTGTGCTCATCGCTGTATCGAGAGATGTGTTGTATGCATCCTCGCATGTCGCCCTGAATTTTTCCTCCGTTCTGCCTAGCTGTGCTGCTTCGTATGCAGGTTCCACTGCGTCTACTCGCTTGTTGAGTTCCTCCAAGTACAGCTTGAAACTGGTCTCAGAGTGGTCCGTTTCCGCTAAGTTCCACCATTTTTCGCAGAATTTTTCTAATTTGTTTATCTCGAAGAAAAATTTCTTGTCCAAAACTCCGTATTCATCTTCCGACTGGGATTTAGATCGGGTAACGGGTCCTGACTGTGGCTTTAGGGCTTTGGGTTGCTCCTTTTTCTCGTCCGCCATATTACAATTTAAACTTGAGTCTAAAATTTACTGAGAATTTAAGTGTTTCTTACCACTGTAATTTTACTCAGTTTTTGAGATGCCTAGTCCCACTGTGCAATTATGAGTAGCGGAATTTGCACAAATAAGTGGATATGAGCGGCTTTTGTGTTGAGGGTGGAAAATTACTTGTCTTAGCGCCTCTAAGTACAAGTATGTGGTTATGTATTTAAATATGTATGTACATATGGCGTGGAGAAATAAAAAGGAGAGTGGGTGGAGCTATAATTGCTTTGAGTTGCACTTAGTTTACTAAGTTGAGTTCTAAGTTGCGTATTGAGTGAAGTCTTAGTTTAAAAGAAGTGCGTATTAGGGTGTTTAACTTTTTAGTTTTCTTTGGTACAATGAAATCAATTTTATTATATAGGGGTGGGGGTTTTTTATTGGAGTAATGGACTGAGTTTATTTATGCAAATGGGTTAAATGCAAAATTGAGTTTTTTGGAGATTTTTTTTTTTTATGTTGCAAAAAATGTATGCAACGGGTTATTTATATTTGGGTAGCAACTAATTTTGGGTGAGAGGATGCTAATGATGAGAACCAATTATATGTATACAAGAGTGTATGAGTACAGTATTTATATATGAGGGTTATGAGTATGTATATATATATATATATATATATATATATATATATATATATATATATATGTATATATGAGGGGACAAGTACAGCTTTTTTCCAAAGATAAGTGCCGCTATGAGATGAGAAAATGTTGCTTCGATTGCAATTTATATTATGTACATATGTACGAACTATTGAGTTAAGGTTCGACTGTACCTGTTATGGGTTTTATCTAACCAGAGTATGCGGTGTTGTTGGGTAAATGAACGGTTCCAACTACCGCTCGGAGGGTGGGTAAATTTGCTGTACTTCTGAATATGTGTAATTTTGTACTGGGTGTACTTACTTTGGCATTCTTGTTTATTTATCACCTGTTTTGTCCTTTGATGTATGCTTATTTTCTTTTTGATGGGGTACCGCTTGTGCAGGTCTACTGCTCGTGGTATAGTAAAAAATAGCAAATATTGCTACAAAATTAAAGGCGCTGTCACACAAAAAATTTTTTTTTTTTTTGGATGGTTTAATGAGTGCCTTTTTTTTATTGTATGTGTACCGTTTTTTATAATATTAATTTACTTTTCTTTTTAAAAATGATGTACATGAGCGGACGGTAGTTGATAACGAACTGATTTGGCAAATTTCCTAAGTCTCCTGCGCAGCAGGAAAACGGTAAGTATGTATGTATGTATGTATGTTAATATGAAAATGTACAAAGAGTATAAAAAATGCAGAAAACAGTAAGTAAATTCTTATTTTTCAGGGTGCTTGAAAAAGGTGAGTTAAGTAAGTTAATTTAAGTAAATCTAGGTATTTTAACAAAGGGTATGTGTCTTAGCACAGGTAAGTATTTTAGAAAAATGATTTAAGTAGATTTAAGGAATTTAAGGTAAGAACATATGTGGTTTTAAGAAGTGAATGTTTTAGTTAAATTTTACAAGGTAAGTTATTCTAAGGTAAGGATATGCATATATAAGTTTAAATTCATTGTAAATTCGTTTTTTTTCATATTAAGTTCATTATTATATTATAATTGAATAATTAGGGAATTTTTTTTTTTTAAATTCAATCAAATTGGAATTCATGTCTCCAACAGCATCCAATCAAATACTCTGGAACATAGTCATAGTCGAAATAAAATGTGATTTTAAGTTAGATATACGTTTTTGACAAAATTTTATAAGCGCTATCTGTCAAAGATGCTTCAACTAACTTAAAATCACATTTTATTTCAACTATAACTATGCCCCTATCTATTTGGTCGTGTTGCTTTATCATTTTTGTAAAAGCCTGCGACATCTGTAAATACAGGCTGATAATAAACTAAAGCGTTAATTTGAAAAAATTAGTAGACTTGACTTGTTTTGCGAAGCGCAAATTTGTGCAAACATATTGTCACGGATATAGCATCACTAAGCTATACCATCACTAAGGCGATGCTAAGGCCATGCTAAGCGGTATTTACGTCAATAATCAAATCATGTGTACACATATATAAGGCAGCCGAGAGATGTCACATACAGATGCATTTACTTATACACTTATGTGTGTGCGAGAGACTGTAAACTACAAACTCACATACATCTGAGAGACGCTGAACAGTAGACAATTGTAAACAAGTAGAAACTATATGAGAACTATAAACACACGAAATAGTTGGTAAGTTCTGGAAATAGAAGAGCCTAGATGTATGCAGCGTAAACTATAAAAGCGGCGCAAGCGAGTAAGAAGTAATTCAGTTTGATTTGAGTTTCGATTAAGACGATATCTAGCGAGCAATAGCAGTATTATTTTGATAGTAGAGTTTCATTTGAGCTATCAATCAGTTTGGTTACTACGCAAGCTATTCGTTGCAAAGTTTGAGTGTTATTGTGAAGTAATTTAATAAAGGCCATTTTGCATTATTAAATATTGGAGTTATTTATTCAACAGTTTAGTGATTCGAACTTAGCAAAAGGGCAAATAAGAGGACTTGCAAGCAAATATCGGTACAATTGGTGTCACAATTTTTGAATAAATTCCGAAGACTTCGAATACAACTTGGACATGGCAAAGTTAAGTGAATTGAAGATCCTGCAACTGAAGAAGGGGTTGGAGAGCCGTGGATTGAATACAACCGGCATTAAACTCGAACTTCAGGCACGACTACGAGAGGCAATGGAATTAGAAGGAATTGACGTGGAAGAGTACGTCTTTCATCTTGATGGCGATGAGACAACAAAATTGGAGGAGAAAAATGAAACACCGCAGACAATGGCGAACACAGACTTGAACATGGTATTGGCTGCAATATCGGCACAAATGTCCGAAATGTCATCACAAATATCCACCAACATGTGATCACAACTGGAAGAACAAAAGGCAAATATATCAACTCAACTGGCAGAACAGAAGACATATATGGTATCCCAAGTGGAGTCACAGGAGACACGTATATCCGAAATGTCATCACAAATAACATCCCGGATTGAAACACAGGAGGCACGTATATCCGAAATGTCATCACAAATAGCATCCAGGATAGAAGCACAGGAGGCACGTATATCTGAAATGTCGGCACAAATTTCAGCAAAGGTATCATCGCAGATTTCTGTACAACTAGAAGCCCGTATGGACGAAAAAATAATGCAGTTTGAGAACAAAATCGAGGCTGAGGTAGATGCTTTAAAAGGTCGTATACAGGAGCTGCAATTAAATCGCCCAGTTATTTCAGCAAGCAATACGAAGGTAAAAACACCATCCTTTGACGGTCCTGTTCCTTTCCAGGTCTTAAAGCTACAGTTTGAGAAGACCGCAGCCGTTAGCAACTGGAATGTGGAAGATGAAGTTGCCGCACTTTCGTAGCATTGAAAGGACCAGCTGCCGAAATCTTACAGACTATTCCAGAGTACGAACGGCACAGTTATGACGCATTGATGGCTGCTGTAGAACGGCGATACGGAAGCGAACACAGAAAACAGATATTTCAAATAGAATTGCAAAACCGTTACCAAAAAGTTAATGAGACTTTGCTTCGGATGTTGAAAGGTTGGCTCATTTGGCCAATGCGGACACACCCGTGGAATACACTGAAAGGGTAAAAATCCAGAGCTTCATAAATGGCATACGAGATGTGGAAACGAAGCGGGCTACATATGCGAATCCAAAACTAACATTTGCTGAAACGGTATCTCACGCACTGGCTCAGGAAACAGCGTCACTTTTGAGTAAGCACGCATACAAAGGTCATCGCGTGGAAGTGGAAAGGCCAGAGTGGGTAGACGCAACATTTGAGGTGCTGAAAGGATCACAAAAGCGGAGAGAAAAAGTTATCAAATGCGGGAAGTCCGGTCGCATTGCACGTCATTGCGATCTTGGTCCTAATAGTTCCAACAATGTGTGTGGCCGTAAACGTAAAGCTGGAGGAGATGAGCAAGAGCGTGTCGGATGTAAAGAACGAAATTTGCCCCGGCTATTGAATGTCCTGTGCTATCTGTGTCGCAAATTGGAAAGGAATCAAGCAGTCTTACCGTCAGAGGGAATGTGGATGGCAAGGAGCGTGTGCTGACTGTAGATACCGGCGCATCTCATTCCTTGATCCGATCTGACTTGGTCAACAGGATAGTAAAACCGTTGCCATACCGTTACCGTTAGCGAGGTTGCGTACGGTCACTGGCGAGTATAAGCAAGTCCGGGGAGAAGTGATCTGTGAAGTCTTAATTGGGAAGGTCATGGTTTTACACAAATTCGTTGTGGCGGAGATTGTTGATGAAGTTATATTGGGAGTGGATTTCTTCGTTGACCATGACATCAAGATCGATATGCAGAGAACAGTTATGCATTATGAGAACCAAGATGTGCCACTTAACTTCAGTTTGGAAAAAGGGTTTAGCAGTAAGCGAGTGCTGGTGGAGGAGATTCGACAGAGACAACCAAAGTCAAGGAAAGTAGATCGAGCAAAGGTTGATGAATCGAATGGGCCAAATAAAGCGAAATCAAAGGTACCTGCGAGAAAAAACACTGGCATTGACAAACCCTAATGGACGCACTAAAACGACTGAAAGAATTTTCCAGAAAGAATGCAAGGGTTGTTTCAAGCCAGCGCGTACTACTGTTGTGAAACGTCAAGACGATACTGATGATGCAAAGTCAATCCGTCAAGATCAAACTCTGCGAAGCAGTTCTTCATTGGCCATCAACAGAGTGCGAGGGAACGATTCAGGATAATGGGTAGTAAGATGAAATACAGGTACGACAACAAGAATAATTCGGAGGGTTCTTGGAGGGAGATTTGGTACTATTGTACAACCCTCGCCGGCGGAAAAGTGTTCCTTCCAAATTTTGGTGCAGTTGTGAAGGCCCGTACAAAGTTGTAAAAAGGATCAGTGATGCCATCTACCACATAAAAACAATTTGGAAACCACGAAATAGAACGGTGGTTCATTTGGAGAGGCTAGTAGCGGTTAGATCGAGAGATTCGTCTGATCGGGCCGATCAGACTTAGGTGGAGGGAAGTGTCACGGATATTAGCATCACTAAGCTATATCATCACTAAGGCGATGCTAAGGCCATGCTAAGCGGTATTTACGTCAATAATCAAATCATGTGTACACATATATAAGGCCGCCGAGAGATGTCACATACAGATGCATTTACTTATACACATATGTGTGTGCGAGAGACTGTAAACTACAAACTCACATACATCTGAGAGACGCTGAAAAGTAGACAATTTTAAACAAGTAGAAACTATATGAGAACTATAAACACACGAAATAGTTGGTAAGTTCTGGAAATAGAAGAGCCTAGTTGTATGCAGCTTAAACTATAAAAGCGGCGCAAGCGAGTAAGAAGTAATTCAGTTTGATTTGAGTTTCCATTAAGACGATATCTAGCGAGCAATAGCAGTATTATTTTGATAGTAGAGTTTCATTTGAGCTATCAATCAGTTTGGTTATTAAACAAGCTATTCATTGCAAAGTTTGAGTGTTATTGTGAAGTACTTTAATAAAGGCCATTTTGCATTAATAAATATTGGAGTTATTTATTCAAAAGTTTAGTGATTCGAACTTAGCAAAAGGGCAAATAAGAGGATTTGCAAGCATATATCGGTACAATATGATGAGTATGCCGTGGAGAAGCTTCCATAGGTCATTGATGAGTTGAAGAAGTTCAGGGATCATACTTCAAGAATGTAAGGTTCTGGCAGGGAGTATAGGAGTTATGAATACCTTCGCAGAGAAAAGAAGGAAGATAAGAAAGCGCCAGTTCGATGAATTACCTGGCGACTCACCTAAGTGTGATTCCGAAACTCAATTCAAACAGCAAGTTTTTTACGTTTTTTGGAATGCTTGCTTGGTAGCATGACAAGACGTTTCGAAGCCGTAAATGACATGGCGATTAAATTTAGTTTTTTGTGGAAGTATCAGGACCTGACGGAAGAAGAGCTCAGAGAAAAGGCAGCGGCATTCTGCACAATTTAGGGCATCGATATTTCGATGGATCTGATAGATGAAATCATTCATCTCAAAGCCATCCACTTTGCAAATTTGGGATGTGATTCGCTGCCACCTTTTCAACTTCTGAACAAATTTCATGACTTGAAGATGGAGGTATTATTTCCTAAGATCTGTATAGCATAAAGAATATTTGGCACACTTCCAGTCAGTGTGGCTGAAGGGGAGCGTTCTTTTAATCCATTGTCTGGCGTGAAAAATTGTTTACGTTCTACTATGAGCCAAAATCGCTGCACGCGAACTGTCCCAGGCGCCCGGATCGGCTCTCTGCGGCCCTGGGTATCACTGTTCAGCCTCCTCGAAAAAACTGAATCGGTTTGCTTCGACGACCCTGCAACGTCTTACTTGGTGATGGCAAGTAAATTGCCTGCTGGTTTGGTCAAATTTTAGTCAACTGGGAAGCTTTTATGCAACACAATTAAGCAACAACAAACTTTTCAGTCTTCACCAGATTTTTCACCCACCACCACCAGAAAGGTAAAGGAAGCTGCTATGATTATTGATTTCTCCAAATTCTCAACAGAGAAAGAAACATGAATTTTATATAGTTCAAAATAATATTCAACTGGTTTTTTATAAAGAGTTTATCTGGCATTTAAAAAAATCAAAGAGAAAATAAAAAGTAAATGTGCGGCACGATAACCTCCGAAAAGAATTTAGGCCGAGCTTCTCTTCCAATTTGCGTCGTGCTCCTTTTAATTTTTCCGATTCCGAACGACATCTGCAAGGCAGGTGAGTTTTCACTGAGAAGCATTTTATGGCAGAAACACACTCGGAGTGCTTACCAAATTACTGCTTAGGGTGGACCCTGCTTGGAAAAACTTTCTTCTAATTGAAATATAACTTGTTTCTAAAATTTGGATGTTGCTTTGCCCGGTTCGTGAACCCAGGATCTTCGGTATGGTAGTCACAGCACGCTACCGTCACACCACGGCGGTCGCTAAAAAGATCAACGATACAAAAATTTAAATCCATTATGGCTACCGTGAACAGGTAATGGTTTTATCTTCTTGTTTTCCCCCAACATATTTTCTGTTCTGAAGTTGCGGCCCCTGGTTTTGATTATGGCTACGCCAATGTTCCTGTATGTTTGGTACACGGTTTTGTCAAAGAGGACTAGAAATAATAAGAGGCGTCAGTTCGATATTTATTTGTACCTTCTACATATTTTTAAGAAGTTTATATTAATATATGTATATTGTGATTGTTTGAAAGAGGATGAATTGTTTAATTAATACAATCCCTTAAAACAAAAATATCTCATGCAACTGTGTATAGCAATTTAAAATTACCCCTCAAATGGGACATTACAAATTAATTTCGCAAAAAGTATGAACTGACGTCTCTTATTATTTCTATCCTCTTTGGTTTAGTGCTCATGTTTTCCTGTTGGAATCTTATTGGAATATAAAAACCAAAAATATCTACATATGTACGCATACACATGCACTTATTCATATTCACATAACAAACTAGCATGAGGGATTTGCTTAATGAAACTACTACTTCACAGATGACGCTGTTCACAGTCCCCAGTCCCTTGAAAACATTTCATGTACATATTGTGTGCGTGTGTACACACATAGGTAGACATGGACCGTTATAGAGCACACAGAACATCCATTAGCCAGAAAGTGGGAAAAGAGACGAAATCTTGCCTTATATTAAATTCCAAATACATATTATGAATTGTAGAAGGCATAAATACAGGTATAGATAGATGCAAGCTAAACAGTAAATATGTAAAACTAGCTGACCCGGCAGACGTTGCTCTGCCCTAAATTTGGTATATCTGCATATATTTTAATAAGCTTTTTCCGTTTAACTCTGCCCTCGCCCCTCTACACTTTTTCGTAATCTTTGTATTCACTCCTCCCTCCGTATTTTTCGCTTCATCTATTTCCATCTTCGTCTCATTTTATCTCTTTCTCAGTCTCCTTCTCTCTTTTCTCTTCTCTCAAGTTTTTCTCACTCTTCTTCATATTGTAACGAATTTACTGCAATTCCCCTTATTTGCAATCTTCTGCTAAATCACTAAACTGTTGAATAAATAACTCCAATATTGAGTAATGGAAAAATTACCTTTATTAAAGTACTTCGCAATAAATAATACTGCTATTGCTCGCCAGATAGCGTCTTAATCGAATTTAACTCTAGCACCTCTATCTTTCGCTGTCTTTTATACTCTTTGATTTCCTCGTTCGCATCTTCTAGGCGCTTCCATTTCCAGAATCTACTAGTTGGCCACCAGCTATCAAATTTCTCAACTGTAACTACAATTGCACGATTTTATAGCTTCTCTCATTGCATACTTTCAGGAGTATCTCAGATATATGCATGTGGTTGTGCCTTGATTCTCAGCTGCGTATACGGACATATGTGTAGACATAATGATTGATTCGTTTATGCAGATACAAGTCACTGTCTGCTTTATTGTTGTTGTGACTTTATTTACTTAGCATCAGACTAGGGATGTGGGTATCATTTAGTGTCACTCATATTCGTCACACTGCCATCCACCTAAGTCTGATCGTCCCGATCAGACAAATCTCCCGATCTAAACGCCGCTAGCATCTCCAAATGTACCACTCTTCTACTCCGTGGTTTGCCAATGGTTTGTATGCGGTAGATGGTATCACTGATCTTCTTCACAACTTTGTACGGGCCTTCCCAACTGCACTGAATCTTGGATGGAACACCTTTCCGCCGGTGAGGGTTGTATAACAGTACCAAATCTCCCGCCAAGAAACCTTCCGAATTATTGTTATCATCGTACCTGTGTTTCATCGTACTACTCATTACCCTGGTTCGTTCCTTCACACTCTGTTGTTTGGCCAATGAACTACTTTGTAGAGCTTGCGCTTGACGGATTTGCTTTGCAAAATCAGTATCATTCCCACGTTTCACAACAGTAGTGCGCCCCGGCTTGAAACTACCATCGCACTCTTTCTGGGAAATTCGTTCCTTCATTTTTGTGCGTCCATTAGGGTATGCCAATGCCAGTGTTTCTCTCGCAGGTACTTTTGATTTCGTTTTATTTGGCACATTCGATCCATCAACCTTTACCTTTGACTTCCGTAGGCTTTGTCGAGTCTTCTCCACCAGTACCCGATTACTGCTGAACCCTTTCTCCAAACTAAAGTTAAGTGGTAAATCCTGGTTCTTATATCGCATAATCTTTCTCCGCATATCGAATCTGATGTCATGATCAACTAAGAAGTCCACTCCGAATATGACTTCATCCACAATCTCCGCTACAATGAATTTGTGTAGAACTATGACCTCTCCAATTAATACCTCACATACCACTTCTCCTTGGACTTGGTTATACTCGCCAGTGACTCTCCTGTTGACCAAGTCAGATCGGATTTAGGGAATGAGATGCGCCCGTCTCTACAGTCAGTACAGGCTCCTTGCCATCCAGCTTTCCTTCGACGGCAAGACTGCTCAATTTTCTCCAATTTGCGACACAGATATCACAGGACCTTCAATAGCTGTGGCAAGTTTTCGTTCTTTACATCTGACACGCTCTTGCTCATCTCCTCCAGCTTTGCGTTTACGGCCACCCAAATCGTTGGAACTATTAGGACCAAGATCGCACTGACGTGCAATGTGACCGGGCTTCCCGCATTTGAAGCATTTGATAACTCTTTCTCTCCGCTTTTGCGACCTTTCAGCTCCTCCAATATTGCGTCTACACACTCTGGCCTTTCTACTTCCACACGGCGTGCTTTGAAAACTGGTTTACTCAATAGTGAGGCAGTTTCCTGAGTCAATGCATGTGATACCGTTTCTACGAATGTTGGCTTTGGGGTTTGGAATTTACTGCAATTCCCCTTATTTGCAATCTTCTGCTAACGTTCGAATCACTAAACTGTTGAATAAATAACTCCAATATTGAATAATGGAAAAATGGCCACAATAAATAATACTGCTATTGCTCGCCATATAGCGTCTTAATCAAAACTAACTCTAGCGCCTCTATCTGTCGCTGCCTTTTATACTCTTTGATTTCCTCGTTCGCATCTTCTAGGCGCTTCCATTTCCCGAATCTACTAGTTGGCCATCAGCTATCAAATTTCTCAGCTGTAACTACGATTGCACGATTTTATAGCTTCTCTCATTGCATACTTTCGGGAGTATCTCAGATATATGCATGTGGTTGTGCGTTGTTTCTCAGCTGCGTATACATACATATGTGTAGACATAATGTTTGATTCGTTTATGTAGATACAAGTGACTGTCTGCTTTATTGTTGTTGCAACGTTATTTACTTAGCATCAGACTAGGGATGAGAGTAACACTTAGTGTCACTCCTATTCGTCACAATATCTTATTGCCAGTCGCAGAGGGTGGTATGTATTTTGTTTCAGTCCCACTCCTAGCCTCAGTCTCAGTCCCAGTCCTAATCCCAGTCCCAGTCCGTCTCTGGTCTACTTCCCGGAAAAAAACATCGTAAATACTAATATAGGCAAATTTATATACCAAATTTCAGGCAAATCGAATAGGACGTATGTAAATAGATATGTGGGTATTATTAATTCATGTCTTTATTCCGGCTTCGCATGCATATTTATCATTTTTGCCAGGTTGATGCGACTAAATCGAATATCACAATGAAAATTATTTAAAAGCTCTCAGCAACAGCCTTCATTTGATATCCCTATTGTATAAACACATTCTAGGGGTGCCCGAGTCCACGTTTTGGCCTATATCTCGAGACCCTAGTCACCAATAGGTACGAAAACTACCCTGTACTAAAGCACTCATCAACAGCTTTCATTTGATATCCATATTGTATAAACACATTCTAGGGGTACCCGGGTCCACGTTTTGGCCTATATCTCGAGACCCTAGTCACCAATAGGTATGAAAACTTACCCTCTACTAAAGCACTCATCAACAGCTTTCATCTGATATCCATATTGTATAAACACATTCTAGGGGTGCCCGGGTCCACGTTTTGGCCTATATCTCGAGACCCTAGTCACCAATAGGTATGAAAACTACCCTGTACTAAAGCACTCATCAACAGCTTTTATTTGATATCCGTATTGTATAAACGCATTCTAGGGGTGCCCGGATACACGTTTTTGCCTATATCTCGAGATCCTAGTCACCAATAGGTATGAAAACTACCCTCTACTAAAGCACTCATCAACAGCTTTCATCTGATATCCATATTGTATAAACACATTCTAGGAGTGCCCGAGTCCACGTTTTGGCCTATATCTCGAGACCCCAGTCACCAATAGGTACGAAAATTACCCTGTACTAAAGCACTCATCAACAGCTTTCATTTGATATCCATATTGTATAAACACATTCTATGGGTGCCCGGGTCCACGTTTTGGCCTATATCTCGAGACCCTAGTCACCAATAGGTATGAAAACTACCCTGTACTAAAGCACTCATCAACAGCTTTCATTTGATATCCGTATTGTATAAACGCATTCTAGGGGTGCCCGGATACACGTTTTGGCCTATATCTCGAGACCCTAGTCACCAATAGGTATGAAAACTATCCTCTACTAAAGCACTCATCAACAGCTTTCATCTGATATCCATATTGCATAAACACATTCTAGGGGTGCCCGAGTCCACGTTTTGGCCTATATCTCGAGACCCTAGTCACCAATAGGTACGAAAACTACCCTGTACTAAAGCACTCAGCAGCTTTCATTTGATATCCATATTGTATAAAAACATTCTAGGGGTGCCCGGGTCCACTTTTTGTCCTATGTATATCTCGAGACCCTAGTGTAGAGTTATCTACTTATAACAAATATACTTGTTATATTTTAAATTTATTCTTATTATATAAGTTATTTTTTAATTATCAAAAATTTAAAATATTTTGAGTCATCAAAAATATCTTTTAAAAAAATAAAGTTTAAATAAATTATTCTAAATTATATAGAAAATTATTATTTTCTATATCTGGCGATCCTACCAACGATCCTTCTGACCTATTCTCGATTTACGCGATAACAAAATTATGAAATTTCGCTGCTTTCGTGCATATAGATAACAATTATTTAAAAGTGCATAATTTTGAAAGTGATAGCTAAATATGTCCTTGCATAGATTTAACTCAAATTTAACAAAATGTTTTCACTAATACGAAAAATACTACAAGTGCATTGCAATGTAGATGTGATAGCGGCATCAGCACAAAGAATCCAAATTGTTAAAAAATGTACTAATCAATCTTACCATCATTTGGCCATTAAGCAAAATTGTGAAGAAATAAGTACACGAGAACAAAAAAAATTACTGGAAAATTCGAATGAACATTTATCCATCTTCAGATATTTTACATTTAAGTAACATTCCATCATCGTATACTGATGAAAACATTAAAAAACTTTCACCTCTAATAACTTCGAAGTGAAAGCATTCAAATTTTTACCCAAAAGACCGTGAAATGACGCTACTTCAACTCTCATCGCTTATCAAAGTACACAATCATCAACTTTCAGAATCGAATCATTTACGTGTCACTTTCTCCAAACTCAAAATCTAAGCTATAAATCTTTGTTGCATTAAAATCGATTCAACTGCAATACGATGAAGAATAAATAAAACAAAACAGTGAATAACTAATCAACCAGTACCAATCTTAAAGAGACAGATCATCAAAAAAAAAATTGCTAATAAGAAATTGATACAAAAGTAACAGACGAAAAATCAAATCAATTAAAAACAGAACAGAAACAAACAAAACAAAAGGTTCAAGAACGGATACTAAAAATAGTAAAAATCAAACAAACAAATTTCTAGTGTAAAAAATTTTTATTGTTGATCATTCAATTGATCAACAACATACTCATACAGACATATATAGTCTCAAAATCTAAAACAACAACAACTCTATCTCTCTATATGTATTAACTAACAATTATAATACATTAATTCTATACTTACATACATATTTATGTGTGTGAATAATTTTAAATTCACTATTCCAACGTTATTATTATTAAAACATACTTTTACTTTTATTCACACAATTTTTACCTAAACAAATATAAATTTTTTTAAATTAATTACTTTTATTAGTGAATATCTTCTATACGTACTACATATATTTTGATTTCTTAGCTTCTTCTCCAGTATATAAGTAAATACATTTATCAATTATGTATACAAGAACTTTAACAACAACGAATATTCAAACCCAAAATACCTCATTTTCAATTCGAAAACAACACAAAAAAATAAAAAAGAAATAACTTCAAATTTTTAAAATCAAACTAATTATTACAATGAATTTTAAAAATTCTCAAAAGATTTTTAAAATAATTTTTATTGACATATATCAATTCTTTCATATTGAAATTAAAATCATATGACAATTTCATATCACCCTCAAACGAATTAAGGAATCAACTTTTCATTCCTTATCAACAACTTGGACATACATTATGCAGAGTACAATTATATATTGAACATACATTCTGCATAATACAAGTTTTTAATTTTTGAGTAATTGTGCACACAAAGTTGCCATCTACTATAATTCAACCTCATTCTAGGTTCTTGAAAACCATAATTATAATTGACAATATTTAACATTGCTACAACAACAACAATAATATTTAACATACAGCTATTAAGTTATTTTTAACCTCAACAACAGCAATAACAACCAAATATTGATATACGTAAAATATTAATACAATAATTAAACATAACACCAATTAAAATAAGCTATCAAGTACGTCGTATCATCAAAAGATTGAGTACTTACATCAATACCAACATAAACTTTTTACGCAATCAACACAAAATTAACATTAAAAAAAAATTCGTTTCACTGGAGGGGGAGTATATGTAGAGTTATCTACTTATAACAAATATACTTGTTATATTTTAAATTTATTCTTATTATATAAGTTATTTTTTAATTATCAAAAATTTAAAATATTTTGAGTCATCAAAAATATCTTTTAAAAAAATAAAGTTTAAATAAATTATTCTAAATTATATAGAAAATTATTATTTTCTATACCTAGTCACCAATTTGTATCCTGGTCCACTTCCCGGAAGAAAAATTATCCGACATTTTATTTTAGATATAACGCTACCTACATACCAAATTTCAGGTAAATCGAGCCATATATATATTTTAGAATAAATCGGCCGCTGGTCCACTTCCCGGGAAAAAACTTTTCACAAACACTCTCCGGGTTCCTACTAAGTTATCCTGAAAATTTGAATAAAATCGGCGTGGTAGTTTCGGAGTCCATAAGCCTCATACAAACATACAAACATACATACATGCGAGGCCGAGTCGATTTCTGGGGAGGCAAAAAATCGCCCATTGCTCTGTGAAAATCATATTCTAGGTATCAAAACAAGAAACTTTGCCGAAGGAACCATACCTCTAAAACGAATTCTGATGTCCCCCCCTTTGGGTCGTGGTGGAAAATTTTGACATCAGACATCAGAATTCGTTTTAGAGGTATGGTTCCTTCGGAAATGTTTCTTATTTTGATCCCTAGAATACCACTTCCACATAGCAATGAGCGATTTTTAAATCGACCCGCCCTGATACATACATCCTATTTTATATATATAGAAGATCAAGCAAAGCATAACCTAACTTCCGCCTAGCATTTGATAACAAACTGCTTACAACTTTGGTGCTCTTTGATTTTTCCAAGGCCTCTGACTCTGTAAACCAGGGGTCGTCACTCCATAAGCGCTTTCACGCATTGTTTTTGTAAAACGCTCAGGCAAGCACACCGCATAGGCAAGCGCGCCACACATCGCCGCGCGCACGCATTCTATCCTCTCGCACATAACCGAATGTATTCTGCTGTACCCATTAGGAACTAAACTGCTATAATTTCGTGTAAAATTACTTTTGAAGTAATATTTTTGGGTATATTTTTTTTTCACCTGTACGAAAACAATGAAGCTTTGTTTGATTTACTTAATAATTAAATTAAATTTGAATTGAAGGTCCGACTGGGTTTGTGTATGTGCCAGCGCCATTTCTGCTCGCAGAATGGTTGTAGCAATTTTTTTAGAAAACAAAATGAATAATAGACGAGCAATAATTTTTAGAAAACAAAGTGATGAATAGACGTGCACTGACAAAAATTTATTTCGTCTCACTTGACTTAAAAATTGAATATGGAATATACATATTAGTGATAAGTTTGAAGTACATGCATGCTTTGTTTCACCACTATTAACCGGAGAAGATAATTTAAGATTATCACTCATTTATCTAATAGAATAAAATAAGTAATAGACGTGTTTTTTTAACGGTTTTATTTAGGTTGAGTCTGTGTAGCGAACAGAATTTTGTAATCGAAATTTAAGTAACTTCCCGATAAGCTACAAGCTTGAAGCTTGGAATATAGTTCAGAAACCGATGACAATGAAATAATAAGAAAAAATTTCCGATAAGTGGCGCATGGATCGAAATATTTAAAAAAATCGTATTTGTGGTCAGATTTGGCTCATATTGGAACACATATTACATACAGGAATAGAAATCGCTTTGTGAAAAAAATTCCCGCTAGGTAGCACAACGATCGAGATATTCAAAAAACTCGTATTTGTTGTCTGATTTGGCTCATTTAAATCCTCACTTAGATGCGTAGGAGCATTTTTTGGCGGCAACACATATATCATTTTTTTAATATTTTGGTCCTTGCGCCACCTGTCGGCGATTTTTTTCTTATTATTGCTGTAGGGTTATCTACTTGAGTTAAATATACTTTATTTTTGTAAATTATTTTTAATTGAGTTATCTTTTGAAGATGAGAATTTTTGAATTACTTCAAAAAGAAAATTTTTGTTTTAGATATTTAAAAACTTCAGATGAATAAAAACTAAAAGTTGTTCTTGATTTTTTTTTTATCGGGAAGTTGCTTAAATTTGAATTACAAAATTATGTTCGCTACACATAGTCAAGCTAAGTAGACCCGTTTAAAAAGCATTTATTTTGAAATAACTGGCGATACAAGTTGAGAAAAATTTATTGCGTCCTACATTGTAAAAAAAATTTTATATGGATTTGGAGGTTGAATTTTTATTTTCCACGAACTTCAAAGGGGAAGCACAATGCATGGTTTGTTTTACCATTATAAGCTGAATTTGTGCTCACGACTTGAGAAGGTATTATATGAGTTGTCATGCTGAACTCTCCACAGATATTTTAGTGGGAGAATCACGGAAAGAACTAGTGGAAGCCTTTCGAAAATCATTTATTGAGCAGGATGCGAAAAATATACTGTCGTATATTGAAAATAATTGAGAACTCGTGGGCTCACGGCTCTCTCAAATTCAACGTTTCCCAGACAATGCCCCCTTAACAGCTTCATATATTGCAAGCTTAAGCATTGCAAAAAATTGCAAAGCCTTCACAGAGGGAGTTTTCATTAAAAAAGTTGCCAAGAAATGCTGCATTGTTTCGGAGATGAGGGTGCCTTGTTGGCAGATACAATAGATAAAGTTTCTCTCTCCGCTGCATCTGTGACTCGCCGAATCGCAAACTTAAATTCCTTTCTGGATGGAGCGTTAGGTGAAAAAGTTGAATTCTTGTTCCATCGTTTCATTGTATAATAATACACCAGGAGTCTCTGTGTGCAAAATGGACTAGTATTGTTAATACGATGAACGTAGTCGTAAAAATCGTTAACAGAATCAGAGGAGAGCGCAATTCATTAACACATAGAAAATTTAAGATATTTTTGGATTAAATCGGAAACGAATACAGCGATTTGTTAATGTATACGGAAGTTAGATGGCTTAGTAGGGGAAAATGTCTGCAACGATTTTTTGAACTGAGGAAAAAAATTGCTGTATTTATAGAAACTGAAGTGAAAGGCTTTGATGATATTTTAAAAGAAATTAAGTCAAAAGAATTTAATATAAATCTTGCTTTTTTGACAGATTTGACAAAATATTTAAATCATTTAAATATTTCAATGCAAGGATTTAATAAAACGATTTTTGAAATGGTGAACTCAACTGAAGGGTTTGTAAATAAAATTGGCGTGCTCTTAGCTAATATGAACATAGAAAAACTTTATCACTTTCCTTCATTAAAGTTGGTTCTAAATGAGGATAATATTTCAACTTACAATTTCTATTTTTTTATAACTTGTCTCACTGACTTGAAAAATAACTTTTCTAAAAGATTCCACGACTTTGAAGTTATCAGGAAAATGTTACCAATTTTTTTTATACCCATGACATGCGATGCAATTGAGCAGAGGCCAGAACTCCAAAATGGAGCTATGCGACTTACAATGCGACTCTGAACTACAGTTACTAGATTTAAAAGGCATTGATTTTTGGAAAGTTGTAAGCAAGGATCTATCAGGATTACAAAATGTATAATTTTCTATCAAAAATAATATCATTTTTAGAATTTACGAAGTTTTTACAGTGTACTTTTTAACAGCTCCGTCGCCATTTTTTTTATTTTTGGATTTCAAAGTAGGTGTGGTCACGCTTCCATAGGGAGCTTGTGGCGACCCCTGCTGTAAACCATGATATTCTGCTCTTGAAGTTAAGGTACCTACTATTTTGAGTTTCGTGCAATAGCAGTTAAATTGATGAAAAGCTGCCTGTCAAATAAACAGCAACAAGTTCAATGCGGTGATATGTTTTCACAGCTAAGTGTAGTTATACTCAGCTGAGCAGAGCACACAGAGTGTATTAACTTTGTTCGCATAACGGTACCCCTTAACTGCACAAACTAATCGATACATATATATATATATATATATATATATATATATATATAATGATCTTGGCGAAGAAATTCATTTAGCCATGTCCGTCCGTCTGTCCGTGAACATGATAACTTGAGTACATTTTGAGATATCTTAATGAAATTTGGTATATAAGTTCCTGGGCGTTCTTCTCAGATCGCTATTTAAAATGAACGAAATCGAAATATAACCACGCCCACTTTTTCGATATCGAAAATTTCTGATAAACCGAAAAAGTGCGATAATTCATTACCAAAGACGAATAAAGCGATTAAACTTGGTAGGTGGGTTGACCTTTTGACGCAGAATAGAAAATTAGTAAAATTTTGGACAATGGACGTGGCACCGCCCAAGTTTAAAAGAAGGTAATTTAAAAGTTTTGCAAGCTGTAATTTGGCAGTCGTTAAATATATCATGATGATATTTGGCAGGAACGTTGCTCCTATTACTATATAGCCGTCATTCAGTGAGTTTTACAGCTCCGGATCACGCTCAATTCTCACGGGAATGGCCCGTATCATTGCTGTGAGAGTTGCCAGCACTACCAAAAGCGTAATTTTCATTGTAAGAAGAAGAAAAGTAAACAAACCGATATAATTAAAGCGTTGTGAAAAATTTAATGAAAGACATGAATGAACATTTGTTTCAAGTAAGTTTACACATTTTTTAAACTCGTTGCTGCTTTTTAGTAAGTTTTTCCGTCATGTCTAATATTTAAATATATTGCATTTTATATATTAAATGCGGCCACCGTGGTCTGATGGTAGCGTGCTCCGCCTACCACACCGTATTCCCTGGGTTCACACCCCGGGCAAAGCAACATCAAAATTTTAGAAATAAGGCTTTTCAATTAGAAGAAAATTTTTCTAAGCGGGGTCGCCCCTCGGCAGTTTGGCAAGCGCTCCGGGTGTATTTTTTTTGCCATGAAAAGCTCTCAGTGAAAACATATCTGCCTTGCAGATGCCGTTCGGAGTCGCCATAAAACATGTAGGTCCCCTCCGGCCATGTTTTAGGGAAAATCAAGAGGAGCACGACGCAAATTGAAAGAGAAGCTCGGCCTTAGATCTCTTCGGAGGTTATCGCGCCTTAAATTTATATATTAATCGTCATCGGAATAGACAAATACAAGCGGCTTTACTGAAGACTTCATCAATTCAACTGGAAGCACTTCAGAAAATGAAGAGGTACATGTTCCAAATGAACATTTTTTGTACACAATTGATGGTTATACAGATCGGGACTTTGGAAAACATTTCCGAATGAATCGGTCCCCTGCGCATATTTTAATTGGTAAGAATTTCACATAAATTAACCATTTTTAGTCACTTATAAAAATATTTCTTTTACCATTTTGTAGAACGGTATAATACAAGCGTATTCTATTCTAACAAGGACCATGGAGGATTTTACAAAGTTGGAGCTGCAACAGAGATATATATGCTTTTGTGGTACATGGCAAATATAAAAATTAAAGCCCCAGTATCAAGCAAGGAAGCGTATTTCAATCGGAAGCATTTTTATAGCCTGCAATTGCAAGCTGTTGTAGACGCAGATAAAATGTTTATAGACATATTCGCTGGTGAACCGGGCTCGTTACATGACAGTCGAGTTTTGAGACGATCAAGTTTATACCAACGAGCATTAGATGATATGACATCCGCTATGGAAAAGGCGGTTATAGCTCAAATGGAGAAAGGAAAAGTATATACACACTAACATACATATATGTAACGCAAAACCGCAAATATGTGTTTGTTTGTGTGTAACCGAAAAACCGCAAATGTGTGTGTGTGTGTGTTTGGGAGAATTTTATGAACCCAGCAACAAATCGAGCGACTACAATTGTAATTGCTCACACCTGGAGCATTTGGATGAGGAAGCCTACACAATTATGTACATTTATACAAAAATTTATAATAAACTTCGTTTTAAATATTGTAAATAAATTCTATCTGTAAATACTTACTTTTTTCAAATAAACTTTTTAAATAAATAAAAACAATTTTTATTTAAAATTTTTTTATTTTTTTAGTATCTTAAAGAGAGTGTTATGTCACCCTCCATAAACAGAATTACATCCTTTGTTAGGATCCATAAAGACTCCATATCTCTTTCGCAGAGATGTACTTAGGCAGAAAATTTCCTGCCTCAGTATCTGATAAATCTATATTTCTAACAACCATTGTATGTTCGGGAATGTAGTAGATCTCCGGCTGCAGGCGAAGGTAATGTACCAGACCTTCTGTGATCTCATCAAGCAGCTCTTGACGCTGCTGTTGGTCCTCTAAAATTAGGCGCCATTGCGCAAAATCATTAAGAAGGAGATTATCCCTCCTGATGTATGCACTAAAAATTACTAGTTTCAAGTTAAGAATATTAATCATATTGAGTCTTTTAATTTTGAATTTTGAGTAATTTAAAGTATATCTGAGCTGGACTTGTATAGTAGAAGAATAGAACAATAAAGTACTTTTTGTGTGTGATAAAAAAATTGTGGTTAGCAATCTACTTGTGACATGTCATATTATTATAAGCAGCAAGGCGTAATATAGTTGTGCGGTTTTATAAAAGTACCACGCTTTTTTTTTTTAAATAATATTTGTAATAGCATTTTTAAATGGAATATATTCATACATTTTATCATGGCCTTGTGAAATTTTAGCTCAATCCGAATATCTATGGGACCGCTTTGTATAGATTCATTCTGATATATTACATCTAAAACAATTACTGGAGCAGTTTGAATAAATTGATCAGGTTATAAAAGTGGTTGGGGAGTGCGTCCATAGTAATTTTTTGAAATTTCAAATACATGTCATATAATAGAGCATACCGATTTCGATCAAATATAAAATTAAGATCATCATATGGATACGTTGTGGAGTTAAGATGAACTTTAACATCTAATAAGTCACAATGTGTAAATTTATTTTCATTCTGAAATCCAAAAATAATATATATTTAGAGGTACTATGAAATTTTTTATACTCAGCTGAGCAGAGCTCACAGAGTATATTAACTTTGTTTGCCTAACGGTAATCCGTACCGGCATAAACTAATGGAGATAGATATAGACTTCTATATATCAAAATGATCTGGGTGAAAAAAGAAATTCATTTAGCCATGTCCGTCTGTCCGTCCGTCTGTAAACACGATAACTTGAGTAAATTTTGAGGTATCTTGATGAAATTTGGTATGTAGGTTCCTGAGCGCTCATCTCAGATCGCTATTTAAAATGACCAAAAGAATTACCATAGACGGATAAAGCGATGAAATTTGGTAGGCGCGTTGACCTTATGACGCAAAATAGAAAATTATAAAAATTTTGGAGACTGGGCGTGGCACCGCCCACTTTTAAAAGAAAGTAATTTAAAAGTTTTGCAAGCTGTAATTTGACTGTCGTTGAAGATATCGTGATAAAATTTGGTAGACACGTTACTCCTATTACTATATGTGTGCTAAATAAAAATTAGCGAAATCGGATGACGAACACGCCCACTTTAAAAAAAATTTTTTTTTTAAGTAAAATTTTAACAAAAAATTTAATATCTTTAAAATATAAAAGTAAATTATGTCAACATTCGACTCCAGTAATGATGTGGTGCAACAAAATACAAAGATAAAAGGAAATTTCAAAATGGGCGTAACTCCGCTCTTTTTCATTTAATTCGTCTAGAATACTTTTAATGCCATAAGTCGAACAAAAATTTACCAATCCTTGTGAAATTTGGTAGGGACATAGGTTCTATGACAATAACTGTTTTCTGTGAAAATGGGCGAAATCGGTTGAAGCCATGCCCAGTTTCTATACACAGTCGACCGTCTGTCCTTCCGCTCGGCCGTTAAGACGATAACTTGCGCAAAAAACGATATATCTTAACTAAACTTAGTTCACGAACTTATCTGAAGACACTTTATCTTGGTATAAAATATGACCGAAACCCGACTATGACCACGCCAACTTTTCCGATATCGTAAATTACGAAAAATGAAAAAAATGCCACAATTCTGTACCAAATATGAAAAAAGAGATGAAACATGGTAATTGGATTGGTTTATTGACGCAAAATATAACTTTAGAAAAAACTTTGTAAAATGGGTGTAACACCTACCATATTAAGTATAAGAAAATGAAATATTTCTGCAGGGCGAAATCAAAAGCTCTTGGAATCTTGGCAGGAATACTGTTCGTGGTATGACATATATAAATAAATTAGCGGTAACCGACAGAAGATATTCTGGGTCACCCTGGTCCACATTTTGGTCGATATCTCGAAAACGCCTTTACATATACAACTAAGGGCTACTCCCATTTAAAACCCTCATTAATACTTTTAATTTGATACCCATATCGTACAAACACATTCTGGAGTCACCACTGGTCCACCCTTATTGCGATATCTCGAAAAGGCGTCCACATAGAACTAAGGCCCACTACGTTTTAAATAATCATTAACACCTTTCATTTGATGCACATGTCATACAAACACATTCCAGGGTTACTCTAGGTTCATTCTGCTAAATTGTAATTTTCCCTTATTTTGTCTCCAAAGCTCTCAGCTGAGTATGTAATGTTCTGTTGCACCCGAACTTAGCCTTCTTTACTTTTTTTAATTCAGGAGGGTCTTTAGTTGTGTAGAGGGTAATTTTCATAGCCCTGGGTGACTAGGGTCTCGAGATATAGGCCAAAACGTGGGCCAGTTAATGCCTAGACAGTGTTTATACAATATGGATATCAAATGAAAGCTGTTGGTGAGTGCTTTAGTACAGAGTAATATATTATCTAGAGATGGACTGGGACTGGGATTAGGACTAGGACTGGGACTAAGGCTCGGAGTGGGACTGGGACTGAGACTTGAAGTGGGACTGGGACTGGGACAGGAATAAAATACATACCACCCTCTGGGATAGGCAATAAGGGATGATGCAGAAGAATGAGAAGAAATTGAGAGAAGAGAGAAGGAGATTGAGAAATAGATAGAATGAGACGAATATGGAGGTAGATGAAGCGAAAAAGACGGAGGGAGGAGTGAATAAAAGGATTAGGAAAAAGTGAAGAGGAGGAGGGCAGAGTCAAAAAATGTATGCAGATAGGCAAAATTTAGGGCAGGAAAACGTCTGTCGGGTCTTCTAGTTAACAATAATTTTATCAAAATCTTCAGCGAATCCAAGCAGGTTTTTCAACGGTACTCAAAAATTAAAATGACCAGTCTTTAGATTAATATTTTCAAATGGACACCACCCTGCATTTTTTAGATTTTTACTCTCAAATTCGTTAAATGATACATAATTTTTCATTGTTTTTGCAATACCCAACTTTCTAGTGCGACCAATTTCTATTCCATTAATTTCATATCGAATCTCCTCGAATAAATACGCCATACAATTATTAAGCAGCTGCACAGTATTTGAAACTTGCGAACTACTATATGATATTGTGACGATGCTAAGCAGTGACTTGTATGCACATCACAAAGTAATCATTATGTCTACACATATGTACATACACGCAGCGAAGAAGCAGCGCACAACCACATGCATATATCTGAGATACTCCCGAAAGAATGCAATGGATGCGCAAGTGTCGGTCACATATACATGCGCATGTGGTATGAGAGAAGCTATAAAATCATGCATCTGTAGTTACAGCCGAGTAATTTTATAGCTGATAACCAACTAGTAAATTGTAGAAATGGAAGCGCCTAGAAGATGCGAACGAGAAAAGACAGAGTATAAAAGGCAGCAACAGTAGAGGCACGACAATCAGTTTGATTTAAGACGCTATCTGGCGAGCAATTGTAGTGTTATTCTGAAGTACTTTAATAAAGACCATTTTGCATTATTGAATAGTGGAGTTATTTATTCAACAGTTTAGTGATTCAAACGTTAGCAGAAGGTTGCAAATAAGGGGAATTGCAGTAAATTCGTTACAATTGGTGTCACAAGAGGAATTGTTGAATAAATTCCAGAATTGCAGAGCACAACAAAGACATGGCGAAGTTAAGTGAATTAAGGATCCAGCAACTGAAAAAGGAGTTGGAAGCCCGTGGATTGAATACAACCGGCAGTAAGATCGAACTTCTAGCACGGCTACGAGACGCTATGGATTCGGAAGGAATTAAAAGACAACAACAAAAATTGAAGATAAAAACGGAACATCGCAGGCAGTTACCAGCACAGACTTGAACGTGATATTGGCTGCAATATCTGCACAAACTTCGACAGTAACATCGAAGATTGAAGCCCAAGAAACACGTATTTCAGAAATGTCGACACAGATAACATCCAAGATGGAAACTCAACTTGAAGAATAGAAGACATATATGACATCTCAGTTGGCTGAGCAGTTGAAAGCACAAGAAATGCGTATTTCAGAAATGTCGACACAGATTACATCCAAGATGGAAGCACAAGAGGAGCGCTTATCATTGCAGGTGGCACAAATTACTTCGCAGTTAGAAGCACAGAATACAAAAATTGTAGAGCTCGAGGAAAAAATGGATGCCGAGATAGAAGCTTTTTCGCCCAACAGTTTCAGCGAGTAATCCAAAGGTGAAGACACCTTCCTTTAACGGTTCTGTCCCTTTCCAGGTCTTTAAGCAACAGTTTGAAAAGACCGCAGCAGTGAACAACTGGAATGCTGAAGATAAAGTTGCAGCTCTGTTCGTGGCATTGAAAGGGCCTGCCGCGGAGATCTTACAGACTATTCCAGAGTACGAACGGAACAGTTATGACGCATTGATGGCTGCTGTGGAACGAAGGTACGGAAGCGAACACAGGAAACAGATATATCAAATAGAATGGCAAAACCGTTACCAAAAAGCTAATGAGACTTTGCAAGAGTTTACTTCGGATGTTGAAATGTTGGTTCATTTGGCAAATGAGGACGCACCCGTGGAGTACACCGAGAGGGTGAAAATCCAGAGTTTTATAAATGGCATAAAGGACGTAGAAACGAAGCGAGCGAAATATGCAAACCCAAAACCAACATTCGCAGAAACGGTATCCCATGCGCTGACCCAGGAAACAGCGTCACTTTTAAGTAAGCCCACATACAAAGTTCATTGCGTGGAAGTGGAAGGTCCATTCCATCATTAGATCAGATTTAGTCAACAAGAAGATAAGACCATTGCTTGGAGCAAGATTACGTACAGCCACGGGAGAGGACACCCAGGTAATTTGAGAAGTAGCATGTGAAGTAGCAATTGGGAACCTCACGGTACTACAAAATTTTATAGCGGCAGAGATTGTTGATGAAATTATAATTGGAGTAGACTCCTTAATCGGCCAAGGCATCAAGATCGATATGCAAAGCAAGACGATGCGATAAAAAACATGGACGTGCCACTTAATTTCGGCTACGAGAGAGGCTACAACAGTAAACGACTGCTGGTGAAAGAGGGTCAGCAGATACCACCAAAATCCGAAGCAGTCATCTGGGCAAAGGTTGATAGAGATTGTGGGACAAACAAATTGTGGGTTGTCGAGGCAGCAAACAGACCAACACCGAACATACTTGTAGGAAAAACACTGACTATGATAAAACAAGATGGACGTATTCCGGTAGGAGTACTCAATGAGTTCAAGTCACCCCTCAAACTGATCAAAGGACCTTTTTGGGAAGATGCCAAGAACTGTGAACAGCTCCTGGAACACGTTTCATCTAGTAATACTGGACGGAGGTGCTAGAGAAGGATTATCAGAGTAAGGAAAAGCACTGCTCCAAAAGTATGCAAACATATTTGACCAGGATGGTTCCAAACCAGGCCGCACGAATGTTGTGAAACATGAAATTGACACTGGAGACGCGAGGCCGATACGCCAAGCTCCTTGTAGTGTTCCACTGGCGAAGCGGGAAGTTGTGAGTCAAATCGTACCAGAAATGAGCGACAGCGGCATCATCGAAACATCAGCTAGTCCATGGAGCTCATCTGTGATACTTGTGAAGAAGAAGGATAGGAAAATGTGGTTTTGCGTGGACTACCGCAAGTTGAACAACGTCACGAAAAAGGAAAGCTACCCATTGCCAAGAATTGACGATACTCTGGACTCGCTATCTGGTACGAAATGGTTTTCCACACTGTACTTGAAAAGTGGCTACTGGCAATTTGAGGTGAAGGAGGAAGATAAAGACAAAACAGCCTTCAGTGTCGGCGATGGTCTTTGGCAATTTACAGTGATGCCTTTTGGACTTTGTAATGCACCAGCTAATTTTTAGAGACTCATGGACCAGGTACTGAAAGGACTACATTGGAAAACATGATTGGTGTACCTGGACGACATCATCGTATTGGGCAAGAACTTTGAAGAAGATTTTAAGAACTTGGAGGAAGTTTTCCAGAGAATAGCTGGCGCTGGTCTGAAACTAAGTCTCAAAAAGTGTTCGCTGTTTAAAAAGGAAGTAAATTATTTGGATCACAAGGTAACGACAGAGGGCATCTGTACTGCGAATGAAAAGATAGAGGCAGTAAAGGATTGGCCAAGACCACTGAACCTGCATGAATTGAGAAGTTTCCTTTAGCTGTGCACATATTACCGCCGATTTGTGCCAAACTTTTCCAGCGTAGCCCATAGCCTCCATGAGCTTACAAGAAAAAAATTAAACTTTTGAATGGAAGAAGGAGCAAGAAGTGGCTTTTCAAACATTGAAGGAGCGTTTCTACACTGCCCCAATGTAGGCATATCCGATTGCAGGAACAATATTTATTATAGATACAGATGCGAATATGCTATACGAGGCGTTTTATCACAACTGGTCGATGGGCAGGAGAAGGTAGTTGCATATTACAGCCGTTCGATTGTAACGCCGGAGAGGAACTGTTGCGTTACACGGCAAGAGATGTTGGCATTGGTAGAGTGCATTAAACACATTCACAAATAACTCTACGGCCAGCGATTCCGCGCCAGGACAGATCACGCAGCGTTGAAATGGCTTCTGCAGTTCCGTAATCCGGAAGGACAATTGGCACGGTGGATCGAGCGACTACAAAGTTATGACTTTTCCATTGAGCATTGAAAAGGTAGTACCCATTGGAAATGCTGATGCAATCTCACGAAAACCATGTAGCTTGGAATGCAAGCACTGTTCAAAGGCCGAGGCTAAAGAAGACATTATATATGTCCTGCTAATGACTATAACGTGTACGGATGAATGGGACAAGGAACAACTAAGAAATTGTCAGCTAGAAGATACAGATCTGCCACATGTTATGCAAGGGCTCGAACAAAACGAAAGAGCAAACAGAGAGGAGATGTCAGCAGAGAGTCCCATTGCGAAGTCATATTGGGCACAGTGGAACAGTTTAGAATTGATATTCGGTTGCTTGCATCGAGTATGGGAGAGTGAGGATGTTCATTGCAAGAAAAATCTGATAGTTGTTCCCAGAAAGAGGATTCCTGACGTGCTCAGCGAGCTGCATAATAGTCCAAGTGGAGGTCATCTTGGAATCACGAAGACGCTCGAGAAAATTAAGCAGAGATTCTATTGCGTTGGTTGCAGTCCGTCGGTCACCGAGTGGATTGCCAACTGCGAGGATTGCAACAGAGCGAAAGGGCCCAAAACACGAAGTCATGGCCAAACGAAGCAGTAGATTTCAGGAGCACCATTTGAAAGGATCGTCATGGATGTCGCAGGTCCATTTCTTACTAACAACCGCGGAAATAAATACGTACTGGTAGTTATGGATTATTTCAGTAAATGGCCAGAGGTATACCCAATCCCAAACCAAGAAGCGGAAGCAGAAGTGGTTACAAACGATTGGGTTGCAAGGTATGGTGTACCAATGGAGTTACATTCTGACCAAGGCAGGAATTTTGAATCAGCTGTGTTCCAAGAAATGTGTAAGAATTTGGGCAGTCGAAAAACACGGACAACTGCATTGCATCCTCAGTCCGATGGTATGGTGGAACGTTTCAATAGAACATTGGAGAAGCATTTAAGGAAAGTAGTAGACATGTACCATAAGGAGTGGGATACACACATATCATTATTCTTGATGGCTTAACGATCGGCAGTACATGAGACAACGGGCCAAACTCCAGTAAAGGTAATTTTTGGCAATGACCTTCGACTGCCAGCTGATTTGAAGTATGGGATAGATGCCGATGCGGAGAGAAATGTCAAGAAATCCACTGGTGTCTTGGGAGAAGAGCTGAGAGAGATGCACAATCTGGTAAGGCAACGGGCAAAGATTATGAGTGACAAGATGAAAGCCAGATACGATAAAGCAATTAATTCGGAAGGGTTTCAGGAAGGAGATTTGGTGCTGTTATACAACCCACAACGAAAAAAAGGTTTGTACCCGAAATTGCAGTGTAATTGGTAAGGCCCATACAAAGTTCTAGAACAGATCAACGATGTAGTGTACCGCATGCAAATCATTGGCAAACCACGAACCAAAATGAAAGTGGTTCATTTGGAAATCTTGGCAGGGTTTAGATCGAGAGATTTGTCTGATATGGACGACCAGACTTAGGTGGAGGGCAGTGTGACGAATATTAGCAGCACTAAGGGATACTATCATCTCTAAGCGATGCTAAGCAGTGACTTGTATGCACATCACTAAATCAATCATTATGTCTACACATATGTACGTACACGCAGCGAAGAAGCCACGCACAACCACATGCATATATATGAGATACTCCCGAAAGTATGGTTGCGCAAGTGTCGGTCACATATACACGCGCATGGGGTATGAGAGAAGCTATAAAATCATGCATCTGTAGTTACAGCCGAGTAATTTTATAGCTGATAACCAACTAGTAAATTGTAGAAATGGAAGCGCCTAGAAGATGCGAACGAGAAATGACAGAGTATAAAAGGCAGCAACAGTATGGGCACGACAATCAGTTTGATTTAAGACGCTATCTGGCGAGCAATTGTAGTGTTATTCTGAAGTACTTTAATAAAGACCATTTTGCGTTATTGAATAGTGGAGTTATTTATTCAACAGTCCAGTGATTCCAACGTTAATAGAAGGTTGCAAATAAGGGGAATTGCAGTAAATTCGTTACAATATGAATCCCTCAATGTATAAAATACTCTCACTATGTAGCACATATAGGCCTTGATTTTGTATAGGGATCCGAATTTCATCATTGTTTTGAAACGATTGCAGATATGGTATGTTGCTATGGTAATCCTTTTTTATTATTCTATTATCAAATATGGGTTTGGATAAAAAGTTTATTATAATAAACTCTTTTTTTAAATAAAATCCTAAACTTATTAGGAAATCTTTATTCGCGGGGTTTAATCAATTTTATATTGAATAGGAGATTTTATTTCTTTAGAGTGTAGATTTTTTGTTTTTGTAGCCAATACTTTTGAGGTTGATTGAAAAATATTCACAAAATCTGTATGCAGAGTCTTTTTATTAAAAACTATCATTAGTTAGGTTTTAAATGCAGTCTTATTGATATGTTCTCTCCACGAAAATTAACCAACCTACCAGTTTGATCAACAACTCCAAGAACTAGAGTGCTTATTTGACGTGTATTAACCGGTAATATATAACATTAGCAGGTATTTCTGAGATTTTATATCCAGGACTAACTCTAAGCGAAAATTGATGATTTGTATGCACAGATAGTTCATTTAGATATGATCTCTTGATGATATTACAGATATCGTGTTTATTTTTGTAATACCCACTAGATTGGCAGAGTAATGAACAATCCCTGGCTCCGGTATTCTTCTACTGAATGAACCTAGTAATGGGGCAATTGAGCATTCTTTATCAAAACTTACTTCTTCCTTAATGCTCATAATTTCAGTTTGAAATGTATTGGGATTAGCACTTATATCAATATACCCTTGATTTAAAGGTTCATATATATTAGTAATTGTTTCAACTATATCATCCATTTAATATGTCCCAACAGGTATACCAATAACATTCGATCCAATGTGAAACAAATTGTTTTCTTTGTCCACATTTGGAATTGTATGATATGAGTAAAAATTTATTAACGCACAGACATAATCTTGTTTGAGTTCTATGGGAGGAAAATAATTTGCAACCAGTATAGATGCATTACCACTTATTGTTAATGTAAGCGACATGTTGATAGGCTATCATTAAATACTTAACTGAAATAATTATTAAAACACTTTTCTATTTATTTGTTTATTTATTTAAATCATCAACATCCACCCAGGAATTGTGTACAGAAGAGAATCCTAACCGTATGAGTTAATCGGGGATTGCCCGTATTGCTTTTTTAAATGTATGAAAACATTTATTTCAAGCAATTTTTAATTTTATAATTTTATTTAATAATTTGGGAAACATTTAAACAACGTGACATCAGCACGGACAAGGCGACAGCTGTTTCGATTACACCTTGTAAATCTCTTCAAAGCCTTTTCTCCCGGGAGTGGGATTCGAACCCGCACTCCTACGATAGATGAAATGGTTACAAACGCATTCAGCTACATCATACCTTAGTTGTTGTAACGTTGACGTTGACGTAGCTGAATGCGTTTGCAAGCATTTCAACTATCGTAGGAGTGCGGGTTCGAATCCCACTCCCGGGAGAAAAGGCTTTGAAGAGATTTACAAGGTATAATCGAAACAGCTGTTGCCTTGTCCGTCCTGATGTCACGTTGTTTAAATTTTTCCCAAATTATTAAATAGAACCCTAACCATTTAACATAAACTATTGTTTCTACGTCTCAAAACTCTTTCAATTAAATATACATGAGGGAGTTTAGTTTTCAAAAGTTCATATTAGTAAAATCCTCCCTAAATAGCATTACCTTGAGAGTCTTCAAGTATATATGTTGTAAGGTTTGTGTTTTTAATTGACTTTATTTTAAAAATTTCTGTTGTCCAATTTGGTGTATACGCATTTTCAAATACATGTTTTAATTTACTTATTCTAACCTCATCATTAATTTTAAATTTTGGTCTATGAAAAACTTTTAAATTGTTGTATGCAGTGTCCAATAAATAAATGTTGTTCATTCGAGGAATTGACCTCCAAACATTTTGATGGTCTTGTGAATAGTATTATTATAATCATTGACTAAATTTTTATGGATATCAATCCATTTATAAGTTCCCCGAAAACTAAATTCTTTCCACATCATTCCTTTTAATGTTCTATTGAATCGCTCTATTATAGATGCTTTTAATAATGAAAATGTTGAATAATGATTTATATTTATACTCAGTTGAGCAGAACTCACAGAGTATATTAACTTTGATTGGATAACGGTTGGTTGTACAGGTATAAAGGAATCGAGATAGATATAGACTTCCATATATCAAAATCATCAGTATCGAAAAAAAATTTGATTGAGCCATGTCCGTCCGTCCGTCCGTCAGTCCGCCCGTTAACACAATAACTTAAGTAAATTTTGAGGTATCTTGAAGAAATTTGGTATACAGGTTCCTGGGCACTCATCTCAGATCGCTATTTAAAATGAACGATATCGGGCTATAACGACGCCCACTTTTTCGATATCGGAAATTTCGAAAAATCGAAAAAGTGCGATAATTGATTACCAAGGACGGATAAAGCGATGAAACTTGGTAGGTGAGTTGAACTTATGACGCAGAATAGAAAATTAGTAAAATTTTGGACAATGGGCGTGGCACCGCCCACTTTTAAAAGAAGGTAATTTAGAAGTTTTGCAAATTTGGCAAAATTAGCAAAATCGGAGAACGACCACGCCCACAAAAAAAAATTTGTTTTTAAGTCAAATTAAAAAAAAGGTTAATATCTTGACAGTATATAAGTAAATTATGTCAACATTCAACTCCAGTACTGATATGGTGCAACCAAATAGAAAAATAAAAGAAATTTTCAAAATGGGCGTGGCTCCGCCCTTTTTCATTTAAGTTGTCTAGGATACTTTTAATGCCATAAGTCGAACAAAAATTTACCAATCCTTCTGAAATTTGGTAGGAGATTAGATTCTAGGACGATAACGGTTTTCTGTAAAAAAAAGGGCGAAATCGGTTGAAGCCTCGTCCAGTTTTTATACACAGTCGACCGTCTGTCCTTCCGCTCGGCCGTTAACACGATAACTTGAGCAAAAATCGATATATCTTTACTAAACTCAGTTCACGTAATTATCTGAACTCACTTTTTATTGGTATAAAAAATGGCCGAAATCCGCCTGTGACCACGCCCACTTTTTCGATATAGAAAATTACGAAAAATGAAAAAAATGCCATAATTCTATACCAAATACGAAAAAAGGGATAAAACATTGTAATTGGATTGCTTTGTTGACGCATAATATAGCTTTATAAAAAAACTTTGTAAAATGGGTGTGGAACCTTCCATATTAAGTAAAATAAAATGAAAAAGTTCTCAGGGCGAGTCCAAAAGCCCTTGGAATCTTGGCAGGAATACTGTTCGTGGTATTACATATATAAATAAATTAGCGGTACCCGACAGATGATGGTCTGGGTTACCCTGGTCCACATTTTGGTCGATATCTCGACAACGCCTTCACATATACAACTACAACCACTCCCTTTTAAAACCCTCATTAATACCTTTAATTTGATACCCGTATCATAAGTATACATTATAGAGTCACCCCTGGTCCACCTTTATGGCGATATCTCGAAAAGGCTTGCACCTATAGAACTCAGGCCCACTACCTTTTAAAATACTCATTATTACCTTTCGTTTGATACCCATATTGTACCAACGCATTCTAGAGTCAACCCGGGTCCACCTTTATAACGATATCCCGAAAAGGCATCCACCTATAGAACAAAGGCCCAGTCCCTTTTAAAATTCTCATTAACACCTTTCATTTGATACCCATATCGTACAAACAAATTCTAGAGTCACCCCTGGTCGACTTTTATGGCGATATGTCGAAAAGGCGTCCACCTATAGAACTAAGGCCCACTCCCTTTTAAAATACTCATTAACACCTTTCATCTGATACCCATATCGTACAAACAAATTCTAGAATCATCCCTGGTCCACCTTTATGGCGATATCTCGAATAGGCGTCCACCCATAGAACTAAGGCCGGCTCCATTTTAAAATACTCATTAACGCCTTTCGTTTGATACCCATATTGTACAAACGAATTCTAGAGTCACCCCTGGTCCACCTTTATGGCGATATCTCGAAAAGGCGTCCACCTATAGAACTAAGGTCCACTCCCTTTTAAAATACCCATTAACACCTTTCATTTGGTACCCATATCGTACAAACAAATTCTAGAGTCACCCCTGTTCCACCTTTATGGCGATATCCCGGAAAGGCGTCCACCTATAGAACCAAAGCCCACTCCCTTTTAAAATACTCATTAACACCTTCCATTTGATACCCATATTGTACAAACGCATTCTAGAGTCACCCCTGGTCCACCTTTATGGCGATATCTCGAAAAGGCGTCCACCCATAGAACTAAGGCCCGCTCCATTTTAAAATACTCATTAACGCCTTTCGTTTGATACCCATATTGTACAAACGCATTCTAGAGTCACCCCTGGTCCACCTTTATGGCGATATCTCGAAAAGAAGTCCACCTTTTAAAATACTCATTAACACCTTTCATTTCATACCCATATCGTACAAACAAATTCTAGAGTCACCCATGGTCCACCTTTATGGCGATATGTCGAAAAGGCGTCCACATATAGAACTAAGGTCCACTCCCTTTTAAAATACCCATTAACACCTTTCATTTGGTACCCATATCGTACAAACAAATTCTAGAGTCACCCCTGTTCCACATTTATGGCGATATCCCGAAAAGGCGTCCATCTATAGAACCAAGGCCCACTCCCTTTTAAAATACTCATTAACACCTTCCATGTGATACCCATATTGTACAAACGCATTCTAGAGTCACCCCTGGTCCACCTTTATGGCGATATCTCTAAAAGGCGTCGACCTATAGAACTAAAGCCCACGCCCTTTTAAAATACTCATAAACACCTTTAATTTGATACCCATATCGTACAAAAAAATTCTAGAGTCAGCCCTGGTCCACCTTTATGGCGATATCCCTAAATGGCGTCCACCTATAGAACCATGGCCCTCTTAAAATACTCTTTAATACCATCCATTTGATACAAATGTCATACAAACGCATTCCAGGGTTACCCTAGGTTCATTTTCCTACATGGTGATTTTCCCTTACTTTGTCTCCATAGCTCTCAACTGAGTATGTAATGTTCGGTTACACCCGAACTTAGCCTTCCTTACTTGTTTTTGTTTGTAATAATCTCTTAAAGTTAGTATTGTAAAATTCCTTTCCATCATCTGTTTGCATGTTTTTCGGTATTCGGTTACTTGAATTTAAATTCTTAGCCATTGCATTTGTGAAATTTTCTTAAGTTTTATCTTTAGCTACTTCAGCCCATGCTTTTTTGGAAAATGTATCGATTACAGTTAAAAGATACTGCTAATGATTATTACTATTTGAACACCAAGTCAGCTTGCCATAAATAATCGATTCCTTTAATAATAACCCGTCTTCGTTTAAAATTTCTTCTAGCTTGTTTACGTAATTCTTCTACAATAGCTCTTTTGTTATTCATTTTGTTAATGCCTTTATAGTAGCGAACTTTATTTTTAGCACTTCTACATCTTTTTCCGTGGGGTGTTGTTTCAGCACAACGAAACGCATCAAATAATCCTCAATAATAGATAAATAGTTGCTTATATTACTTAATTCCTCCTCACATACACCTTTATTCGTCGGTCTACTAAATCCTCAAGAATCGATACAATATTTTTTTACTATTATTCAGGATTGTATTTATTTCTCTGATTTGTTGTTCTAATTTATTTTTTATCTTATTTAACTCTTCGAAGAAGAATACTTTCGAAATCGCATCATCGTCTTCTATAGGAGCAGCTAGGTTAATTATTTTTTTCTTGTTTATTTTAAGGTTTTTATTTCGGTATAGAATTGTTTTCGTTTTCGACCTACTATTACCAAATGAGGAATGTCCAAATTTATTTATACTCATATTACTTAATAATCTTTGCTTCTCGCAACTCTTCAAAAACAGTGGATCAAAAATTCCAATTTTTTTTCTGCACCAGAAACGTCATTATGAAATTCCTATGTAAAATTACCCCCTGATTTCTAAAATCAAGGTTATTTTAAATTCTATGGTAAGGTTTTTGAGATATTTATGAATAACGTTTTTTTAAAAAAAAAAAATAAAAAATTGGGTCCACTTTATCATATATATCTGAAGAACGAATTGAGCAATTCCAAAACTGTTTGAAGCTTTTAAAAGGCAATGAAATTTGCAATGAACTGTTCATATAAAACTTTTTGATAGGCCCTGCAGATTCAAAGATAATGAACAATAATTACGGATATTTTTAATTTTTTTTGTAAAAATATATAAAAATTTGTACTTTGCGAGCAAGGATCTAGAAAACTTTATTTTTTTGCAGATTTTTTTGTTTTCTTTCTAAGCTATGTTTTATTACAAGAGTACTTAAGTATTAAAAGGGAATATTTACTTGAATGCTTATAACTTTTGACTTTGTTGAATGAAACTTATTTTTTTATTGCCTTTCAAAAGCTTCAAACCGTTTGGAATTGCTCAATTCGTTCTTGAGATATATATGATTAAGTGGACCAATTTTTTTTTTTTTTTTTTTTTTTTTTTTGGAAAAGACCGTTATTCGTAAATATCTCAAAAACCTTACCACAGAATTCAAAATAACCTTGATTTTCGAAATCACGGGGTGATTTTACATAGGAATTTCATAATGGCGTCTCTGGTGCATTTTGGCTGTAAACCAGTGTCATTGATATAATCTCGTTTTGATGGGTGTTATGACCAGCACTTGTTGAAGATATAAGCAACCTCTATCTATCCACTAACTCATTAGGATTATCCCATATATATACCTCAACGGTAATCAATTGATTTCAATAAACCTCTACCCCTTAGGAACGAGTGTGGATCATAATTGAATAATTTCCTGATGATCACCCCTATTCTGCATTTCGATAACGTTCCCGTTCTACGCTCCGCTTTAATCGAAGTTGGGTATTCTGCATTACGACGGAATTGTAACGAGAAGAGGAAGAGCAAATGATTTTTCGAAATCGGTTGTTTGTACGGAATTTGTGAACATTGAAACAAAATAAATTAAAGAAAATTTGTAAAAAACACTGAAAAACGTTTATATTTTATTATCGACGACATTTTGTACAAAAAAAGCAATAGACTATATTATTTTATATTGGGCCAGGTCGTAAAGTTTAATTATTAAATTATGGAGCTTTTCGGCCGATTTTTTGAAATAAAACAATCGTTTATTTTCTGTTCTACGCGTTTCGACGCATATTCGCGTCTTCCTCAGGAAGGCTTTAATAAATATACGAAAAACAAGACATTTATAGTAATCTAATTATCAATATATCATGTAGTTAGGTTACTATAAATGTCTTGTTTTTCGTATATTTATTAAAGCCTTCCTGAGGAAGACGCGAATATGCGTCGAAACGCGTAGAAGAGAAAATAAACGGTTGTTTTATTTCAAAAAATCAGCCGAAAAGCTCTATAATTTAATAATAGAATATATTGCGGCAGTGTTATTTTTTTTTTGAGTAAAGTGCTTTCATAATTATAAGTGTGTTTTTGTCGTTCTTTTGGCCGATTCCCTGCCGTGACCAGCATGTTTTGTTAAAACGGATTCCTTCACGAATACAGCTGACAGTTTCTGAATTTTATGGATGCTAATTTCATTGCACTGGCCTAAAATACTTTATAAAGATTTATTTATTCTTTCCGCAAGGATTGTTTACGTTTTCGCTTCACCTTCCTCTACTCCGGCAGCTTGCTTTGGCATATAACTGGACCCAACGAACAGGCACAAATTATAGCTGTCTATTATAATGAAATCAATAGCCGCTGCATTATTTTTGAGGTTGGAAAGCAACGCATACGAAAATGGCCAGACGAGAATGGAAAGGCAAATATTACGCTATTTGGTTAATCCATTTGAGACGAGTGACGAATTGTAAGAAATTGATCTTAAAAGTGGCAAAGTTTAATGACTTATTTTCTTATTTTGGTTGAAAAAAACTTTCAACTTAATAAGGATGCTTTCAAGTATGTGCTAGATACTTTTGCGGGGCAAATTCGTCCAAGGACTTCGGCATCGACATCTGCCCTTAATATTGTAGTAGCTGCTTTGAGATTTTTTGCAGAAGGCAGTTGCCAGCATGGAATAAGGGCGGATTATAATGTAGGAATGGGAGAGTCAACAGTGTCAAAATCACTGTCTACGTTCCTGGATGTAATGCAACCAAAATTATGTCCTCATTGGATAACATTTGAAAAAAGTGAAGAGGAGAAAATACAAGCGAAGCAAGAATTTTATGCGAAGGCTGGCTTCCCAGGAGTCATCATATCCCGCTTTTTTGACATTAAATTAGCCAACGTCTCGTACTGCACTTGTGATGGAAACATATAAAAAACAATCACCATCAAGCCTTTTACGTTTCTTAACAAGTTTGACTTACATTTTTGTTAAAACTCTGTTATAAATTAATAAAAAAATAAAAAGAAAATATTTTTCCGCGAACAAATTTACAACTTAGAAAAACGGAACTACGATCGAAATGCAGAATACACAAAATCTAACGATTTTCAGTTGGATCGAAAAAGATTGGAACACAGAATACCAAACTTGCCAAATCGAAAAAATTCCAATCCAAGTCGAAATGCAGAATAGGAGTGAATATATAGATATTTATATGATTTTGTTCCCTTAATTTGACTATCTGGGTTATAGTTACGATTGGGGGCATTTGTATCTAATAAAATCTGTCGATAAGTGTGCAAATGACCCTTTTCACAATGTTGTGGTTTTCTATGAAAAATTAACTCGAACAGACCCGGTGTTATTTTCCATTTATCTCTACCAATCTGTAAAACATTTTTAGAACTAATTTTTGATGGTTTGAGTCAAAATCGCCATTGACCATTTCAATCTCTATTCAGACCATGCAATGTATCAAGCATTTTAATATCTTTGAGCATTTTTACATTTTGTAATAGTAAATTGGGGGACTGAGTAAGCTTAACCAGTTTATAATCTTCATTTAGTTGATTTTTACTCTGACGTTTTACAGTTTTATGTCTTTCCCGCATATCAGGATCTTCTTCGATTCTTCTCAAAATATCATGTTCAGTTAAAGAAGTATTATCATTTAAAGTTTCAGCTAGATTTTGATTTTCTACAGTCTTGTTTAGTAATGTTCATCATTTAGTTTACTGGGAATATGTGAAGCTGGTCGTTCACAATTATTCATATAATTTATTTTTTCTTTAACGCCAATAACATTATCTAATTTTTGGGTTTTATCAAAATATTGTCTATTAATGATATCACCAGATTTTCGCTTTTCAGGTTTTTTATTGATATTTGATTTAGTTTCATTACACTGCTCGTACAGCTCTTTTTATGAATTCATCATAATGGGGTATACTTGGAATATACGAAGCTGGGCTTTCGCAGCCATTCATAAAATTTATTTTTCATCTAAAATTAACAAAATTATCTGGTGTTTGTTGTTTATTAAAACATTTCTCATTAATAATATCAATAGGCTTTCGCTTCTTTTTTTTAGGTTTCTTCGTCGCTTGCCTCTTTCCGAGAACTATCTGTAGAATATTCTAAATGTTTCTTTTAGTGTCAAGATCATTAGCATTCACATAATTTTCAACGGTTGGCAATGTATCAACTTTCATATCTTTACTTTCTTTTGCACTGTCCCCCTGCCAAATTTCACCATCACCATCATCACCATTATAATTAGTAACATTATTTTTATTACTAGAGTTTTTAAAATTATCAACCCGCCAAATTTCATCATCATCACCAGGTACCATTATAATAGTAACATTATTTTTATTACTAGAGTTTTTCAAATTATTAACTAATTCATTTAATGGTTTTGAAATAGGCTTAAATGTCTCCTCCAACAAGTTGATTCTCTCCTATTCTCCCAATTTCATTATTTTAAGTTTTTCTTTTAATATTTTCCTGGTCTTAACAAGATTTGCTAATACAGTCATATGATGATTTGACATTTTTTTAATGAGCGATCGAAAAAAATCTGTTGCCTATCAGATTGTTGTATCTGATAAGAATCTGGTAAATCTGTTACCTATCAGCTATGTATCTGATAAGAATATGGTGTGGTATATGTCTTTTATAGATGTTTTATAGTTGTATAAAATTATCGAAACCATCGACCTTTATTTATAGGATCATCTTTACTTATAACAACAAACCCGTATTTATTTCTCCAAGACTCTATACATATTTTTAAAAATGTTTTGTATGACATATCTCCAATAACATGATCATTATAATATGCTTAAGATTCATTTCATCTTGCTTGAACACAATAATCATGTTTGCTTTATCACGAATTAAGTGTTTAGGAATTTTTGTATAAGTTTGACATAAACAGAAATAAAATAATTAAAAAAAAAGTTTAAGTTAAACGGTTTTATTGAAAACAATACTTACATGAAATAATAATAATACGAAAAGCTAGAAAATAATTAGGTAGGTCCTAGGTATTAGTCATCACACTCCTTATCAATCTAGGGTGTTGATTAGACAATTAAATAAAAGCGTTGAGCGCGTGAAATTTCTAAAAATGTGAGGCGTAGCATAACCTGATTAAGGTTCAGTTGGTTTTACTTATGACTATCAATATAAATATGACGCGTCCAACGCTTTTATTTAATTGTCTGATCAACGCCCTAGATTGATAAGGAGTGTGATGACTCGTACCTAGGACCTACCTAATTATTTTCTAGCTTTTCGTATTATTATTATTTCATGTAAGTATTGTTTTCAATAAAACCGTTTAACTTCAAAATTTCTTTTTAATTATTTTATTTTCAAGTTTTTAGTCTTTATTTAATTGCCTATTATTTCTCATTCTATTTAGTTCATTTAGTGACTCATTATTACAAGGACCCTTTCCTAACAATTTGTTACAACCTAAGTCCTCAATACATAATCCTTCCAAAGACTTTACTCGACCCTGCGCCACGTATGCTTGTCCCTCCTCCAACTCCAAAATATTTTGATGTCACTTCTACTGGACTGTATGCAATATTTGTTCCAAATATGAGCCAAATCGGGCATCATAGTATGAGGTGGATTTTGTCTAAGGCTGGGGTAACGCTCAGTCAATCCAGAGTCAAGTAAAAGTCCCACAAACCCCTACTGAATAAATACACGATATTTATGTGTTACGAACACACGCACACACAGCTTGAGATATTAGGCGGGCAGCAGCTTTCCGTCGCAAGATGGCGAGGGGGCGGAGCGGCTGCTAACGGTCGTTGGAGTAGAGGAGGTTCGGTAGGGCGGTTAAACGGTCGGGTAACGGACGGACTGGTACGTCGGTACGGAAGCAGCGGCGGGCCGGATGCAGCGGCTTAACGGCGGTAGGGTGGCGAACGGCCAACGGTCGTCGTAGCAGCGGGGGGACGGATCCAGCGGCTTAACGGCGGTAGGATGGCAAGCGGCCAGCGGTCGTCGTGGCGGCGGCGTGACGGATGCAGCAGCTTGACGGCGGAAGGATGGCGAACGGCCAACGGTCATCGTAGTATCGGCGGAACAGATGCAGCGGCTTAACGGCGGTAGGGTGGCGAACGGCCAACGGTCGTCGTAGCAGCGGCGGGACGGATGCAGCGGCTTAACGGCGGTAGGATGGCAGACGGTCAACGGTCGTCGTAGCAGCGGCGTTACGGATGCAACGGCGGTGGGCTACGGAGCGCGTACCAGGGCCGGGGAGATAGGCTGGCGATGGGGTTTACCCTGACAGCGGCTGCGTGTTCCGGGCGGGATAGGAGGGGTGTACCAGCGGGCTTGTGTTGGTCGGTCGGCTTCGGCAGGATCGGGCTGATCGAACGTCTTCGGCAGGCTCGGTAATCGGCGGGGTCAGTCACCTGCGGGAGAAACAGCGAGGACTGGTCAGTGCTGGTTTCACCGCTGGGTACCCCCGCCTCCCTACTTGCACACTAGTAGAAGGTGCGTAAGGGGGGCGGAGTTGTACCAGCCGGGGCACCGTGGGTCGACCCGTGGGCGGAGGGGAAGTGCACCTTAATGGCACAGCGGTAGCGCCTGTGCGTACGCATCGGCTCACGGCTGAAACCAGAGCTATGGAGAGGGGTCGTGCGGTCGTTGGGGAAGCGGGTCATTTCTTACCGGACCAGGGCTATGGAGGAAAAAGTAGCCCGAAGACACCACTCTCGTCGTCCTGGTGCAGCAGGGGTGACTCGCGCCCCGGCCGCGCCCTCTTCTCCCAATCTAACTAGTGGGAGTGGTCCCACCGCTCCAGCCAGCCTATTAAACCAGAGCTGAGGGGGAAGGGTGCTTTGGGTCATTGAGGCGGCGGGCCGCTCAAGCACCAAGGTGGGCGACGGAGGGAAAAGTAGTCCGAAGACACCACTCGCGTCGTCCAGCCCTGGTGGAGGGTGACCCGCGCCATTACGACGCCCCTGCCACGCAGCCCGAGCTGAGGGGGAAAGGGGGTATTTGGTCATTGAGGCAGCGGGCCGCTCAAGCACCAAGGTGGGCGACGGAGGGGAAAGTAGTCCGAAGACACCACTCGCGTCGTCCAGCCCTGGTGGAGGGTGACCCGCGCCATGACAGCGCCCCTTCCACTCAGCTAGCTAGCCGAAGTGGCTATTTTGTCTTTAAAAAGACAACCACTCCCGCTGGCTCACCTGCGAGGACTGAATTGCAAAAATGCAAATTCGATGTTTATATGGGTGGTGCCGCAAACTGGTTGAGAAGTTAACTCACAATTATTGTGATTTTCATTGGTTTGCTATCAGTGGTTGTTGACTATGCTATAAAAGAATAAGTACAAGTGGTTTTTGGCTATGCTATAGAAAAATAAGTACAGGGAGGTTCAGGTTTAAGTGAATAAGGAAATACAGGGGGGAGGGGGAAGGGGGGGGGGGTTACGTTATTGTAACACTACGTTACAGTCTCCCTCCCACTTCGGTTGACGGAAAGCTGCGGTGTGGAAAAGATGGATCTCCAGGCATGGCCTAAGCCGTATGCCGGTGTGCATGTGGGCGAAGCACTTTATTAATAAATTTTTTTTTTTCTCATAAATATACAGAGTCATTCCACTTATATCTTCTTCGTTTCCATCTTCCTCGGGTTGTGATTTCATCATGACTATCAAGTATTCGGTAAAATGTGGCCCGAAGAAAATATGTCCCCTTCGTGTTTTTGTTCGGTTGGCTGTCCACTGGTACTGCTCCCTCCGTGTGCACCCGCTCTGACGTTGTTTTATTTCGCCGAAGTTTATGCCTGCTGCAGATGCTTTTGTACCCTCTTTTCTGACCATGTTTATTGCAACTGCCATTTGTGGAATCTCCTAATCCCATGTGCCGCGCTCGCTCAGGAACAGTGCTAACGCTTTTCCGCCAAACTGCTTCCCACTGTCGGTGAGGAAGGTTTTCGGACAACCAAGTAAGTATATGACCTTTTCTTGTAGCGCTTTGAGCACGCTTGCCGTTTTTGCTTGGCGCGCCGGGATTAACTCCACCCACTTGTAGAATTTGTAGATCATGGCGAGGAGGTAATTGCTTCTTTGCCTGGAACGCGGTAGTGGTGGCACGAAGTCGATGGTTACTATTTCCCATGGCTGCGGCTATTGCATGGTTGCCAATAATCTCACCGGGCTCTTCTCTGTCGCTTTTTATTGTGTAAAATATGTCTGGTTTTTGTGTCGGTGTTTTGTAACGGGCGGCGGTAGAGCGTATTGAATATCGCGTTCGGCGCTCTTTTTCGGTACACTTTATTGCGGTTGTATTTTTGTATAGCCGGGTAACGGGGGTGTAAGCGTTGCTTCAGCGGTCGGTTATGTTTACGGATGGTCGAATGTTCGGCTGCGGTAATTGGGCTAACGGTTTTACTCAATCGCTTCTGGTGGTGCGCTGAAAAAGTTTCCTGCTCCGAGTTTTGGCCATTGCTCAAGTGTTCCCGGCTGGTCATTGCACATAATGTGTCTAACTCGGCTGATATTCTGATCAAAGTGGCTTCTAACGGCTGGCCATCTAGCGTGAGGGTGATTCCCTTTCCCGTAAAAAGTCCATTCCTAAGATCATCCGTTCTGCCAGGTTCGGGATGACGGACATCATTGTGTTGGTCGTTTGTCCTTGGTACCTAATCCTTACTGTGTAGGAATTCGAACTATAGACACACGTCTGGTCTGCCAATTGGACGCTCCGCCTGTTAAGATTTGGTTTGATGTTGCTTCTCTCCAGGTGATTTCGTATTGACTCATCGAGTTATGAAAGGGTGCGCCGGTGTTCACTAGCGCGCGCACGCTCATGCCATCGATGGTTATCGGTATATAGAAACGGTCATCTACTTGCATTTCGGCAGCGGGGTCGCAGGCTGGTGGTTCAATAGACTTCTGTGGCCGCAAAAATAATGCTTGGCGGCTTCCTCTCACATAACTTGACGGCATCCTGGTTGTTGTCGGCGGGTTGGTTGGTCGAAGGGCATAGGCAGTCCCTGGAGAGGATGTTGTCTTGTCCACACCTGAAGTAGAACATTCTCCAGCGGCCCCTGCATTGGAAGCGGCGGTGTCCGCGTTCCTTGCAGCGCCAGCAGCACTACTTGCTATCGTACTCCTTTTGAAGATGATACAGGCTGCGGATCGCCTCTTTGTCCTGTTTCGCCTTCTCGCTTTTTAGCAGCTCATATTCCTCCGTTATTTCCAGGAGCTCATCGATCATCTTAAACTCACTGCGCTTGACGAAGAGGCGGTATTTAACGCGTAGGCCATCGTATATTCGCTCGAGGTGATTTTCCTTGCACATTGTCGGATGCTGGCGGATCAGCGTTTCCAATGCGAGGACGTAGTCCTTGGCTTTTTCTCGGCCTTGTTGCCTGCGTTTTCGGATGGCCTCTTCTCAATGTTGAAAATGACGCTTAGGCAGGAAAAAAAATTTCACCTCCCTTCGAAAATCACTCCAGTGGTTGATTTGTTGCATACGGATGCGGTACCATTGGAGTGCTTTGCCACGCAGCAGTTCCGGCAGCGTTAGGAGAAGCCGGTCGACGGGGATGCGGTAACATTCGCCGAGCTCCTCTATTCTCTCAAGAAATTCGTGCAGCGACTCCTCTCCCGAAAAATGCAGATTCCAGTGGCGGACGGTATTCATTAGCTCACTGGTGCTCATTTCGTCTCGGTTGCGTTGCGCGCGTTCTCTCTCATGCGCATGCGAGAGGGAATTTTGTACCTGGATGGCGGTTATTGACTTGGTCGGTTGTGTTGGGGTGATGTTTAGTGTCGGTGTTGGAAGTTTAACTGGTTTCCCTTCGTCCTCTTCTACTTCCTTCTCCAACTCCTTCAGTAGGTCTTCACTTGATTTCCTCGTGCGTTTTGCTTGCACGTACGTGCTCAGTGCGCGACCTAGATCGGCTACGGTTTGGCCTTCCACGGGAATGCTATGCTTCTTACACTCCTCTATCAGCCTCTCCCTTTTCAGTAAGTAGATCCAATTGAGTGAGTCGGTATTCAGCGTCGTAAGTTCGGGGGCCGGTGTGTTTGTTGTTTCTGATGGTGTGTTCATCGAACCCGCCCCGGCAGTGTTGGTGGTTGGTGTATTTGTTTTTCCACGGTCATCTGCGGAGGAGGGTTCCTGCTCGGGCGCAATCTATGAGGTGGGTTTTGTCTAAGGCTGGGGTAACGCTCAGTAAATCCAGAGTCAAGTAAAGGTCCCACAAACCCCTACTGAATAAATACACGATATTTATGTGTTGCGAACACACGCACACACGGCTGGAGATATTAGGCGGGCAGCAGCTTTCCGTCGCAAGATGGCGAGGGGGCGGAGCGGCGGCTAACGGTCTTTGGAGTAGAGGAGGTTCGGTAGGGCGGTTGAACGGTCGGGTAACGGACGGACTGGTACGGCGGTAGGGAAGCAGCGGCGTGACGGATGCAGCGGCTTGACGGCGGTAGGATGGCAGGCGACCAACGGTCGTCGTAGCAGCGGCGGGACGGATGCAGCGGCTTAACGGCGGTAGGGTGGCGAACGGCCAACGGTCGTCGTAGCAGCGGCGGGACGGATGCAGCGGCTTAACGGTGGTAGGATGGCAAGCGGCCAACGGTCGTCGTAGCGGCGGCGTGACGGATGCAGCAGCTTGACGGCGGCAGGATGGCGAACGGCCAACGGTCGTCGTAGCAGCGGCGGGACGGATGCAGCGGCTTAACGGCGGTAGGGTGGCGAACGGCCAACGGTCGTCGTAGCAGCGGCGGGACGGATGCAACGGCGGTGGGCTACGGAGCGCGTACCAGGGCCGGGGAGAGGGGGGAGATAGGCTGGCGACGGGGTTTACCTGGAGAGCGGCTGCGTGTTCCGGGCGAGATAGGAGGGGTGTACCAGCGGGCTTGTGTTGGTCGGTCGGCTTCGGCAGGATCGGGACTGGTTAGTGCTGGTTTCACCGCTGGGCACCCCCGCCTCCCTACTTGCACACTAGTAGAAGGTGCGTAGGGGGGGCAGAGTTGTACCAGCCGGGGCACCGTGGGTCGACCCGTGGGCGGAGGGGAAGTGCACCTTAACGGCACAGTGGTAGCCCCTGTACGCACGCATCGGCTCACGGCTGAAAACAGAGCTATGGAGAGGGGTCTTGCGGTCGTTCGGGCAGCGGGTCATTCCTTACCGGACCAGGGCGACGGAGGGAAAAGTAGCCCGAAGACACCACTCTCGTCGTCCTGGTGCAGCAAGGGGTGACTCGCGCCACGGTCGCACCCTCTTCTCCCTAGCTAACTAGTGGGAGTGGTACCACCGCTCCGGCCAGCCTATTAAACCAGAGCTGAGGGGGAGGGGTGCTTTGGGTCATTGAGGCGGCGGGCCGCTCAAGCACCAAGGTGGGCGACGGAGGGAAAGTAGTCCGAAGACACCACTCGCGGAGTCCAGTCCTGGTGGAGGGTGACCCGCGCCATGACAGCGCCCCTTCCACTCAGCTAGCTAGCCAAAGTGGTTATTTTGTCTTTAAAAAGACAACCACTCCCGCTGGCTCACCTGCAAGGACTGAATTGCAAAAATGCAAATTCGATGTTTATATGGGTGGTGCCGCAAACTGGTTGAGAAGTCAACACACAATTATTGTGATTATCATTGGTTTGCTATCAGTGGTTGTTGACTATGCTACAAAAGAATAAGTACAAGTGGTTGTTGGCTATGCTATAGAAAAATAAGTACAGGGAGGTTCAGGTTTAGCTGAATAAGGAAATACAGGGGGGGGGGTTACGTTATTGTAACGCTACGTTACAATAGATCGCTTTCTATTCATGTATGTATTATGTCTTCCAAATATGGACCAAATCAAATCGGACCACAAATACGATTTTTGTGAATATCTAGATCCTTGCGCCACCTAGCGTCGATTTTTTTATAGGTCGCTTTCTATTCTTGTATGTATTATGTGTTCCAAGCATGAGCCAAGTCGGACCACAAATACGATTTTTGTGAATATCTCGATCCTTGCGCCACCTAGCGGCGATTTTTTCATAAGTCGCTTTTTATTCTTGCATGTATTATGTGTTCCAAATATAAGCCAAATCGGACCACAAATACGATTTTTGTGAATATCTCGATCCATGCGCCACCTAGCGGCGATTTTTTTCACGTATTGTACTTTGTTTTCCACATATTATATCACCAAATATAAAAATTGAGTCCGGTTTAGCTTCAGCGGGTTTGATGACATCAATATTTTCAATTAATGTATAAAGATTTATTCCTTTTATCGGATCAATAAGTCTTTTATTTTTGTTGATATAATGATTTTGAATTAATGTATATATTTCGGAAATTGAGCCCGTTTGGATTTTCCACAATTTGATGCCAACTTCGCTTTTGCTCTGGTTCCTTCCTCTTCCGGTAAACATCAAAGAGCAAAGTCGTAAAGTAATCGACAGCGAACCTAAAATCTTAAAATAAATTATCAATCGTATTATTTTAAAAGGAAGATTTCAGCCTCAGGTGTGGGGTGTTTCCCTACTGCTCCCACAATAATATTTCACTATTTGAAGATTTTGGAAGAAATAAAAAAAAAAAACTTAACCTATGAAAGAAATGCATAATACACGTTCCAATATGAAAGCGCCAATCAGCGGTAGTGCTATTCAAAGCAATAAAGCTGGCCAAAAACCTGCAGATGTGAAAAATTTAACTGCTGCCTCCGTTTACAGTGTTCCTGGTGCACCCAGTGCTTCAGCCACCACCGATGCCACTTCTGTTCATACCGCTGCCACTACCAATTCTGCCGCTGTCGCTACAACCACCACTGCTGCCAATATTATCAATTTTGCCGCTGTTGCTACAATCACCGCTGTTGCTACAATCACTATTCAAAATGCCATTACTTTTGCTACTGCCGTTGCTGCAACCAATAGGGCTATTGTAGCTGCTAGCCCTGAAATCGACGTTGGTGATGGCTCATTTATGTTTAACGTCGACCGTGTCACTCCTGGCGTTTCAGAGCCCGCTGTTAGCTACAATGCAAGCCAAATGGTCCCGTCCGATGAGGTAAACCATCTTCAGGAGCAGTTAAAAATTTTGAAACTAAAACGCGAATTAGCAGAGTCGCAATCTCTAGTGCCACAACCAGACATTCATTCTGACATACGCCTCCGTAAATTTATTCATTTTGATGAGCTCGATGCAGCGGTCCTTAAATTCAGTCGTGACAACCATTACGACATATATAAGTGGTTTTTGCTATTTGAGGACTACGCCGACGCTAATAATTTTAACGAACGACATAAGTACTTAGCTCTGAGGCGATGTACGTCTGGCACAGCTAAAGAGTTCGTATTGAATCAAGGGCTTGCAGATTATCCAACACTAAAAACGTTACTATGTGCTATGTTCAAACGCTATTGCTCCCGGCAAGAGGTTTACCGCCAGCTACGAGCCCGTAAATTAAAATCGTCAGAATCTTGCGTGAATTACGTCGTTGCAATGCAGTCAATCGCCGCACAATCAGACAAAGCAGAGCACGAGTTAGTCGATTTAATCTTTGACGGGATCCCGGACTATAGCAACAGCATAAGCATTTTATATGGCGCCAACACGGTGAGTGACTTAATCCGACGTATGGAGCGGTATGAACAACGGCGGCAGAATGCTACTTTGCGTAGGCCATCGAATACTTCTTCGATAGGTACCGAAACAAAAGTGGGTGCTTCGGAAGATCTCTGCGGTACGCTGTTTTAACTGTTCACGTTTCGGGCACTACCAAAGCAGCTGCCCGAAACCACAGCGGCCAGTCGGATCGTGCTGTATGCACCGCGATTGCCCGAAGAAAAAGAGCCAGACGACCAGTGTTGCAGCTATTTCCAGTGATGAATATGATTATCTAGAATCTAAACAAAAGATATGTGTGGCCTTTTATGAAAAAAATCGAGGTAGACGGTCAGGGTTTACAAATACTATTTCCCTTTTTGATTCCGACAGTTCAATTAGTATTGTACGGAAATCTATTGCTGAACGATTTCTGAAGCTATCAAATATTGCAAAGCCTACGGAGTTCGTTGCGAGTCGGTAGAAGCATTATTTTGGCACTATACTGTGTGCAGTAAAATTTCAAGAAACTATTAAACACATCAACATACTTGCAGTTCCAGATGAAACATTAACTATACCTTTAATTCTTGGTCGAAACTTTTTGACACAATTTAATATTCACTTAATAAAAGTAAATCTCCCCAGCTCTGAATTTAATAAAGGGGAAAATAATGTATTGAAAATAAATGAATTTAATAAAGAGGAATGTAAAACTTATGCATCTGATTCGATTAATTGTAAAGCTGATGATAATTGTGGTAAAGTATCGGTTGATAATAAGGAAATATTAGACAATGTGTGTGAGAAATTCGATCAGGAATACGATGAGAAAAGGGACTTAGGAAAATTTAAAGATCGTTCAGATAACGAATATGATTTGTTTGATTTAGCCGTGAGGGATATAGGAGCCATCGATGAAAGTGTAGTCCAGTCAGAGGTAGACATAGGACCAGGCTTAAATAAATGTGAACGTGACGGCGTAGCGGAGATCCTAGTTAGCGATTATTTGTTCCCCACCTCGGTTGATAAGAAACCCTATGACAATAAAATGGCTATCCTTACGACTGTTTTATTGCCTACCGAGCCGATTGTCTTTCAAAGATAAGGAAGAGGTGCAAAAGGTCACCGATGTTCTTCTTGAACGCCAGATAATACGCCCGAGCAGCTCTCCCTATGCTTCGGCCATAGTTTTGGTGAAGAAAAAGAGTGGTGAAACCCGTATGTTTATAAATTATAGGGCTCTCAATAAGAAAACAATTAGGCTCCTGATAGAAGACTGCATTGATTATATGTCAGGGAAAAAGTGGTTTACACTTCTTGATTTAAAGGATGGGTTTAAACAACTAGCAATGGAGGAGAGTTCTATTCCACTGACTTCTTTCGTGACGCCACACGGGCATACATTTGAGTATCATAGAATGCAATTCGGGCTTAAGAATGCGCCATCCAATTTTCAGAGATTCGTTTATAATATCTTTCGGGATCTGATCGATGCTAAGGAAATCTGCGTTTACATTGATGACATATTAATCGCTTCCCGTGACCTTGAAAGGCATATCGAAACCCTTAGGAAAGTACTGAGGAGAATTTATTAGAAAAATCTAGAGCTAAAGCTTAGAAAGTGCAAGTTTTGTTACAACATAGTTGCATACTTAGGTTATCGGGTTACCTCATCGGAAATACAACCTTCAGAGTCCCACATTAAAGCAATTGCGAACTATCCAATCACTAGGAATCAAAAAGAGCTTCGTTCCTGTATCGGATTCTTTTCATACTTCCGAAAATTTGTGCCATCCTTTTCGATGATCGCAAAACCACTTTTGGACTTATTACGCAAAGATGCCGAATTCAGTTTTTCGGAATACTGTTTAAAAGCCTTTAGGGATTTAAAAGAAAACTTAGTTAGTGCACCGTTATTGGCGATTTATGATCACCATCGTGAAACCCAACTTCATTGTGATGCCAGCAACTTAGGTTTTGGGTCTGTTCTACTACAAAAGCAGGATGATGGAAAGTTCCATCCAATTGCATATTTTTCGAAGACAACTACGCCGGCCGAGTCCAGGTATCATAGCTTCGAGCTGGAGACTTTGTCAATCATATATGCCCTCCGTAGATTCAGAAAATATTTAGAGGGTGTGCCATTCAAAATTATCACGGACTGTAATTTACTAACTATGACTTTAAACAAAGAACAAATTAACCCCCGAATCGCCAGATGGGCACTAGAATTGAAAAACTTTGACTATTATATACACCATAGGAGCGGAACTAGTCTTAGGCACGTAAATGCCCTCAGGAGGAGCCCATTGTCAAGAAAAGAATGCGATTGCATCAACACCCATACTATAAAACCTGAGCCGTTGCCCAACTATAAAGGTAATAGTGATTATAAAAGCGAAAATAAACAAATTTCTGTCGTAGATTTGGACGATATAGACATTCAGATCCAGATCGCGCAGAATAGGGACGAGAAGCTCAAAGAACTTATTAATAAGTTAGAGAAGGGTGTGGTTGCGGGATAAGAACTCGTAGACGGATTGATATGTCGTAAGTTGGACGAGAAGGTTATGCTTTGCGTTCCTACAGAAATGCAGATAAACGTAATTCGTACCATACATGAAAAAATAGGTAACTTAGGTACAGAAAAGTGCTATAATCAGATACGTAAAACTTATTGGTTCGAAAACATGAAAGATAAGATAAACAAATTCATACAAAATTGTATAAAATGCATTGTCTACTCTGCACCAGCTCGTTCTAATGAACATAATATGTTTAATATACCCAAAAAGCCTATACCTTTTGACAATCTTCATTTGGACCACTTTGGCCCCTGCCGGCAATTAAGTCGAAACGCAAGCACATACTCGTTGTTATCGATGCTTTCACGAAGTTTGTCAAGTTGTACCCCGTTAATTCTACTAGTACTAAAGAAGTGTGTTGTTCTCTAGATAAATACTTCAGTTATTATAGCCGCCCCAGGTGTGTCATAACCGATCGGGGTACTTGCTTCACCTCTCTCGAATTTAGTGACTATCTGCTGAAGAGGAACATAGGCCATGTGAAGATAGCAGTGGCATCGCCACAAGCCAATGGTCAGGTCGAGAGGGTGAATCGTGTTCTAAAGGCCATGTTGAGTAAACTTACTGAGTCCACCGAACATGCTGACTGGACTTCACATTTGTCCCAGATAGAATATGCCAAAAACAACAGTGTCCACTCCACAACGAAGCTTGCACCAAGTGAACTGATCTTTGGGGTAACCCAACGGGGATGTATTGCCGATGACTTTACGGAACTTTTAGAAGATAAGCTGTCCACTGGAACTACTAGGGACCTTGAAGGAATCCGACAGCGCGCACTAGGAAATATAGAACGATCGCAAGAGTAAAATCATCAGTACTTCTTAAAACACAGTGTACCTGCCAATTCATATTCGATAGGAGATTTTGTTGTAATAAAACACGTAGACACAACGGTAGGAACTAACAAGAAACGTTATACATAAATTGTTGCCCAACGACCCCCATAAGAGATATAGAAAATTGCCAACTGACACATTTGCCGTACGACGCCGTTGTCGAAGCCATTAAAATTCGAAAGTGGTGCTTGCCAACTAATATTGTAACCGAATCTCCGCAGTCATCAAAAGCTTAAGGCCACACCACCTGAATGAATTGTAAACTGATTGAGGTCAATCAATAAGTCAGATTGGCCGAGATGTAGTGTCCTTATATTTATTCTGTCATGTCACCCTTTTTATTATACCATGCATTTCTGACAGATGGTAAATGTCACTTACTGGCGGAAATGCAGCCAACTTCAGAGTAGAAAAATAATCGACAGCGACAATAAAATCTTAAAATAAATTATCAATAGTATTATTTTAAAAGACAAGATTTCAAGTTGGAGAAGTTGTTTAACAACTTTCATTTTGTTTACTAGATTTATAGCAATATAAACCATCGCTTTTATAATAAAGTCATCATTTAATTATATTATAACTCACCCACACTCACTCTGATTATTAAGAAAGAAAAACCCCCTAATGGGACGAATACGTAAAAAGGTTGGACAGGGTTTTGTAAATAGTTTGATTAATTATTTACCAATTAAACTTCATTTACCTGCAGTGAAAGAAATGGTGCTAGTAAAATCAACAAATCGGTTTTGTTGTTCTTGACTCAACGGAGATTCGGTGAAATTTATCGAATTATGATTAATTCGATAGAGTTCTTTGTCAAGCGAACAAATTAGTTTAGTCATTTCAACAGAAGAGAAACTGTCGCTCTTAAGTTAACAAAATTTTGTAAAATTGACAGATTTCTAATCAATCTACCTGATTTTTCTGTTAACACAACTGATCTTACAAGTCATTTCAACGGCGATCAACTGTCAATACATGAGCGAATTTCAAAGAGAATTTTATGGTCACTGCGCTCTCTACTTTGTACTTATGACGATAGTGCCACTTGTTAAAAAAATACCAAAATAAAAAAAATCACCAAATCGAAAAAACACACAAAATAGGAAAACAACAAAAAGCTAGTTTTTCAGTTATCAATTCAAAACGTAAAAACCCTTTTTTGAATTTACTGTGCAAAAAATTATGAGATACCGCGGCACCTATTTATCGGGTACAATTTTGCAACTTCTCCTCCAAGCGAAATGCAAAATTGCGTCGACTGGTTGCAAAAGTTTTGCTTGAACGAACAGGATTTTTCCAATGTTAGTAACATTTTGGTCAAGTTTTTATGTTTTTCACTAACGCGAACGAATCTAATAAGATAATAAAAAAAACCATCGTTTTTTAATGTTGATGTTTCCGACAAAAAAAAAGTTTGAGTTGCTTTGGAATCGTTTCAACTTAGTGTTACGAAAATTAAACTTGCCGAATTACATGTAAGGTTACTCCAGAGGTGAATTACCTTCCTGCGGTTTGATTCTTTACTTTTCTATAACCGACAAGTTCTCCTTTTAAAATGTTACGTCAAACCTTTATACTACGAGTTTTGTTCGAAACAATCAAGTGTGGCAACTACATGCGAGAGAAGAAATTGAGAATGAGCTGAGCTGCAACTGAAACAATTGAGAATCAGTTTTGTGACTATTATTTTCATTTCTATATTCATATGTATGTATATTAGGGCGGGTCGATTTAAAATCGCTCATTGCTCTGTGAAAATCGTATTCTAGGGATCAAAATAAGAAACTTTGCCGAAGGAACCATACCTCTAAAACGAACTGATGTCGGCCCCTTTGGGTCGAACTTTTGGGTAGGGGCAATTTCAATTCTACCTGCTGTGTCTTGTGGTGGCTTAAAAAAAAACAACACAAGCAATTTTACGATCTGCAATTGTGTCACAGTGATACCTTCATTTTTTAAAACGGTCAAATAAAAAACCCACACAACTATGTTTACGACATGCAAATGCATCACTGTGATGCCTTGGTTTAAAAGGGGGTTGTAAAAACGCTAATTTCTAATAATTTTTTTTAATTTCTTTTCTATTACTAAGTTAAATTCATTTTTTTCACTTACATATGTTCTGACTAAATATATTTCTAAAGAGAAAAATAAACTCCAAAAAGAAAAAACATAGGCATTTCAAAGTGGGATTTTTCAAAATTTGCGCCTACGACCCAAAGGGGGGGCATCAGAATTCGTTTTAGAGGTATGGTTCCTTCGGCAAAATTTCTTATTTTGATCCCTAGAATATGATTTTTACAGAGCAATGGGCGATTTTTTTGCCTCCCCACAAATCGACCCGGCCTTATGTATATGTAGCAAACATGCGTATTTATGTATTCACATATTTACGTTTTTATATGGCGGCCGCCGTGGTGTGATGGTAGCGTGCTCCGCCTACCACACCGAAGACCCTGGGTTCACACCCCGGGAAAAGCTAAACAACTTCTTCAAATTAATTATGGCAAAATTCCTATTTCTGTACTAACAGATTTGATTTCTTTTCCTGAAAGTTTTTGAAAAATTATGGCATCACCTGAAGCTTTAATAGCAAACTATAAATTGCTTTGATAAAAAGGCATTTTAGGCACGTTAAAATGAGGATCTTAATATCACTAGAACCAAGACAACTTATCACTCTATTAACATAGTCGTAGAAGAGTCCCAAGCTGTGTATATCCGATTGAGTTTATTTGCTCTTTTTAGCCATCAGAAATTTCTCATCATCGATTGATCTTTAACAAAAGGCCCATAATATCATAATATTTATGCTTCGTTATTTAGATTATCCACGCTTATGTAGTGGGACAAGGGTTTTCATCAAAAAACTTTTACGAATCTCATTGAAGCAATTCATTTTATCGCAAAACTTCGAAAACAAAAAAGTTTAAAACCAAGGATTCCATTGATATCGATAGATTTTTCTTTCCAATTTTAAATGCCTCAAAGTTCCTATCCCTATCAATGAAGCTCAAGGACGATCATTAGCTGCGAATCAAGGGATTGATGAGCGCAATACAAACCTTAATAGCTTCAGAACTTCTGCAACTCAATTGGCATAAGCTAGTATTTAAAGAAAGTGTATGGAACAAAAATATAATATGAATTATTTAAATAAAAGAAACAAATCAAATTTAATTCATGGCAAAATTATATCTAGATAATTCAAATTTTTAATCGGTTACATAAAACAATCGTTTTAGAATGCTCCTTACATACAAAGGTTGCGCAATTGGTACAAACTAATCCCCTTTTAGTATGTGACTTCTGGCATAGTTGGTATCGACGCCTTTTTGTTGCCCTTTTGTCTGGTCTTAACTTCGATCTTGTTGAAATAGGCGGCTGTTGATCGTGTTGATCCAAATCTTGAATTCTCTTAAGGATTTCCGATAAAATTTAGCCCTTGCTAAAGTTTCTCTTTTTCTATATAAGGCGCTGTAAGCTGGAGGCCTACGTTTTCCAAGAAGTGCTGGCGTTTGGAAATAGAGTTTTCGTTATAGCCATTATTAACAGATGAAAATAAAATAAAAGCATTATACGCTGATATGTCAATCATATTGCTAAATACAACTTGGGGCCATCGATTTGTCTTTCTTTTGCAAGTATAACAGGACACAACTTTATCTACCGTATCCACACCACTTTTACACTTGTTATAATCCAATATTATTTGAGGTTTTTTGTTTTCGCGATCACTTACTTCTGAGCTATGATGCAAAGTGCTAAGCAGAAGCACAAGTCTGCTTTTCTTTGGGATGTTCTCTGTAAAACAAAATGTTGAAGAATAAAGAGGTCTTCCTTTAGTTGTTACTAACTCTGACGGCAACTCGGGCTTATTTTTGCGAATGGTTCCAACCAAAGTAATGTGTTTTCCCAGTAGTTTTTGTCCAAGTTGATAAGATGTGAAGAAATTGTCTGCAGTCACATTATGCCCTTTAAGTCCAGCTGTCAAATCAAGAAATACACGCATACCTTGGTTTTTTCGGACATGGCTCCTATATCTTTGCCTGTATACGGATGGATACTCCAGGCATAACTAGTAACCGCATCACAAAAAACCCAAAATTTGATCACATATTTTGCTGGTTTTGATGGTACGTATGTATGGTCGGAATGTACATCTTCCTCTAAATTCTACCAGCTGCTCATCGATTGTTACATCTTGTGAAGGGTTATAAAGTTTGGGCAACAAGTCAACCCACTGATTCCACAGTTCAATGGCATAATTGCCCCAAATATAGGTCTTCCTCTTTCAGGGTGCCACCAACTTTCGGTACTTTCATTATTTGACCGATACACTCCAGCTAACAAAAGTAAACCAATAAATGCGAACATTTCAATCTCGTCAATGCCGGTCCAATCATCACCGAAAATACGTTTTCCTTCAATGTTTGTGCATCTCAAAATAGTGCTCATCACAGGAGTTGGGAAGAATAATTGAAAACTTGACAGCTCTTCCTCAGTAATTCTTGAAGAGGTTTAGAGAGTCACACCTGGAATCTTCCATATCTATTTTTTGAATATCTTATTTCACCATTTTTTGAAACGAAGTCCTCAGTGAAAATATTTTCGTTATTACTTTGACTATCACTTTCACTATCCGACGACTCAGCGCATTCAATTTTATCTTCACTTTCTGAACAAGATTCCTCTTCTGATACTTCATTCAATAGGACCTCTATTTCACTATCTTTTATTTTCTTTGAAACCATTTTTCTTAGCGTGCAAATTTATTCCTGTTACTCTTTCCGTGTTTATTTTAATTCTGTATCAGTATTGCAAGCAAACATTTTTAGTTCACTCACAATTTGTAAAAAATTTTATATCAATAAAAGTAGTAAATATATGAGTTCAAAATCATTAGTACATTTGTGGCTACTAAAACTCTTAAAATATGAAAAATTATATCCTCAAACTTGTAGACCAGGGATGACTCTAGAATGCGTTTGTACGATATGGGTATCAAAGGAAAGGTGTTAATGAATATTTAAAAGGGAGTGGGCCTTAGTTCTATAGGTGGACGCCTTTCCGAGATATCGCCATAAAGGTGGACTAGGGGTGACTCTATAACGTCTTTGTACGATATGGGTACTAATGAGGGTTTTAAAAGGTAGTGGCCCTTAGTTGTATATGTGAAGGCGTTTTCGAGATATCGAAAAAAATGTGGATCAGGATGACCCAGAACATCATCTGTCGGGTACCGCTAATTTATTTATATATGTAAGGGCTTTTTATTTCGCCCTGCAGAACTTTTTCATTTTCTTCTACTTAATATGGTAGGTGTGACACCCATTTTACAAAGTTTTTTCCAAAGTTATGTTTTGCGTCAATACACCAATCCAATTACCATATTTCATCCCTTTTTTCATATTTCGTGTAGAATTATAGGATTTTTTTTTTAATTTTTCGTATTTTTCGATATCGAAAAAGTGGGCTTGATCATAGTCGGATTTCGGCCATTTTTTATACCAACATAAGGTGAGTTCATATAAGTACGTGAACTAAGTTTAGTAAAGATATATCGATTTTTGTTAAAGTTATGGTGTTAAGGGCCGAGCGGAAGGACAGACGCTCGACTGTGTATAAAAACTGGGCGTGGCTTAAACCGATTTCGCCCATTTTCACAGAAAACAGTTATCGGAATAGAATCTATGCCCCTACCAAATTTCACAAGGAGTGGTAAATTTTTGTTCGACTTATGGCATTAAAAATATTCTAGACAAATTAAATGAAAAAGGGCGGAGCCACGTCCATTTTGAAATTTTCTTATATTTTTGTATTTTGTTGTACCATATCATTACTGGAGTTGAATATTGACATAATTTACTTATATACTGTTAAGATATTAAATTTTTTGTTAAAATTTGACTTTTAAAAAATTTTGTTTAAAAAGTGGGCGTGATCGTAATCCGATTTTGCCAATTTTTATTTAGCACACATACAGTAATAGGAATAACGTTCCTGCCAAATTTAATCATGATATCTTCAACGACTGCCAAATTACAGCTTGCAAAATTTTAAATTACATTCTTGTAAAAGTGGGCGGTGCCACGCCCATTGTCCAAAATTTTACTAGTTTTCTATTTTGCGTCATAAGTTCAACTCACTTACCAAGTTTCATCGCTTTATCCGTCTTTGGTAATGAATTATCGCACCTTTTCAGTTTTTCGAAATTTTCGATATCGAAAAAGTGGGAGTGGTTATGGCCCGATTTCGTTCATTTTAAATAGCGATCTGAAATGAGTGCCCAGGAACCTACTAACCAAACTTCATCAAGATATCTCAAAATTTACTCAAGTTATCGTGTTTACGGACGGAAGGACGGACATGGCTAAATGAATTTCTTTTTTCGCCCAGATCATTTTGTTTATATATATCTCGATTAGTTTATGCCGTTACGGATTACCGTTATGCGAACAAAATTAATATGCTCTGTGAGCTCTGCTCAGCTGAGTATAAAAAGCGCATGGCAACGCCTACAAAGGCTGCTCAAATGTTTTGAAAATCTTTGCATTGACTAAAAAAACGGTTGAAGATGTGGTGATGAAATTTAATAACCACCTTTCCTTTTCAAAATTCTATTTCGCTATACAAGAATCACCCAATAGGTTGACTTCCAAGCCCACTTTCTATATAAAAATGAAAAGTACACATATAGGACAATTTTGAGATCTGTAACATCTACCACTTTTTAACACGCTTATATTAGCTTTACTTTTATGTATGCTTATTTGTAACTCTCTAGGCTAGGCGCGCAAAGTAGAGTTTGACCCATCTAGCTGCAATTATTTAGCATCATCCGGTGGCAAAGAGCCTGAGCCAGATAAACAATTTTGCATGTAAATGCAAAAACAAGGACTTGAGCCAGATAAATCCAGAAGTCTGGTTCAATTTGTGAGCCAGATAATTTTTTATTTACTTGTCTTTAGTTTGGCAACGCTCCCTTTAATAAACCTACTTTTTCAAAAAAAAATGTCGCTGCTTAGCCTTTCGCCGTATGAGTTAAATGAAAAACAGCGGCGACATCTGCCTATCATATTTCACGTGTTCGAAAATATCGCGACATCTGGTTCTCAAATCTCTCAATGACCCAGAGCGTTCCCGTGAGAATTCAGCGTGCGCCGGAGCTGTAAAACTCACTGGATGACGGCAATTTAACAACTCGTTACAAAACGAGTTGTGCTTAAAGCGGATACACGAACCTATGTGCTTCGGTGCTATCAACATCAAATATCGTCGGTACAATGCCAAAATCACGAATGTGCCATTTTTGTTTAAACGAAATATTATATATGTCAAATCTTGCCATGCCAAAACAACAAATGTGAATTTTTTGGAAAAACAATTAAAAAATAATTTTACAATTAACATTACTTAGTGGTTTGCAAAAGTAAACCCTCCAATAGTGGTTGAAAAATACAAAATTAAATCTCTATTAATTAGATCTCTATTTTAAACAATGTCTTACGCATTTTTCTCAACACATCAAATATGCACATTCGTGACTTTGGCATTGGACCGACGATATCTAAGTGATTGCAGACACTAGAACGGCACCATATTTGCGTGTTATATAGTATTTTTAAACTATACTTATGTTATATCCATGTATTTGGCGATAAAAAACTTTACATTGTGCATGAAAATACATTAACACAGAAATTTCATATGTTAATTAATGGAGTGAACACGATCTGGTAACCAATGTTCAGAAAATGTAATGCAGCGTCGAAGTGAAGGTGATGTTCCACCCGTTTTTTACGGTACAGTCAAATAACTCCCAAATGAAATAACTCCCATGATATAACTCCCAATGAAAAAAGTCCCAATAAAAATTAAATAACTCCCAACTTTAATAAATGAAATAACTCCCAAAGAAGGAAATGAAATAACTCCCAATATTTGCCAGTTATTTCATAATGAAACCACAAGTCCCAAAAAAAAAAAATTAAATAAATCCCAAATCAAAATTTGAAATGGTATCTTTATACTAGGCATGCTTAACCAACGAACCGATATCATTTCGTTACGATAATCGACGTTAATAAACGAAACGAAATCACGAAATCAACGTTAATTTTACGTTCTTAACGTTAATAAACGAAACGAAATGACTTTGTTTCGTTTATTAACGTTAATTATCGTAACGAAATGATATTGGTTCGTTGGTTAAGCATGCCTGCTTTATACTATATAATCAGTTACAATGAGATTTGAAAAATACAGCAAACTATTATGTACATATGTAAAAGTTAATTTAACAAGAAAAATTTAATAGTGTCGTCGAAGTAAACGTAATTTATTTTAAAAAATCGCATTTTTTATGAAATTAACATAATTTATTGAAAGTAAAAAATAAAATTAACAAGTCTGCGTAGAACACTTTTCTGCATAGGCGGCCTTTTCTGCGTAGTACACCCTGCTGCGTAGAAGGACATCACCGTGGTGGTAGCCACGGTTATACCACACACCCGGACTTGGCATGGCGTAGCCCAGGATTATTTTTTATAAGTGCGGCCGAAGGCCGCTCATGCAGAAAGGTGTTCTACGCATATTTCCTGTGCATAGCGCGATTTTTTATTCTAAATTTTCTATTTTTTGTAAAATAAATAAATAGAGTTGAATGAAAAAGGTTCATTTTCCTCGTTGGTACTATTTAAAAATTTTTCATTCGTTGGAACAATTTAAAGCATCTGGTACCACCAAGCAAGCAGTGAATTGGATAAAATGGCTGTATGCTTGTGTTCGCGGAAAGTAAACAAATAAATCATTAAATTTTACAATAATATGCAAATTTAAACAAATGAAAATAGTTGATTGTGGTTTTATAAACATTATAAAGTGTACTTATGTATAAAATTCTTGTGAAAGTGTTCGTATGTAGATAAAAAGTGATAGTTATACCATGGTAATTTTAACTACTAATTACTAGTAAATTGTTTATAACAGTTAAAAATTACTTACTGATTCTCGTTGGGGAACTCCTTGAGAACCTATGTGCAAAATTTCAAAGTTCAAACCCCTTTGGTTTACGAGTAAAACCAACTGGTCCCTTAATGTATAGCCGACCCACAGACACTGTTAGAAGAACGTCAAAGTTTGATAAAATTGTATTTTTAAGAAAATGAAATAACTCCAAACAAAAATGAAATAACTCCCAATGCCTGAATTACAAACTATAAAGTAAGTCCCAATAAAAATGAAATAACTCCCAATCTCAAAAAATTATGAAATAACTCCCAAACTAATTTTATTGGGGATTATTTCATTTGGGAGTTATTTCATTATGAAATAATTACCATCAAAAATTATGAAATAAGTCCCAATGAATTGGGAGCTATTTCATAATGAAATAAGTCCCAACGAATTGCTAATAAGCTATTTCATAATGAAATAAAATAATTTTGCGAGTTATTTCATTTTTTTGTTGGGAGTTATTGCATTTGGGAGTTATTTCACTGCACCGTTTTTTTTTATTTTTAACACGAAAGCAAAATACGCTATAGCACTAGCAGTCGCGGCTAACAAATATGAATGTATACCTACATATATCAAATTTTAAGATAATTTAAGTTCACCCTGAAAACATGACGCTTGTTACAGAGTTCAAAACTTGATAAATATCGGAATTTTTTTAATAATATATATGTATATCAGAACTATATAAAATCACACTTTTACAAAATTCACCAATATAAAGACTTTTAATCATTGTTTTCTATATAGTTTGGCAGCTTAAATTGAGGTTATGTTGCGAATAGAGTGGAAGGCATTGAAATATGCAGTCGAATGACATATAATGAAGGAATGGTTTTCGGAGTTTTTTCAAAGTGGAAAAAAATGATAAAAGCTTTAATATAAATAAAAATATTGTTTTAATAACCATAAAAACGCCTTATATATTCTATATATACGAAATTCGTAAGGATTATCTCACTTTAAAATTTGAGCTAAATAATCTAAAGTTTTTTTTTGAAACTGAGTCGAGAAATGTGCGTGTGAATGCTCGAATTTTCACCGATCAGCTGTTAGTTGCGCTGCTTGGTAAGATTTACAATCCCAATAAAAAGCCACTCTATAAAGTGTATTTTCTTACCAAGCTACCTGTTTTAAAATGTAATTCTATAATTGCAGGTACAATGAATTAAATGCGAAAATCTGATTATCAGTATACATATGTAATTTTTTTTATTTTTATAGATGCCACAAAACAAATATATAGGTAATAGTTGTGTAAACTTAAATATGCTTGTATTTTCTTATTTAGGTAAAGTGAGTTTAAAAACAGTACTTAATTATTTGTTTACATAAAATGTGATATCGAAATTTGTATTCGCGGTCGCCTTATATATGCATGTAGTTAATTCCAACGATGTTAGTGTGGCCTCGTGTTACGTATACTGAAGGTATACCGGATAGGATACACTCAGGATACATTCAGTATACGTATACGAAGTTGCACGTTTCCACAACAAATTAAAACAAATAAACCACTACATTTGTATGTGCGCACTCCGCACATGTATGTAAGCACGGGCTAACACATAAATTTACGACAGAGATTAAATGAATACACAATGAAAAATCCATAGCGTGAACGATTACGGTTATGCTTCCGTTTACTGTTGTTTTTACGGTCTCACACACGACACTTTTTGACATTACTGATCAAAAATCTGCAAATAACATTCTCCAGCATTGGTAAATTGTTGTTTATAATGTTCTTAAGAGTGTAAAAGTAAAGTGGATATCGCGTATTGTCGTGGATTGCCTATGCTATTGGCTGATTATTTTGTAATTTTTCTTGGTCGACTCGGGCGATTAAATCGTTTAACTGAAACTGTTACAAAATTTTATTAAGTTATACTTATGTGCATATATAAAATAAGGTAGGTTAGTTTGTTTTTGTATAAAAAAAAACTGAGCCACGTAAGTGAAATAGGAATAAACACCATAAACGTTTTCAAATTTTTTGTGGCAGACGTGGCAGCTTCAATGATTGAACAACAACTAATGAACTCTATCGGATATCAAAAAATATACAAGCGTTCGTCATTTGTAAATTTTCTTCGTCCTTTTATCGGTTGTCCTGTACTACCTTCTTTCAGATTTGCTTTTTTACCTTCAACGGGTACGCAACCTCGGAGAGAAATCAAAAGCGAGAAAACTGTGAGTAAAACCAGAGAGAATATGAGAGGAAACTCTTGTTTTTGTCAAGCTAAACACCACCCGGAGTAAAACTCTATAGTGACGACATTCACTGTTTACTGTCACAGCTGCTTGGTGGCTCCGTTGTCTCCGACCATGATGTTATTGCTAAGGACGATATAATTTTGCTAGAAAATGCATGTTCAAAGAGAATAAGCAAACAAAAACGCGTCAAAAAGTGCTTTAACACTTATGCATATGTATATGTACACACATACAAAACAACAAATAATAAGTAAACAACCGGAAAATAAGCATTTGATTTATATGAATGTATTTAGAAATAAATATAGAATAATATATACATACGAATGTACATATATGGATAACAAATAAAACGACGGTGACCTTAACACAACACTAGTATGCAGAATCTTGAATTGTTGCGACCGTTGTGGTACATGGGTTAGATATACATATAGAGGTATTAGAGGCTTACCGTACGAAAGGAATAAAGTTCAAACGACGGTATATCAACATATGTACTTACATTAGGCCGGGTCGATTTTTGGGGAGGCAAAAAAATCGGCCATTGCTCTGTGAAAATCATATTCTAGGGATCAAAATAAGAAGCTTTGCCGAAGGAACCATACCTCTAAAACGAATTCTGATGTCCCCCCCTTTGGGTCGAACTTGCAAATTTTGAAAAATCCCACTTTGAAATACCTATGTTTTTTCTTTTTGGAGTTTATTTTTCTCTTTAGAAATTTATTTAGTCAGAACATATGTAAATGAAAAAATGAATTAAACTTAGTAATAGAAAATAAATTTAAAAAAAATTATTAGAAATTAGCGTTTTTACAACCCCCTTTTAAAACCAAGGCATCACTCTGATGCATTTGCATGTCGTAAACATGGTTGTGTGGGTTTTTTATTCAACCGTTTTAAAAAATGAAGGTATCACTGTGACACAATTGCAGATCGTAAAATTGCTTGTGTTGTTTTTTTTAAGCCACCACAAGACACAGCAGGTAGAATTGAAATTGCCCCTACTCAAAAGTTCGACCCGAAGGGGCCGACATCAGAATTCGTTTTAGAGGTATGGTTCCTTCGGCAAAGTTTCTTATTTTGATCCCTAGAATACGATTTTCACAGAGCAATGAGCGATTTTTAAGTCGATCCGCCCTAACTTACATAAATCTATAAAAATGTATTACCAAAACTACTTTAGACAACTTATTGTTGACAACTGTTTATTCGGCGCAGCCCCTCGTAAGTTTGTGTGTTTCTTTATCAATATACATATTTTCCACTGTATGATAAAAGGGCATCATTAACTACAAACTCAAATTTTTTATATAGAACAAAGTAACCCGGTTCAAAGTTAGAATTTAAGAGTGCAACATAAGGGTAACATCCCGGAAAATAAAACGCCACTAGAGGAATCGCATCTCGGCATATGGCTTACCCGCCCTCCAAGTGTATTCAGATATTTAAATCTTTCCAAGAAAGTCATCAATGTGAGCTTTAATATGCGTGGAAGTAAATGAAGTCAAATTATTATCTATCTATAATTATATACAGTGATGCATCCCTTGAATGGACACTCACCATCATCTAACTATGACTTTTTCAGCTTTTTCGATATAATCAGTTGTAGTGTAAATAAGAGAAATTTTTTCTAACTTATAACCCGACGCTTCGCCTATTATCCTTGGCTTTTTTCGTACCAACTGGCAGAGATACTTTAAGAAATGCGCAAACTGCAGTCGCGGAACAACTAGAAGTGTGTTAGCGTGCAAATAACCACCTGGCAGAATTGGAACCAAGAGAAGCTAACATTCATTAAAACGCCCAGGATATATGGGCCTAGATGGTAAGGAACAGGCAAATGAGCTGGAAAATGAGACTGCATTTGATCAACTAAGTAGAAAAGTTATGAAACCAAGCGTAGGGCTGCAAAGTGCCAAAGATCCCGATAAATGAAATATTCAGTTCCATAAGCCCCTAGTGAGGTGACCCTAGGTAACTTCAAGCAGCATAGCAAATAGGTCTTGAGGGGGCTTTTCACTTACTGAACACATTCAGCTTATGTGAAGTCCTTACGGACTTCTAACTTCAAGCAATTTGGAAGACTTATTTTTCATTTACATAACAGCGGTACTAAGTAGTAAGAGACTATGACTATGAAACTTGAGTACATATTACATTGCGTTACCAGCTGACTTTGAACATACACGTTCCCATGGCTGTGTTCTCAATCCTTAGGCATCGCCAAAGCAACGCGAAAAGAATTCAAAAACTTACATTTTGCTGGCGTTATCAGTTCTTTCACTGCAGCATTCAAATTTTTCTTAAATTTATTTTATTTTCAATTAATTTTCTTCAATATATGTACAAATATATGTATCTATTTTCTTTTTTAAATTGAGAAATTTAATATCTACATATTTTGAATGACATAAGATCAAAATTTGAGTTTTCCTAAAACGACGCAAAAGTTGAATGTGTTCGGGCGTTAACACATAATTGGGTTTATTCGAGGAGACCCCTTTTTCACTTGGCAAATACATATGTCCGCAACCGGTACGCCGTTTTTAAATCGTATAACGAGGAGTTCTGTCCGTCCATTTGCGTCTATATGTATGTATGTACATATATCCGTAACCACTGAATCTATTTACATCGCTGGTAACATTGCAAGTCCTGTAAAAGGATTTAGTTATTTTATCATATACATATGTATGTATATTAATGCCTTATACCAACTTAATTTTGGTTTAGCCCATTGGAATGGTTTAGCTAATTTTAGGCTGTAAATTTTGATTTAAGAGCTGATATATCTAAACCGATACTTCGCTGAAAACCGTTACACCTTTTAAGTGGCAATTTGATTGGAGTTACAAAACATAGACACCGGTATTTAGACTTACACATTTCTTGGCTGACAACCACATTCTTCTAACCGGTTACGAAAATGACAAACAAACTTTCGTATTCTGAATGCGGATAATAACATTACCATTAAAATAGGTGGTAGCGTCTAGTTACCACGCAACATTGCACGTGTGTGATAAATATTTGTTTGAACAAAATTAAAAAGTGTGCATCCAAATTAGTGTACATGAACTTCCAAACAATATTTATACTTTTTAGCGCAAAATTTAGTTCACATTTTCACTTTATTCTCAATTGTGCATCTTTGGGTTTTAACAGTATAACTGTGTAAGCCACAATCACGGTTACTTGAAGTGGTAACGATTTTTGATTTCATAATATTCCGGTTACAAATTTACCGGTAACGATCGGAATAAGGCCGTTCATGTTCAAATAAATTTATAATTTAATCCGTAGAATTAGAGAATATAGTGGTAAATTGAGAGGTTTTATGCCTAGCCTAAGAGTTTGAAAAATTTTTTGAAACGATGAATAGTTTAACATTGAGGCTCAAACTTCTAACCGTGTACAGATTAATTATGCTAGTGTTACGTTGGAAACCCAGTCTACCAAACCAATTTTATATAGTTGCGAAAAACTTGTTAGCAAATTGAGCTATAATTTTCAAGATAATATCCAATAGATGAAATACTGCCATTTATATCAAATACTAGTTTGTTACACAGTTAAAAGCTTGAGCCCAGATCTGAAACTGAAATTTTTTTTGTGAAATCAGCCCTAAACTCCAAGAACAGCAATAGGGACGTATTTGTTTTGCATTACACAGCCACAAAAAAAGTATCCCGATCTGGCAATGGGATATATGTATGTTCATGCATTTTAGGTTCTTGAATCCCAATTCGGTATCACGATTGTCGTTAAGGTTTCAGATTCGGCCATAACCTCTAAAAGTAGAAAAAAATCACTGGCATTAGATTAATTTAGATAGCATTACCACATCCGCATTCCTTTTTGTGCGGGTTTGTATTTTAAATGCACCGATATACTCCCTATATAATTCCTAAAACAATCCCGAATCAGTCTCGAAATAATTGCAAAGCTATCCCGAAAACAATTTGGAGACCGTCCCTAAATTATGTCCAAATAGTCCAGATTTGATCCCGAAATGAGACGAAAAGATCGCGAAATAATCAAAAATTAATTGCGAGAACAATTCCAAAATGAGGCGATAGTAATACCGAAACCATTCCGTAATATTTTCGAAATAATTTTTAAAACAATCCCAAAAGATCTGAAGATATTCTCGAAATGATCCCAAACTTGTCCAGATATAGCCTCAAAAATAAGCATAAAAATAATCTGAATATCGTGCCGAAATGGTCCTGAAATGGTCGAGAAATAATAGCGAACTGGTCTGCAGATAGTCGCGAAATGATCCTGAAATAAACCCAATTTTCCAATATTGTGTAGTCCCGAACCATATATCAAATATCATTCGTCTATGTCAAATGTTTTACAAATAAAAAAAACGCTTTAATAGTGTAACGAATTTACTGCAATTCCCCTTATTTGCAATCTTCTGCTAACGTTCGAATCACTAAACTATATAATCCACTATTCAACAATGCAAAATGGTCTTTATTAAAGTTCTTCAAAATAACACTACTATTGCTCGCCAGATAGCGTCTTAATTCAAACTGATTGTCGCGCCTCTACTGTTGCTGCTTTTATATTGTGTGGCTTCCTCGTTCACATATTTCTAGGCGCTTCCATTTCCAGAACTTACTAGTTAGTGCTATATAATTATAACTACAGATGCACGTGTATAGCTTCTCATATGCGCGTGTATTTGTGAGCGACACTTCCACAATTATAATTGCATACTTTTGAGAGCATCTCAGATAAGATATATGCATGTGTTTGTGCGTCTCTTCTACGTTGCGTGTACGTACATATGTGTAGACATAATGATTGATCTATTGAAGTCATTGCTTAGCATCGGCTTAGAGATGACGGTATCCCTTAAAAATAAAAAAAAAAAACAGTATCCCTTAGTGCTGCTAATATTCGTTACACTGCCCTCCACCTAAGTCTGACCGTCCCGATCAGACAAATCTCTTGATCTAAACGCTGCTAGCCTCTAATATTTATGTTTGATTCTTTTATTTCTAAGTTAACGACTTTCAGAAGAAAGCATTGTTCTAATTTAATAAGCTTTCGTCGTGTAGTGGTTAGTTTAAAGCAGTGTTGTATCGTTTTTGTCTTACCCTGCAAATGTGGTGGTATGAAGCCATAATCTTTGCACCGCAACATATCGTACCGAAATGACCCCGACGCGGCAGGCCTGACGAGAGGGGGGGGGGGGGGGGGTATGAGGGGGTCATTACCCCCGGGCCGGGCTTTGGAGGGGCCCAGGAATCTCAAAATGCTATCCAAGCTTTTTGCTTACAGAAAATAAAAAAAACACACCTTTAATCACCTTTCGTAAATAGCAATCATTTTAAATTTCAACAAATTTTATAAATCTTTTAACGTGTCTGCACCCCGCATAAGGTGTTGTTGCTTTTTGGCGTTGGCTTTGTACCATAAAGTTGAATTCGTTTTCTGTTTCAGCAGAAAAATTCGGTATGATGCAAATTCTTGTACAGCGATATACATGTATGTATGTATGTAAAAACGTTGGCGATAACAGTTTAAAAAAAAAAAAAAACAGATATCTTTTGGGTTTTGGGGAGTGTTTTGGTTGAAAAATTTACCCTTTCGCTATTTTTTTCCGCAGGCTCGAAAATTATTTTTTTGGGTATGCGTAGTGGAACTTTTTCTTCCTAAGCCGAAATCCTATCGAAAAATCGATGGCGCGATATCGGTTAATAATTGACCCAGCCTAATACGTATGCATGTATACGCTTAAATATACTTTGTATATACAAACGCATATAAATATTTAAAAGATGGTAATTTTGATTTTGAGAATTCGTTCATTTTAGTATGGCGGCCCGTATTTTTTTTTTTGCCCTCGGGCCCGGATTTTCTCTCTGCGGCCCTGCGATGCGGTTCTGAACGAATCCAGAAAACCATCCAGAAATGATCCCTGAATGGTCCGCAAATGATTCCAAAATAGTCCAGAAAAAGAACTGACCCTGACAGGATCCCGGACGGATCCCGAAAATCATCCAGAAATTATCCCGGAAGGGTCTCTAGATGATCCCGACATAATCCAGAAAAACTGCCGAAATTACCACATCGGGATCCCGGACTGATCCCGAAAACCATCAAGAAAGGATAAACGATCTCTGAAGGATCCTAAAATGATCCTGAAATAGTCCAGAAAAGGTCACCAAATGATCCCGGAATGGTCCCAAAATGATCCAGAAATAGTAGTGATCCTGAATAGCCCTCAACTTATTTGACCCATTGAGTTATAATGTGTAAAAATTATTAAAAAGTAATTGTCCGAGGGGTCGTGGGGACTCCCATTTCCATTTTCCAAATCCGTGTAGCCGTTCTGGCATATTCAGTGACAAAGACGAAAAAATATAATTAAATTATGACTGTTCCTAGGGGGCGCGGATCTCCTCCCTTTACAAAAACATATTGCTGGTAGATCCTTCTAGGCAATTGCTATATGTGGGCTAAATTTCATCCAAATCCGTCCAGCCGTTCTTGCGTGATTGAGTCACAAAGACAAACGTCTGGACGTCCAATCATTCAAACTTCTGGGCATCCCAACTTTCACATTTATATTTTATTCACCCCTATTCTGCATTTCGATTACGTTCCCGTTCTACGCTCCGCTTAAGTCGAAGTTGGGTATTCTGCATTACGACGGAATCGTAACGAGAAGAGGAAGAGCAAATGATTTTTCGAAATCAGCTGTCTGTACGGAATGTGTGAACACTGGAACAAAATAAATTGAGAAACATTTGTAAAAAACACTGAAAAACGATTATATTTTATTATCCAAGCCATTTTGTACAAAGAAAATCAATAGAATATATTGCCGCAGTGTTATATTTTTTTGAATGAAGTGCTTTCATAATTATAAGTGCGTTTTTGTCGTTCTTTTGGCCAGTTCCCTGCCGCGGCCACCAAGTTTTGTTAAAACGGATTCCTGCATGAATATAGTTGACATTTTCTGAATTTTATGGATGCTAATTTCATTGCACTGGCCTAAAATACTTTATAAAGATTTATTTATTCTTTCCGCAAGGATTGTTTACGTTTTCGCTTCACCTTCCTCTACTCCGGCAGCTTGCTTTGGCATATAACTGGACCCAATGAACAGACACAAATTATAGCTGTCTTTTATAATGGAATCAATAGCCGCGGCATTATTTGTGGAGTTGGAAAGCAACGCATACGAAAATGGCCAGCCGAGAATGAAAAGGCAAATATTGCGAGATTTGTGTAATCCATTTGAGATGAGTGCCGAATTGTAAGAAATTTAACTTAAAAGTGTAAAAGTTTAATGACTTATTTTCTTATTTAGGTTAAAAAAAACTTTCGACTTAATAAGGATGCCTTCAACCATGTGTTAGATACTTTTGCGGGGCAAATACGTCCAAGGACTTCGACACACATTGGGGATTAAACACTAATTTCATTCAAAACCACTTACAGGTACGAAAAATCAACCGATTGCAACAATGTTTACACAGAAATTTTCGTAATTGAATTCTGAAGAGACTCACATCGCTTGATTCTTCAAATTAATTTGTTTATTAAACAATTTGTTGCAAAATAGCCTATGTATCATTTTCGTGACATACAGTTTTTGCTCAATACTTAAGAGAATGATATACACTTTAAGCGACAGTAAGTATTGCTAATTGAAATACGTTTTGCAAAATTAATTTGTTTAAACAATTTTTTAAAGCATATTTTGCAAAATTGTTTTTTTTTTTATTTTTATTTTCTAATTAATTTTAAAAATCAGGCGATGTAAGTCTCTTCAGAATTCACTTACAAAAATGTCTGTACATAAATGATTAAATTCGGTTAATATTTGTGATATGTAGGTGGTTTTGAAAAGTTCGTCCCCAATGTGCGACATCGACATGTTGTTTTTGACCAGGAAACATATAAAAAACAGTCACCATCAAGCCTTTTTCGTTTCTTAACAAATTTTACTTACATTATTGTAAAAATTCTGTTATAAATTAATAAAAAAATAAAAAAAAATATTTTTCAACTTTTGCAACTTAGAAAAGCAGAACTACGATCGAAATGCAGAATACACAAAATCGAACGATTCGAAGTGGGATCGAAAGAGATTGGAACACAGAATACCAAAATTGTCAAATCGAAAAAATTCCAATCCAAGTCCAAATGCAGAATAGGGGTGAAAATAATAAAAAAAAAATGTTTAAGTTAAACGGTTTTATTGAAAACAATACTTACATGAAGTAATAATAATACGAAAAGCTATAAAATAATTAGGTAGGTCCTAGGTACTAGTGATCACACTCCTCATCACTCTAGGGCGTTCATCAGACAATTAAATAAAAGCGTTGGCGTAGCGTAACCTTATTAAGGTTCAGTTAGTCTTACTTATGATTATCAATAGAAATTTGTCGCGTCCAACGTTTTTATTTAATTGTCTTATCAACGCCCTAGATTGATGAGGAGTGTGATGACCAGTACCTACGACCTACCTGATTATTTTCTAGCTTTTAGTATTATTATAACTTCATGTAAGTATTGTTTTCAATAAAACCGCTTAACTTAAAAAAAATTTTTTTTAATTATTTTATTTTCAAGTGTTTAGTCTTATTTAATTGCCTAATATTTCTCATTATATTTAGTTCATTTAGTGACTCATTATTACACGGACTCTTTCTTGACAATTTGTTACAATATAAGCCCTCAATCCATAATCCTTCAAAAGACCTTACTCGACTCTGCGCTACGTATGCTTGTCCCTCCTCGAACTCAAAAATATTTTGATGTCATATGTATGTCGCTTTCTATTCATGTATGTATTATGTGTTCCAAATATGGACCAAATCGGACCACAAATACGATTTTTTTTGAATAACTCGATCCTTCCGCCACCTCGCGGCGATTTTTTCACAGGCCGTTTCTATTCATGTATGTATTAAGTATGTGTTCCAAATATGAGCCAAATCGGACCACAAATAAGATTTTTTTGAACTATTTCGATCCAAGCGCCACCTATCGGAGTTTTTTCTTATTGCTGCATTGTCATCGGGTTCTGAACTATATTCCAAGTTTCAAGCTTGTAGCTTATCGTGAACTTACTTAAATTTCAATTACAAAATTCGTGCCAACCAGCAGCCTATCAAGTCAAGCTAAAAAAACGTTTAAAAATGCGAATAACCTCTTGAAACTTGTTTATTATTACACTACAGTTAGATGAGCTACAAATCTGCACACTCCGAAATTTTTTGAAAATGTTTAATAAATCTGGAAAACAGATGAAAATTTTATTAATTGTTGGGATCTTTGCGTAAGCTTTGAAATGCATATATATATATATATATATAGTTTGTGTTCTAGTTAGAACGATGCTTTAAATTGGAGTTATTAAAAACTAATAAATAAATATTGTTTGAAATCAATACCGTTTTAAAGGGATACTATATTATTTTTCACATAACCGTATATACACATTTTAAGCTTAATGCCTAAGAAAATCAAAGAAGACATTTACATTTTCATGAACATCTTTTAGTTTGTGTAGTAATCTAGCATATAAAATTTACTAGATATATTTTATATGTATATTGAAAGCAGCTAATTGAATAGTTTTTCTCTCTTAAAAATACGACTACTTTCTTATGTGCAGAATATATGCATTGTAAATACTCCCTATAGGTATTGTCATGCATTCTACCATTTTCGTTCCTTACATTTTATAATAATCAAAAAACCGTTTTGATAAGTTTTATAAATAAATCCAAACATGGATTTCATCTCAATAACTGTATTTTATTTGTATGCTAGGTACATATCGATGGTTGGTTGCACACGGATCCCAAGTGACGAATTTCAAATTTTGTATACTATCAAAACTTAGTATTAAACGTTTGAACCACTTGAACCGAACCAGTTCGGCGGTTCAGAGGTAGCCGCGAACCGGCTCAAGTTTTGCCCGAGTGGCTCGAACCACTGAACCGAACCGCTTCGATTTTCGAGGCGGTTTGCAGCCCTGTTTATAAATAGTGTTACTAACGCCACTTTCTTTTATATATATATGTACATAGATTATATTATTTGATTTCATTTGTTTCGTTTTGATTTCATTATTTTAACTAAACAAGCAGTACAGAAATACTTGCAACCACCAAAATGAATAAATACTTCAATTTGAATAAAGGAGAATTTTTATACACACTTTGAATATCAGCAAAGAAAATTATACATTTACTCAAATTTGCTGATTCTCGCGCTTTACTTCCAACAAAATAACCATGTACACTTTCTTCGTCCATTCGCTCGCGAGATCAAACCTGAGTTCGTTTGAATGAGCGCTGCAGCTTTTCGGTCATCACACCCACTTAGCGTGAGTAATGTGAGTGTAAACATTCTCATAGTTTAAATACGTGTTTGGCATCGGTGGTGGTGTAGTTTTTATACTCAGCTGAGCAGAGCTCACACAATATATTAATTTTATTCGCATAACGGTACCCCGTAACGTTAACGGTTCAATTTCTACGTCAAAGTGGGTCGAGATAGATATAGACTTCTATATATCAAAATGATCTGGGCGAAAAAAGAAATCGGACTTTAACCACGCCCACTTTTTCGATGAAAATTTCGAAAAACCGAAAAAGGGCGATAATTCATTACCAAAGACGGATAAAGCAATGAAACTTGGTAGAAAAGTTGAACTTATGACACAGAATAGAAAATTAGTAAAATTTTGGACAATGGGCGTGGCACTGCCCACTTTTAAAAGAAGGTAATTTGAAAGTTTTGCTACCTGTAATTTGGCAGTCGTTGAAGATATCATAATGAAATTTGGCAGGAACGTTACTCCTATTACTGTATTTGTTATAAATAAAAATTAGCAAAATTGGATGACGAACACGCCCACTTTAAGAAAAATTTTAACAAAAAATTTAATAACTTTACAGTATATAAGTAGATTATGTCAACATTCAACTCCAGTACTGATATGGTGCAACCAAATAGAAAAATAAAAGAAATTTTCAAAATGGGCGTGGCTCCGCCCTTTTTCATTTAAGTTGTCTAGGATACTTTTAATGCCATAAGTCGAACAAATATTTACCAATCTTTGTGAAATTTGGTAAGGGCATAGCTTCTATGACGATAACTGTTTTCTGTGAAAAAGGGCGAAATCTGTTGAAGCCACGCCCAGTTTTTATACACAGTCGACCGTCTGTCCTTCTGCTCGGCCGTTAACACGATAACTTGAGCAAAAATCAATATATATTTATTAATCTTAGTTCATGTACTTATCTGAACTCACTTTATCTTGGTATTAAAAATGGGAACGCCCACTCTTTCGATATCAAAAAGTTTCAAAAATTTTGTTTTATTTTTATAAAAGCGGTATTCATATATAAATTGAAATGCCAAAATTATGTGCGTACTTCTATTTTCATGCTCAAGAAAAATGCAAAATTTTTCTTGAATGTTTTTTGATCTGCGTACAGCGCTTAATAATACCTAAATGTAAGCTTTCGATTTCAAAATATTTTCGAAAGTATGTATGTATTCTCTTTTTAAATACTTTCAGGGCCGCGGAGAGGGGTGATTTTAGATAAACGTTTTTGACACAATTTTTTAAGCGCTATCTGTCAAAAATGCTTCAACTAATTTAAAACCACATTTTATTTCGACTTCCCAACGACTTAAGTGGTCGCCATTTCCTCCAAATCACACTCCATACTACTCTAAAAAAACGGAGCAAAAGTAATGTGTGATTGGCTCGTTTGGAATGCAAAAGAAACGCTTTTTTGTTTTCCATGCCGGCTTTTCAGCAAAATTTCCGAAAATACCCGATCAGTTTTGACAAAATCTTCAGGTTATTCTAGAGAAAAAGGTTGGAAGAGGTCACACGACAAAATTCTTGAACACGAAAATAGTCAAAATCATAAAACTTGCTATATATAGTGGCGTCAATATGAAATGAGAATTCGAAATGCAAGTTCAGTGGATTTTCTCTTGGCGGAAACCCTTAAAAATGAAGCAACTCGCTGGAGTATTTTGGAACTGAGCAGCAATTATGACCCCCAATTGCATGAACATTTGGAGAAGGTGAGGGAATCTCAAACGAAAAAGAGTCGTCTCCAAGCACATTATTTGTCTGATGGAACACAAAATGAAATCATAGAAATCTGTGCAAATCAAGTAATTAGAAAGATAGAAGGCGAGAGAAAGTCCGTCTAGTATTACACAGTAATAAAGGATGCAACCCCTGATTCGGCGCATATTGAGCAGACTGTTTTTATATTGCGTTATGTTTTATTAGGCATAGACTCCGGAAAATGGAAAATCCAAGAACGCTTCTTAGAGTTTGTCGATTGTAACGCAAAAACAGGAGAAGCTATCGCTGAGCTGATTCGCAGCACTCTAAAAAGGCACAATATTCCACTGGATGACTGCCGCGGGCAAGGGTATGGTAATGGCAGTAATATGAGCGGTCATTACAAAGGAGCGCAGAGTCATATCCTGAAAGATAAATCCCTGGAAATATTTGCACCTTGTGCTTGTCATAGTTTAAATTTATGTGGAGTGCATGCTGCTGAATGTTGTACAGAAATCATCACATTTTTCGGTATTACGCAGAAATTGTATAATATCTTTAGCGCAAGCCCTCAGAGATGGGAAATTCTCAAGGAAAAAACTAATTGCTCCTTACACAGCATGTCAGAAACACGATGGTCTGCTCGTGCGGATAGTGTGAAACCTTTCGCAACTCACATTCCCCCAGAAAGCTATTGATGAAATCAAGCTTTCGAATCTGAGTTCAGAAACAGTAACGGATTTGGAAAGTATTGAAGCATATATGGGGAATTTGAGTGTATCCTCTTAGCCTCCATTTGGCTCAAAGGGTTGACGGTAATCAACCTTCGAAATCTGGTACTGCAAGCTAGAAATGCCACACTGGACGTGGAAACAGAAAATATGCGTAGCCTGATTGATGAGTTGAAAAAGTCGAAGGGATCAACGGTCGATCATACTTCAAGAATGTAAGAATGTAAGGAGTTGTGAATACCTTCGCAGAGAAAAGAAGGAAGATAAGGAAGCGCCAGCTCGATAAATTATCTGGCGAATCACCTGAGTGTGATTCCGAAACTCAATTCAAACAGCAAGTTTTTTACGTTCTTTTGGACTGCTTGATTGGTAACATGACAAGACTTTTCGAAGCCGTAAATAACATTGCGATTAAATTTAGTTTTTTGTGGAAGTATCAGGATCTGACGGAAGAAGAGCTCAGAGAAAAGGCAGCGGCATTCTGCATGATTTATATTATAGATATTTCTACGGATCTAATAGATGAAATCATTCATCTCAAAGCCATCCACTAGCAAATTTTGGATGTGATTGCCTGCCAGCATTTCAACTTCTGAACAAATTTCATGACTTGAAGATGGAGGTATTATTTCCAAAAATCTGCATAGAATTAAGAATATTTTGCACACTTCCAGTCAGTGTGGCTGAAGGGGAGCGTTCTTTTGGTCTATTGTCTCGCGTGAAAAATTTTTTACGTTCTACTATGAGCCAAAATCGGTTGACAAGCCTTCGAACATTGCCGTTGGAGTCCAGCCTCGCTCGCAGCATTAGCTTTGAGTCGGTAATTTCCATATTCGCAGACCAAAAAACACGGATGGTTTTCCTGGGCCTGTTCAAGCTCTTAAAATGTACATATTTAGAAAAAGGTAATGTAAGCAAATCAAACAATGAAATCTAACATTTCATTTAGGTAAGTGCTCCAGTAAATCTTATTTTATATGAAATAAAACTGACAATGTGAACTGAAAAATTTATGTATGCTATGTTATTTTTTTTTTACTGGATTGAGTTTATTTTTCACATTATTATTGTCGAGGTCAATACGCGTATTTTAACACCTCTCTCGATATTTTTGGTAGCGTATTAGCAGTCGACCCCTCAACTAGACTTTTACCGACAATTCAAACACCAATTTGCTTGTAATTAAAAACTCTTTAAGAGCACATTTTTTATTTCTGTGAAATAAATTTCTATTTTTAAAATTTTTGCAAAAACCGTGCAAAAAAAATTGTTCTTGAGCACATTTTTGCACGCAAGGAAAAGCACATACGCAAAATTTTACTCTTTATGATATTACGTTGAGAAAAAAATGGCCCGCAGTATTGATGCTAGATATTTTCATTTCCACATCTTGGACTTAAAGATTTTGAATACAAAATTTTATTTTTCAAGTATTGAAGTATTTTAAGTATTGAACATTTGAATATTTTTTTTCTTTGGATATTTCATTTTTATTCTGTAAAGTAATGTCCCCTATTCCCCCTATTGATACCCATATCGTACAAACACATTCTAGAGTCACCCCTGGCCCATCTTTAGGGCGATATCTTGAAAAGGCGACCATGGCCCTTCCTTTTAAAATACCTTCCATTTAAGACCCATGTCATACAAACGCATTCCAGGGTTACCCTAGGTTAATTTTCCTACATGATGATTTTCTTTATTTTGTCTCCAAAGCTCTCAGCTGAGTATATAATGTTCGGTTACGCTCGAACTTAGCCTTCCTTACTTGTTAAAATAATATTTTAGTGCTGAAGTTCGCCTTTCTGAATATTTTTAATATAATATATATATATAATGGTTTATACCGTTTAAGTTTAAGTTACCGTCTTTTAAAAGTGGGCGGTGCCACGCCCATTGTCCAAAATTTTACTAATTTTCTATTCTGTGTTACAAGGTTAACCCTACCCACCAAGTTTCATCGCTTTATCCGCCTTTGGTAATGAATTATCGCATTTTTTCGGTTTTTCGAAAATTTCGATATCGAGAAAGTGGGCGTGGTTATATTCCGATTTCCTTCATTTTAAATAGCGATCTGAGATTAGTGTCCAGGAATTTACATACCTAATTTCATTAAGATACCTCAAAATTTACTCAAGTTATCGTGTTTCTGACAGACGGACGGACGGACTTTTATATATGGAAGCCTATATGGATTTTGATATGTGGAAGTCTATATCTATCTCTATTATTTTATGCCGTAACGGGGTACCGCTATGGGAACAAAATTAATATACTCTGTGAGCTCTGCCCAGCTAAGCATAATCAATAGTGTGAATAAAAATTTTTAAGGACCGTTCATCAACCAAAAAATATAAAGATCAATCTTTAAATGCGGTTTAAATACCTTTTTTGTTTCCCAGATAAAATCAAATATTTAGTTAACTATTGGGTCATACCGCCACAAAAGAAACCGCGTATAAAAAACTGGAATTAAATGATTGTGCTTTTAGCATTTTATAAAGACCTTTTGGCGTATCAAAGATAAAATGAATATAGACAGCGAAGCACACAGCTGAAATTTATTCACACATTATCTGCTTCCAATGCAACCAGTCCCACCTGTCACAAGCTAAAATGAGCTTCTATTATATATACAAAATCGATCTTAATTTTTCATTAAAAAATATGTTCAACCAATTTTGGAGAGATATTATTAGTTTTTCCGAAATTGGAAGTGGAGTCACCCACTTATATGGGTGAGTGATTTAATAGTCCTCACTTAGAAGATAGAAACTTTTCGTGTAAATTGCACTTTGAGTTCGTATATTTCATAAGGGTCGCATGTTGTTGTTATTGTGTTAACAGGGCTTCGCCCCATTCAATGGACACGACCATTGTCATCAAAGTCCCCTCTAACAGGAGTCTAAGGAAACTGGCAGTTTGAACAGAGGTGGACCATAGGGAGATTGGTGTTAGAGGCGTAAGTTCCACACTACAATTGGAAAGTTGGTTGGTGTCATATGTGGACACATCGTATGGTGGATATACATTACGTATATTGGTGTTGATGCTAGACAAGTAAGAGTTTAACCTGTTAAAGTATCCAGAACGAAGTTGGGCCAAGGTGACACGTGTCTCCCTTGGTAGTGTGCTTTCTTCTTCTGCAAAGATAGGCCATTGTATATTAATAACAGGGTTTACCGGGCGCTTGCTGGAAAAGACGTTTACCGATTTTGTGTGGATTTTGCCTAGGGTCTTCTTATGCTTGTCTGGATCAAACGGCTGTATTGGTAGGTGCCGGATCTCACAATAGTGCTTATAGATTAAGAAGTTATTTGCTATGGTGTCCTGGTGTGTGACTTTTTATCAAACACTGCCTGTTCAGCACTTAGTTGTGCTCTGTAACGTTGAGCTCTTTGTCCCCGTCAGTGGCCGTTTTGACTGCAGCATTTTAACAGGCCTGCAGCCTTTTCCAGTATGTTTTTTTAGTCCAGGCGACCAAACTGGTAACGCGTAGCACATGCGCGGCCGGCCAATTGCTTTGTACTTGGCTAGCAACGTCTCTTTACCCTTTTCCCAGGTGCTGCCGGCAAGCGACTTGAGGATTTTGCTGCGGCTTTCTCCATAGGATACAATTTTGTTGGCATGCGCCTTGAAGGTGAGAGTATTATCGAACGTTACTCTTAGAACTTTGGGTGACTGACAGTCGGTAGCGTGAAACCATCGACCTGAACGTCCAATATTTGCGTCATCTGCTCCTTCCACGTCGTAAACAGAGTGGCCGCGAATTTTGTAGGCGATAATGCCAGGTTGCGCGATGTGAAGAAGTTAAAACGGCCGGGCAGATAGCTGTTTAGTATATAAACTAATTCATCTATTGAAGGGCCAGGCCCCATTGCCATAATCGTGCAGGCGTCGGCATAGGAAATGATTGTAACTTCTTCTGGTTTGGAATGTGAAATTAATTGATATGTGAAATTAAACAGAAGCAGGGATAGGACACCACTCTGTGGTACCTCTTTCTTAATTCTCCTGGGCTTTGAGATAATGTTCGGTCCATCTTTTTAGACAAGGAGGAAAGTGTGAGCGTTCTATGTCATGGAGTAGCTTGACTGTGTCAAACACTTTCGATTCGCCTTCGATAGCTGGTTTATCAGGCTTTAGTAGTGAAATTATCCTTGATATTTTCCATAGCTCGGGAATGAAAAAGGATTTCAACGACATGTTGAAAAGGTGCATTAGGTAGTTTATTTCCACACCGCCAGGGTTTGTTAGCATTGGCATTACTATTCCGATTTGGCACATTGATTAAGGGGACTTGGCCTTTTGTATGGCTTCTTCAATCTCTGTAGGGGTGATAGTTATGGGTGACAAGTCGTATTTTTATACTGAGCTGAGCAGAGCTCACACAGTATATTAATTTTGTTCGCATAACGGTACCCTGTAACGGCTTAAACTAATCGAGATAGATATAGAGTTCTATATATCAAAATGATCTGGGCGAAAAAAGAAATTCATTTAGACATGTCCAGCTGTCCGTCCGCCCGTAAACACGACAACTTGAGTAAATTTTGAGGTATCTTAATGAAATTTTATATGTAGTTTCCTGGACACTCATCTCAGATCGCTATTTAAAATGAACAATATCGGACTATAACCACGCCCACTTTTTCGATATCGAAAATTTCGAAAAACCGAAAAAGTGCGATAATTCATTACCAAAGGCGGTGGTAGGTGGGTTGACATTATAACGCAGAATAAAAAATTAGTAAAATTTTGGACAATGGGCGTGGAACCACCCACTTTTAAAAGAAGGTAATTTAAAAGTTTTGCAAGCTGTAATTTGGCAGTCGTTAAAGGTATCATGATGAAATTTGGCCGGAACGTTGCCCCTATTACTATATGTGTGCCAAATAAAAATTAGCAAAATAGGATGACGAACACACCCACTTTTAAAAAAAAAAGTTAAAAATTAAATTTTAACAAAAAATTGAATAACTTTACAGTATATAAGTAAATTATGTCCAAATTCAACTCCAGTAATGATATGGTGCATCAGTAAAAGAAAATTTCAAAAAGGGCGTGGCTCCGCCCTTTTTCTTTTAATTTGTCTAAAATACTTTTAATGCCATAAGTCGAAAAAAATTTTACCAATCCATGTGAAATTTGGTAAGGCAATTGCTTCTATGATGGTAACTGTTTTCTGTGAAAATGGGCGAAATGGGATAAAGCCACGCCCAGTTTTTATACACAGTCGACCGTCTGTCCTTCCGCTCGGCCTTTAACACGATAACTTGAGCACAAATCGATATATCTTTACTAAACTTAGTTCACGTCCTTATCTGAACTCACTTTATCTTTGTATTAAAAATGGGCGAAATCCGACTATCGTCAGGCCCACTTTTTCGATATCGCAAATTCCTAAAAATGAAAAAATGCCATAATTCTATACCAAATACGAAAAGAGGGATGAAACACGGTGATTGGATTATTTTTTTGCGCAAAGTAGACACCTACCATAATAAGTAGAAGAAAATGAAAAAGTTCTGCAGGGCCCTTGGAATCAGCGCAGGAATACTGTTCTTGGTATTACATATATAAATAAACTAGCGGTACCCGACAGATGATGTTCTGGATCACTCTGGTCCACATTTTGGTCGATATCTCGAAAACGTCTTCACATATACGACTAGGGGCCACTCCCTTTTAAAACCCTAATTAATACCTTTAATTTGATATCCTTATCGTACAAACACATTCTAGAGTCACCCCTGGTCCACCTTTATGGCGATATCTCGAAAAGGTGTCCACCTATACAACTAGGGCCCACTTCCCTTTAAAATACTCTTTAACACCTTTCAGTTGATACCAATATCGTTCAAACACATTTTATAGTCACCCCTGGTCCACCTTTATGACGATATCTCGAAAAGGCGTCCACCAATAGAACTAAATCCCACTCCCTTTTAAAATACTCGTTGACACTTTTCAGTTGATACCCATATCGTACAAACACTTTCTAGAGCCACCCCAGGTTCATTTTCCTACATGGCGATTTTCCATTATTTTATCTCCAAAGCTCTCAGCTGAATTTGTAATGTTCGGTTCACCCGAATTTAGCCTTCCTTACTTGTTCTATATATGCCCTTGTGTTTGCGCGACGTGTGGCCCTGTCTACTGAAGGATGCATTATAAATCATCGGCAAAAGGCACTCGCGCATTTCTTGGAATCTGATAAAGTTTTATCGCCGAAAGCGATGGATACTTAATCATTGTGTTTTGTAGGATTGGACAAGGATTTGACGGTTGACCACAGTTTACCAACTACAGCAGAGAGGTTGCAGTTCTTTATATGCACCTCCCATTTCACACGTTTGTGTTCATTTAACAGCCGCATTATATCCAAGGAGATTCCTCATATAGGGGTTTTTAGGGTCGAGTTGGCTCGCCAGGTCACGTTTTCTGGCTAAGTTTGCAGCTTCAGCGGGAAATGCGGTATGAGTTCTGGTATTCTACTGACCGGAATAAAGCGAGCAGAAGCTGTGGCAAAGACCTTGAAGAGCGCACGATCACCCTGCCGGACATTAGTCGGTTCCCAGTTATCCATTTTGAAATCAATAAAAGTCCGCTTTTCAGAGTTGATAAAATTAGCAGGTCGCTGTATTGAAAGGAGTATGGGTAGGTGTTTATCTTTATATGACAAAAGTGGCCGCCGTGGTGTGATGGTAGCGTACTCCGCCTACCACACCGAAGAACCTGGGTTCACACCCCGGGCAAAGCAACATAAAAATTTTAGAAATAAGGTTTTTCAATTAGAAGGCAATTTTTCTAAGCGGGGTCGCCCCTCGGCAGTGTTTGGCAAGTGTATTTCTGCCATGAAAAGCTCTCAGTGTAAACTGAGATGCCGTTCGGAGTCGGCATAAAGCATGTAGGTCCCGTCCGGCCAATTTGTAGAGAAAATCAAGAGGAGCACGACGCAAATTGGAAGAGAAGCTCGGCCTTAGATCTCTTCGGAGGTTGTCGCGCCTTACATTTATTTATTTATCTATGACAAAAAAAGGTTATTGTAAATTTTTTAAGTCCTTTTATTCTTTCGTCTTTGTTTTATAATGTTTTGCGTTATAAATATAACCAGGAATTCGGTTTGGACTACTTTGTATTTTTCAATTAATTATTATGAATTATTATACCATAAGTAAGACCCAGCCTTGACAAGTACGCAGAAACAGTTATTAGAACAGGGTAGGCATTGCTAATGAGCCTTGTAGTCCTAAATGGAGATATCAACCTATTACGTTTAGAAGAAGTTTCCATCAAAATGCACAGTAAATTCTTCCATGGCTTTAAACCGGGTTAGATTGGAAGGTTTTTTAAAAAGTAACAGTAATAGTTGAATGTTTAGTCTCTCAATCTATCTATTAAATCGAAACGTTGTACTATCCCTTCTATTTAATTTTATCAATAAACTTTAACGAGGATGAAATATTGTGTACAAGTCTATTTTTTATTTTTATATTTTTGTCATAGTGTGACAATTTCAAGTTGTCATAAACGCATGAGTTATAATTAAATTGATGGTGTACTGTCCCTTCTAAAGGTTGAAGTTAATCAAAATTTCCGAAAACTTATTTAAACAGTTTGCTGTTAATGCACTTTGCATTTTTTTTATGAAAAGTTAAAAAAAAAAAAATTATCACAAAAAGTATTATTAAGGGCCTTGAGCTCTAATTCGAACCAAGAATTAAAAAAACATTTCTAAGCGGGGTCGACCTTCGGCAGTAGTTTGGCAAACACTTTAAGAGTGTTTTTTCCATGCAAAACCTCTCAGCGAAAATTCATCATTCTTGTAGATATTGTTCGGAGTCGGCATAACACATATACGTGCCATCCCGCCAACAAGAAACAATGCCTTAAGCTTCCAATACTCGCGCCAATTATTGTAACATCTATACTCGCGCATGGTCTCACAGACCGATAGTTCATACCCCCTACAATATATTTATACTCAGTTGAGCAGAGCTCACAAAGTATATTAAGTTTGATTGGATAACGGTTGGTTGTACAGGTATAAAGGAATCGAGATAGACTTCCATATATCAAAATCATCAGTATCGAAAAAAAAATTTGATTGAGCCATGTCCGTCCGTCCGTCCGTCCGTTAACACGATAAATTTAGTAAATTTTGAAGTATCTTTATGAAATTTGGTATGTATGTTCCTGGGCACTCATCTCAGATCGCTATTTAAAATGAACGATATCGGACTATAACCACGCCCACTTTTTCGATATCGAAAATTTCGAAAAACCGAAAAAATGCGATAATTCATTACCAAAGACGGATAAAGCGATGAAACTTGGTAGGTGAGTTGAACATATGACGCAGAATAGAAAATTAGTAAAATTTTGGACAATGGGCGTGGCACCGCCCACTTTTAAAAGAAGGTAATTTAAAAGTTTTGCAAGCCGTAATTTGGCAGTCGTTGAAGATATCATAATGAAATTTGCCAGGAACGTTACTACTTTTACTATATGTATGCCTAATAAAAATTAGCAAAATCGGGGAACGAACACGCCCACTTTAAAAAAAAAAATTTTTAAGTCAAATTTTTACAAAAAATATAATATCTTTACAGTATATAAGTAAATTATGTCAACATTCAACTCCAGTAATGATATGGTGCAACAAAATACAAAAATAAAAGAAAATTTCAAAATGGGCGTGGCTCCGCCCTTTTTCATTTCATTTGTCTTTTAATGCCAGAAGTTGTACAAAAATTTACCAATCCTTGTGAAATTTGGTAGGGGCTTAGATTCTAGGACGGTAACTGTTTTCTGTGAAAAAAGACGAAATCGGTTGAAGCTACGCCCAGTTTTTATACACAGTCGACCGTCTGTCCTTCCGCTCGGCCGTTAACACGATAATTGAGCAAAAATCGATATATCTTTACTCAACTCAGTTCACGTACTTATCTGAACCCAATTAGTATTGGTATAAAAAATGGCGGAAATCCGACTATGACAACGCCCACTTTTTCGATATCGAAAATTACGAAAAATTAAAAAAAATGCCATAGTTCTATACCAAATACGAAATGAAACATGGTAATTGGATTGGTTTATTGACGTAAAATATAACTTTAGAAAACAACTTTGTAAAATGGGTGTGACACCTACCATATTAAGTAAAAGAAAATGAAATATTTCTGCAGAGCGAAATCAAAAACCCTTGGAATCTTGGCAGGAACAGGATCGTGGTATTGCTTCTATAAATAAATTAGCGGTACCCGACAGATGATGTGTTGGGTCACCCTGGTCCACATTTTGGTCGATATCTCGAAAACGCCTTCACATATACAACTACCACCACTCCCTTTTAAAACTGTAGAACTAAGGCCCACCCCTTTTAAAATACTCATTATCACATTTCTTTTAATACCCATATTGTACAAACGCATTCTAGAGTCAACCCTGGTCCACCTTTTTAACGATATCTCGAAAAGGCGTCCACCTATAAAACTAAGGCCCTCCCTTTTAAAATACTCATTAATACCTTTCATTTGATACCCATACCGTATAAACAAATTCCAGAGTCGCCCCGGGTCCACCTTTATGGCGATATCTCGAAAAGGCGTCCACCCATAGAACTAAGGCCCACTCCCTTTTAAAATAATCATTAACACCTTTCGTATGATACCCATATTGTACAAACGCATTCTAGAGTCACCCCTGGTCCACCTTTATGGCGATATATAGAAAAGGCGTCCACCTATAGAACTAAAGCCCACTCCTTTTCAAAATACTCAGTAGCACCTTTCATTTGATACACATATCGTACAAAAAGTACTAGAGTCACCCCTGGTCCACCTTTTTAACGATATCTCGAAAAGGCGTCCACCTATAGAACTAAGGCCCACGCCCTTTTAAAATACTCATTAACACCTTTCATTTGATACCCATATCGTACAAACAATTTCTAGATTCACCCCTGGTCCACATTTATGGCGATATCTTGAAAAGGCGTCCACCTATAGAACTAAGGCCCAATCCCTTTTCAAATACTCATTAACACCTTTCATTTGATACTCAAATCGTACAAAAAAAATTCTGGAGTCCGCCCTGGTCCACCTTTATGGCGATATCCCTAAATGGCGTCCACCTATATAACTATGGCCCACTCCCTCTTTAAATACTCTTTAATACCTTCCGTTTGATGCACATGTCATACAAACGCATTCCAGGGTTACCCTAGGTTCATTTTCCTACATGGTGATTTTTCTTTATTTTGTCTCCATAGCTCTCAACTGAGTATGTAATGTTCGGTTACACCCGAACGTAGCCTTCCTTACTTGTTTTACATACTTTGTATGTATAATACTTCATTTATTAATTATTTTACAGGCGTTCAGTCTATCACAAATCAGTCTTCAAATTTGAGATATTTTTCTTAAGTAAAAGGAAAACAAAAATAAAATCTGAACTTCTTCTTAAAAACAAAATAAACTTCTTAATAATAATAAAATACATATCAAAGTATATATTTATCTATGTTTGGCTTAGTTGTGAGCCTCACCATAACAATCAGGGCATACTCGCTTCGGTCTCACCGATTAGCGATAAATGCTGCAACACGTACACTTCGCACGAACGCACAGCGTGCACTAAAATGAAGTAAGCCACAAATCCGACAGGTAGCATAGAGGTCAGCTTCTCCAGCTTTTCTTGCATAAAAATAATTACGAAAATGTGTTTCGTCGGTCTCAGAGTCCAATGCGCGAGTATAGGAAGGTTAAATAAAATTGTTAACGTTTTGTATTGACGCTTAAGTCAAGGCTCTGAAAATTTTAGCTCAATTAAGTTTAGTATGAAGGGACTCGGGCACTATGCAACCATGCTGAATATCGCTTCAACAAAAAATATTAAGAATCATATTTCTCAACGTCCTCTATATGTGTAAAACTCCAGCCTAAAACTGCAGTTGTGTGGCTATCTTGGGCCCGGTTTTTCAGTACAAGTTCAACTCAGTTTGTCAGTTAAACTACGGTTAAACTTATTCTGCAGTTTTTTAGTATAATTTAACTGAAGTTAAGCTGAGCTTAAGCGGCCGATCTGGCAGGGTTAAACTCTAGTTAACCTATCGGTGATTTGCGTTCGTAAGAAATGGCGTCGAATATATCCAACAAGCATTTGTGCTGGAGTACCATTAGAGCTCATGTTGATAACTAGCACATCTCTAAAATCTCGAGTTGTTATGAAACAGTGGCTCAACTTGAGAATCATAATGCGAAAAATGCTGTTACTTAAGTTGAAAAATGATAGTTCCCAATTTGGTGTTCTTTGACTGGACTCAAGTGTAAGATTCCAATACTACAGTGTTTTCACGAAAATAAAATAAAATACATATGATTAATTTTTGATAAATTACGCTTCGTTACTGCCATCAATCAAGTGTTTATTTTTCACAATAAATAGCTGTTGGCTTTGGTGACACCACCTTGGAAATTTTTTTTCAACTTAATCAACTCGATATCCAATGTAGGATATCAACTGGAGAAACGTGTTCAATATTCATTTGAGAACTGTACATTTCTCAAAATCTCTCAAAGGTTGGATAATAATTTGAAAATGCTAATGACGTTGGAGATTAACTCGAGAACTATAAATTTTACAAAATTTCTCAAAGGCTGGATAGTGATTGGAGAATGAAGTTGGATATCAACTTGAGAACTATCTAGTTTAAGAATAACTAGATAATCATGTTGGATATCACTTCTGGAACTAGATATATATTTCGCTGGAGAAATATTTTTTAAATGTTTGTTGGGTAAGCAAAATCCAACTGTTGTATTTAAAAATTATCTAGATAATTTCAATGTTGCCGGACAAAAAGGCTTACCCCAAAGATGGCCTTAAACTGTGACCAAAAAGCTGCTCAGTAATTTAACTGGAGTTTAAATTTGACTAGAGTTTAAGCAAAATTAGTTTAAGCTTAGCTTAACCAACTACTGAAAACCGGAGCTTAAACCAACAGGCTTAATTGGTGAACAAACACTTTTAAAAGTTGAAAATATTTTTGAATGTATGAAAGGAGACACTAGCAAGGCGTGATTCTGTAGAGAAAATGCAGCAATTTTTAATTTTTGGATTTTTTTAGAATTCACTTCATTTGAGCCTTGTATTTGTAAATTGGGATACAAAAGAACAACTCCATTAGTGACCTATAAAACTTTGCCGCATAGGCGACATTTATCTCGTTAATTTAATATTTGCTGGGACCGTATTACGTTTCACGATCAGTGACTGTAAACTATTTTAGCTAAAGCGATAACTATGCAACTGTCAAACTATTTCCAAAAATGATAAAAGTTTAGGATTTAACGAGCATCTACTATTTGTCGCCAGTTCATATACCTATGTCGTCATTAATCGGATATACCATTTCAGAGCTATTGTGATTTAAAAAATGGGTATCGATCACGGATCGTAAAATAACATACGGGCTCTGGTTTTGCTCCTGTAATCCCATTAGGAATTTAAAGTTTTGTGTTTTTTTTTTTTTTTTTTTTTGTTTTGTAAATGTATAGTTATTTGCTTCTAATTGCAGTAAGTATCCCATAACTGCAAGAGCATGAGTGAAAAAAATAGCAAACAGTTTGAAATCATACAACGCCCAAAATATTAGGTATGGCTATTGCACACCGATAAACATTGAAACACTGATATGCATTACAATATTTTTATCCGCAACCAAAACATTTTCACGTCCATGCGTTTAATACGGAAGACCTTCGGGACTTGATATGAAATTGAGTAGCTTTGGTGACTCCTCCTCCCACTAAGCTGGAAACTTGGCGTCTTGTGTCTTTAGAAACCGTCAACTACTTCAGCAATCTAATGTGTTAGATGAAATTCAAAATTTATAATATTACACTGTTACCCAATATAAAGACCAAACTTATGGGTTCGAAGAGTACGTGCAAATTCGCGTATATACAGTTTTGTATGTATATACATATATACGCCTCCACTTACCCACTTTATTTTGCTTGCGTTAATTTTAGAATTTTTTATTTGCAGCTCTGCACAAAAATACAAAACTACTACGGCCAGTTCTTAGATGGGTGAACTCTACTAAAAAATTGCAAACCTTTTACCACGACCAGAAGCCATCATCCTTACAGCGTAAATTTGTATGTACGAGTATGGAGCATTCCACTGTTGGTACAGGGCAAAGCGTATGCAGTTTTACAGTTTTCGTCCTTAACTGGAGGTTAGGTTATTTTAAACTGGCCGGTCAATAAAGACCTCACATAGACCAAATGTATCCATAGCGGAGTAGTACAATAACGCCCGCGGGCGTTTTTTTTTGGGGGGAATTAACGCCCGCTTTATTTCTTTTCAAAAAGGAAATAACGCCCATCAGAAAAAGGGATTACTGCCGGCGGTCGTTCTTTCCTCGGGCGTTATTGCACGGCACCATCCATAGTGTTAAACGAATTAATTTGACGGCCAAAAGGAAAACTCCGAAGAGATTTTAAGCCGAGCTTCTCGTCTAATTTGCTCGTGCTCCTATTTTATGCCGATTCCAAACGGCATTTGCAAGGCGGATGAGTTTTCACTGAGAAGCTTTTCGCGGCAGAAATACACTCGGAGTGTTTGCCAGATCACCGCGAACCCGATTAGAAAAACTTTCTTCTAATTGAAAAAACTTCGCTCTAAAATTTTGATGTTGCTTTGGCCGGAGCGAGAACCCAAGATCTTCGCTGTGGTAGGCGGAGCTCGCTACCACCACACCAGTGAGCTGCAATTATTCATCTTTTAAGGTTATCATCCGTTGCGACCTAAAGAGCTTTAATGACATTCGTGAATAAAATTGAAAAAAAGCCCCGCAGGCGAAAATTTCGAATAAAAAATCGCGCGCTTTTTAAATTTTGTATTCCAAATTTTCTATTTATATAGTGATACATTACTATGATATAATTTTGAATTAGTTTCCAAATAAATTAATTGTTCATACTATGATACGATATTGGTTTCGGGTTAACTTCCAGTTTAAAAAAATCAAGATGTAACAACCGCAACGCACTAATGATATTAGTGCTCTTTCGGAATTTGAATTAATGTCATTAGCATTTATTATATATGTAATACTCCTATATTGCTAATAGAAAATGCTCGCATGTGTTTTGAATTCGAAATCAAAACAAGACAGCCTATACTATTTTTCTAATTGTCAGCATAGTGTGACAAGAAAAAATTCAAATTTAGGTACATTCGATTATTGAATACAAAAACAAAAACTTTCAAACAGCAATATATCGGCACTCTGATGTTTCGGAATGTACCTAGGCTTTTGTAGCAATATAGGAGTATTGCATATATGGAATTTATTTTCTTTCCATAGATAACTAAGTCTGATCTGGCGTTATCTCATCGTTTATAGAAATAAACATCATTACTCAACAATTATTGTAATGATAGAAGTATAAAAATGACAGCAGACCTGTAAAGAAAAAGTACCAGTACAAGTAGAAGTATCAGTAACTCAGTACTTCGAAAAATGAGTACAGGTATAAGTATCGAGGGACTTGTACTTGAATTGTTGAAGTGCAAGTAAAGTACTTGTAAGTACTTTCGAAATACTTTGATAAGTACTGAACGGTTTTGAAGCGGATCAACCAGCACTCTTAAGATCACCAAACTTTGACAAAATGGTTGAAGAAGAGTTTTACAGGTATTTTAATGATACATTAACAGATTTCAATATGCTTCAGAGTTATCCTCTTACGAAGGACCTATCACTCAAAATAAATACGCCCTAAGCTTCCTCCGACTCAGTAGAGCTTTTATTTTCCTTAGCAAGCATTGTTTATAGTCCAAGAAGGCAATCCATCACAGACTTTTCGTTTGAAAAGCTAATACTAATGAAGGTAAACACAAAACTACTTTAATATTGTTAGCTGTTGTACAATTTATATTTATTTGGTGTGTTGTTTTACTACCTGTTGCTTTCTAGTATAAATTTTACTCATATTTTGATTTTCCATTTATGAATCAAACTGACATATTTTATCAGAAAAAGTACTTTCATGTACTTGCAAGTATTTCGTAAGTATATCTACTTGTACTTTCGGATTCGAAGTACAAGTACTGTAGTACTAATACTTTGTACTTAGATTTGAAGTACTTGAGTACTTGTACTTATTTGGAACTAGTGCAAGTATATACTCAGTACTTTACAGGTCTGAATGACAGTAAGTCCGTAACGTTATATACTTATAGCAACGTCCTTCATTCGAAAATTTATGAATACATTGCAAATATATAATAATTGTACTCTCCACTGTGTATGTATACATATATGAGCGGGTTTTCGTTATTCATACCTCCGATTATTATCTTTCAATTTTTGTTGTGAATTTTTTATTGGAGATTTCAAATATGGATGTGGGAACTAAGCTTGCAAGTCTACCACACCGAATACCCTGCCGGGAAGAGAAATATCGAAATCTTTGCAAAAAATTTGTTAAATTGAAAAAAATTTCTAACCGTGGTCGCCTCTCTACAATGGATGGGCAAACACTTCGAGTGTATTTCTGTAATGCCTGATAGAAGATAGATAGATAGAAAAAAACTTTTTTTGAAATTTGTGTATGCCAACTTCACGCAGTACACAATGTGTCGAAAATCGATTATGAAAAAACTGTTCTGAGTAGCTTTTCAATAGTTCTGGAGTTCCTGAAAAGGACAAAAAAAAGTTCTGCAGAAATTCAAAAATTTGAAAAATTCGAAAATTTGGAAAAAAGAAAAAAAAAAGTTGTTCTGAGTAGGTTTTTAAAAGTTCTGGAAATCCTGAAAAGGAGTAAAAATTGTTTGCAAAATTACGCCAAATATTCACATTTTTCTAAAGGCGACAATTTTAAAAAATTTCAAAATCAAAAAAACAATTGGTGTTCTGAGTAGCTTTTAAAAAGTTCTGGAGTTACTGAAAAGGAGAAAAAAATTTCTGCAAATTTACTCCCAATATTCACGTTTCTCCAAAAGTCAAATTTTTTAAAAAATGTTCAAAATCAAAAAACAAATTGATATTCTGAGTAGCTTTTAAAAAGTTCTGGAGTTCCTGGAAAGGAGAAAAAAGGTCTGCAAATTTACGCGCAATATTCACATTTTTCCAAAAGTAAAATTTCTTTAAAAGTGTTCAAAATCAAAAAAAAAAAAAAAAATAGGTGTTCTGAATAGCTTATAAAAAGTTCTGGAGTTCCTGAAAGAGACAAAAATTTCTGCAAATTTACGCCCAATATTGATATTTTGACAGAAGATAGATAGAAGATAGATAGATAGAAAAAAACTTTTTTGAAATTTGTGTATGCCAACTTCACGCAGTATACAAAGTGTCGAAAATCGATTATGAAAAAACTGTTCTGATTAGCTTTTCAATAGTTCTGAAGTTCCTGAAAAGGACAAAAAAAAGTTCTGCAGAAGTTCAAAAATTTGAAAAATTCGAAAAATTGGAAAAAAGTAAAAAAAAAGTTGTTCTGAGTAGATTTTAAAAAGTTCTGGAGTTCCTGAAAAGGGGAAAAAAATGTTCAGCAAAATTACGCCCAATATTCACATTTTTCCAAAGTCGACAATTTTCAAAATCAAAAAAAAAAAAAAATTTGGTGTTTTGAGTAGCTTTTAAAAAGTTCTGGAGTTCCTGAAAAGGAGAAAAAAAGTTCTGGAAATTTACGGCCAATATTCACATTTCTCCAAAAGTCAAATTTTTTAAAAAAAATTTCAAAATCAAAAAACAAATTGGTGTTCTGAGTAGCTTTTAAAAAGTTCTGGAGTTCCTGAAAAGAAGAAAAAAAGTTCTGCAAATTTACGCCTAATATTAACATATTCCCAAAAGTCAAATTTTTTAAAGAATGTTCCAAATCAAAAAAAAAAAAAAAATGGTGTTCTGAGTAGCTTTTAAAAAGTTCTGGAGTTCCTGGAAAGGAGAAAAAAGGTCTGCAAATTTACACGCAATATTCACATTTTTCCAAAAATCAAATTTTTTAAAAAATGTTCAAAATCAAAAAACAAATTGATATTCTGAGTAGCTTTTAAAAAGTTCTGGAGTTCCTGGAAAGGAGAAAAAAAGGTCTGCAAATTTACGCGCAATATTCACATTTTTCCAAAAGTAAAATTTCATTAAAATTGTTCAAAAACAAAAAAAAAAAAAAATAGGTGTTCTGAATAGCTTATAAAAAGTTCTGGAGTTCCTGAAAAAGAGACAAAAAGTTCTGCAAATTTACGCCCAATATTGACATTTTTCCAAAAGTGAAATTTTTAAAAAAATGTTCAAAATCAAAAAAAAAATGTGTGTTCTGAGTAGCTTTTGAAAAGTTCTGGAGTTCCTGAAAAGGAGAAAAATGTTCTGGCTTTTTAAATATAAAAAACGTTTTTGAAATTTGTGTATGCCAACTTCACGCAGCATACAAAATGTCGAAAATCGAATAAATAAATTTGCAGAACTTTTTTCTTCTTTTAAGGAACTCCAGAAATTTTTAAAAGCTACTCAGAACTCCAATTTTTTTTCGATTTTGAACATTTTTTAAAAAATTTGACTTTTGGAAAAATGTGAATAGTGAATATTGGTGCAAATTTGCAGAACTTTTTTTCTCCTTTTCAGGAACTTTTTAAAACTACTAAGAACACCAAAATGTTTTTTGATTTTGAACATTTTTTAAAAAATTGGACTTCTGGAAAAATGCGAATATTGGGCGTAAATTTGCAGAAATTTTTTTCTCCTTTTCAGGAACTCCAGAACTTTTTAAAAGCTACTGGAAACACCAATTTTTTTTTTTTGATTTTGAACATTTTTTAAAAAATTTTACTTCTGGAAAAATGTGAATATTTGCTCGGTCTAATCTCCTCGAAGGTCTATATACCTCCTTGTATTTGTAATAGTAGCGTGCTCCGCCCCAAGATCATGGGTTACGCCCAGGGCAAAGCAAATCAAAATTTTAAAAACACGTTTTTTTCAATTCGAAGTAATTTTTGCTAAGCTTGGTCGCCGCTCGGCAGTTTTTGGCAAACACACTGCCATGAAAAGCTCTCAGTGAAAACTCATCTACCTTGGCTGCTCGGAGTGGGCATAAAAACAAATAGATGCTGTCCCGCCAATTTGTAGGAAAAATTAAAAAGGACCACCATATAAATTGGAAGAGAAGCTCGGCCTAAAATCTCTTCGGATGTTATGGAGCATTACAAATATTTATATTTATTTGTTTATTTATGGCGATATGTCAAAATCCTACTCCACCACAAGTTCAAATTGAACAAAATTTATGATTTTCCATGGAATGCTCGATATGCTTACAAATATACATATGTATGTACATATGTACATACATAAATATTTTTTTTTGTTTGTTAAACTCAATTGAGCAGCTTCCAATGCAAGCTCTCTAGTTTGAACAAATGACATTAATAAAAATAGGGTGGAATATATACCGCGATTGGTGGTGGGTTCGAGATTATGAGTTTTGCGGACACCTGATATTTACATGTTAAATCTAATGTTATCTGTAACTTGCGAATAATATACTATGTACATATGTATATATAGAATATTTAATGTATACATAATTTGGAAATACTGAGCTCCTGACTGTTTTCAATTTATTATCATCGGGAAAGTATGCTTTAAATTGCAGTGAATAAGCATTCGCAAATTCGCACATAAAGACATATATTTTTTAGTCGTCAGCTGGCATTTGGGACGATATGCGATAGACATAAAAATCAGAATTCGATAACAAAAACGTGAATTTATTGAAACGTGCCATCGAGAGCAGATGCCAAATGATAATGCTATTCAGATACAAAAAAATCAATCTCAATTTCAAAAGCTGTGAATTATGCATTCAAATTCAATAGTGAATAGCTACGCATGCTCCAAGCAAGGTGTGGAAAAGAAGGAGGTATGGTGCTTGGTCCCTCTAAATCTAGAAAGAATTATGTATAAAAAACCCTTTATATAAATTTTAGTTTTTATACCAATAACTCACACCACGTCAAATATGTCAATGAGTTTACATAAAAGGATCAGGATTAAACCACAAAAGACATGTGGTTTTCTGTTGTTGCTGTAATTTTTTACCGACAGATACTGCCTAGCAGGCGACATCAACTGTCCGCTGTTGCTCGCGCCAAATGGCGCTTCCACCTAACTCGGCCGCTGCAATGCCGAGCACCAGCTTTTACCCCCGACTCACCCCTCATTTTCCGACACACGAGCACGCGTAAGAAGGAATTATCAAGTCCCCCACACCGTGTGTTCCATATACCAGCTTAGAATATTTATGATCGCGATATCGGCCCAATGCAGTTCATGCCTAGGCCGATGCCACCTTCATAGATGATCTGGGCTTGGAAACGGCAATCGTCCGATCGATACATTCGTTGCACCTTGCTGCAAAACACTAGTACCTACTACCAACTCATCGACACCAGGCACTCCAGCAGCAATCGGACAGCATATTCGACAAAACATATCTCCTTCAAGGCGCCTTCACCCATCACCTTCGCCCCCCCCCCCCCCTCCCCTCCCCGATGCACTTCAGAATTCTGCAACTTAACTCCGGATTAACCGGAAAGATAACAGAGATAGTTGACTACATGAATAAATTAATATCTTTTTTTGGTTTTTTGGACTTTAATTTGTAAAAATGTTTGTAAATTGTCGAGCTCGAGGCCATACAATATTAAATAACAAACACAGAAAACTTTTTATTTGTATATTTATATATTGTCGTTTTTTTATTTATCGATATTTCAACTTCAATTAGAAGTCATCTTCAGGACTAGAAATACAAAAATACAAGTATTATAATAAAAAACGTAAAAGTACAGGTATACGTTTAACTTACATCGTTGGATGTACCAGATCGACTAATTTAAAATTTGATATGACAAAAACGAAAATAAACATAAAAAGTAAACAAATAAGGAACCGTAATTATAAACAAAATTCTTAACTAACAACAATATAGCATAAAAAGTTAAACTGTGAGCGACACCCATAGCATAAGTATGTATTAAATTCCCACCAGGTAAATGTTGTTGTATAACACTCTCAGCATTAATTTTTGCAATTTTTCTTTACCAGTTGTCTGTATGCGTGAGCGCATTGGTCTGTGTCTGACTTAAAATTCATTCTTTTATCGTTGGGTGTGCTGATTATGTGAAGCATCTCCAAAATATAGCGTTTCGTATAATGTTTTTCTTGTTGTAGAATTTCTACCTCATCGAAATCCGGAGAGTGTCCAGTTGTTTTGGAATGCTGAGTGAGGGCCGTTTTGTTATCATTAGTGTGGTCCCTATTTTTTAGGTTCGATTTGTGAGCGGAAATCCTTGTCTTTAGTTTGGATTTAGTTGTCCCCATATATACCTTATTGCATACGTGGGACCCGTCGCCGTTGCATTTAATTTTATATATAACGTCAGATTTCTCATATTTTCCGATTTTGCTTTTTGTATTTGTAAATATTTTTTGTAAAGTGTTGTTATATGTGAAGGCAATTTGAAATTTGTCCCCGTCGTACAAATTCGAATGCTTTATCCTATTCGACAAACCTGGTACAAAAGTGGTGGATTTATATATTTTATCTGGTTTAGCTTTCTTGTCTCTAGTCGTCTTGAAATGGCTATGTATGAATTGTTTTATAAGTTGAGCAGGAAATTCAATATTTTCAAGAACTTTTTGAATTATTTCAATATTTTTCTTATGGTACATCGCGTCGCTAATTGTGAGAACACGTCTTACGAAATTTTTGGCCGTATTTACAATTTCAGACTTGTCGTGTTTCGAATAAAAGTTTAATAATCTACATGAGGCAGTAGGCTTTCTATACCAATCGAACGTGAGGTGGTTGTTGTTTTTTATGACCAGTGTGTCCAGAAATGGCAATTCTCCATCTTTCGCAACTTCTAACGTAAATTTTATAGATCTGTTGTATTCATTTAAGTTAGCCAGCATTTTCTCAATATGGTCCGTTCTTGCAATGGCAAACAGATCGTCTACATATTTAGTGAGGAGGCGTTGAGTTTAAAAATAAAATTAAGGATACATATGTCTTTGATGATGAGAGCCTAGTTTCGTTCGATGTTGTCTCATTATTCTCTTCCTTGAGGTAGTACGGTTTTGTATTAAAGAAAACAGGTACTTCAACTACAACAATAAGATTTATGAACAACGTGCAGGAATGCCTATGGGGTCACCGGCATCTCCGGTCATAGCAGATATTGTGATGGAAGAACTGCTAACTAAATTTGAGGAAGATGCACCATATAAACCACGCCTCCTTCGACGCCTTCGCTTCAGCTTCTACACGATTTATTCCGGCCGGCAGAAATCATACTGCTCTTTCCGCTAAAGCCGCAAACTTAGCAAGAGAACGGGACCTGGAGAGAAATCTGGACTCTAAAAACCCCCATAGTAGGAGTCTCAACTCGGATATTATGCAGGTGGTAAATGAACAGAAACGTACCAAATGGAACGAGCATATAAGGAACTGCAATTTCTCTGCGGGTGTTGGTAAATTGCGGTCAGCCGTCGAATTCTTGTCCAATCCAACTAAATACAACGATAAAGTATCTACAGCCTACGGCGACAAAACCTTATCTGATTTTGCCGACAAAGCTAGACGTCATGCAAACAGACGGGCACATAAACACAAACACGATGAGCCACCCATTACCATCACCTACACAGAGGTTGAAGCATCCAACCACAAGGTCAAGCCCTCCAAATCAGAAGCCCATAAGGAATAGCCATGCCAATGATAAAACACCTTGGCGCTGAGCGAATAAACTACTTAACGCACGTTTTCAACCTGTCGCTGAAATCCTTTGTCATTCCTGAACAATGGAAAATGGTAAGGATAATTCCACTACTAAAGCCTGGCAAACCAGTTAACGAAGATGAGTTATATCGACCGATATCACTCCTTTCGCCAGTAGCGAATACATTGGAAACCGTTTTGCTCCCTCATTTCATGGCAAACCTTCGCCTAGCCACGCATCAATATGGCTTCCGCAAAATGCACTGTGCACAATGCCATAACCCAGATTAATTACGGAATAAATCAGGAAAAACCCCATGATAGGACGGTGCTCGTGGCACTTGACCCGTCAAAAGCATTTCACACAGTCAACCACGGCACGCTACTCCGCTACACATAGAAGGCTCACACCTTCCCCTTGTCTAAAAAGATGGACCGCAAATTATCTGAATGGTCGGCAGGCTTCGGTGTAATTTGGGAACGAAATCTCAAAACCTCGGAAAATTAAACAGGGATACCACAGGGTGGTGTCCTATCCCCGCTTCTGTTTAATTTCTACACACTGAAAGAGATGGCGCTAGTAAAATCAACAAATCGGTTCTGTTGTTCTTGACTTAGCGGAGATTCGGTGAAATTGACCAAATTATGGTTAATTCGACCGAGTTCTTTGTCAAGCGAACAAATTAGTTTAGTCATTTCAACAGAAGAGAAATTGTCGCTCTTAAGTTAACAAAATTTTGTAAAATTGACAGATTCCTAATCAATCTAACTGATTTTTCTGTTAACACAACTGATCTTACAGGTCATTTCAAAGAGAATTTTACGCTCACTTGTCTCTCTACTTTTTACTTATGACGATGGTGCCCCTTGTTAAAAAAAACACTAAAATAAGAAAACTATCAAATCGGAAAACACACAAAATGGGAAAACAATAAAAAACTAGTTTTTCAGTTATCAATACAAAACGAAAAACCCCTTTTTTGAATTTACTGTGCAAAAAATTATGAGACACCGGGACATCTATTTATTGGGAGCAATTTTGCAACTTCTCGTCCAAGCGAAATGCAAAATTTTGCCCCTTTGTTGCAAAAGTTTTGCTTGAACGAACAGGATTTTTCCAAAGTTAGTAACATTTTGTTCAAGTTTTTATGAATTTTCACTCACGCAAACGAATCTAATATGATAATAAAAAACATCCTTTTTTAATGTTGATATTTCCGATAAAATAAAAGTTTGAGTTGTTTTGGAATCGTTTCAACTTAAAATGTTACGAAAGTTAAACTTCCCCAATTACATGTACAATCTTAAATATTCACGCGGAATTTTGTTCTCGCGGATTTTTTTATTCCGCGGAAAAATTCCTCCAATTCTTTTCTCCTAGGGAGAAGTAAAATTGGGGAATAGGAATTTCGAATTTTCGAAGTCAGCTGTTTTGTCAATTGAAATTTCGTTGCGCATTTCTTATTTTGTTTAAAAAATTTAAAAGTTTAATTATTGTTGCGAATTTGTTTGAAATTAAGAAATAAGGTATACACAATGCACATTATTGCATTTCATGTGGTATTCACTGAAATGAGTAATGAATTGGTGCCACATCAACATCAACAGAGGAGCATAAGAAGAAGACCGGCGGGATAACACAAATCCGCCGGAGTTGCCTGCTTTCATTCTGCAAAGCAATTTTCTGGCGGCCAAGTCGAGTTGAGTTCGCCTTTCGCCATATGCCAAAATCTAATTAAGCCTTCTTAAAAAATCCTTGCGCAATTTCTGGATGGCTGCATCAAATATACAAAGAGCTCTTCCGTTGGTTATGATATACTTTTCGACTTAAAATAAAGAATATTGTGGTTGTTGTATTAACAGTGAGAATATTGTGGTTGTTGTATTAACAGTGAGAATATTGTGGTAGAATGTAAATACATATTTTAGCACAAATTTGTACAAATAAGTGTTCTTTCTTAAAAGAACCAATTTCCTTTAACTAGGTATTTAGATGCATTCCCTTTAATTTAACTAGTGAAAAAACTCCTATGAAATGGCAAAGAAATCTCCCTCTCCCTCACATTCATAATACCTACTTTTCTCCGATAACCGGTTTCCTCTTTTTCGAACATTGTTCAGAATAGGAGGAAAGGGAGAAGTGAAAAAACTCACAAGGAATTTTTATTTAGAATACGAGGAATGGGAGAAGGGAAAAAACTCGCACAGAATTTTCGTTTAGAATTGGACTGGTAAAGTTTCTCCAGTAGTGAATTACCTTCCTGTGATTTTATTCTTTTCTTTTCTATAACTTGCAAGTTCTCTTTTTAAAATGTTACGTCAAACATTTATACTACAAGTTTTGTTCGAAACAATTAAGTGTGGCAACTACATGCGAGAGAAGAAATTGGGAATGAGCTGAGCTGCAACTGAAAGAATTGAGAATCAGTTTTGTGACGACTATTTTCATTTCTATATTCATATGTATGCATATATAGCAAGCATGCGTATTTATGTACACATGTTTACGTATTTATATGGCGGCCGCCGTGGTGTGATGGTAGCGTGGTCCGCCTACCACAGCGAAGACCCTGGGTTCACACCACGGGAAAAGCAACATCAAAATTTTAGAAACAAGCTTTTTCAATTGGAAGAAAAATTTTCTAAGAAATGCTCTCAGTGAAAACTCATATGCCTTGCAGATGCCGTTCGGAGTCGGCATAAAACAAGTAGGTCGCGTCCCGCCAATTTATAAGAAAAATTAAAAAGGAGCACGACGCAAATATAGAAAGAAGCTTGGCCAAACATCTCTTCGGCGGTTATCGCGCCTTAAATTTATTTATTTATATGGCAACATAGGTACTTTTATACAAAGCTGTCGCCACAACTTTTTTTTGTTCATTTGACTACTAGAACGGTCAATTACGAATCAACGATTTGTGCGCAGTTGGTTCAACATCTTGTTGCGATGGATAAAAATTTACAGAAATTTCGGTTGAATTGACCCATATTTCGGTTGATTTTACCAGTATTTTTCTTTCACTGCATACCAAATCTCCCTTCCCAACCAGAAGGGGATACAATCATTTCCTATACCAACGACTGCACGATTATGGCAACAGGACCTGACCCTTCAATTGATGAATTAGTTTCTAACATGAATTCCTATCTCCTCGATCTTTCCAGTTTCTTTACCTCGCGCAAATTGCCCAATGGTGTCACACTACCGACTGTCAGTCACCCAAAGATCTGGAGGGTAGCGTTCGATAATACTCTAACCTTCAAGTCCCATGCCACCGGAATTGAATCTGAAGTACAAAGTCGCAACAAAATCCTCAAGCCGCTTGCGGGGAAAAGATAAATAAACGTTGCTAACCACGTACAAAACAACTGGCCGGCCGCCCATGAGCTATGGATCACCAGTTTGGTCGCCTGGTTTTAAAAACACTGCCTACAGGCCTGTCGAACTGCTGCAATCAGAACTGCCACCGGATGTCTCCTTATGCCTCCGAACACCACCTACGTAGCGAGGGGAAAGAGCTCAACATTAAAGAGCACAACGAAATGCTGAACACGCAATTTTTGCTAAATTGTCACAAACCAGAACATCCTAGCAAACAACTGCTTGACCTAGCACCGCCTCCACGGGGGTTAAGGAAGCATCTCCATAAGTACTATGGCGAGATCCGGCACCTGCCAACACAGCCGTTTGATCCAGCATAAGCAGGCACTAAGACAAATCCACACAGAATCGGTAAACGCTTTTGCCAGGACGCACCCGGTAAATCCCATTATTAATATGCAATATCCTACCCTTGAAGAAGAAGAAATCACATTACCAGGGAGACACGAGTCACCGTCTCCAACTTCGCCCTGGATACAGTAACAAGTTAAATTCTTACTTGTCCAGAATCAACCCCGACATACGTAATGTATGTCCTGCATGAGATGTGTCCCCACATGACACCAAACATTTTTTCAATTTAATATGGAACCTACGCCTCTGACACCCATCTATCTATGGTCCGCCCCTCTTGAAACTGCCAGTTTCCTTCAACTCCCGTTAGAGGACTTTGATGATAATTTGTGGGTGGTCGTTCCCTTTGAATGGGGCGAAGCACTGTGAACACGACAACAACAACATGAGATGAAGTTTACCCCAAACTCTGCTTTGCAAAATTGATCTACTATAACGTGGCCACCACGATCTGCGGCATTCCAGCCTGCAAGATAACAGCAAGGGTAAGATTGTCAATGCATATAAATGCAAACTTTTATGTGAATACCCGCCATAGATGGCTTAACCTCATGCGCGTACCGAAATCAGTGGTTATGGCTGACCCATCTAAAACATAAACAAATTACTGTAAACTAATCATATTTTCTTCGCGGTTTAAATCCAGAAAGGTAAACCAAAAATATTATTAGCAGGGTACGAACTCAATTTGTAAATTTAAGAAAATTTATAAAAGATATATATATATATTGCGACGAGACTGAGGTCGAGCTTCTAATCCAATTGTGTTAGCTGCTTTTTAATTTTCCTACAAATTTGCGAACTTACTTGCTTCTGCTGAGGGAGATAAGTCAGTTGAAACGCTTTTTATAATAGAAATATACTCGAAAGTGTTTCCAAACCGCTGCCGAAGGGCGACACAATTATTCTATTATTTTCTAAAATATTTTATTGTTACTAGTTCCGCCACTTAAATCAGAGATCTTTGATTGTTTCGTCCAGCACGCCGCCTCTACACACCGCACACCGTTGCTGATACCAAATGGCTACAATTTGTAGCTTAAAACTTTTACGTTAAGGACACATTGTTTAGCACGCTTTATTTCTTTGCCTATTTCATCTATATTGCCGCTCATGAGAGCGCCGCGCAGTTTTGCTCCATAAGAATACATGCAAAGAATATTTAGCCGCGTAGTGCATGTAGCTCAGTGTGTCCGTAGCTTTGTTATTAAAAACAGATGGTGACCCATCGCCTTTGCTGTCGGTTTCGAAGAAGTGCGCGAGCTCTTTATGCCGCCCATACGTTATGCACTCCTCGGTCCAGATTGCAGACCAACAGACGCATAACGAAACATAAACCATACCGCCAAAGAAGCAATGAGAATTTCACTTATCTGGCGTATGTTTTCAAGTTGTCTGTGGGCCACCTCTATCATCCGTGAAAATTGTAAAATATAGAGAGTGATTACGCTCCTAAGGCCTCTGAAACCAGCTTACAAAGGAGACTCACATAGCTCGATATCGCTCCTATCGCCATAAGCCAAGATACTTGAAGAAGTCCGTATTTCACCGCAAATTCGTGACTTGCCTGCTACCAACAAGATTTCCGAAAATTACATAGCACCATCACAGCGCTAAACGCTGTCAGCCAACAAATAAATTTGGATTGAACCAAGAAACCCCACCACAGAACAGTACTAGTAGTGCTAAATTTACCAAACGCTTTTGACACAGTCATTCGCAGGCCGTTACTGCAAGATTTGGAACTGTTTATCCTTTCACTTAGTCACAAAAGGTGGACCGCAAATAATCTGTGTAGCTCCCTATAAAGCAATTAATTGGCCAGCTGCTTGTGTGCTACGTGTCGCCGGTATGGTTACCCAGCTTAAAAGATACACACTTAAGAATTTCTTCTTATGTCTCTTGAACATCATTTACACAGTGGGTCAGGAATCAACAAATAGTTTATGTTAAATACTCAAATTCTGGGCATCATAACAGACATCTGATTGAAGAGGTCCCCCCCCAGGTACATACAAGGTCATCTCTGCAAACACTATGAAGAAATTCGACGCACAAGAACTCAGCCGCTTGTACGAGATGAGTATATACAGTTCGTCAGCCTCATCCACGATGAGTGCGAAAAGTCTTATGCCGCCAAATTCTCGGCGAATTCCGTTCCCTGAGTACAGTACCCGAAACCCGAAGTTGAGGAAAGCAGACTTCCCAAAAGACCCTTTTCATTGCGGTGCGTTTTGAACAAAAATGAATAAGGAGTCATGAAAAAATAAATAACAAATTTTTATTCATTATTCAATAAAATGGTAAAACCATTACCTTTTTTCGGCGGCCATAATGATTTTTTGAATCTTAAAATCACTCTCTAAGATTTATTGAAATTTTAACCAGAAAAAACACAAAAAAAAATTGATTTTACTTTTTTCACTTTTTTTGAATTCCAAATAAATAAAATTAAATTGTGTCTAATCAAGGCGAATTCGGTAATAGGTACCAGTGCCATCAGCTGATTGCTTTTTCTTGATTATTTCATACTACGCGTTGGTACAAAAAACAAAAATATGTCTGTTAATCGAAATCAATGCAATTTTTCTTTTGACTTGGCATTCTTCTGCTCGGCGAATTGAGTTGAGTTCGCTTTGCCATCACTTTTTATGGATTTGCCTTGTTATCCGATTGTTTTAAGATCAGTTTTGGATAAGAAGATCACCCCTACTCTCAAGTGTCCCCGCTACTGCTGAAAGAAATGATGTTGGTTGGAGGTACTAGCTTTTGGTCCTTTCTTTGCGGCAGGAAGATATGATCATTCCTTCATTAACTGGTGTTTGATCGCTCAGGCAATTTTGGGAGCAGAAAGGAGACTGATTCTTCTTCCACATGCCTCTCCCAACTCAGTGGAGATCTCCCCAGTTTGACGAAATACTTCATTGTCTATTGTCTCTAAACTATATCCGCCAGCAGTGACGTGGCTGCCAAAGCGCGATTACGCCGATTGTTTCCTGGAGGACAGCAAGTTCTTCGCCTTGTTCTTATTTATTGCAAGACCCACTCTTCATTGATTCCCATGAGGGCAGAGCTTACGGCAAGTTTGCTGAGGCCTATGAAAATAATATCATCAGCATAGGCCGGAAGTTGAATATTCTTATAATCATAGATCTGCTCCTAGAATGAATTTCTCCCGCATAAGGCGAAAGAAGTAGCATGATATGGAGTCGCTTTGCTTGGAGCCCTCTTTTGGTTTCAATTGGCTCGGTGATATCCTTCAAAATCCAAAAATGGACTGTTTATTTAAAAATGCAGATAATGGTAATGAACGCAGCAGTACATAATAGTCAAAAGAAATATTAACGTTATCGTTGTTTTATTCCATTTACACACGGCCTTCACGGCCACAATAACTTGCCCAAGCCATCAAGGGTGCCATAGCTTTTCCTCATCCACGTCGTTGTATAGAGGTTCTGTGCTGGCCTATCATACCGAAAGTCGCACGTTCAAATGATGGGTCAACTCAATATTAAAAATATTTCAGAAAATTTTTTTTAATAGGATCAAGCGCACCTCGGCGTTGCCTAAGCACCAGATGTTCATCTGCCTTAGCAGATAAAGTTTTGGTTCAGTATAAAACATGAGTTTAGTTCCACCAAATTGTAGAAAAACGCAAAGTCCAAATTGAGAGGAAAACTTGCCCTTAATCGCCTTGGAGATATATCGTGCCAAATTATAATAATTAGTAGACACCTCTTATCCCCAACTTGGCAATAAGTCGGCGAGCATCATTTTGATGTCAGGGCGAGAACTATGTCTGGAAGTTCTGTTCCACAATAACTAAATTTTCATGCAAAAAAATGTTTACTGTTCTTAATTTTTTGTTATAAAAACAAAACAAAAACGTGAGAAGAAAGGTTTCCTTGTTGTTAGTAATCGATTGCACAGGAACTTCACCAATGATTACAATTTGCCCACAATAGCAGGCAGTTTACTTGCCATAACCAGCAGATTCTGCAATATCCTCACAATAACCCCGTTGAATGTGAATTTTCCGACAGTGATAAAAAAGTCACCTATTTTCCCAGCTAGACCCTAAGGCTGACGACAGAGTGTAAGCGAGCGGTGTTGGTGAAGCTTCTACTAGCTCTAAGCTAACATCTTTATGGTCGCTGAAGTTGTAGACGTTACTGATGGTTCACTTTGCTCGCCTTGCTAATTCGCTACCAGCAAACAGGACTCAACATCTATCGTAAGTTCGACTGCCAACCCATGCAGTTGATCATGCTTTGAAGTCTCCACCTACTAGAACTACCTCTAGGTTAGGTTGGTCTGTCAGGACCTTACAAAAACTGAATAAGTCCATAGTGTTACCAGAAATTTGCCGAACAAGTAAACTGAAAAACCCTACCAGAAACCAGGATCTGAAAGCTATATCGCTCCTGATAGCTGCAGTCTTAGCCTGGTAAGCACAGGTCACGAGCACAAAACGTGCTTGACCGTTTCCTCCTCCGACACTTCCTATATCTGCTGTCATTCACCAAGCTTAAATTAAATTCAAGGGACGCCATAAGGTCCATTTAGAATACTGGTGACGAGTCTACAGTTCCCTCTTATCAATGATAAGACTAACTTTGTTAGTCTAAATTTATATCACCTGCATGTGATGCGTACCTTGCACCTCAAACGTCGCTCTAAAAGACCCATCGAAGCGCAGATAGGAAACTATGTAGTCTGCCCGTCCAATATTTAATGAATCTAAATTACTACGACCACATGATCCGCGCTCAAGCTGCCCGCTGCCTTGAGTCTCGTAGCAATTATAAACGCCATGTTCTTCTTTTGTCCAAACCTGTTCAAACCGCAAGTTTCGTTGGACCTGCGTCAGATGATATCGATGACAATTTGTGAGTGATCGATCTTATTAATTCCGCATAAAAATAAAAATACGGAGTGATTTTTTGTCAGCCAACCAATTTCCCGTATTAGCGCGACATCGCTTATAATTTGCTGGTTCCCTGTACCTGCGTGATTAGAGGTTTTCTCCCCGACCAAGGGCAAGCATCATTTCAATGTAATTCTGCTTAATTTATCGCGAATCGTCAATCCTTGCAGATGGATTATCCTTCATTCTCTTTCTTCAGGGAGGCGTCGAACCACACCCCGTGCCTATATGCTAGTAATGCTGCGTATTTCGGAACAAAAAATTCCGCTATTGATCGGGCTAAACGGCGCCTCCGGCTGTTTCGGCTGTTTCCAAAGCTTCAGTATACGAAGATCGAACGGGAGCAATTCCAGAACCATTCCTTACTTCCCGCATTCGCCTCCTTTTCCGACACAAGCATTCGAATAATACAAGATCCCTCACACCGTGTGCACCGTATGCTCGCACAGAACACATAGGGAGGCGACATCGACGTCAAGGCTTGAGTGTAGCTACGAAGAGCTCCTGACTTATGCCTTTGTAGAGCCGTGCTGACGAGCTACGCAGCCATAACTTCAGGTACACCAGCACGAATCTTTTTTGGACTTGAATCGCGAAATTCAGAGCTGTGACTACACACACGATAAATCGTATACCATCAATACGCTCTTAGCAGCAGTAGAGATGAAGCTATACTAATAAATACAAATGGGTATCGATAACTTTGGTCCGTAATCGATACTTATATACCGAGTACTGAATAGGTAATGGAAAAAAGTTATTGTATCGAAACACGAGTTATCGAAAATTTTATTTCCGCACATTTTATTTTGCGCTCAATTTGGCATTGTGAATAGTTGGCAATATTTTGCTTATGTAAACCGCTAGAAGTCGCCAACAGGAATTTGCATACACATTCATTTATAAATTTTTTATTTCCTTTATATTAAGTCAGTGGAATGTTTGTCCGCATATTCAGTACAAATCTTGCCATCGATTTTTAAGTAAATTCTCATTGAGCTACAAACGCGAAACTTCACACATGTTTTAAGATACCGTGACAATGCAACAAAAGGGAAAAAGATTAAATAGGTTAAGACAATGTGCCAAAGGAACAAAAGGAAAAAAATTCCGTTAGGTGGCGCACGGATCGAGATATTTAGAGATCTCGTCCGACTTTGGAAAATTTTGCGGTTGAGTTTTAAATAGCTTCCATATGAGCTAGAGACCTGAAACTTTGAACAAAGTTTAGAATGAAAAAATTAAAAATTATATATATATAAATGGACAAAAATTTGCGAAAAATTCTTCCCTGAACTTTGATTTTAAAATTTTTATATAGAAATTGTAATTAGTGGAGTGCAATTAATTGACTATATGTATAAATATTGTTAAGTTGACTCCTTTGCTGCCACCTTTCCAATCCAAATAATATGCGCTCCACTTTTATATTTTTATTTCTCATAAATATTTTTACAATTTCTTTGTCAAAATTTTAAAATCAAAGTTCAGCAAAAATATGTCTTAATATAAGGACACATTTTTCGCTGATTTTTGTCCATTTATATAAAGGAAGTGATTAACATTTTCTTACTTTCTTTATATTTCTCTTTTCACGTATATTTACTGGTTCGGTGCGCCAATTGCTCAACAATTAAATGTCTTATTTTGTGAACAATTAAAGTTTTAAAATTTTCCACATAGACCAAATGTGATAGGACTGAGCGGCCCAAATACATATACACACATGTGTATTTTTCATTCATTCATATCTTTTCCCAGCGAAAGTAAATAGGTTTGAGTTTCTGTACAATTTTATTGAACAAATATTTATGTGCTCGAATTGGCCTCCCGGGCGTGGTTGTGCTCCGTTCTCTCTGATTTAGGTTTCGAACAAAGCAACATCAAAGTTTTAGAAACAATTTGATTCAATAAGAAAAAGGATAAAGCAATATCAAAAACAAGTAAGGAAGGCTAAGTTCGGGTGTAACCGAACATTACATACTCAGTCGAGAGCTATGGAGACAAAGTAAGGGAAAATCACCATGTTGTAAAAAGAACCTAGGGTAACCCTCGAATGTGTTTGTATGTGACATGTGTATCAAATGGAAGATATTAAAGAGTATTTTAAGAGGAAGTGGGCCATAGTTCTATAGATGGACGCCATTTAGGGATATCGCCATAAAGGTGGACCAGGGGTGACTCTAGAATTTGTTTGTACGATATGGGTATTAAATGAAATGTGTTAATGATACTTTTAAAAGCGAGTGGGCCTAAGTTCTATAGGTTCTATAGGTGGACGCCTTTTCGAGATATCGCCCTAAAGGTGGACCAGGGGTGACTCTAGAATTTATTTTGTACGATATGGGTATCAAATGAAAGGTATTAATGAGTATTTTAAAAGGGCGTGGGCCTAAGTTCTATAGATGGACGCCTTTTCGAGATATCGCCATAAAGATGGACCAGGGGTGACTCTAGAATTTGTTTGTATGATATGAGTATCAAATGAAAGGTGTTAATGAGTATTTTAAGAGGGCGTGGGCCTTAGTTCTATAAGTGGACGCCTTTTCGAGATATCGCCATAAAGGTGGACCAGGGTTGACTCTAGAATTTGTTTGTACTATATGGGTATCAAATGAAAGGTGTTAATGAGTACTTTAAAAGGAAGTGGGCCTTAGTTCTATAGGTGGACGCCTTTTCGGAATATCGTTATGAAAGTGGACCAGGGTTGACTCTAGAATGCGTTTGTACAATGTGGGTATCAAATGAAAGGTGTTAATAAGTGCTTTAAAAGGGAGTGGGCCTTAGTTCTATAGGTGGACGCGTTTTCGAGATATCGCCATAAAGGTGGACCAGGGGTGACTCTAGAATTTGTTTGTACGATATGGGTATCAAATGAAAGGTGTTAATGAGTATTTTAAAAGGGCGTGGGCCTTAGTTCTATAGATGGACGCCTTTTCAAGATATCGCCATAAAGGTGGACCAGGGGCGACTCTAGAATTTGTTTGTACGATATGGGTATCAAATGAAAGGTGCTAATGAGTATTTTAAAAAGGAGTGGGCCTTAGTTCTATATGTGGACGCCTTTTCGAGATACCGCCATAAACGTGGACCAGGGGTGACTCTAGAATGTGTTTGTACGATATGGGCATCATTTTAAAGGTATTAATGAGGGTTTTAAAAGGGAGTGGCCCTTAGTTGTATATGTGAAGGCGTTTTCGAGATATCTACCAAAATGTGGACCAGGGTGATCCAGAACATCATCTGTCGGGTACCGCTAGTTTATTTATATATGTAATACCACGAACAGTATTCCTTCCAAGATTCCAAGGGCTTTTGATTTCGCCCTGCAAAACTTTTTCATTTTCTTCTACTTAATATGGTAGGTGTCACACCCATTTTACCAAGCTTTTTTCTAAAGTTATATTTTGCGTCAAAAGATCAATACAATTACCATGTTTCATCCCTTTTTTCGTATTTGGTATATAATTATGGCATTTTTTTCATTTTTCGTAATTTTCGATATCGAAAAAGTGGGCGTGGTCATAGTCGGATTTCGGCCATTTTTTACACCAATACAAAGTGAGTTCAGATAAGTACGTGAACTGAGTTTAGTAAAGATATATCGATTTTTGCTCAAGTTATCGTGTTAACGGCCGAGCGGAAGGACAGACGGTCGACTGTGTATAAAAACTGGGCGTGGCTTCAACCGATTTCGCCCTTTTTCACAGAAAACAGTTACCGTCCTAGAGTCTAAGCCTCTACCAAATTTCACAAGGATTGGTAAATTTTTGTTCGACTTATGGCATTAAAAGTATCCTAGACAAATTAAATGAAAAAGGGCGGAGGCACGCCCATTTTGAAATTTTCTTTTATTTTTGTATTTTGTTGCAACATATCATTACTGGAGTTGAATGTTGACATAATTTACTTATATACTGTAAAGATATTAACTTTTCTTTTAAAATTTGACTTAAATTTTTTTTTTTTTAAAAGTGGGCGTGGTCGTTCTCCGATTTTGTAAATTTTTATTAAGCATACATATAGTAATAAGGGTAACGGTCCTGCCAAATTTCGTCATGATATCTTTAACGACTGCCAAATTACAGCTTGCAAAACTTTTAAATTACCTTCTTTTAAAAGTGGGCGGTGCCACGCCCATTGTCCAAAATTTTACTAGTTTTCTATTCTGCATCATAAGTTCAACCTACATACCAAGTTTCATCGCTTAATCCGTATTTGGTAATGAATCATCGCACTTTTTCGACTTTTCGAAATTTTCGATATCGAAAAAGTGGGCGTGGTTGTTGTCCGATATCGTTCATTTTAAATAGCGATCTGAGATGAGTGCCCAGAAACCTATATACCAAATTTCATCAAGAGACCTCAAAATTTACTCAAGTTATCGTGTTAACGGACAGACGGACGGACGGACGGACATGGCTCAATCGAATTTTTTTTCGATACTGATGATTTTGATATATGGAAGTCTATATCTATCTCGAATCCTTTATACCTGTACAACCAACCGTTATCCAATCAAAGTTAATATACTCTGTGAGCTCTGCTCAACTGAGTATAATAATGCAACAAGTATGTTGGAGTTATATCGCGCCTGGTACCTGTTTTAATTTTAAGGTTCTTAAGGAATTAATGAAACAAAAAAATCTTTAGTGCTTTTGACTTTTAAAAAGGCACAGCTTTCGAGATGGGAGAGATTAGACTTCCTTTTTTTTCTCGGCACCTCGTATCTGTTTTCTAAGGTCAAAAAGGGGAGGATTCAAACATGTTAAAGATGGTGTTATTAAAAAATTAAAAGGTATAAAAATTTAAAAAAGTATCCCAAGGCGAAAATAAAAAATATGACCCCGGACCACTCTAAAGCCATGGGCGGGTTCAACACCGGCTATATATGCGTATATGTGTGTATAACAAAAGCATGAAAAATACCACAACCACATAACAACTTGCAACTGCTTTTTGCAAATATCTCTTGATGGAAATATTGATACTTTAATACCTGCGCTGACATTTTGGGATGTGTCTTAGCATTCCACCCCCATTGTAAATTACTATCGCTACGATACTTAAAAGTTATTGATACTTTTTTCGATGCTACTTGCAAGCACAGGTATCGATACTTTCGCAGAGCGTTTCATCCCTAAGCTGCCCTGAATCACTGAGTTACGAAATCTTCCCCTTCGCTCAACAAAGCCCTTCAATGGATACATTTTATTGGTTTGACTGGGAAGATAACAGAGATTTTATGAAGAGACAAAAAACACCATAAAAAGTCAAGGAATAAATGCGAGAGTGTGAGTGGGTGTGGGAGTGGAAAGGGGGCTATTAGAATTAGAGATAAAGATAGATGTAAAAGAAGAGGAAGAAATAGAGGTAGAGGCAAAGCTATAGGTAGAGGTAGATATAATTGATGCAGAGTTCTTCTCGAAAACCTACACACCTGATGCTAGAACTTCTAAATGAACCGTTTAAATATATATTCGACTCTGGCAGTAGGCGATCCAAAATAGAACTCACGATTGCTAGTAGAGAAATAGCGAGGCAAAGTCCCATCAGTAACATCTACACACACAGCGACCACAAAGCTATTTGCTAAGAGCTAGTGGAAATATCACCAATGATAGTTTCCAAACAACTACAAAGAAGAAAATGGAAACAGTACCTTTTTGAACCACAAACAACAATACGAAAGATACATGCGCAAGACCTGTCGGTGCAAATATCTAAGTGATTAGGTATAGCCTGTGATGCTCCGTTCCCAGAAGCCGCGCCAAAGCAAATCGAACTCCTGTATACTGGTGGTACGACGAAATAGCTCAAGAGCGTATAAAATGTGCTTCAAGGAACTAATGGAGAATGCCGATGTTTATCTTTGGGGATTGGCTTACAGAATAATTATGGCTAAAATTAAAGGCCAAAAAAAGCTGTCCCTAATGCGGTCTTCTTCGACGAAAAGTTGGCATATAGTTTACTTTTGGTCCGCCCACAAGGGTAAACTGACTCAATACTTGTTCTAACCTAAAGATAAATATTTCAAAGACTGTTCTGCGGAAGGTCAAATAAAAGGTTGATCACATCCCAAAATTGTGAATGGAGTTAAATATGTTGAATAAAAGTTGGGAGATCTAAAGAAGTAAAAGCAGATGCCTATCGTTTGTCGAATACAGTTGATATTTGTATGAGGTGGTTTATGCTCACTGTTCTCTTTGAAGTGTTTGAAACTACTTTAGGCTATACCAGTGTCATTTGATCTAAAGTAAATGTGCTACTACCTGTGATTAATGAGATTTATCTTAAGAGTAAATGAGCTTAGTACCTGTGACTATTCATGTAGTATAGATGACGTCGTCGTTCACAGCGAGTGGACATTTTTGATCATAATTTGTTGGAGAGGTTATCACAGTCCCTTAATTGTGCAGGAGGTTTCGTTTTATTATTATTCCTGGTGCTCGGAACGGGTTGTTCACATTCTCTAATACTTGTATTAAAATTTTGGAATTTTGTCATGTATCTGATGAGCCCTAGTATTAGAATATGTTACAGCGAAATATTTTTGCTTGGTATGGAACAGTAGTGGAATTCAAGGTTGAGTTGCTTGCAACCGGATGCCATTATCCTTAAAATGGTTGGAGCTTAGATAGATTCCATATCAGACCAAGGTGAGAATTTGTGATTGAAACATCCCATTACAAGCTAATTTGGTGCCAACGATTCGGCTACGATGTGTTGAGGTTGGCAACATGGAGCCTATAGATGGGCGACTGATCATGTAATTAGATCCGTGTTTGACACCGTGGGGTTGGGTCTACCACAGAGGGGTACTCTCGTTAGGCATATATTTTAATTGTCCCTACCGACGTAGTTGAGGTCTCCCCCACACAGTTTCATCAGCTTCATCAGATTTATAGAAAAATGTTAGAAATGCTCCCTTTAACTCACATCAGCAACTTTTTCAATCAATGTACGTGGTTTATATATATTTAATAATTTGGGTTATATTTTCTTTGTTTCTATGCCACACATGCCTGACTAATGGAAACTTACTTTGTTTTTGGCAGTAATTGGTGGAATATTCATATTTTAAATCTTAACGGCTTTGAGTTGAACATACTTGATAAATGAGCGAGGTATGCAGTTTGTTTGAGTGTGGAGGTTTAGAAAAAAATTTCAATGAAAGCACGCGTGTATGAACCCCAAAAATCCCCATATTACGGGCTCTCCTGTGTTGATCAAAATGTTTTGTTCTCGTCATTGGGCGCTTTCAGCGAACACAAGTCCTGATCAATGGTTGAGTGATAATTTTCTGCAGGCACCATTGAGATTTTTTATTCACTCATTGGTTCAGATTTGCGTTAAATTACTGAGCAAACAATTTTTCGGTATTTCAGCTCAATGTGAAACATTTTAAAGTGTTAGTTATGCATACACATTTTCCTCCTAATAAAATAGTGAAAGGTGAGAAATCATTTAAGGAGTCGTTTTGCTTAAAATTAAGGGATAATTATTTCATTTGGCATTTAGCTCAACTTGCCGTTAATAGAACAAATTTTCTATCACTTAACCGTCGGAAACATGTTTGCAAAGTATCAATAATGGTAGTGCTCGCTGAAAACGCCCATTGTCAAAGCCAGTTTTTTGTCTGACGTTGCAAAGTTTAGCCACAGGTATCACTTGACCAACAGATCAACTCCAAATACATATAAGAGTGAATAGTAGGATAATTAACTTTTATACACATACGCAGTTGGCGCATTTGTTTGCTTTGATGAAATTATACATTGCACTGTATTATAGCAATGCACAACAAAATTAAATTATAATAAGAAAAAAGAAGTTGTAAACAAGAAAATATAAAGGCATTTAAAAAATTATATTGTTATAGAATATAAAGAAATCAACAACAAATAATATCAATTATATTTTAACACATTGAAACATTTAAAACTATAAAAAAAAATGTGAACACTTTCACTTATTTGCACTCACCCAAATATGAAAAAAAAAAAATTAATATGCATTAATATTATGAGAGCATAACGTCTGTTTCAATAGTTTAGCAGTAACATCACATTATATATTTTGATGCATTCGATTTTGTTGACTTTGTCGGCAATTCAAAATATATAATATCAATACTTATTTGCTTGACGCTTCAGACAGATCTTCCGTTATGTTTTCCCCCAAGCTTTTCTGCACGTTTGTGTGGCGTTCTAACCGGTGCTGTTAGCTGTATTGGTTTTGTTTATTTTTTTTTTTTTTTTTGGTTATTGCTATGCTCTTTTGGTATTAAGTTTTGTGCTTTAATCGTATACGTTTAGTTTTTTTTCTTTTTCTCTTTTAATATGTAAAACAATAAACTTTTCCAATTTGTTACCAAGCATATGGCTTCTCTGTGCATAACAGCCGATATATGCTTTATGGGCAATATTTAAATGTACACTATTTAGGACGTTCAACGTTTATTTAAACCACGGTAGCAGTTACGCGTCCAAAACTCGCTCGAATGGCATGTGGTAAGTAGTCAGCTATGAAAAAAGGCAAAAAACCATAACAGCAATCGGAACTCGGCATGCGCTCAATTATTTTTCACACATTTAGTAATATGCGGGTGTATGAACGTATGTATCTTTTCTGACAAACAGTAGCTGATAAAACTCATGGCGACAATCGCCAGTGAAAGGGGCCTGATGCTGGACTTTATGCGCGCATCATACAAATAGCCGTAACGTAAAGAGTGAAGAGATGTTATGATTGTAATTGTTTTGGCTGTGTACTAGTACGTGCACAGTCGTGCGTGTAGAAAGAAACACCGATGCATATCACATTCGCCCCATTAACTGAACAAAATGCATATACGAATGTTATATCTTAGTATTGGTGTATTTGTGTTATATTGCTCATGTACACTGTACACGGAGCTCCACGCTACCAGTAAGAATGAAAAATTTCCCTTTTCTATAACCAAATTGTTGAGTAAAATTTCCCTTATTGAGCATTTTCTAGTCGGTGGTTAATTTACTAAACATATCAGAATAAACCCATATAAATAAACGTACACACATTCTGCAGTAAACACATATTCATATAAAAATTTATATAAAGAAACATCGTTCTTAATATATGCAAGTATAAAGCTTAATGTTGATTTTTTAAGAGTTTTATGTCATAAAATAATTTCCAAACTAGGTATGTCTCAGTGTCAAATTCTTGAAAGCACTTATTTTTAGAAATTGAAGCTGTTCTTTCAGGGATATTTTAGAATGAAGCAGAGACTTTACCGAAAAGTTGTAAAAGTTCCACAACAATGCTTTTTGTGCAGAAAGTTTATAGAGTGTGCTTTTTCGCAGCTAAAGCAGCGTGTGGCATCACAAGATTGTACAAATATTTATAGATTTTCATATCTGTGTTTGTAAGTATCTATGTGAAAACAATTGTATTCCCATGTAGTGCATGTGACCATTTTTCAGATAGAATACCATTATTTTCTACCCCTTCTGACCGGCGATATAATTTGGGTTTGTAGCTATGTTTATGTATACATACAAATGTATATGTATACATACAAATGTACATATATATGTATGGTTTCATGCAATAACCGCTTAGGTGGGAACAAGAAATATTTCAATGAATGATGCCTCCGCTGTTCAAACATGGGCACCCATCAAAAAAATACATAAGCCGTTGTAAGCGATAAGGAATACGTCAGGAGCACTGCTTGTTTGGTGATAAATACTTTTCATAAAAACAAAAACATACATTTTAACTTCTGGCGCATTACGTTTTTGGAACGAAGCTAGAGAGTCACAGAAACCAAATACATGGAATGTGTGCCAAGCAAAAACTGACATAAGCGGTTGTAAGTAACAAGGAATACTGGTTTCACTCCCGACAGAGTTCAAAACTCACACTTACTGATCCTAAGCTCAGCTATGAAGTTTAAACATTTAGGGGAAAAGTACACTGAACCAAAAACGAACATGTTTTCTTAAGAAAAAGTTTCATAGAAATTCACTCCGATTTTTTCTTAAAATTTAAGAAAAATTGCATATAATTTAGGAAACTTGCGTATGATCTAAGAAAAAATTCGTAAAATTAAAAACTTAAAATAAAATAAATGTAAGGCGCGATAACCTCCGAAGAGATCTAAGGCCGAGCTTCTCTTCCAATTTGCGTCGTGCTCCTCTTGATTTTTCCCTACAAATTGGCCGGACGGGACCTACATGTTTTATGCCGACTCCGAACGGCATCTGCAAGGCAGATGAGTTTTCACTGAGAGCTTTTCATGGCAGAAATACAATCGGAGCGCTTGCCAGACACTGCCGAGGGGCGACCCCGCTTAGAAAAATTTTCTTCTAATTGAAAAATCTTATTTCTAAAATTTTGATGTTGCTTTGCCCGGGAGTTGAACCCAGGGCATACGGTGTGATAGGCGGAGCACGCTACCATCACACCACGGTGGCCTTTGACTAAATTTGTTGATTGTATTTATATTCTTTTTTTTTTTTTTATTTATATTCTTAAATTCTATGAATACGGGTTTTAGAGAGGTTTTCAATCAACATTTCTTAAAATATACGCACTTTTTCTTAGTATACATGCAATCTTTTGGTTCAGTGTAGCATTGACATAATTGCTTAGTTTCATTTACGATTTAAAGTGGAGTTATTGGTGCCGTTTGACATATCGCTGTAGTCGTATCCCTAACGCAACCCTATACGATACATTGTTATCGATTAATGGTGCCTTAACCTAAAAATCGTGAAAATTTCATAAAAATGAAGAAAACGCAAAAAATTACAAACATATTCCACAAAAAATAAGTCTCCTAGTCATAACGTATCCAAAACTATGAATAAAATATACAAAAAGTTATTAAATTCACCAACTCAAGTATTTTTAGGTTACGGATACGACTAAAAACCAAAAACCAATTGGTTGGCTACGATACGGTTACGACCTTAGCGTTATTACAATGTGGCACCAATAATCCATTACAGTAGTTCCCATAAGGTTGGTCGAATCAGCTGTTATAAGGTTACCGATACGGTTACCGATAACGCACCAATGTCTGCAGCTTTACTGAGTTTGCCAAAACGCTATTCATTGAACCGTTCCTTACTAAAACCTAACTGCGCTATATATACATTTTATTTCCTTGCAATCAAGCAAAACAAAGTTCACAGGGTTTGGTTGGTGAAATACATAGAATTATCCTAGAAATGTGATAATGCTATACCTAAATTATTAATCCAGCATATGCATGTTTCTAATATTCCTTTTCTATTTATTAAAGTATTACACTCAGCTGATGATATTTATTGTGTAGGTGAGCAGTTTTCGATTTCGACGCTTGACAAACTGCTGCCCAAAAAAATAACAAAAAAAAGCAAAAAACATTTTAAAAATAAAAATTATAAGTAAAACAATTTTCACAATTTCCAAAAAAAAAAAACAACAAAAATGGAACAGAGTTAGCCTAGTTTTATTGGCCACTTGAGGGCAGTGCGCTATCACAACGTCCATTAAAAAACGACGGTACACATTATTTGAATTAAAGCCAAAAGTCCACTTTTCGCTGTTTTTTTTTAATTTTATATAGAAAACTAACCAGGACCATCCTAAAACTTTTACATTTTACAACATATATTACACTCTAGTGAATTGCCGATTGTTTTGTATGCAAATAAAGTAAAACAAAAAATTTGGTACTTTTTTGGAGATTTGGTCCTTTTTTCGATGATTTTTTGACCCAATTGAAAACATGAAAATTACTTATAGAGGAGGATTTTCGCTTGCCGAGAGAGTAGTTCTTCGCTGAATTTCAAAGCTGACTCTTTTATTTTAATTTTTTATATATTTAGTATTATTAGGTATATTATTTGAATAGTAAGTGAAAATTTTAATAATAATGTGAACTTTATCTAATTTACCATGACACACATTTTTTTTTTAATTTAATGCATAACACCTTTTGCCCTGAAGAACAAATTACCAGTTTGAATATAAAAATAAAATTTTCATAGAACTGCCCTCATAAAAATTCGATTCATATGAAAGAAAAAATCTGATTTCTTTGGTAGCCTCTATCGACTTGATCGGTGGTAGCACCTAGCGATTTATATTGATATCCTATTTAAGCCAACCGAAAAAATTGATATTAAACCAAAAAAAAATTCCTGTTAACATTATTCATCCACTCATCGGTCTATTCGTCAGCCTTGTATCAGAGGGATCATCATCACACGTTTTTATACTCAGTTGAGCAGAGCTCACAGAGTATAATAACTTTGATTGGATAACGGTTGGTTGTACAGGTATAAAGGAATCGAGATAGATATAGACTTCCATATATCAAAATCATCAGTATCGAAAAGAAATTTGATTGAGCCATGTCCATCCGTCCGTCCGTCCGTTAACACGATAACTTGAGTTAATTTTAAAGTATCTTGATGAAATTTGGTATGTAGGTTCCTGGGCGCTCATCTCAGATCGCTATTTAAAATGAACGAAATCGGACTATAACCACGCCCATTTTTTCGATGAAAATTTCGAAAAACCGAAAAAGTGCGATAATTCATTACCAAAGACGGATAAAGCGATGAAACTTGGTAGGAGAGTTGAACTTATGACGCAGAATAGAAAATTAGTAAAATTTTGGAAAAAGGGCGTGGCACCGCCCACTTTTCAAAGAAGGTAATTTAAAAGTTTTGCAAGCTGCAATTTGGCAGTCGTTTAAGATATCATAATGAAATTTGCCAGGAACGTTACGCCCATTTAAAAAAAAATTTTTAAGTCAAATTTTAACAAAAGAATTTAATATATTCACAGTATATAAGTAAATTATGTCAACGTTCAACTCCAGTGATGATATGGTGCAACAAAATACAAAAATAAAAGAAAAAAATGGGCGTGACTCCGCCCTTTTTCATTTAATTTGTCTAGGATACTTTTAATGCCATAAGTCGAACAAAAATTTACCAATCCTTGTGAAACTTGGTAGGGGCTTAGATTCTGTGGCGGTAGCTGTTTTCTGTGAAAAAGGGCGGAATCGGTTCAAGCCACGCCCAGGTTTTATACACAGTCGACCGTCTGTCCTTCCGCTCGGCCGTTAACACGATAACTTGAACCAAAATCGATATATCTTTACTAAACTCAGTTCACGTACTTATCTGAACTCACTTTGTATTGGTATAAAAAATGGCCGAAATCCGACTATGACCACGCCCACTTTTTCGATTTCGAAAATTACGAGAAATAAAAAAATGCCATAATTATATACCAAATACGAAAAAAGGGATGAAACATTGTAATTGGATTGGTTTATTGACGCAAAATATAACTTAAGAAAAAAACTTTGTAAAATGGGTGTGACACCTACGATATTAAGTAGAAGAAAATGAGAAAGTTCTGCAGGGCGAATTAAAAAATCCTTGAAATATTGGCAGGAATACTGTTCGTGGTATTACATATATAAATAAATTAGCGGTAATTTGGTCGATATCTCGAAAACGCCTTCACATATACAACTACCACCACTCCCTTTTAAAACCCTCATTAATACCTTTAATTTGATACCCATATCGTACAAACACATTATAGAGTAACCCCTGGTCCACCTTTATGGCGATATCTGGTAAAGGCGTCCACCTATAGAACTAAGGCCTACTCCCTTTTAAAATACTCATTATCATCTTTCGTTTGATACCCCTATTGTACAAACTCATTCTAGAGTAAACTCTGGTCCACCTTTATAACGACATCTCGAAAAGGCGTCCACCTATAGAACTAAGGCCCACTCCCTTTTAAAATACTCATTAACACCTTTCATTTGATACCCATATCGTACAAACAAATTCTAGAGTCAGCCGTGGTCCACCTTTGTGGCGGTATCCCTAAATGGCGACCACCTATAGAACTATGTCCCACTCCCTCTTAAAATACTCTTTAATAACTTCCATTTGTTACACATGTCACACAAACACATTCCAGGGTTACCCTAGTTTCATTTTCCTACATGGTGATTTTCCCTTATTTTGTCTCCATAGCTCTCAGCTGAGTATGGAAAGTTCGGTTACGCCTGAACTTAGCCTTCCTTATTTGTTTTTCAATAACTTTCATTTAAATAAATGTATTGTAATAAGATTCAACGCACTGCTTCTTCTTACCGCGACTAATACATCTTAAAAAATATATTTTATTTCAAAATGAAATATAATTCAGTGATAATTCAATACTTAACGGGATAATTCTAAGGCCACTGGAATCTTTGAAAAATCTTTACATCGCCTTCAAAAACGGTTGAAGATGTTGCGATATTATTTATAACCATCTTTCCTTTTTAACACGCTTTTATTAGCTTGGTCTGTATGTAACGGAATTTTTGAGCTTAATTTTCACCGGTTTCTAGAATTCTGATTAATTTGAAACTTTGCATACGTATCAAGGACCGATGACAATGCATTAATGTGGTGGGATGGTGACATAAGGTCAATTGGCCTTATTATCACTTTGAATGGCCATAAGTTTGATTGCAACTTTGCACACATATCAAGGCTCGATGGCAATGCATTAATGTGATGGTGCGGTGACATAAGGTCAACGGCCATAAGGTCAATTGGCCTTGTTACCACTTTGAATGGCCACAAGTTTGATTGAAACTTTGCACACGTATCAAGTCTCGATGACAATGCATTAATGTGATGGTGTGGTGACATAACGTCAACGGCCATAAGGACAATTGGCCTTATTATCACTTTGAATGGCCATAAGTTTGATTGAAACTTTGCACACGTATCAAGGCTCGATGACAATACATTAATGTGATGGTGCGGTGACATAAGGTCAACGGCTGTAAGGTCAATTGGCCTTATTACCACTTTGAATGTCCATATGTTTGATTGAAACATTGCACACGTATCAAGGCTCGATGACAATGCACTAATGTGATAGTGTGGTGACATAAGGTCAACGACCGTAAGGTCAATTGGCCTTATTATCACTTTGAATGGCCATACGTGTGATGGAAACTTTGCGCACGTATCAAGGCTCGATGACAATGCATTAATGTGATGGTGCGGTGACATAAGGTCAATTTACCTTATTACCTCTTTGAATGGCCATAAGATTGATTGAAGCTTTGCACACGTATCAAGGCTCGATGACAATGCATTAATGTGATGGTGTGGTGACATAAGGTCAACGGCCATAAGGGCAATTGGCGTTATTACCACTTTGAATGGCCATAAGTTAATTGAAACTTTGCACACGTATCAGGGCTCGATGACATTGCATTAATGTGATGGTGTGGTGACATAAGGCCAACGGCCATTGGGTCAATTGGCCTTATTACCACTTTGAATCGCCATAAGTTTGATTGAAACTTTGCACACGTATCAAGTCTCAATGACAATGCAATAATGTGATGGTGGGGTGACATAAGGTTAACGGACATAAGGTCAATTGAACTTATGACCACCCCAAATGGCCATAGATTTGAAACCTTGCACATAATGCGAAGAACGCATTCCTTTATTAATGATAAAAGTGGATGCATGGCACATCTACGAAAGAGCATACTGGAGCCCTTTTTAACACGCTGTTATTAGCTGGCCTGTATCTATCTATGTATCTATGTATCCATGTATGTATGTAACGGAATATGGAGTGGAGCCGAGAGCCCCGGTAATGCACAGCTCCGAACTCCGTTGCACATTTTGAAGCATTTTAAGACAGATACTTTTAACTAGTGCAGGCCACCAGACCAAGGCACCATAAAGAAAAATCGGGCGCACAATGGCTGTGTAAATCCAGTAGATCACCTTAGGGGAGAATCCCCAGGAGGTGCCAATTGCCCTCTTGCAGGTGAACAGCTCTGCTGCTGCCTTCTCGGATCGCTCCACTATATGGTCACTACATAATATCTTCCTATCCAGAATGGCTCCCAAATACTTGGCTTGATCGCTAAATGCTAAGAACGTACCCCCAATTCCTGGCTGTAAGATTTGGTACTTTGTACCTCCTCGTGGAGAGGACAAGCTCGGTTTTATCCGGGTTGACTTCCAAACCTGTGGCGGATTGTACTCCTGGAGCAGATCCAGGATGTCAGCTGGGTCCGTTGGCGTTACTGGGACCCAGGCTGTAACGTTTGGTCGTGAGGAGATATCACGCGCCTCCACTACCTTGAGGCGCGCGCCCGGATATACAATCCCTATCAGCGTGACGGCGGCCCTATAGAAGTTTACCGACCTGGCGTCGTCACAGGCAATTAGCTTGACATTGGCCTGGAACCACCCTGCATCGGTGTAAGATGGCGGTGGACCAGAGTTGTCGTTCTTAATCATAACGGCCACCGTAGCGAGCGCGGCCTCGATCCACTTCCACTGTTGTTTCGGGATCCTGCCATCTTTGCTGCTTTCGTCTATAATGCCAATGATCTTCCGACCCTTGGCAATTTCGGCGATAGACCGCGTCCAGCCCTCCTGCGTCTTGGGCCTTTTCGGTGCCGTGGGGTTGGATTCATCCATGGACCGCTGACGTTTCGAGGTTTCATCACTCTCGACTAAAACTTTTAAAATTTCTTGAACTTACTTACTTAATTGGCGCTTAACCGTCTAAACGGTTATGGCCGTCCAACAAGGCGCGCCAGTCGCTCCTTCGCTCCGCCAACCGGCGCCAATTGGTCACACCAATGGAGTTTAAATCGTTTTCCACCTGGTCCTTCCAACGGAGTGGGGGCCGCCCTCTACCTCTGCTTCCATAGGCGGGTTCCGATAGAAACACTTTCTTGGCCGGAGCATTATCTTTCATTCGCATAACATGTCCTAGCCAGCGCAGCCGCTGCGTTTTAATTCGCTAGACTATGTTGATGTCTGCGTATAGCTCGTACAGCTCATCATTAAATCTTCTTCGGTACTCGCCATCGCCAACGCGTAGAGGTCCATAAATCTTTCGAAGAACTTTTCTCTCGAGTTATTAACAGAATAATTTAATTCACAGTAAAAAGCGTGGGGTGCTTGATATTGAATGTTACAATTATTCTATTGGCAACTATCTGAGAGGAAAGATATGAAATGTAGTCAAATGCACCCCACGCTTTTTACTGTGAATTAAATTATTCTGTTAATAACTTAAATTTTATTATAATTTTACTTTGAGGTGATTAACTATAAATGATTGTTTGACCTTCTATTACTGTTATATAAACTCTTTTTAATCGAAAATTATTTTCTATTTTTTAGTTCGGTTAGCTATAAAAGCGTGTTTTTTTAGTTTTTTTAAACTATTATTTATTTTCAGAAAGAAAAGCGGGATTCTTATTTTAGATATTGTTCGGTTTTTATTTGTAGTTGGTCAAACTGATAATAAACAAGTAAGGAAGGCTAAGTTCGGGTGTAACCGAACATTATATACTCAGTTGAGAGCTGTGGAGACAAAGTAAGGGAAATCACCATGTTGTAAAAGGAACCTAGGGTAACCCTGGAATGTGTTTTTACGACATGTGTATAAAATGGAAGGTATTATAGAGTATTTTAAGAGGAAGTGGCCAATAGATCTATAGATGGACGCCATTTAGGGATATCGCCATAAAGGTGGACCAGGCCTGACTCGAGAATTTGTTTGTACGATATGAGTATCAAATGAAAGGTGTTAATGAGTATTTTAAGAGGGCGTGGGCCTTAGTTATATATGTGGGCGCCTTTTCGAGATATCGCCATAAACGTGGACCAGGGGTGACTCTAGAATTTGTTTGTACTATATGGGTATCAAATGAAAGGTGTTAATGAGTATTTTAAAAGGGAGTGGGCCTTAGTTCTATAGGTGGACGCCTTTTCGGAATATCGTTATAAAAGTGGACCTGGGTTGACTCTAGAATGCGTTTGTACAACATGGGTGTCAAACGAAAAGTGTAATAGGTGTTTTAAAAGGGAGTGGGCCTTTGTTCTATGGGTGTACGCCTTTTCGGGATATCGCCATAAACGTGGACCAGGGGTGACTCTAGAATGCGTTTGTACAATATGGGTATCAAATGAAAGGTGCTAATGAGTATTTTAAAAGGGTGTGGGCCTTAGTTCTCTAGGTGAACGCCTTTTCGAGATATCGCCATAAAGGTGGACCAGGGGTGACTCTAGAATTTGTTTGTACGATATGGGTATCAAATGAAAGGTGTTAATGAGTATTTTAAAAGGCAGTGGGTCTTAGTTCTATAGGTGAATGCTTTTTCGAGATATCGCCATAAAGGTGCGCCAGGGGTGACTCTAGAACTTTTGTGTACGATATGGATATCAAATGAAAGGTTTTAATGAGTATTTTAAAAGGGTGTAGGCCTTAGTTCTATAGGTGGACGCCTTTTCGAGATATCGCCATAAAGGTGGGCCAGGGGTGACTCTACAATTTGTTTGTACGATATGGGTATCAAATGAAAGGTGTTAATGAGTATTTTAAAAGGGCGTGGGCCTTAGTTCTATAGGTGGATACCTTTTCGAGATATCGACATAAAGGTGGACCAGGGGTGACTCTAGAATTTGTTTATTCGATATGGGTATCAAATGAAAGGTGTTAATGAATATTTTAAAAGGGAGTGGGCCTTAGTTCTATAGGTGGATGCCTTTTGGTGACTCTAGAATTTGTTTGTACGATATGGGTATCAAATGAAAGGTGTTAATGAGTATTTTAAAAAGAAGTGGGCCTTAGTTCTATTTGTGAACGCCTTTTCGAGATATCGCCATAAACGTGGACCAGGGCTGACTCTAGAATGTGTTTGTACGATATGGGTATCAAATTAAAGGTATTAATGAGGGTTTTAAAAGGGAGTGGCCCTTAGTTGTATATGTAAGGCGTTTTCGAGATATCTACCAAAATGTGGACCAGGGTGATCCAGAGCATCATCTGTCGGGTACCGCTAGTTTATTTATATATGTAATACCACGTACAGTATTCCTTCCAAGATTCCAAGGGCTTTTGATTTCGCCCTGCAAAACTTTTTCATTTTCTTCTACTTAATATGGTAGGTTTCACACCCATTTTTCCAAGTTTTTTTCTAAAGTTATATTTTGCGTCAATATACCAATACAATTACCATGTTTCATCAATTTTTTCGTATTTGGTATATAATTATAGCATTTTTTCATTTTTCGTAATTTTCGATATCGAAAAAGTGGACGTAGTCATAGTCGGATTTCGGCAATTTTTTATACCAATACAAAGTGAGTTCAGATAAGTACGTGAACTGAGTTTAGTAAAGATATATCGATTTTTGCTCAAGTTATCGTGTTAACGGCCGAGCGGATGGACAGACGGCCGACTGTGTATAAAAACTGGGCGTGGCTTCAACCGATTTCGCCCTTTTTCACAGAAAACAGTTACCGTCCTAGAAGCTAAGCCTCTACCAAATTTCACAAGGATTGGTTAATTTTTGTTCGACTTATGGCATTACAAGCATCCTAGACAAATTAAATGAAAAAGGGCGGAGCCACGCCCATTTTGAAATTTTCTTTTATTTTTGTATTTTGTTGCACCATATCATTACTGGAGTTGAATGTTGGCATAATTCACTTATATGCTGTAAAGATGTTAACTTTTCTTTTAAAATTTGAATTAAAAACATTTTTTTTTTTTAAAAGTGGGCGTGGACGTTTTCCGATTTTGCTAATTTTTATTGAGCGGACATAAAGTAATAAGAGTAACGTTCCTGCCAAATTTCATCATGATATCCTCAACGACTGCCAAATTACAGCTTGCAAAACTTCTAAATTACCTTCATTTAAAAGTGGGCGGTGCCACGCCCATTGTCCATAATTTTACTAGTTTCATATTCTGCGTCATAAGTTCAACTCACCTACTAAGTTTCATCGCTTAATGCGTATTTGGTAATGAATTATCGCACTTTTTCGATTTTTCGAAATTTTCGATATCGAAAAAGTGGGCGTGGTTATTGTCCGATATCGTTCATTTTAAATAGCGATATGAGATGAGTGCCCAGGAACCTACGTACCAAATTTCATCAAGATACCTCAAAATTTACTGAAGTTATCGTGTTAACGGACGGACGGACGGACGGACGGACGGACATGGCTAAATCGAATTTTTTTTCGATACTGATGATTTTGATATATGGAAGTCTATTTCTATCTCGATTCATTTATACCTGTACAACCAACCGTTATGCAATCAAAGTTAATATACTCTGTGAGCTCTGCTCAACTGAGTATAAAAACATTTCTTATTGTGCTTATAAAGATCTTACAATTAATAACTTATAGGGATGAATATAAGGGTGACATATTCTACCAAATGTCCTTTGGAAGCCTTATTTTATATGGGCGATCAGTCGTTTTTTATTATATTTTTTTTTTCTCTCATATAAATCTTATGCCCGAAGATGAAAGTATGAAGAATAAGGCGTAATATAAGGAATATTGCATAAAGCGTTACAGTTAAGAGTTTGAGCATAAATTCAAACTATTCATCGTCTTAAATAATTTTTTTGACTTTTTTGTACAAAATATTAAACCTTTTGGTTTAGTGCCGCTTAGTTTAATGTAATGTTTTCTAACTTTAAACAGTCTACAAAGAAATAAGCCTAAAATTTCAAAATCGTTAAAAAAAAAGTTTTGTATTTGCTTATATTAAAATATAATACATTTAAATCTTCCAGTTTGAAAACAAAATCAACAATTTAAACTTTATCTACAAAGAAAACAGAATATCTTATTTAGCTTAATATTTTAACCTGCCAACTTGTCCGTCCTGATGTCACGGTGTTTACTTTTTTTATTAAATAAATTAAAAATTGTTTCAAATAAATGTTTTCATACATTTAAAAGCATGAGGGCAATCCCCTTTTAATTCATACAAATAGACAACATTGGATAATTCTTTGTATTTCTATAAATAAAACAAAGCAAAATCCCTGCAGTCAAAAGCCAAAGTAGTCAGCAAACATTCTAGTTCAATGACTAGAATTGTGTGGGGTTATCCACACTAGTCAGTTTTTGAATAGTTCATTGACAATAATTGTATGGGGTTATTCATACTAGTTAGTATTTGAATATTTCATTGACAAGAATTTTGTTTTTCGTACTCTATGAAATGCGCGAACGCTTTCTGCCGGCAAATTGCAATGCATACATCAATGAACAAGGCTGGACGTCGTACAAATCAACGGGCACATAAACACATACACGATCAGAGAATACCTCTCCGTTACTTCTGAAGATTAATGAACCCATCAATAAGCACAGACGAAATAGCTATGCCGATTGTGAATTCATACAATCTTTCTACTCCTCTATTGCCATACCTACGTGTCCAGGGTCGTGCGCAAGGGGGGACGGGGAGGGGTTTGGGGGTTCAAACCCTTCCCATGGGCTTACAGCGACTTAATTTTTTTTATAAAAATTGGTTGATCGAAGAGTGCATTTGTTGACTGATAGCCAATAACTATGGCCAATAACTCTTTACTCCCGTTTCTATTAATTTTTATCGCAAAACTAGTCTTGACAATATGTGAACAGCGATTGAACAGGTGATCGAGGCTGTTTACTGTTGTGAACGTTTTTTTCAAACATTCGCCACTTGGATGAATTCACAATGGTCGATGCTAAAACAGTGAGCGTATGCACATCAGCCAGCTGACGTATATTTTCTACGTATCGTGTTTGCCTTTTCCATCGCAGAATAATGAAGAATCGAACGGGTAATCCCACTACCATAGCCTAACAGGCTAGAAGCCGAGCTAGCCGATGGTGAGTATTTATTAGTCCTTTAGTCAGTAGTGAAGAAGTTGGAAACCGTTCTTCTTCCTTCATTTTAAACGCAAGTCTTCGGTTAGTCAGCCATCGGCATGGCTTCCGTAAAATGTATATCTACTAGCTACCACCGCGCTTAACGCCATTAACACCCGATAAATTGCGGACTGAACTACCCAAAACTCCACACAGTCAACCACCGGATATAGAAGGATCACCCCTTGTCTAAAAAGATGAACCGCAAATTACCTCAGTGGTTGGCAAGCGTCGGTTCAATTTAAGAGCTAATCCTCCAAACCTAGGAGTATTAAACAAGGGGTGGTGTCCTATCACCGATTCTATTTAATTTATACATATTAAAGCTCCCTTTATCACCAGGACGAGCTATGCCGACAACTGTATGATAACGACAACTAGCTCTGGCCCCTCAAAAGATGAATTAGTTTCCAAAATTAATAGTTGTCTACCCAGTCTTTCTGTTTTTTTCACCTCGCGCGATATGAAACTATTCCTGGCCAAGTCAACAGTTACTCTGTTTAAGACTTTTAAGGAACAAATGATGATCTTAGGGATGCCGTTTGGTAACACTCTCACCATCTACGCGCATCAGTGGCGTATCCAGGATTTTGCAAAGTGGGATGAGCAATAATTTATTTTAAGTTAAAAAGAAATTAAGACAGACTGTAACTAGATTTACCATCTGTGCGTAATTATTTATAAATAAGCAATACTTACCTTCATATACATATATATACATGCATATACCTATGCAAAAACGTTTACTTCAAGGGAAATACTTGCATTATTTCAATTAAATTGCGTTATTATTCATTTATTTCAATTAAATTGAAAAGCTTTATTTAAAATTTTAATTATGTTTGTTATAAAACGAAATTTAGTCTTCGCTCCTTAACACTCAATCTCTCGATAATATCTTCCGGTGTTAAACCATTCAGCTGGTCCTTACATGGAAATGAAAAAAAAAAGCTAAAATATTTATCTATATAAAGCAATGTAGTGATATTTCAAATACCTGTCCAGTAGAATTGCGAAGATAAGTCTTTAATCTTTTAAGGGTTGAAAATGTACGCTCTGATGTGGAAGTGGAAACGGGGAGTGTTGCAAAAATTTTAAGCAATTGAAACAAGTTATTAAATGACGTTTTGTCGCAGCTTTGAAGTGCGTCCAGCGCAGTTTGCGGTGAAAGATTTTGGCGCTTTAAAAACGCCCTCCATATATTGGTTTCTGCTACAATATTTTTACTTTCAATATACGGCTCATAGAACTGACCTAGTTTCAATA